>NC_143439.1:55360971-55971596 GCF_987193195.1 Phasianus colchicus | reverse complement strand
CTTCTTCTACTGCCCCACTGGTCCTTGGACATCTACAAAGGGCTAACACAGTAGTTCAGTACTGCAAATACAATTTAGGTTAAGTAAATGTATAATTTATATTTAAGCAATTGAATAGAACCAGTATAAACCCCCCAAAATTCAATGCATCTATCTTCTGAAGGCCTCCTGAAAAGCCATTTATTCTTGCAGTGCTTCCTCTGCTGGAGAATGGCCCTCCAGGTGGGAGCTTTCTCCTCCTGAAGAAGTTTGCAGTTTGTCATTCAGCTTATAGTGCATGCTATTTATGATATTTTGCAAAAAGGTTAAGCAGACAAAGAAACAGAAAAACTAAAAAGCAACTAAATTAGAATAGTCTTCCTCCTCCAAAAAGTACTAAAATTCTATTTCTACTTTTTATTCAGGCATGAAAAAGACAGACTGCTCTTCGTGCAACAACAGAAGTCTAAGAGTATTTCTACTCTCAGAAGTATATTTTGTTTATTTTTAAGTTATATTGTGTAAGGATGCATCCAAGAAAAAAAAAAAGCATGTGTACTCTAAATCAGAAAACACTGTGTTGAGCCCATGCCAATCTCATGAAATTCAGCAATGCCAAGCGCAAGGTCCTGCACCTAGATCACAGCAATCCCAAGCACAAGTACAGGTTGGGCAGAGGATGGCTTGAGAACAGCCCTGAGGAAAAGCATTTGGGGGTGTTGCTTGATGAAAGATTCAACACAAGCCAGCAGTGTACGCTTGCGGCCCAGAGGCCAAAATTGTATCCTGGGTTGCATCAAGAGAAGCATGACCGGGTCAAGGGAGGTGATCCTGCCCTTCTACTCTGCTCTTGTGAGACCCCATTTGGAGTACTGTGCCCAGTTCTGGGACTCCCAACACAAGAAGGACATTGAGCTGTTGGAGCAGGTCCAGAGGAGGGCCACGAAGATTATCAGAGGGCTGGAACACCTCCTCTATGAAGACAGGCTGAGAGAGCTGGGACTCTTCCACCTAGAGAAGAGAAGGCTCCAGGGATACATTATAGTGGCCCTCCAGCAGCTGAAGGGAGCCTACAGGAAAGCTGGGGAAAGCTACCCCCTTTTTAGAAGGGTATGTAGCAACAGAAAAAGCAGAAATTGTTTTAAAATTGGAGAAGGTAGATTTAGACTAAATATTAGGAAGAAATTCTTTACTGTGGGGGTGGCAGAACAGGTTGCCCAATGAGGTTGTGGATGTCCCCCTCTCTGGAAGCATTCAAGGCCAGGCTGGATGGGGCTTTGAGCAAGCTGGTCTAGTGGGAGGTGTCCCTGTCTATCACAGGGGGGTTGAAACTAGATGATCTTAGAGGTCCCTTCCAACCTAGACCATTCTATGATGCTATGAACTGCAATTTGTCCATACTCAAATATTACAAGTGTCTATGCTCTAAATGAGAAATCTCCTACACAGTTCACAGTTCTCACTGATGGGCATTGTGTGTTGCTGGCAAGATATTGGTAGTGGGGGCATTGTAATAATGGCCTCTGAGGAAGGTCAGAGGCTGTGTTCCATTCCATTGATAAAGGAACTGAGGCTCAAGGAGGATCCATGCTAAGGCAGAGTACATCACAAAGGTCTGCAAGCCCGTGGATAAAATCCGTGACCGAGCAAGGGATATGAGTAAGAATGAAGCAGCAGCTATGGAAAAGTAGAAAGAAGGAGGAGCAGAGAGAGACCACTGTACACTGACCCCAACCTCCTACGACATACTCCATGGAATACAATCTGTAGCAAAAACAAGGAAAGGATAAGAAGTGTCTGGAGTGTATCCGAGCATAGTAAGTAGGGACGAAGTGTGCCTTCCTTTACTTTTTAAACATTCCTCTTTTTTTTTTCCCAGCACCCAAATCAAGTAATTAATTATTTATGCTGTTTGTCAGTAAATTAGCATAACCTCCCTGAGTCTGTTTTGCCCCTGAGAATAATTGCTCAGTGACTTTAGTGCCTTTATTTTCACCTTCTTGTTCTTCCCATTTTTACCTCCCTCCCTGCCATTGCACTGTGGGAGCAGGGTAAGCAAGCACATATGGGGGTTCTGGTCAGTCAGCTGGGTCCAACCCACCGCAAGGTGGATATGAGGAAACCCAAAGTGCAAAATGAGATGGTAAGACAGGAAAGGTATTACTGCTAACAAGTTACATGTCCCTGAAACAGAGAAGCTTCTATATTTAATATTTCTTTCTAGTATCCAAAAGTTTAGGGAATATCAATGCTTTCAGAAAAAGTAATCTTGCATATTGTGAGTTTTGTGCCTATTAATCTCAGCCATAGCATTTCTTCAAAAGTGCAGTGTGTATCCCTACTTTTGCATGGAAGAAGACAATGAGAGACAATGAAGGCCTGCCCTGGAACTTGGCAAAAATTGCCTGTTACTGTTATTATACCTTGTTACTGAAAAGGTGAGAGAAAAGGGCAAGAACCTACTTTCCTTGAAACTCAATTTATTTTTTTAAATTAACAGCATGTAATAAGTTCTCTAGGGGTCAAAAGCAATTCAACGTACAAGAAGTAAACAAGTCAGAATTTGTATGCGCTAACAAAAAGAGAAAACAACCATTGAAGAGCCCTCCAATTTACACTTTGTCTACAGGTATAAATCTGCCAAGATATGGTTTTGTTAGGGTTTTTAAAACAAAACTCAGGAAAGCAGGGCCCACTCTTGATTCATTGTCAGTGGAAAAATAAGAACTTGCTTCCTTCAGATCTTAAACTCCAGTGTTGTGCTTTTTCTTTGCTGCTGTTGTTTCTGTTTGTTGGCTTCACTTCAGTTCGCTGCAGGTGACTGGAGGTGCCTGGTTGTTGAGTGGCAGTATTTAGATATTTCACTTTTGATTTGTGAGACTTTTCTATTTTTGTATCTCATGTTTTAGCTCTGATTCATCATTTGTAATAGTCACACTGCGGATATTTTAGAAGGAAGCCATTGCAAACTAATGCAAGGTTATATTTTAAAAAACAATGTAATATTCAACACGACTTTGATTTGCTGCTCAGAGACTTCCTTGGCTTAATCTGTATCACTTAATCTAAATTGCTATTGAATTGTTTGTTGTCCTTATTAGACTGCCACTGAAGTTATTTCATTAGCAAAACTGAGTCAATATATTATTTAATATTTACATAGAGATCATGTAAAATAACAGCAATGCAGTTTTTAAGCACTTCATTCTTAGCCAGGAAGATAGCAAAATATTTTATAAGTAAAAGCATACTGGGAGCAGCTTCACCTGCTGCTGAAATGTAGCCAACTTCAGAGGAAACACAGCTGAGAAACAGTGCATTAGACAGGTGTCTGTTGAAGAAAAATACTGGCATATTATAATGCAGCAAGCCTATTTTCTTTGCGTGGGGGCATCTAGGTTTTTTTTTTGTATATATTAAATCGATGATAGGTTTAAGATCTCATGTGAAATAACACGCTCATAGTGATCTGCTCTAAGCTCAGAAGAGATAGGAAAAAAATAACTGCACAAGCAAAGAACAGCAACAAAACTCCACATCTCACCCTGTTGTAGAACAGTGCCCAGACTGAGACAGTTTGTGGGAGCATGATTTCAACATTTTCTTCTGACATTTTTACATTCAGCTGTATACTTGCTTCACATTACTTTTTGCCTTTCATTCTCATCAGTAAACTGTTCTCCCATTCTATCCCTCTCTCTCCATTTTCTTTCCCTTTCCTGTTTATCTCACACATGATTTCTTACAAAACTAACAGCAAAAAGGATAATAGCTTTTATGTTCAGCTAGTGGAAGTCAGAGCAGTAATGTTCTGTACAGCCAGCTACAGAATATAACTGAATGCAGTGCTTCATATTTTCCATTTTTAAATCTAGATCCACAGAGATGGCAGATTATAATGTTTTAAGAACAAAAGTGGAGGGTATGCTAGCTAATTCCAAAGCCAATTTGTAGAACGTCAAACAATCATTATAATACAAGCATAGAAAATTTCAGACTGAGTTAAAGCATTTTGGTTCCTACAGTATTTCCTCTAGGGAACAAAGTTACTAAAATTATGGTTCTAATGATTCGTTCATAGATACCAATCTCATATTTTGTTAGTGCATCTAAAGGCAGAGGTGAGGCAAAATTCTCTTTACAATGGCAATAATATTCTTTTTTAAATGAGCCTAATGTATATGTGAAGACTAAGAAAAGCCTGTTTGTACTCATATAAAAAAGTCCAAGAGGAGATATTGATGCTGTAAAAGTACATGAGGGAGGTAAGAGTTCAAGTCCAAGAGGAAAAAAAACCACAACACCTACTTCAGCTAAAGGTCATTGTTGGCACAAGAACAAATGGTATAATCTATAATCTATAAGTCTAAGTTACGTATTAAACAAAAGCTGCTAAGCATTAAAGAATTCAAGTGCTGAAACAACATTCCAAATGAATGTGTGGAAAGGCAAAACAAATGTTTCAAGACAGAGCTTGATTAGTCTGTATTATATGATATGATGGCTATGATAGCAGAGAGCTGTATGACCATATATAACAAATCATATATGCTTTGCTTTCCTTAACAAGAAAAGCCCTTGAGCATAATACCAAATTTATAATACAGCATGGGTCATGGAAGAAGGGCTACAATATTTATTGCAGAGATTACATTACAATCCACAATAACATGAGCCTCTGTCATAAGTGTTAATCCCTTTATATAATATTCTGAAAACTTACAGGACATAACACGATAACAATCTTTCATATTTAGATGATTGTTATGAGGAAACTGTTCTCTGTGGCCAATGGTAGAGGGTCATAAGAGAAAAGGACTTAGTTTGCAACAGAAATAGGTGTTAATATTTGAGATAGCCAAGTTGGATGAGCTTGAAAGAAGTTGGTGGAATCTTTATCATTAAAAAGCTTGTTTTAGCTGCTGTATAGATGACCTACTGAAGGAAGTCTAGAGCTTTTGATCCTGTCACAGCATAGCATTATTACAGACCAAGAGAGGAAGAACGAAATCCTCTGTCTATACGTACCTCTGTGGTTCTATAATTTAAAAAATAGTGCTGATTTAAGTGAGAAGATAATTTGGCCTGCAATAACACTATCTTCTCAGCTCATCATCCCCTTTTCTCCTACATAAATTGTATTCCTCGATTGTTCGGATTTTATTCTAGGAAATAAAGGTGTATTTACTGATTTAAGATGCTTTGTTTCTTTATTTGCATACCTAAGTATTCTGTTGTCATGGAAATATCTTCTCTGAAGTCCTTGAAGACCAGTTCTCTTGCTTCAATTCTGTTTCAAATCTTCTGCATCAACTAATTTTTATTCCTACTTCAAGTTTTCCATATATGAACTTGTTATGCCTGAATGATTTAGTCTCATCATTTGTCGGGCCAAAACATCAGACTGTCTGTCCACAGCAATAGAAGTTTCACTTCAGACAAGTGTATTAAGTCTAGTACAGTGCCATTTGCTGACTACAATGAATCCATTTTTTAAAATTCTTTCATGGAAGAAGCAAACATGCTGATAAATGATTGTCAGCTCAGCAAACAAGAAAGAAATCCCAGTAAGTATGAAATGATAGAAAGAATATAGCTATAAAGAAATTCAAATAAAATCACTAGAGTAATCACAGTACAAATACCTTGTCTATACTTATCTTTCTACATTGGTTGGAGGAAGTCTCACAGTCTGTTCTGAGAGCTGATACTTGATTAAGGCGAAAAAAAAACCATATAATCTTTCTTTCTGCATAAATGCCAACCTGACAGTCTCGTACTTTTCATCAGTTGCAGTCCAAATATGTTCAGATGTCTTCAGTGATCACAGAATGGCCAGGGTTGGAAGGGACCTCAAGGATCATGAATATCCAACCCCCCTGCCACATGCAGGGTCACCAACCTCCTCATTTAATGCTAGACCAAATAAAAAGCAATGAAGAGATTCTGGAAGGTCAGGCTGGGACTTAACAACATAATTCCATTGGCTATGACTGGAAGCTTGGAAACAGATAGTGTCTTTGATAGAAAAAAAACAAATGCTTAATATGCCTTGAAGGAGAAACTGTTTAAAGAAGCAGTCCAACAAACTAACAAGCTTTGGTCACAAACAAACTGGAAGGATTTCAGAATTTAGTTTACACTGTGCTAATCTTCAACGAAAAGTTCTACACCAAAAAGTAATAATCTTCGTCTCCAAGAATCTGAAAAAATGGGGCACTTGCAACTTAATGGTCAAGAAGAGGCAAAGATCAACCTTACAGTTATTTACCTAAGTCCTCTAAGGGCAAATATATACTCTTGACAGAAAGTGAAGGAATATATTTGCCTTACTATCCAGTTGTTTCACCAGCTAGCAGACTCAATGTCATCTTGATGTTCAGCTAAATTGCACTAGTGCCACAGCTCCCTCAGAAAGAGAATAATAAAGTCTTATTTCATCAGTTGGAAATGCATATATAAAGCGTGCTGTATCTGCATGCAGAGCAGAACTCAACTCTTTTTTTCCCCCCCAACAGCCTCCCATATGTGCATATAACTTGATTAATTAATGACTAAAGCAGAGCATAAAGCAATGTCACTGATCATATTTTTATTTATTATTAAATCTATGAGGCAGGCTTCTATCTCTTAGCTGCTGTCATCAGCTTTCCCATCCTCTCAGTTTGATCTACTAGATTAGGCTAAAAGCCAGATTGTTAATTACTTTCTTCTTTTACTGTATAACTCTAACTGCTACAGATCAAGTCACTTAGTGGAATTTTGTTCTGATAATAATGAAAAAATACCATCACAGTTAACTTTGACTTACAATCGTGGTCTGTGTTCTTTCTAATTTAATTTATTACTATGAAAGGATATTGTAGGGAATAAATATAAATTTTTATAATTACAAAGCTGTCTTTCTTAGTCTTCCATTTTTAAACAATATATATATATAACAGGTTACCATCACTTTGCCCTTTCTCTTGCAATAAGTTCTTATTCAAATGACACTTCCTAGCTTTGAAAGTGTATATATGCTTTTTTTTTTTTTTTTTTTTTTTTACATCTTCCAGAAGAGTATTGAGATCTTAAGAATAAAAAGGTAAATTCTCAAGTATGTCATTTTCTGCCTCAGTGTGTTCACTTTTAATGTTCAATGTCAAATGACTAGTACTATCTATTAAGAGCTTGGTAGTAACACTGTTGATCATTTAGAGACATGAAATTAATTCCTGTCTCTGATCAACAAAGCACAACATTGTTTGAAATACTGTAAGCCTGAAATTAATTTTTGTTTCTACTTTCACATTTGTGTGTAAAAAAATTATGTTATCACTCTTACATGCTCTCCTCAGCAAGTGTAACATTTTTAAATATTACATTTTTAACATTACATTGACCAAAATCTCAAAGATCTGTCTGTTAGAAGAAAGACTATCACGACCTCTATGATACAGTTTATGAGTACTGTCAATATTAGATGACACAGTTGCTTTTGAGAGATGTGGCTTGTCAGTAGCTACGAAAGTTTATACTTCCACAAGAGCTGAGAAGAGAAGGAATTACCAGATCACAGACCAGACCGATATGCAATGGCCTCTGTATAATCAATGAATATTAAGATGTTATAATTACTCTCTTGAAATAAACAAGAGAGTTAAGCAAAGCAGATTATAATAACAAAAAGAGAATAGACAGGACACTTACCTGCATCCTGGGCTCACTTATGAAACTCCAGCAGAGTGGATCTCCAGAAGAGATCCTTCCCCTTTGGTAGTCAGCTCTTAAATGGGTCTAGGAGAGGTGCAGCCAGGCTCCACCCCTTCCGGCAGCACAGGTGAATTGCCTTCACCTGTGCTCCCATGGCTGACTCATTGCTCACTTCACGTGATCAATCAGAGGTTCAGGCTGTGACTCAGTAGTTCCCATACAGCCTCCTACTTTGTTCTCACACAACGTTGAGATCACCAAAATGCCTGTATGAGTCACAGATAAAAGCAGTGCAGAAAAAGAATTTATTGCTAAGAACTAGTTTGGAAGAGCCACCGTTCTCAGTCAGTTAGATGATTTAGATTGGCTTCTACCACTCTTTTGTCATAAGAATCAAACTTAATCCTAAATTGACAGTTTTAACTCATAGATCTACTATGCTGTTGGGAACACCAGAACTTGAGCTTTCTGAAATTCATGCCACCTCCTGTCTTTGCAGTAATTATACAAAGTAAGTATTTACACATTTTCCTACATGAAGTTATTAGGATTGAAAAAGAATTTGCACTTGCACTGCATTCAAAGATTGCTTTCATGTATCTTGTTTACCTCCCTTCTATTTTCCCCCCTTTCTTCAATAAAATTCTTATTTAATTATCATAGAGGCATAATTGTACAGGAAATGATTCACTGAGTCTGTTTAGTGACCAAATACTATCACCCAAAACTAGCTTGATAAGATGAGGGCAAATATAAACTCAAGAATTGCGAAGGATCCAAGATAATAATTCCCAGAAGTGATATGTACTATGATAGAAGCAAGGGGTAGGAAGTCAGGAAACCATATGAAAATTCAAGAGTGAGAAAGAGACTACAGCAAATTTCCAATTCCTGCATGTTTGAAAGACAAAATAGGCTACTCAAACAATTAACCAATAATTATTTAAGAAGTATTAATTTTTAACCACTAAGAATGGATAGCACAAATGCAGATAGCCCTAGCCTTTGACCACT
Organism: Phasianus colchicus; assembly: GCF_987193195.1. NCBI lineage: Eukaryota > Metazoa > Chordata > Aves > Galliformes > Phasianidae > Phasianus > Phasianus colchicus. Next base: position 55,962,908 of record NC_143439.1, on the reverse strand, counting down.
TTCCAGCTTTTCTACACAACGCTTTTCCCAGCTTTTAAGAGAACATAACTCTATGAGTGGTGAGGTACTGAAAAAGTTTGTCCAAAAAAGTTGCAGGTGCCCCATCCTTAGAAACATTTATGCCAGGTTGGAGGGGGGCCTGGGCATCCTGATCTACTAGGTGACATCTAGGAGGGTCAGAACTGCATGATCTTTAAGGCTCCTCCCAACCTTAGCCATCCCATGATTCTATGATAACACAGAAAAGGAATCCTTACTCTCAGCTTCAGTCTAACTTTCACATATGCCAGCAACAAAGGCAGACCGCTAGGATTGTCTGCTTCTGTTGGATTTCTTTCTCACTAAGGTTTAAACACTTTGGAGACCCTTTCAGGGATTTCACATCCTTTGGCTTCAGGGAAAGCTGTAAATAAACATGAGAGTAATGATCAAGAGGGAATATGCATAACACTTTTTCCCAGCCTATACCAAGTAGTCCTTAGCAGGACTTGATCCATGGAGCTTCAGGGTATAGTGAAAAAAATAACTGGCTTATTGTCATAAAAGATAGCATTGTTAACTTGCATGTTATTCCTATTTCATATGAGCCTGAAGGCACACAATTAGTCACAACAATGCCTTGGCACATCAGGTTTTTTCAGTTCTGTCACAAAACTAAAAACCAGGCACTGGCAAAAGCAATTTTTTTCTCCATGAGGTACATTTTGAGGCTTCTTCTGAATCCTACCCAGTAAAGACTGTTTTATGAATGACAACTATGTATAGAAAAGATTGTCACTCTCATTAGGGATGATCTGCCCTAAACCACCTACTGTACATGAGTTCTTTTCTTGATGGGTAGAGGTTGTGACTGCACTGTCTAATCAGAAATGAAATTACAGGCTTGTATTCTTTAAAATCTGTTAGATCATTTCATCTTCTCAATCCTATTTTAACAAGAGAAAGACGGTCTATAGAATAAATTACCTTTTAAACTGCATACGTGCACATTTAATACTATTAGGGCACAAAGTGTCAGACTAAATGGAATCGGAAATGGAAATGGGAAGTAGCTGCCATGGCCAGAGCAAGTAAGGTCAGGAAATAGGGAGGAAATTCATTCTGCTAAGTCAAAGGTCTATGCAGCAAATATTGCCAGGAACTGTGCCAAAGTCAGAAACTGCGATAGCAAAGATTAGGTGAGGAGATCAGGACAAGGCTGACAGAATTGAGCAAGTTTCACATAATTTTAATTAACATAATTTTAGCTAGGAAACAAGTTTAATAAAGACAAAATTAAAAATAAAATAAAATAAAATCACCTTTACAATAGTCTTTAAAATCTGGCAAGTTTTGGTAAACTAGCAGTCAGGCTCATAAACACTAGTTTCAGCTGCCAAAGTCTATCAAGCCCTCATCCTCCTGTGGCACTGACTGGCAAAGGTAAAAAGACTGCTTTGACATGTGTATCATGATGTATTGACAAAGATGAAAAACAAATCAAATAGAGGAGACCGCAAGCTTGTGGTGGCTACATAGCACTACACCTTTTCAAATTAAAAAATACTTAAAAGCATAACTAGCTGGAAACAACTGTATAACCAGCATAACTGTTGGAAATTCAGTTTTGCTTGTTTGACTGTTTGTTTCTTTAATCACATACATGGAGAATTGTTATCAGTAGATTTTCATATCATGATAGCAATAACGTAAGAGATATGGAGCATCACCTGCCACATAGTATACTAACATTACCAAACCTGAAAATCACAGAGAGAATAGTCTAGGCTAGACAATGTAAAAAATGAACTGGTTGAAAAGAAGTGTTTGCTCATGTCCTTCCCAGATCACCAAACACAGAAGTACTATTTTCTAAGTAGAAAATAATGCATTTTCTTTCTCAGGAAATGTCCTAGTCCTTTATCTGCTTCCCAACAGTTGATGACTCTGATCTACCCATTAGCCTTCATCCGATGGACTGTTTTATCCAAATATTATACAATTCAGCTTTCTCCCAGGTGGCAGATGTTGGACGTTTTCACTATTAACTAAGAAATATAGTGGTGATATATTTCTTGACCAATACTGTTGACAAATTAGGAATCACACAGAAATAATGTTCTGGCACAACCTTTCCAACATCGGATTCATGACCTTGAAAAACAGTATAAAAAAATCAGAAGGAACTTTAGCTCAAAGCAATTCCATCTCCAAAACACTGCCAACATTTCAAAAATCCCTCACAACTAACAGTAGATGAGACAGACAACAGATCTTAAGATATAACATGAAATACTATTGTTTGTAGTTTCGCAGAATTGTAAAACATAAACGCATAGGCATCAGAATATTGCTTAAGGGATAAGTACTGATGTATCTTCCTGAAGGGAAGACCTAATAGTGTCCATCAATTACTGACCTCGGGGTCTACATGGCAATCCCTAGTCATTTCAGAGTAGGCAAAATAAATTATTTGAAAACTTATTTGATACTAAAAGGAGATTCAGCATTTGTTTCTCTAAGTATGCCTATGTGTCTTAGAAACATACAGCATAAGCTGTATCACTACCCAGCAAGAAAATAATCTTAATTACCACTGTATCTGACTACTTTCTGTGAATTTAAAAAAAAAAAAAAAAAAAAAAGTATCTGTAAACTTAACATTGAAAGAATTTCCTTTGTAACTACTTCTTGCTATGGGAATAAATTCATTAACATTTTATACAGCTAATAAAAATATAGGCATGTATTGTAGTGTTTAGTATTTGTAGGATGAAAGATATTCAGTGAAAGAGTTTTTTCATAGTTACTAATGATACAGGCCCTGATTAACTACATCTGTTGCAGGTTTGTTGTTTTGTTTTTCAGACAGACATGCAGGGTTTTAGTTTTAACTTGCATTGAACTGTCTGGACTAAAAACCACCCTTTGGTTTTAGAGCTCAAAAGCTTTTTGAGCTATTCCAGATAGCAATAAGAAAAAGAAGCATAGATATTAATCATAACTCAACTTCGGTGACAGACAACACGTTGCAAGACAACTTGTTGCCATAACTGCCTGCAACATGCTGATTCAAAATGAGAACATTGTTACAATTGTGCATTATCATATATTTTTGAAGAGATTGAATTCTGAAATAAGTGTAAAAATTTAACAATCTACAGAGTTACATATACAGCAAAACATAACGGAGGATGCAGTAAAATCTCCATTTATGTCAGATGAACCAGTAATAGGTATTGGAATGACTAGTAATTTTCAGGTCTAAATGCATAAGAAAATTACATCTCTGGAACAGTAATATCCAAATCCCTAAAATTAATGCTTTTTTTCCCCTCTGAATATTACTTTTCACCTGGATTACTCATTATAAGAAGATATTTTAATGTATCAGAAGCAAACAGATACCTTACAAATTATTCACATGCTTTATAAATTAAGTCAGTCTTACTCAGAGGATCAACTAAAAGGATTATAGCTTGAACCTGGATTCATTTTCCAATCCTGACAGATCTTACTTTCTCTTTTCCTTATCTGTAAAATGAAGCTAGTTTTGAATGAAAGCATACACACACACAAAAAAAACCAACCTTTATATTTTTCATGGAACTGAGTCCTGCTGGGTATTTTTGAATATAAGACAAAATGGTTGTTAGGCATCTAAAGTACAGCACAGAGGGCATTGTAACATAATGCCAGCAAGACAATGCCAAATATACCACTCAAAAAAAATTTCTTTTAGCGCTCTTTCATTATTCAAATCATGGAATAAAGAATAAATTGTTTGTTTGTTTGTTATGAAAACAGAACTTCTCCTGATTTGAGTAGATAAATGGACTTCCATAAAAAGTCTCTATGTTTAGACAGTAGTAGATAAAAATTAAGTCAAAATGAAGCCATCATTTTTACCCTTACTACTCTTGCTCATTCCAAATGGGAAATAAAAAATAAAAAAAAAGAAAAGAAAAGAAACCAACCTATCATACTGAAGCCACATCTTCAATGGAAAACATCATCCTTTATTACTACACAGAAAAATCTAGACATCACTGATGAACTTGAATGTTTTTCAAGCTACCAGTAAGATAATATGAAAACCATTATAGTAGCTATGTACTCATTTATTCTGTATTTGGAGAAAGACCATATCTCAAGCTATAGAAGGGGAGAAAAATAGTTTCACGGAAAGATCCTAAGGTTTCTCCAGTTGCAAGGAACTTTGTAAGAGGGATGAGGTAGAGTGGAATTCTGAATTCTGTGGTAGGATTCGCCATGTTTCTGCATATCAGTACACAGGAATGAAACCATAGATGAGCAGCATAGATGGATGGCTGTCATGACAAGGGTTATTACCCAGTAAAGGACAAATAGAATAAACGCAGAGACTTCTTTACACACAAGGCAGCAACAACCAAGTTCCTTCTCCATGAATGAGCTAACCTAGCCTTAGGCATGACTATCTACCAAGATATACACAATTTTAAGATGCAACTGTAGATACATCAGTTTGATTTGCTGCTGTCCTCATAGAATAGGGAATTTGTTATTATGCCATTGCTCAACACAAAGCTTGATATTAGTTTCACTACGACAGGCTAAACAAAGAGATTCTGTGGTTTTATTTTCAGCAACACAACTTAGTGCTTAATTCTACTTCAGACTTCCCTGGATAGCTACAAACTGATATACTTGTTATGAAAATGCTTCCTTTTTTTTTTTTTCATGTCAATTATTTTGAGGTTATATATTTCAGTCATTCACATCTGAAAAACAGTTTTCATATCTAGAATCTCTTAAAAGCAGAAAAAAGTTGCTCCAAGTCTTCAGTCCCTGTAATCCTTATTCCCATTCTGTCTCACCGCTTCCTGTGTAATAAATGGTTTAAGTCTAACAGCCAATGTAGCAGAATTAACAAAAACTGAATGGAGGTGTAATGGTGGTACTGCTTGACACCTCTAAGTTATAATATTGTCAGTCAATACACATCTGGAATGCACATAGCTGAAAGCTATGCAACACTTAAGAACACTTAAGAGAAGCATTTTGGTGCTACCTACTTATGGAAGAAAAAAAAAAAAAAAACACCACCAATAACAAAAAAACAACCAAGAAAAGCCAGATCTGAGATGTTCTTCTTATACATGAACTTCATCTTTGGCTGAGTCACAGAAGGTGTATGTGGCACTGCTGAAAGGCCCAGCATGAACACGCTGCTTCTGTTGCCAGGCTGGTAGAGACAGGGTGACATATTTGGATGACTCTGTCAGGCAGCTGCAAACATGGAGCCCACAGGTGTACTTCACCAGGAGAAAAAATAAATACGTCCAAGGTTTTTAATGAGAAATTTGTGAGGGATTTGTGTATTAAAGCAAAAGTAGAACTCTTATTCAACAGTGAAAGCTGAACCATTGTGGGAGACAGGTCAGTAGCTCTCTGAATAGATAAAATACTGTAATAAACAAATGAAACTCATTAATACAGAGAAAAAAATCAAATTATGATGTTTAAAGTTCCATTTCACCCTGCTTATATGTTTGGTCATAGTTACCACCAAAGAATTACTTTACTGTAAGCAGTTTAAAATTATTTGGCTTAATTTCATTGGAAGAACAAAGGCCTTACAGTCAAAACAAATTGTTCTTTACCATAAATATCAGAATTACTATAGTGTTTTCAAAGAATGAGAATTGTGATATCAGAATTCAATCAAACAGTGGTGTCACTAACAGCTTCTGTCTCTATCAACTCTAAGCTCAAAACAGAAAAATAGAAGATTGGATTAGGCTTTATTTCACCAATATGTTTTAACACCACTTCTGCTGGTACATAAGGATTTCTCTCCTTAAAAGTTATGAACTACTGAAAATAAGGAAGCATCAATCAATCTTTTTACAACCATAATTTAAGTTCTGTATTTGTTTAGTTGTCATAGGGGTAACAATGTACAACTAAGCTGTAATTCATTGATTTTCAGTTGACTAGAGTTGGAGGAAAGACTTCTTGGCCAATACTAAGAGTTTCTTTCCTCATATGTCACATAAAAGAAAACATGACTTTCTAAAGTATAAATGTAAAAGATGAAGGCATTTCGTATAATATTATTTAACAACTCATTTTCACTAATATTTTAGTCCAGCTGTCAAAGCCAAGTTGCTCTGGTGCTTTTCCTGAAACTTTGATGAACAAGTATGAGATAATGCTTACTCTCTAATGGTTGCTTTATTAGAAATACATCAACATTTCCTCTAGAAAGTGTAATAAAAACCTTCTCTTTATCATAAGCTCTTTATCATAAGTATGTAGTAACACCATATGCTTCCAGTGTCTTTCTCCCTTTCCTCATGTAGCCTAAAGTCTGTATATTTTTTCTTCATGCTCATGCTTTACATGCAGTATAGAATGATCTTTGCTTTATTAAACATGAGAGTTGTTTTCCATTGAAGCTAAAATGAAAACATTGTTGGAAAATACTACCAATGAGTACTATCCCACAAATCTCTGAGATTAAGATTTCTGAAGATAGCTGACCATTTCTAAATACTTTGGAGAAATAAAAAATGTTCTCAAATGGAATAAAACTGTGAACCATAAGTGACACAATCTGCATGTATTTAGAAAAAAAAAATTAGAAATATTAGCAGTGTAACTGAGTGAAAAGAATTTGTTCTCTTGATGTTGATAAACATAACCATGGAGTTAATGATAAAAGCAAAAAATCTAATATGATAAAATTGGTAAATAATTAAATAAATCCAAATAACTACATGTGCATTTAAGTGCTTAAAGATGCAGTGCTATAAGACAATTTTGAATAATGGTTTTACTAGTAAAAGAATAAAACTGTTCATAAGTTAGCTAATGAGCTAACAAACAATCAGTAGTGGATTGCAGAAGTACAGTTTTGCTGCTCCCTCTGTTAATCAACATACTTGACTTAATTGACTTAATCAAACTGCTAATGAAGACCTATAGATATTATAGCACAGAGCATTTAGTTCATGTTAGCTTTTAAGACATCATACAAAGCTTTCTTCCAGGCACACCCTATTCAGATTGAATCCACAGTGTTCCAAAACATTGAGAAGAACCTGAAAATCATACTGGTAGCATTCCTTATGTATTACATAGGGATACATGATTATGGCTTCCCTCTCTCCCCCACAATTCAACATAGAAGTGTGTCAGACCTTCAACTTTTCAACTGTCTTTTTTTTCCTATGTTTTATTTTATTTTTTTTAGACTATAAATTGTTACTAGAAAAACCCCCCAAATCTGCCAACAAATAATATATATTTGAACAGACACTCGTGGCCTTTTCTGCATTAGAACAGTGGAAAAAAAGCAATTATTACTAATTCTTAATACTGTTTTCAAATGTTCCTATTGCAATGAAGTCTTAGTTTTCTAACACTTCATGATTCTTCAAGTGATCCCTACATTATTCAAATTATTTTGGATTTTTTATTTTTTAATATCTAAGTGCTAAGCCATAAAATTAAGTTTCACTCCTTCCTAAATTTAGGTTAGGGGACCAACTCACTGAACATAGAAAGAACCCAAGAAAACAATGTAAGCAGTAACTGAATTAGAGTAGCTGACATAGTATTGCTGTCAGTAAATGTAAGTATAGAGCAGCCAAGACAGTTTGTTTGATAAACAAAAATTCCATTTGTCAAAGTAAAAGTAACAAGAAGAGACAAATTCATCAATTCCGCAAAAATTAAATATTCCTGAACAAAAATATCTTCATTAATTTGCAAATGTTACACAGAAAGAATACAGACCTAAGAGCCTCAGTATACCAAACAAATCCTCAGCAAAAAAACAAACAAACAAAAAAACCAACAACCCCTGGCTTAGAATCATCAAAGCGCAGCTTGCAGCAGCTGCTACCAAAGTACTTCAATCACCCTTTAACAAAGAGCATCTCCTAAGCCAGCAGAGCTCAATTTTTATCCACACAAGAGACAGAAAGTGATTCCACAGTCCTAGCAGATGCAGTACTCTTCTCTTGCAAAAGGGGGCAAATTATTATTACCTGCCAACTTTCTACCCTGTATTCATGCACTTCCATTATTGTACATAATACTGACTGAAAACATGCAATATTTGTTTTGACTTGTTTTATTTGATTTGGCATATAACTGAGAGAGAATAGATGGAATTATTCACTCACTTTCTGAATTTAGATATCACTAATGAAATCAATGCATAGTTAACAAAGTGGCAAAAGTTACCATTTTCTTCATGGATAGCTTAGGAGTGTCATCACAGAACTTAACTGCATATATATCTCTCTCTCTAATGAAGCTCCAGCATCTTCCTAGTAAAATTTTGTAGGTGCCTTATGTTATTTTTTTAGCAGTTGTGATATGAAGTATATTTGAGAACTGCAGCTTTAATGATGAGGCCAGAGGTGTTCTGTATGCATTAAAACACTACATTGATAAACTACTGGCAGCATCTGTGATAAAAGCTAACTTTAGAACAGTGTCATATTGTTTATGTTATAGTATTTCCTATATATAGTACCCACTAAACTCAAACCCTTGAATATACATCATTTTGTAGTAATTTACCTGTGGTGCATATGTGGAGAAAACAGAGTGGAGAAGAGAAGGGAAAATATACTAATAAAAGGTCTCTTCTATATGTATCTCCCACCAGGATAGGAAATTGTACTAACTTCCTAAAGAAAATTCAAACTAGTATTTTCAGAGATTGTTAGATCTGTGTAATATTCTTTTCAAAGGATATACATTGCAGGCAGAACATTATCAAATGAAAAGGTAATAACTCCAGCCAACCTTAACTTAGGAGAAAAAAATTTGTGAGTGCAAATAAATTTCCTTATACTTTTTCAAATGGATATCTCATAAGCTCTGTTTCTGGAAGCCATAATACTTCTTAAAGTGTGACAAAATGTATATCTAATGGCTTCTATTAAGCCACATTGAATCAGTGAAAGTTAACCGTGTTTTAATGAAAGAAGATGGAGATAAGCCTTTATAAAAGCAAGTTTTTTTAATCAAAAACACAGTTCTATCAAACATTTTAACTGACTTACCTGAGAAGGCATTTCACATGACACAGCCACAGGCATGAAAATGTTTTGTAGCTGGAAGTGATGGTATCTATCACAGTTCATTTACCAATTTTGTCCAGACTCTGCAGACTGTAGTTTGAAGGCTTTGCTATAACAATCAATTTGAACAGCTTACTACACGTGAGTCCTTCCTGTTAAAATAAACTTGCTTATGCTGAAGCAACAGAATGGCTCTGTGAAAATTCAAGATGAGCATTGCCTCTTTTCAAAGTTCACGTTTTCATTGACAGAAATTAATATCCAAAAACATTTTCTTTGAGTATTTAAAAGCAAAACAGAAATTTAAAAGAAGACCTCAGCTTTAAAAATGTTATTAAAGAGAATTACTGCACTAGTGTCATTAAGCATGTGTTCTTTTTGCTATCTAATAGCTTTGTTAATACAGGAGAAATAGATTAAAGTGAAATTGCCCATTTTCATTTCCAAGGGAATTTGAACTCCTAATGCAGAAAGTAATAAATTACACTTTTGGACACTTCTCATGAGCAAAATCTATACTCAGTGTGTTGAAACAGTATCTGGCAATACCTAATTAGAGTTAGGATCACAGTAATTTTGTTGCCTATTTTTCATTCTCCTTTTACACAACCTCTGCTGTTTGGATTTTTTTTAAAGGCATTTTCCCCTAGATTAAAAAAAAAGTGTTTCTAATGTCTTTTAATGTCATTTTTTAAATATAAAATTGTCTATTATATTTAATAATGAATTGTATTCTGAAAGGTAAATTTCTTATGTGTCTAGAAAATCACTTGTTTAGATATCAATTAATAGACAAAATTTGAAGTTGTTACAAAAAATACAACATTAAAATTATATTAGAAAATGTTGTGAACAGATTTTTTTCTTGTTAGCTCACTAGCCAGTCTAAAAAGGGTGAAATTATCTTACCTACATTAAAAGCATCAGTTTCTCCTTTCTGTTTGTTCTGCTATAAACCATAAATTAATGTTCTGTTTAGTACTGTTTCTTGATTTAAATTGATCTCCTAAATGCAACCAAAATGATTAAGATGAATGACAAAATAAAAATTAATAGTTGTATGAAAAGTTTGGACTGAAATGCAGGTATCTACTACCTTTGTTTTTCAGGAGATGTTAATTGGCTCTAGACTTGTGTAATTATGATAATCATAGCTTACAAGTATTTCCACTTTTTAATTTCCTGATTGCTAATGTAAATGAACACGCAGTTCTGAGTATGGAGCAACATCCCAATTTGTCCTTTTGTAGACAGAAGTCTAACAGCAGCCATACAGAGACACCTACTACTCTGAACTCCATGCCTCTTGCCTTCTTTCTGTAGCGTGTCTTATCTTCAGTGGAAAGTTTCACTTCATACAAGTTGCTTTTACAGCTGACAGGATTTTATGATTACCTGCAAACCCCCCTAAGCTGTCTGTGATCTGAGTTAATAATGACCAAAACATTCACAGGAAATACACTGGATTGAATACCACCTAGGCAATGCTATGCAATTAATTGAAAACTTCACATTCTCCTCCAACATCTTAAAATAATGAGTTAACTCGGCTTAGGTCTCACAAGAATAACTGTAGATACATCTCCTCACAAAAAAAAGATACTGTGCTTGCTTATCTGGATCTATATTTACAAGCAATGTAGAAATTCCAGATTTGAATTTTTTACTGTGGATACACTTATACATAGTTACTGTAACTTACCTTACAGAATCCAAAACCTTGTATTAGTTACAGTCTTTCCATAAAGCATTAATTATGTATTTGTAAGATTCAAGATGCATAATTTCAGATGGGGTCAACTCATTGAATCAACAGCAAAACAGACAGCCACATCTATGTGTTGATGCATTGCACTTTCTGAACTAGCTGGAGGTGGTTTTTTTTGTGAGTCTACAGCTTTCAAATAAATAGAAAAATTAAGTAAATGCAGCTTAGCATGTATATTATTAGTCTAATGTAGGCATATTTTCTTACTTTTACCTTCATGCTCCTTTTCAGCTCATTACAGCCTATTTCCAGCTTGCCATCACTTCAGCTCTGATCCTGATGCTATTTCTGCAAAGACAGCATTTCTATATTAAGTTCTGTTGATATGAACAGAATTCTCATTGCAATCAAACTGTTCACTTGTAGAATAAGGACTCTAGATTTTCAAGTCTTCTTTCTTACACAATTACTAAATTAAAGTAAAACAATTTCTTATTCTCACTTGTGGTTTCTTGATAATAATGAAATGAATATAAACAAAACCACCAATTACAGATCAGTAACCTGAAAACACAAAAGTTCAATTGACATGATAGTTATGAAATACTAGATGAAAATGCATTTGTCCCTCAAAATTGCTGCAGCTACAATCCTTCAGTGTATTTTCTGAACTTCTTTCATTTCTTATTTCTAAAGCAATACCTGGTGCTGCAGTGCAACACTTCAGGTATATTTATAGAACACTGTATTAATGCTTCATTTTCTATTTCATTTTCTTCCCATTTGTTACTGTTTACAGACTCTCACCACCTAAAACAAGCTTATGTGAAGGTAGCTAAGTCTGAAAGTTCTAGTTTTAGTTAGAATGTAAAAGAACTAGAGAATGTGGAGAAACTGACATAATTTTGGCTGGCATACTCGAAGCTGGTATATCTTTACTGCTAGTGCAATCTATAATAAACACTCTGATAAACATTTGCAAACAGACATCACACCTCAGAAATATTGTATAGAAGAATTTCTTTTACAGCTTTCTTTCAATAAAATTTGAGAAAAAATAGTTTTTGTTTTTTTCTTTTCCCCAAGTGCTACATGATTGGATGAGCCTATACAGTACTTCTCACATAAACTTAAATATGCACATAGAACTACACAGGAAATGTAAAGTTATTCTATGACAGAGGGATTTACTGTTATTCCATATCTTACTCAGAATTCCCAAAGACTACACAGGTAGACAATTTTCTCTCTCTGTTTTGTTTTTTGTTTTTTTAATCTTAGAAGGCCTACAGCTTTTGCTGTGCTCCATTTCTTCCTACTATAATTGCTTATTAAAACTGGCTCAGAATTCACTCTGCAGCCTTTCAGAATGCTCTCTTTCTTAGTCATGTTAGCCAAATTTATTTTACCAATAATGACTATTTTACATGTTCTGATCCTGTAAAGCCTCTAAATTTATGATTCAATTTGACTTTATTTGGCTTACGTTCTTAAAAGGATCATAAATTTGCCATTAATCTTTGATTGTGTTCCATCTGCTCTCAAGGTGACTTCTATTGCTTCAGTACTTTCTACAGAACTACAAGCCAAACTGTCATTCTGCCACGAGGCTACATGCCCTTCCAGGAAGAGTTGTATTAGGGTACTTCATTCTTGTTTCATAAGCAGATTATCAAAAGCATCAGATGATAACATTCATTTCATTTGAAGTATTACAGTTATGCTTTTGAAAACACCTTTTACTTCTCATCTTCTTTCAGGTTGATTTGGCCTACTATCAAATATTACCATCACTGAAGAAACTGTAAGTATTCCCCAGTTCAGTAGTTGAACATGTATATGGAATAGTACCTTCAAACTCAAAGGCAATGCTTTTGGCAGGGGTAACCTCCGAATCATAGAGTTCTGAAGCTGAAAAAGTATTGTGGAAAACATCACTATAAACCTGTCCTATTTTTATTATCTTTCTTATACACTATTGCATCAGCCAGTACCATTAGCAGGAAACTATGTTATATGGACTGTGGGTTTAACCCAGAACAGATGTTTTCCATTTTTTTCTGTTAACTTCTCCACATTAACTACAAACGTGTCTGCTCTCATCTGATGGCACATATGAAAAGACTTTACTCTGACTGAAAGAGGCTAATTATCTCAGGTGATATTCTCAGTAGCATTCTAGGGTGTGCAAATGAGAAGGTAGTTCATAGATGACAGCTATGATTAGTCTTTAATAGCAGAACAGATAGGTTAACAAATACTGGGGGTAATACTTAAACTGAAAGTTTAGCCACATATTTTTACACTAACTTTCAGACAGATGAGGCTAAGAGGTCCATGGAGAAATCTCTCAGAGTTATGTAAAGGACATGCTCTAGTTTTTCAAAGCCCTTCCTCCGCACACTTCAAGGGTTCCACTGCTGCCTCTTGCAAGCATAATGACTCCAGTAAGCATTTGGGGTTTTCAGGCCTCTCTCACTGTATGCCATACCTAAAGAAATAAACAGAAAGCTATTACCTTTTAAACGAATCATATAATCATCTTGTTTGGAAAAGACTTTCAAGATCAAGTTAAACCATTAACTTGACCTACTGATTCCCATCACTAACCGATGTGGCTTAGTGTGAAGTCCAAACATTTATTAAATACCATCAGGGTCAGGGATACTATCACATACTAGCCCATTTCAATGCTTGACCATCCTCTCCATGAAGAAATTCTTCCCAATGTTCAATTGAAATGTTCCCTAGTACAACTTGAGACCATTTCCTTACACCCTTGTCACCAGAGAAAACAGACCAACACTGACCATGTTACAACCCCCTTACAAGTAAATGTAGAGAACAATGAGGTCTTCCCTCAGGCTCCTCTTCTCCAGACCAAAACAGCTCCAATTACCTAATTCATTTCTTTAAAGCCTTGTTTTCTAGACCCTTCACCAGCTTCATTGCACTTCTCTAGGTGCATTTCTGCAATTCAATATCATTCTTGTAGTGAGGGGCCCAATATTGAACACAATATTTGATGTGTAGTTTCAGCAGTGCAGAGTAAAGATGGATAATCATTTCTCTACTCCTGCTAGCCACACTATGTCTGATACCATTGCCTTCTTGGCCACCTTGGCACATTGCTAGCTCATGTTCAGCTGTTGACCAGCACCCCTGGATTCTTTTTTGCTCAGCAACTTTCTAGTTTCTATTCCTCAAGCCTATATTGTTGCGTGGTGTTGTTACAATCTAGGCGCAGGGCTCAGCACTCAGCCTCACTGAATGTTGTGTTAGACTGAGCTCACCAATCTAGCCTATCCAGATCCCTCTGCAAAGTCTTTCTACCCTCAAGCAGATCAACAAAGCCACTTAGCCTAGTACCATTTGTGAAATTGAGGATGTGATCCATCCTCTCATCCAGATCACTGAAAAAATGATCAAACAAAACTGGACCTAGCACCAAGCCCTGAGGAATGCCACTGGTGACCAGCTGCCAATTGGATTGGACTTCATTTGCTAGGAGCCCGACTAGATTGCTTCATCCAGTGAACTGTACATCATCTAAGCCTTGAGCAGCTGATCTCTCCAGGAAAATACTGTGGGAGACACTGTCAAGCACATTTCTCAATCTGAGTAAACAACATCCACAGTCTTTCCCTCATATACTAAATAGATTGTCTTGTCATAGGAGGAGTTCAGGTTAGTTAGACAGAATCTGCCCTTCGTAAGCCCATGCTAGTTTCTTCTAATCACTTGATTGTCCCATATGTGCCATATGATAGCACTCAAGATGATCTGCTCCATAACCTTCCCTGGTACCAAAGACAGAGAGGCCTGTAATTCCTAGATTCTCCTGCCTGCCTTTCTTTAGACCGGGTTTAATGATGAGATTAGATGACTGGTTTACATTCACATTTTTGCTAAGGAAGCAGTGAATGGTTAGTCTCTTGTTAAGTCCAGGATGAAGAGATAAGATTCAGTAAAGAGCTGTTAGAGTTGCTATCACATTACAATTAAGAGGTTCACACCATGATCTGAAAGAGCAAGCTCTACAAGCATCCCACAGTCTTTTGGCTCTCTGAAGTAGCATAAGACTTCACTGTACCGGTAGCCTGGAAGTATCTATTCCTTAGGAAGGGTAGGGTCATGGTCAACAATGGATTTGGATAAAGATTGTAAAGAGTCAAGTATCAGACATGCGAAAAGTTGCTAAATTCCCAGAAATTAAATGCTTATTAGTTTGTGTTGATCTTTAAACTTATTGATGTGAAAAATCTATCTTGAAACAGCTCATTATCACAAAGAAAGTGTCAGAGATTCCTCCTCCAGGAAATCAATGAGCTGCAGCTATTGTTTTATTTCAGCACATAGCAACACTGAATTCAGATCTAGTTGAAGTCCTTGACGTTGTACACACAAACTTGTCAACAGCAGTCAACCTTAATCCTCTCTCAAGCACTTCTTCAGCTCAAGTTTGATTTAAAATTTAGAATGTCACTTGAACCAATATGTATTATTCCTTGTCCTGCCACAGTGAGACTGCACAAATCAAGGAAAAAAGCCACATCATTGTTTAAAAAAATAAAAAATGCACCTTCAAAAATTGTTTCTCTATATTGACAGGTTACTCAGAGTTGCTAGAAAATTCATTATCTTGATAGCAGCTGCAAGTTCATTTCTCTAAGTGTTGCAAACTAGCCTAAGCTTTATTTTTTCCACAAATATAAGCCAATCAGTATTGCTTGAAGACTCAAGGTAAGTGATTTGAATAAAATGCAAGCAGTGCAAGACTTGAATCCATAGCCTTTCCTCTGCAAGCACATCAAGGTGTAGCTGTAACCCAAACTCTAACCTGACACATAAAGTAGGTAACAAATACTGTTCTCAAACCCAGGAGAAGAAAAAGAACAACAACAATAACAAAAAAGAAAACAGAACTCTATATAGTTCTTAAAACTCACTAAATTTAAAAGTTGAAACAGCTTTGAAAGATCTTTTTCTTAAAGCTGGTAAACAGATTTTAACCCTACCAATAGTATTTCTCTCAGGCAAGCAGCACAGTTACAAAAATTGAGGAAAAAGCATTGTCACTGAATGATAACTGTTTCTAATTTGCTTATACAGAATGAACTGAAATTCAGCAGCTGATTAAGAGGCTCTAGAGACTTTTCTTACCAAAGACATAAGTCTTCCATATTGTTTTCAAGAACTTTATCTTGAAAAAACTTTGGTATCAGCCACAACTTTCTAGATAGGCAAGATTCACAGGCCTTCTGTGTAAGGACAGAAAATATTCATATGAACCAGTTCATCATTTACCTTTTCAAGATTTGCAATTTTATAATAGAATTGTTACAAAAGCAACATTCTCTGAAAATAAAACACTTAATAATCTACCACTGTTTTTAACTGTGCAGGAATTTCTCTAAACATTGAAGAACCAAAAACAACACTTTCTTGTTAACCTCTAACTACTCACTGTTCATGTTGCTGGTCTAGCTAAACTCTTATCAAAATAACAGCTCCTAGTTGGACTTTAAGCCCAACTATAATCCTAAATAACAATATCCAGATGGATCAGAAACCCAGGACTCCTCGAAAATTAATGGGAAGTGAGTCACAGCTGCAGGTGGCATTTCCCAGATCATATCTTCCAGCCCATCAGAATTAATTAAATTCACTTTAACAGCTACATTAGTTTTACAGAAGCTTTTTTCCATAATTGTAACCCAGCCATAACTTTATTCTTCAAAGGAGCAAGGGAGCAAGCTGCCTCCAACTCTCTGAAACATCCAGGTAAGCTGCTCACAATAACTGATCATAACTTTCCTTTTAACTCTTCATTCCTGCATATGGCTTTGCATAGTCTCATTTTTTGAAACATCACAGAAGTTGGGAAAGTAGTCTCAGGTGAACTACTGTTTGCTTCTGTTCTTGTAATTGTTTAATAACTGAGGTGATTCTGTAGTCTGTGCTACCTTTAACTTTTTGGTGTATATAGCCTTTCCTATAAGCATGATAACCAAATATTGTAAAAAACCATAAATTCCCAGTGACTGATAGGAGCGACAGGTATTCCTGTACCGGTTTCATAATTTTTGGTATCGATATTTAACATCATGATGCCATGTAGTGTACTGGGAATTAAAGAGTTAATGCTCCAGTTCAGTATATCATGGATAGTTCTAAGTACCTGGAGAAATAACTCTTTAATTCCCAGTGCACTACATGGCATTATGATGTGGACAACAAGGAGGCTCATCTCCCTACCCTTTCCTCTTTTCCCTTCTTTCCCTTTCCCGGGGCATGGGTCCATGGGTCCCCCCAACCCTGCTAGTCATAGAACTGGACTGAACCAGCCCATAAACTGTTGACAATTCACTGTATTTTCCTGATTAATTCTTGATTAAGAATTAAACAGGGTCCAAAATGGGTCAGGATCAAAATCCTGCCTACAACTTTTGGACAGTATGTGGGCTGGGCTCACTAATGCAGCAGGCTGCTACCAGTTCCTCTTGTCCCTCTCACAATTCTCAGTTTCAGGGCCCAAGTACATCAGCAAACTGTAGTCTCCTCCCACCAGAGGTTCAGGTACCTGTGCTCAAAGCAGATGAGGAAACCAGCCACCAGATCACTGCTGTGTGCTCCAGCTGATTTCTTCAAGCAGAGCTTTAGGCTCCACGGTCCTTCCAAAGCTGTCAGGCTGAAGCTGCTTTGCAACAATGAACTTCTTCACTCAGTCTTTCTTTTCAGTACTATTTGTATTCCCCTTTGTAGATAAACTACACAGTAAGCACCTCACAGAAGAAGAACCTCACAGAGAAGCAAGGCAAGATTTCCACTAAGAACAGCAAGCACTAACCTACTTGTTCACTTTGTAGGCTTCATCATCCGGGAACCATACTGCAAAAGTTTGCACCAGAGAGTAGATCCATGTTCTGACTGTGATCATGGGAAACCTTCCTTTTGCTCCCACTTGACGAGTTTTCAGCTGGAAGAGTGCATATCAAGTGAAGTTACTCAGATGTGCACGCTGTATTGGAGTAGCAAGAGCCAACAGCAGAGTGCAGGAACAACTCCCAGAAAAAGTTGGGCCTGAGAAAGGAAGCAGAGCAGGTCTGGAGAACGTGGCCAGATCCAAATGAACCCACGTATTCAGGTGAGTCCAAGGGGACAATAGTGCCAAGGCCAGGCCAGCCTGTGGGTGAAGGTATTTTTGTTGTATTCAGATTCATAAATTAAGATACACAAAGATCATTCAGTATTAAAATGTATGGTTCTTTCTGAATAGAAGTAAGGTAGTTGTAAACATGTTTGACTATTTTCTTCTTACATCTAAGGGCTATGCCATACTCACCAATAAAATGCAAGTGGTTTCCTTAGCAACCATCAGATTCTGAAAAAAAAGATAAATTCAATATTTCTACGTAACAGTAATAAAGAAAATCAATTAATTCCAGAATACTAATTCAATTCTATCCTAAAAATATAAGCAACTAGAAATTATATATTATTATCCTTCAGAGAGTAAATATCTTCAAATTAGTACAATAAATTTCTTAATTATTTTGGAATTTGCATTTGCACATAGGTGACAGTAAACAACTTCTCACATTCTATCTCGCTTTTGCAGCATTTTAAAATTCAGTTAATATTTTAAATGTCATTAACACTAGTATTCATAGCCAAATCATCTGTGTTTTACTAAAACAGCATTTAATGCTCATTTGCTCTTAAAAGCACGTGAGCAAACAACAAACTGATCTACAATCTCAGGTTGCTGGATCCATGAACTTCTGTAACTTCATTTCAAACATTCAAAAAAACACTGCTGATTCCCATGTATGTTAAGATAAGCTTTCATAGGAGAACTGAATGTGTCCTTTGTAATGAGATTTCCACAGATATGCAATCAAACAAGTGGAAAGAATAACTGCTCTAAATTTCTAAGTCCACCTTAAACCATTTCTGACTTTGAAGACAGGAAAAGATAATGTTAACTACTTAATTAATGAAGAGTTTAGTAATCTTATAGTTTAAACATTTATTCAATTTCTTATGAGGTAAAGCAAATTATAGAGATTTACTTGCAGAAGAACTCTTAGAGGTTTTAGAAAAGCAGAATGCAGACATTGATAGTCAATTTTTCAGCTTTTCAACTTGACTGATTTAGAAGTGGCCATGAAACGTGTTGCACAGCCCCCCAACTCAATTTGAATTTCATACTAAACATAATGCCTTAGGTCCTCCAGTATCGTAATGCTCTTCAGGAAATTCATACCAATCTAAGATAAAACAAAAGATTTAGTGTCCCATACCTATTTTGTTCAAGAAAAAAAATTGTTCTACCTTTACACTGGACTGGATATGGCCCATAAATCTAACTTCCACCAGAAAATTCATTTGTGTAAAAATCAAGAGGAATTCACATGCTTGTTATGCTTACAAAACAAGAATTTTATAGTGACCTTCTACAAATGTTTTAAGAGCCATTTTATTACTAATATGGTATGATACTTCACATACACATGTAAAGATCAATGACTTAGAAAGATAATGTTTCTCAAACAAGGTCAGTTGTTGGAAATCTTCTGTTCACTCCCCTGTGTAGTACGTATATTAGTCATGGAAATAACAAAAACACTAAAAAATAAATAAATCATATTATTTGCATGAATAGAATTGAACGGTATTTTTTTTCATGGTGAATTCTGAAAAGCTTACAGAACAAGACAAGGATGTTATTACCATTTTTTTCAAACATTATATAAAGTTCATTCTGATGATCACAGAGCACAGAGTGTTTAGTTTATATTATCATAAAAAAAACCCCAAACCCAACATTTCTAATCTTCTACCACAGAAGATACAGGAAAAAAAAGACAGAACTAGGTCATTTTTTGCAATGGTGCAGTGAAATGTGACAATGTGGTGTAAGGTAACAAGTTTAGAATAAAGAAAAAAAGGTTAGTGGCTATTTTTATTGCACCTGGTTACATATGTTGTTTAATTCATGTATAGTTCACAAAAAGTGATCGTATTTCTCATTTTAATAAATGCCCATAATATTTTGAAATATCTTCTGTAAAATAATGGATTGAGCTCTTCACAGTCATAAGCAAGATGTTTCAGTAGATCTGTACCCATGGTACCAGATCTCTATGAAAGAATTAATGCAAGATGTGTAATTAATCTTCCTTTGTTCAAATCAAATTAAAAAGTATTTAATCGGTGGATGCCAGAATATAGATTGTCTAAGAGCTTTAAAATGATATGAATAGTTAAAAACTACATGGAAGCAGGCAAAACCCTTTCTTTGTAGAATCAAATTAACTCAAATAGATTATAGGAGGATTGAAATGAAATTGATCCAGTTATTAATTCTCACCCCCACACATTTGCAAATAGATACCAAAGCAAATCTTTTTTTCATCCATTCAATTGGATAAAAGATATTTTTGTAATCTGTGTTTTCTTGCGCTTTGTTTTTACTAATTTGTCAGAAAACATTTTGTCCAAAAATTGTTTCAGGTGACACATTTTCTGCAAAAATTATCAACACTTTGCCTATTTCTTTTTTTTTTTTTTTTTTTTTGGAAAAAAAAAGAAAAAAGAAAAAGAAAAAGAAGCAAGTTTTCAGTTTTAAGCAAAATCTTGCTATTTTCCATGGAACAATGCATTTTCTTAAATGAAGGACCTTTCTTTAAAACCAATGGCTCTACATTGTTGATTGATGGCACAGTTTTCAGAACTACCAAAAGACCCAAACACTCTGCTAAGTATTTTTGGACTTTCTGTAGGTTCAGTAGTTAGAACATTACAACTCTGAGGAACCTGTTGCACTCCAAGCTGTGCACTCACAGCATTAATTAGTCTTTTACTTGTCATTAGAACCAGCTGTATGTATCTACTAGAACTGAATATGAGAAACATACATCCGTGTTTTGAGCATAACCTAATTACCAGAAACATCTAATGAAGTATTAAAAGGTACATGGGAACAAATGTGATATTAACAGAAGAGACACTTGGCAGCAACAGCACTATCCTTTCACAACCACAAAAGCTAAATCTTCTCTTACATTTCTCAGAAAAGGAGAAGGGGAATAATGATTTCATACAATTAAAATTTAAGAGTTGGAAGTTACAGTTGGAAGTAAAAGGACCAGTAAAGTCATCAATGTATATTACTCATAACCCAGGAGAAAAAATAAAAATTTTATATGAACTATAACCTTCAGATGTTTGTGATTCTTAACAGGTGCACTAAAGCAGTTTCCTGAGCAGCATAACTAATGGAATTCATTTTGCCACGGATCATGTCCCATATCTGAGTGCAACATCTACCTGAAATTTTTCTCATGATAAGGTATGCATAACAACAGTATCCTGTGGAGATTCAGTTGTGGCTGACAAGATTAAGTGGCAACTGTAGCTTTTCCCTCATTCCATTTTGTGTCCCATTTATAGACCTGGTGACTCTTTTTCATGATATTTGCATAAGCACTTTAAAAAGCATTTAAAGCTTATATTAGCTTCCAGATCTACCAAATATGTAAGAAAAGATGAAACTTTGAATAAAAACCCTAAACAACTGTTCAGCAAGAAACGACCCTGAACATTGCTGATGGTTCAAAGCAGTAAATCTACTTAAGCTTATCAGGTCCAGTTATAGTGTGAATAGATCTGTAAGCAACCAGTTTTTTTCAAAGCTTTTGCTTTTTTGATCTTCATCTTGGAATGAAGAAATGGGGAATTAATAAAATGACAAACATAAGTAAGGAAGAAATTAGGACATGTCTATGAAAGAGAACTGTCATTAGGTCTTCTTTTCAATACCTGCAACAGTAGCTACACTAATGGAGTCTTTCAGGTGGTTATTCTAATGTTGAAAAGTAAAGACTGACTGAATCTATGTCTCATTTATGTAATATTTAATAGCTGAAAGACATAACATTCTCACAAGCTCTCTAAGACTTCATTCTGCTTAATGAATTACAATATTTCACTCTTTACTCCCTATTTTGCCCTAATACAGAAATGACTACAGAAGAAGAGATTCTCTTGTCCTGGAACAGGCATAGCCCAAGAGAGGCTAGTATGTAGAAATATAGCATCTTTTTTCCCCATATTTTGATCATGAATAAGTTGGCCCCATTAGGCTGCAATGTTAAAATTGCATCCTGCAGTGCAGAGCAGAAAATAATAATTTGCCTTAAGATGACTCATTTACAAAGTAAAAATGAAAAGGAATTGGAAATAGCGATGCCAAAATCGACCAGAAATGTCTCGTTTTTATTTTTATTTTTTGAATTTGCTTGCTGCAAACCAATAATGCTATTTAGTGTACAGGCCATCAATTAAGGATTGTTTACCTACAATACATGATAACTCTTTCAGAAAAATTAATTAAAATTAATTATACATAAAACAGCAGCAGATTGAAAAAAAGTTGCCCAGAAAAGTTGTGGATATTCCGTCTGTGGAAGTGTTCAAGAACAGGTTTGTCAGAACTGTGGGCAATCTAGTGGAAGGTGTCCCTGCCCACAGCAGGGAGGTTGGAACTAAATGATCTTTAACGTCCCTTCCAACCCAAGCCATTCTATTCTATTCTATGATTGTGTGAATATTTCATGTTTCTGTGATTCTATGCCTCAAGTACAGGCACAACTCTTCTGTCCATCTGATAACCCTGTCCAGATCCAAGGCCTCCTAACTGCTTCACAGATCTCCTACTTAACTACTGGTCTGTCTTAGTGCTCATTTGTTTCATAGGCATTTCACACTTGTGGATTCCCCAAATAACAGCGGAGACCCTCTGTTTGCCTGCCACTCCGACCTGGACCCAGTAGGTTTAGCTAATGAATGAGACATGTACCTTGTGCAAAGCAGGTTTCGGGAAAATGTAGACAGGCATGAAAAGTAGGTAATCCCAACATTTAGAGTTCAGTAAAACACGGTGACTGAAGTTCATTGGAAGTTATTGAGATGAATAATATGAATATTGATGCAAAATTATAAAAGAATTAATGAACTGGTATTTTAACAGATTGTACGAATAGAGTTGTACTAATACAAAGATGCAAGATATTATTAAGGCATTATCTAAAACAAGTGTCAATTTTCTACAAGATGAACAGAAAGGCTATCTTTCTAGCTGTAACCTGCCAACTGCTTGGGGGATAAAAATATGAAAGAAATAAACTGAGGGTAAGATAAGAAGATGCTGAACTTAGCAAATTTGCTGAAGAAGAAACTTAGCTCTATATAAACAAAGATCATAAACTATTTTAAGATTATCAGAATTATGGATTGAAGTTGGATGTGACAGTAAGTTGATGTACAGAGAAAATTCCTTTGTTTTCTGTGATTTTAGGTACAGAATGTAAGCAATCTTGGTGCAATAATATCCATATACAAAAAAAAAAAAAAAAAAAAAAAAAAACATTGAATATTTCTGATCCATACTCCATTTCCAAATTGATTCAGTTTATCAACTTGTGTTTATAAATATTTATCAGACATATAACATGACTGGCTTGACAGGAACAAACCAGATGGAGCGTATTGACTAGTAAATATAAATAGACACTGAAGTCATTAAACTCCACAACAATTTGCCATGGAATTCAGGCTGAAGTGAGTACAGAGATCAGACTTCAAAGCATGGCAACAGTTCTCGACTATTTTATAAAGACTTTCAAAGTACAGCAAAACAGAGCAGTACTGCAATGTTTTCAGAGGTCTGGGGTTCTTCTGGGTGTTGGCCTGATGCCATGATGCAAACAGAGCTACTTTAGAGGCTGCCTTCTCTAGTACATAGTATTTCCTATCTGTAAGCTCCCCCTCTTCTCCACTCAAGTCTAGTTTCTTACCACAATTTTCTGAGAGGAATCTCTTCTGTCTTTTCATTTGTGTAACATACTGGGTCTAGCTAGGATGGAGTTAATTTTCTTCTTAGCAGCTGTGTGATGCTATGTTTTGCATTGGTAAATAAAACAGTGTTGGTAACATACTGGTGTTCTGACTATTGCTATGTAGGTCTTACATGGACTGAAGGTTTTCTCTTTTTCACCTTGTACATGTGCCCACAGCTAGTGGTGGGTAAGAAGCTGGGAGGGGATATATCTGGTGCAGCTGACCAAGATAAACTTAAGCAATATTTCATACTGTAGGACACTGTGCTCTGCAGTAAAAGCTCAGGGAAAGAACAAAGGTGGATGTTTGTGGTTATGGGATTTGTTTTCCCAAGTAACTGATATTTGTGCTTAGACTTTGCTTTCCAAGTAGCTAGGAAATAGCAATTAAATTCCTCATTTAGCTTTGCTTGAACATATGGCTTTGGTTCACTTACTAAACTGTAAACTGTCATTATTTCAATCTATAAGTTTTCTCAGCTTCCTTCTACTTTGTCTCCAAGCCACAGGAGAAGAGAATGAACAAGAGGCTGTGTGGGTGCTTGGATGTTGGCCAGGCTCAGCCTGCCACAGCGCACTCAGCTTATATAACTTTTCGAGCCAGAACAAAAGCAGTTGACATTCGTGTCAGGGAATCCTCTATAAGGTTCAATTACTTTGCTAAATAATCTTATAAATGCCTTACTATACAGTACTAACTGCTTCCTTATAAACTATTTTAAGGCCAAATTATGTGATTGTTCTTTTCAGCTCTATTATCTAGTTCCATAATTAAATCTTTTCTTTTTGAAGCTGCTTTATAATTATAATGTATGAAACAGAGGGCACCATTCAAAAGATTGCAAACAAGGGGTGCGTGCTGACTCATGCTCCATGTCTGTGCAGTAAATAATACAAAGTAATTCCATATACTCTTGGCTGTCTTTTTTCAAATAGACCTTTCAAACACCTTTGAGGGCCACAAACCACACCCAGCTTGTCATATTCTTCATTTTATTATTAGATGATATGAAGGTGGCCACAAGTCACAACAACTGAAGTTGTAGGTCACCTCAGCTTCTCTCAGACCATGTTCCCCATCCCTGCACTCAACAGTCTACCCAGATACATACCACAGTTTTCCAGAGCCATCTGAATAATGGGTAGGCCAGACTATAATTCTCCCATTTTGTTGCCATGGAGGAATATCGAACATTCTGGTGAATGCCTTCTCTTTATGTAAGTGGAAGGCACAGATATGGTTATCTAAATCTGCGTATACTCTGCCAGTTTCTTCCTGAGCGTGATACCCTATTGTATCTCAGATCTGCCCAGGACATACATACAAATATTTAACTGTGTATGTGTGTCTGCACTGTCATTTTTTAGTACCATCTGACAGCCACAGATATGTAGCTGTGAACTATTGGATTAATTGCAGAGGTATTAGGATAAAACTCTGTGGTAATTGTGCAATATTGGCTGCTACTGTCTGGCCTAGAAATGTGTGGGTTGTGGCTACATGTGGAAAATCAGCATATGTGTACACTTACTTTATAATGTAAGGTAAATATCTGTTTAAGAGAAATTTACTAAAATATCCTGCAAGTATACGCCTTATTCACAATGATCTTTATAGCCTTTTGATTTTAATGTTCTTATTGCCCACACTATCTGCACTAAACTTACCAAACATATTTTTAATACTTTCAAAATCTTTAGCTTCAAGTTTTGCATAAAATATCAATATTGTTGATTCATCCCTTTTTCTCCTCAGGACATGGTTTAATTTCACATCAATTTGTATAATGAAAAAAAGAGTGACTCTGCCAGAAATGAATGCTAAAAATCAATTAGAATGCTTTATCAGCTGCAGTGATAGTCATATCCTTTTACTAATGAATGGACACAGAAAATCAGAGGTAATCCAATACCTATTACTACTAGTAGACTTTGTACTTAAGTTAACTATGGGGGTTTTATGCTGGCATATTAAGATTTAATTTGCCCACTATCAGTATGAAGTTTGTGGAAGATTAAATAGACAGTTAATTAAGTCCAATGGAGTGAAAATGGAATTATCAATTTAAATAATCAAAAATAACTTTGGTATCTTATCCTTTTATATTTAGTTAGGTATTTATTTTTGTTTCATGAGCATAAACAATTCACACAGCATAACTTCAGTTCAAAGCCAGGACAAACAAATATAAAAACAAATACATTTATTTTAGATATTTGGGAAGTCCAGCATAACAGTAGTAGATCATTACTTTTTTTCTAAGAATGAAATATTGTTCTTGTTAATCATGGAAATAATTTCCATTTAATTCAGTGGTGACAAGAGTTTACCCTGTGAATTCTGCATAAAAATATACTAACCTCATAGAACCCTGGGAATGTTAGCCAGAAGAAGCCTCTAACCCAGTTTTCGATCTGAAGTTGGACCATCACCGATACTTGTTCAGGTCAACAATAGCTTTGTCTAGTCAAGTCCTGAAAACTTCAAGATTGAAGTTTTAACAGTCTCTCAGGGTAGATGATAAGCAATGCAATTTAAAGTCTGAACTTCAAACCTTTAACAATGAGAATTTACATGCAGCTCAGAGCATTAGGTGTTTACTTCTCAAAATCAGATCTATCTTGCCTTCAGTGAGTTTAGGTCTAAATTTTTCAGTTGTAATCTCTCTGTTTCTTTCGTATGTGGTTTATTGTTAAGAATGGCACGTATTTGTTGAACATGAAGACAACGTGAACACTCTGGGTAACATGGCCCAGTCCCAGGACCTGCTATGTTGCCAAATACCAACCTAATTTGTGTTATGTAGTATTTGTCTTAAAATCCAAAGAAAATACACAAAGTTTTGGGTAAAATGTTTTCATTAGCCTCTGTTGCACAAAATTTCAGAATGGCTGTGGCAAGAAAGGACTTCTAGAGATCATCTGATTCAAGGTCCCACTCTAGAGAGCATCTAGAAAGGTTGCCCAAAACCATGTTGAGGCAGCTTCTGAAGATCTCTAAGGAGGGAGACGCCACAACCAACGTGGGCAACTCATTCTGTTGGTGAGTCAACCTCAAAGTGACTGACATCTTTAACCAGATCCATCTTTTTTTTAAATTTTTTACCTAAATGACACAACTGAAGTCTGAAACAATATTCACAGAATCACAGAATCACTAAGGTCTCTTTCTTTCCCTTCCTCCCTTTCTCTACCTCTTTCAAAATGATATAGTTTGTTAGAGTTTAAACTCAGTAGAAACATTTTTGTGCCCTCTGTAGAACACAATTCATAGGACTTTCCTGCTTCATCTAAATGTATCTCAAGGGAAGAAAGGAGTTTTCTGTCAAATGTTTGTGGTTTGATTTTCCTCATGGTTAAAGAGCAAATAATTCATCCAAATCTGTCCTGGGGGTAATATTTAGAAATATAGCCACAATAAAATACAGACAGTAGTAAATTGGATTTACAGCCAAAAAATTTGGTTGCAAAGACACACAAGTTAGAGGTAAAAGATATGAATAGAATAGAAAGAAAAGGTAGAACTGCTGTTTTTTGTAGTGAGAGTATCTTCCCACACCTTATACTGTGGACAGTTATGTGATCCTCTTTCTCTTGGATATTTATAATTAGATTGTGAAATTATCATTCATAACTGTATTCAGGACATTTGAACTAATCATCAGGACTGAAAAATCTATTTTGATCTTTGCATCTCTAACATATAACAGTCAGAAATTGTATGTGATCATATCTTCTGTCAGATTTGAAAATTAGAATTTTCATGATAATCAGAATAAAGTTGACATATACTTCACAGAATAGTTCAAATGTGTTTACCAAGATGTGAGTTTCATTTCTTTTATTTTATTTTGTGACAATCCATGACAATTCTTGTAAGACCTTAGTTTTTAAATTGGCTTGCTGAACTATATCTCATTCTTTTATTTTTCTTTAAGCTTAACATTATACAAACAAGATATCCTAAGAGAAGGAACAATGTATTTGCAAAATACTACAAGGAACACATTCCTCTTTTTTAATGCTCTTGACATAAACCCAAAATCTGAAGCTGTTTATTTCTGCAGCTTTTTTTCTAGTTTTGCTTTCAAAGATTCCACTGGTGACAGGACAGACCTGAATTCTGAATTACGAACTTTGTTTGCCAGTGTTACAGGTTGGAACTTCTGAAAAAGCAGTGTCATTGGGTTTGTAATGATGTATAGAGGAGACTTTATGAAATAATTTTTTAAAACATCCAGAAAATATATGTAGGGAAGACAAGAATGAAACCATAATAGAATTTTTTATAGAAGTAGCATATGTTTCCAAACAATTAGATAGAGCAAATTAATGTAGGGATGACTAAGTACAGGGCTGATTTGGTAGTAAATTTACATGATTAGAAACTGCAACAAACAAGATTGATTTTTCTTCCAGAAGCTGTGGATTCAGCAAGTACTAAATGTCAAGGAGAAGTAGTCTGAATTTACCAAAAGAAGTCACCAATTTTCTGGTAGAGTTCTTATCTCTTCTGGTAGCATCTCAGAAGACAGTCTGAAAACTTGCCTTATGGACAGTACCAGAGCCAGAATGCCTCTTTCTGAGCATTTTAACATTTAGATAGAGTAAAATAAGTTTTTCCTATTCTGTATTTGGAGAGAAGTAAAGGTCAGGGATTTGAGTAGCAAAATCCTCCTATGTACACTAAATCCAAGCTGATGTGAAAATTGTCTATTACCTAAATATAGATCAAAAACAGATGTTGACAGGAAAGTGAA
Source organism: Phasianus colchicus (assembly GCF_987193195.1). Taxonomy (NCBI): domain Eukaryota; kingdom Metazoa; phylum Chordata; class Aves; order Galliformes; family Phasianidae; genus Phasianus; species Phasianus colchicus. The sequence goes on along the minus strand of NC_143439.1, from coordinate 55,934,470 downwards.
GGCAGTGAATACAATTTTGTTAACATTTATACAATATTAGAGTCATAATTAAGTAAAACTGTTGAATGTGAACACCATTTTAAGATTAAATTGAGAATATTAAATTTTAGGAATATGTTTGTTTGGCTTCATATGAAAACTGCTATCTAAGCGTTAAAGAATGCTGAAATTAAAATTGTCCTGTATTGGCTTGGCTTGGTTTTATTTTTCATCAAAATGCTGAAAAAGCATAATACGAGTTTTAATGACAGATTAACAAGAGTTATTTGTGTGATTTAAGTAACCTTGACTTATGCCATTTGGTGATTTGCAAGTATTTTGTCAAGTGATGCTATCACACTTTTTTTGTTAAAAACAATATAACTACATGTATTTATATTGTAATGAAACTAAAATATCATAAATGTTTTCATTTTCAAGTAGTACAGAATGCCACTCTTAGATATCCACAAATACTCACATGGTTAAAACACAGAGCTATGATCATAAATTCAACAACAGGCAGTTGCTTATAGACGGCCAGATTGTTCTAAAAGCCATTCTGTTGCGTGGCACAAAGTGGCAGAGAAGGACATCTACCCGGCCAAGATCTAGATGCTACAACCTACAAGCTTATTAGAACAAATTTTTTAAATGCAGAGTGAGTTACTTTGAAATTGTAGACTTGAAGAGTTGGCTAATGCTGGAAGCACAAAATCAGGAAGTAGGAAGCTCACATTTCCATTCAGCCTGAAGAGATTTAAAACCATGTATCCTCTGTCCTGGAAGAACACCCAAACTCTCAGACTACGGGATTTTTCTGAGCTTTCTAATGAAACTGTGCCAAAGGCAGGAAATCAAAAGATTCATTAAGCATAGATGAGAATCTTGTGTCGTTAAGCTGCAGCATTTTTCACCTTGAGGAACAGACCTTCCAGTTGTGGTTTCTGAATGCAGAACAGCTTGTGAAAGTTAAAAGGAGCAGCTGTAACTGCTGAATTATTATATAAAGGGCATTCTGTGGGCTAGGTGGCAAGTGGGATTTTTTTAGGACACTAGGACTAAATCAAGTCCAAAGTTTATGTCTTCTGCCAGGCGTGGCCATCAACAGATACCTTTTAGGGTCAGTCAAAATACAAATCAGCAAAGTGACTAGCAATTTAGAGGTGGTCCTTTGTATTGCCTGATGCCACAACTGCTTTAATAAAATATGGCATGTTTTTAGTGCTTCATTTTAATTTTAATTGTCCAATGCTTAGGAAGTGGTATTCTGAAAGTGGTGGAGGCTGCTAAATGAATTAAACTAGAGCAGTTCCATGTTCCTTCAACAAGTAGATTTCAATCCAAAGTTGACTGGTTTGCAATAACATAACTTACAGAACTGTACTTCATGCATCTGTACAGGGTTTCTTTGTTTTTGTCTTTCAGTTCTAGAAAGTAAAATGTCAAATGTCTTTCAACAATTTCGTATTATTTTTCTGAATGATACAAAGGCATTTTAACCTTCATATTCCTCCACATTAAAGTTTATTCATTGCTGCATATTTGTAATCATTTCACTTTTAATACTCTGTGCTTCAAATTAATGATCAGGGCACAGCAAATTTTCTTGCCTCTTAATTAACTATTAGTAATAAACAATTTATTATCAATTTAAAACAAAGCATTTGTTTGATGCCTTAAAAACAAAAATTATATATATCCCAAGGACACAAAACAACTGACACTTCCTCATCAATCAAATAAACAAACAAGCAGAGAAATCATAACTGCTAAAACCTCAGTTGTATCAGCAGTTTGGTTTTGAGTGATTGACAGAGTTCAAGTTATGAGTTACACATCTATAGATAGTGCACATTTGCTTTAGTTTCTTCTATTCCAGCAGCAGTGCTATTTACAAGGTGTTCCAAAAGTAATGCCTCCTATTTTATTATGTTGGCCTATGATGTCAGAGACGGATGTTGGTGGTATGGCAGTAGAACCAGTATTCCGTTAGATGTTGTTGCTACATGATAGATGGCAGCAGAGGAGCAGTCTGACAAATTGGCATCTGACATGGAAGTGCAAATGAAGCAAATGTGTGTCACTGAATTCCTCCATGAAGAAGAAATTGCACCCACTGATATTTATCAACAGTTGCTGAACACTTATGGAGACCAAGCAGTGGATGTGAGCACAGCGAGGTGGTGCATTTCAGCAGTAGCAACAGCAGGTCACCCCTGCTGGTGCAGATTTTTTAGTGTCATAATCAGACTTGCGAAAGAGAGTGTTTTGTAACTGAGGATTTTGTGTATCGAGAGAAAAAGAGTGATTGTGCTCCTTGTATCTGCTGTGGTTTCCTTGGAAATAAATGAGAGGCATTACTTTTGGAGCAAACTACATAAAATGTTACATTGAACATTTAATTTAGATACTTAAGTGGTTTTCTTCTGGAATTTTCCTACTCAGAGCAGTGGCTGATCCTCTTCTCTCTCTAACTCTTCCTTAAGCGCCTCTGTATTGTATAAGAAATTTGTATGCACTGAGGTCTATGAATTTTATCAATCTCCCTCCAAAACACAAGAGAAGTTTGGTATGCAGAAAGCACCATTCACGGTAGACGTTGAGCTGTACAAGATGTTCCTAAGCTAGCTGATTGGAAAAGCTGGACATTAAGATATCCACCGGAGTATTCACTAGAACCAGAATCCCCTAGTACTAGATGGGTGTGCTAAAAGGTTTATTTTCTCCCCTCCTTCTTGTCTATTATTAATTTTACTAATTATTTAGTTTAATTGTTGTAGCATTCTTCTGAAACTTACATTGCTGCTCCCAGAGAAGAAATTTGAGTTCTAATATTAACAAATTTTCTCCCTACACTTTTGGTTGAAGGCTAAGAGCCAGGGCTGAAAGACTGGGGAGGAGATATACTCTTCTCCTAGCTTTCTGTTGTCTGAGGGTAGATGTACTTTGAAAATAGATAACAAATGATCCTCTGTAAGCAGAAATATGGAGCATGAAAGGCAATCCTGGCAGATTTGGGTGCAAGCAATATATTTGATTTGAGGCAAAATTTACACGCTGATGAAAAATCTCTTTATCAGACAGTTAAGTACTCTGGGAATTTATTTAGTGGAAGTGTAAGAGTTAAGATACTAGACATTAAAATATAGCCATTACACAGTCTGTATGTTTATATGTTACTATTTGACTGTGTCTTCAGCTCATTTCCCAGTGAACAGTTGAAATGCTGTGTTAGTAACAGACAGGATAGGTCAAAAATACATCAAAAATATATATGCGAACACAAAGATGTAGTGATTAAAAACTGTAAGTATGTCAGAATGTTTGCAGGATTTAAAAGATCTATGTTTGAAACTTAAGCATATCCTCTTCCTTAGGGAATACTTAGAATATGTGTACAGTTCAGTGCAGGTTTGAGGTTCCAGAAAACTCATGGAATGTATAATAAATAACTAAATTTAATTCCTTAGCATTTACATTCTGTTTATGTAGTCTCAGCTATGGAAATAAATTGTTACAGTTTGCAACAGGAGAAAGTCACAGGAGAAACTGTAGAAATGTAAAACACACTAAAATTTTCATTCAGTTTATAGGAGTAACAATTATATAACACCAAGCATAGAATTTAACAGTCGCATACTCTAAAAGGGAAAAAATAGTTAATATTTTATTATAACTAGAAGAAATAAATAAGATTACAGTAACTTTAATGACATGAATTATTCTTATTAAAGGAAAAAAATACATCAGCATAACTTGTTTATCTTCTAATGTGGCAAGCACAAAATATTTTACAAGAGCCTAGCTTTTGGTCTGTTATAAAACAGCCATACATAAAACACCAAATTAATTAATTCAGCCATATGGTTATAGATATCTGTTGAGGTCCTATTTCCCTAACTGCCATTTTCTCATATTCAAGATTCCCACTTTTGCAGAAATTCACTTCCACTAAGATGGATCCTAAGCGTGGCACAAAAAAACACCTCACTCTGTCCTCCAGTTTGAGCTCTCAAATAAATTTTTCCATTCTCAGATCACTAATAAAACAGCAATGATATATGAGTCAGCTGGTATCTGTTGAGCATTGCCAATCTATTACAACCTGGTAGAAATAAAATTTTGCTAAATTGGTTGTAAATCTTAGATTGGTAAATTAAGATCTCAGAAAGAGCCAGTTCTATCATAAAATGAAAGTCCTTATTCCCATTAATATAAAACAACGTCCAGGTCCCAGCAGATGATCCAAGAGTACATTTAGTTTGTTATATGGCAGATTCCCAGTAAATACTCTCTATGCATTAACAAAAGCAGATGTTTGCAGTTCTTCTTACAGCTCAAGGCAGATGAGATCTTTGAATTCTCCATCAAAATATGCAACTCCCCACTTTTCTCTGCTAATAGAGCCTTTTCTACTTTCTCTGTGATTGAAGTTATTATTTACTGTAACCAAGCCAAAACACATCAGTATCATCAGCCCTCTCATCCTATGTGTCAGTAGGAGACTTGAACATTTTCCTCCCCCACCTCTTCCCACAGTTCTAGCCATATAGCATAGTCACAGTGGAGTGAAGTGGCTTCCCATTTTGAGCTGTAGCTGGTGTGGGGAGTTTGTAAGCAGGGAGGGTGGGTGATGTTACACTACTGACAGTGCTGACCTCCCCTTGGCTCCACATGCTCTGAAAGACCTATGGTGAACACATGCTTAGAGTCACTGCAGCCCTGCTGCTATATATTGGCAAGGACACTTGTCACATAACCTCAGTAAGTCAGGCAACCTTATATGACCTAGCTTGCTATCTGGATGCATTAAAATGCCTGTTGGCAGTTACTTGTGCTGGAGATACGATGGCTTAGGGAGTGGCTTAAGGACAAATGTGCTCTGGGAGGAACATTGTAGCCTCCTCTCCGCATATATTTTGGCTTTCCCTTTGGCAAGTAAAAGCCCAGTAAGCCTATTATTCCTCAGATCATTTCCAAGGACTGAGATAGACACAAGAATATATAATCTTAACTCTTGTCAGGGTTTGTGAGACTTGGTCCTACTACAAAACATAACAGTCTCTTTAACAAGGCAATTAAGCTAGCTTGAGAAATAAAATAAGCTAGCTACAAGAGAAACTGCTTGATCACCCAGCTACTTGAATTTTCCATTTTCAGAACACTGAAGTGTCTGTAAATCAGTAAGCTACTTTTATTTTTTCCACTTCTTGGTAAACTGGTGAAACTGTAAATATATTTATAAATGCTCATATTTTCTATATTAACAGCAAGTTATTATATATAATATATATTAGCAGCAAGTTCAGTACACAACACACCTGAGTCCACTGAATTTTTTCTGATGTTTTTTGTCATCTCATTTCTCTCCAGACTACTTCACCTCAGCTTCAGTTTCTTAATGAAAAACAATCATTTCTCTTGCTGATTTGATTAAATATCTTACTGAACTTCATACTTGTTTGAAGTATGAGATAAACATCCAGTTCTATCTTTTATTTACACTTTATAATGTTGTCAAAAAGCATGCCACTGATACTGTCTATGCAGCTGAGTATTTTAACAAGTAGTAATAAACCTGAACTATGACATTAATTTGGTAATTTTCTATATTTTAAGTACGTGGAGACAGTGCAAGTTCAAATCAAAGCCATGCAAAATCTGTGTAATTATTACTTAATTTCATGTTATTTTTTCACTTAGATTTGTGTGTAAGCAGAGTCAAAATTATGCAAAATTATGCATAGTCAGAAAAGTTATTGCTTAATTAGTAAGTTAAATTTCAAAAGCTTAATTGGGTTATATGGAGAAGTTTATCCAAGAAACAGCCTCTTCGCCATGAAGTTCAATGTGGGTAAGATTTGAGCCTGGGAGACTTACCTGAACCAGACAATAGCTTTCCCATGGCATCATCTAAACTATTTAAAGTGTTCAGTAGTTCAGATGGTAGTTGCTGTTAGAAAATCACTTGGATACAGGACAGGGTAGGTAGTTATACATATCCTTGGTACAAAGGTTCAATGACAGTTTGGACTGAAATCCCTTTCTCATGCATTCTTTGGGGAAAGTTCAGTACAGGGTGAAGACAGTTTGAAAGCACGGTTTGTTTTTCAGCATCAGCTTCTATTTTGTCTTGGTTGATAGCACATGTTCTAAACACGTATATTTACACACCCAGGTTACTGTGGCAGAACTTCCTATAAGAAAATGTTCAAACTTCAGCAGATCTAACCATAAAGGTTTGTAAGGTAGCAATTTCATCTCTTGATCTAGGTTAAATTGCTGCCCAAAGCATTATTTTTGTTATTTCTTTCAAAAGCCTGGGGAAACTCCAAGCCCTGTTTCCCACAAGCTTTGAAGTTTTTCTCTACCTTACCTCAACTTCCTTCTATAAAAAATGAATCTATCAGAATCTAGCTGATTCTACTGCATCTGCTGACCTATTAGCAGTTGACAATTCATTTTGCAGGGTTCCCGCAGCTCACAGCTTCTCTACATCCTGCTCTGAACTCTACTGCAGCCAGCCTGAGCAGCACTTAGCCTGTCATAAGCTGTTGCAGCAGTTGTCCTGTTTCTATACTATAAAACTTCAGCTCTTCTGCTTTGTGACAGTCTGTCCTTGTTCTGATTTCTGCTTTCTCAGATGATGTATCATCTTTGTCATCCAAAGATGGTGTGCCAAGAAAGGGAATGCATCTGCTTGTGCACCTTGACTAGATCAACAGCAAGAGGACAGAAACACTCAGACTTATCTTTGGAGATTCTACCTTTCCTTCAGAAGTATTCAGTATCATCCAATAAACCAGTGAAATAGTTCATAGATGAGCTATGTTGTCTTCTGTCCTCAGACCCATGATATTCTTTCAGTTCCTCCTGATAGGTGTTAAAATGACACTAACAAAGTCTAAGGCATCTTGGAATTAAATTAACTTTGAATGGGTAACAAAATGAAATTGGATTTTCAAGAGCCAAAGTTTGACCTTAGGTTAGGAAATAAGACTTAAAAAATCTATAGTCAGAACCAAGACTCAGTGTTTGGAATGGAAGACTTTACATAAACAGAGTTTAATTTCCTCCAACAGAGATAGATCGGGTCCCTTTACTCTGGAAAATACCACTCTTTGCCTTAGTAAAGTGTTAAAGACTCAGCAGGACATTTATGGGGAGCATATATCAGCTGAATGAGAGGCAGCTGGGGGTTTGTATGGCAATAAGCGTTAGAATTCATTGCCAGGGATTGCAAAATACACCATAAAGCCAACTAAAATTGTCAGGATGCATTTTTGAAAACTTGATAATATTTCAAAAAGATTTTCTCTACCTTTCACAATGATTAGATGTGACTAAGCAACCTGATGAAAATGAAAGTGCTAATTCTGAGTGTCTGGGCAGCTACATTAATGAACAATAAATCCATATTCACTGAATAGGAAAGAGATGAAAAACTATCTTGATGAGAGAACTGAGTCTCACTCAATGGTACAGAACTACAGGAGAAGGAGCATGTTCCTAGTGTGATAGGAAAAACCTTGCTTAAATGGCAGTGGAGCAGAATCTTGGAAAACCACTTATATACCTTATGCACGTACCTTGTAACTTAGCAAGTTTCTGTTTTGATCACTGCTTTTTAAAAGATTATCTAGAGTTATGGAAAAGTGATCACTGTGTAAGCGAAATTATAAATCCTGTCACATCCAGTTTTGATTTCAGTGATCCCATATACTGTATTCTGTATCTGAGTTGCTCCTGCTGAAATGCATGGCAGAGTTTTGCATGGAGTAGGATTACAGACTTTAACTTGAACTTAGTGCTCACCATTATATAGCATGGAAGTTAATCTGATACAGTATGAAGATTCTCACGTTTACAGTTTTGTAAACTGACTACTATGCTTTCATTTACCTAATACTCAGTATTGAATACTGATAGCAACAAGGTGAATGGTACCTCTTGGAATATGGCTCTAAGGTAGTAAAGAAAGAAGTAAAATTTGTTATTTATTTTCCACTGAGCTATAACAGATGGAAAATAACCCAAATTCTAATTATTGAGGAATTTTACACAGTTTTTCCTCCAGGAGTTCCTAACTGCTTAACAAACTTCATTATTCCATTGTCTGAAGCAGTTACCAATTCCTGAATATATAATATCAGTCCTGTGACCTTGATATATCTATTCCCATTGACATGTGACAGATCCCTTGCCAAAAAAACTTCAAGGCAGAAACAAATTGACAATGGAACTACTTATATGAGATAACTGATTGGGTACATTTTTGTGGATAAATTTTGGGGTGCATATACTCCTTTGGATAAAACATTTCTGCCAACAAGTTTTCAGATGGTTTTAATGGTGCCTTCAAGAAAGAAAGCATAAAGATAGGAGAAATTGCTAGAATATACTCTGTATGGAAGTGCAGCATGAAAAAAGAAAGATCTGTGTTGGCTATTCTAGAGCCCACAGAGAGATGCTCTTGTAGCTTATGGACATTTCCTTCTTGATTGTTACCCATAACTGAGAATTATTAAAATAGCTGCTTGTGAGCAAGAGAGGGACAAGAATCATGATCAAATTCAAGGACAAATGCAGAGTCCTAAACCTGGGGAGGGATAACTGCATGCATCAGTACAGGTTAGGGGCTGACCTGATGGAAAGGAGCTTTTAGGAGAAGGACCTAGGTGTCCTGGTGGCCCATGAACCATCGGTGTGCCCTTGTAGTCAAGAAGGACAAAGACACCTTGGTGTGCATTAAAAATAGTATGGCCAGCCGTCGAGGGAGGTTCTCCTACCCCTCTACTCTGTCCTTGTCAGGCCACATCTAGAGTACACTGTCCAGTTTTGGGCTCCTCAGTTCAAGAAAGTAAAGGAACTACTGAAGAAAGCACACCGGAGGGCTGTAAAGCAACAGAACAAGGGGCAATGGGTGCAAACTAGAACACTGGGCATTCTAAACAAACAAGAGGAAAAACTACTTTGAAGGATATGGAACACAGGGACAGGAGCCAAGAGATATTATGGAGTCTCCTTCCCTGAAGATATTCAGAACTCACCTAGACGCTTGCCTGTGTAACCTACAGTAGGGAACCTTCTTTAACAGGGAGCTGGATTAAATGCTCTCCAAAGGTCCCTTCCAACCCCTCTGATTCTGGGAGTCTGTGATGCTGCATAAATTTATATAACACCAATCAAATTTATCCTAGTTATTTCTAGCAACTTGAATAGATTTCCTAATTTCAGACCCTGGTTGCCATCAACACCTTTTCTAGTCGATAGAGATCACCTGAGAAACATTTGGTCCACAGAAGGGCAAGTCATGTTCCTGGAGATGCATGATTTGCTTTTTATCAAAGGCGTCTCCTTCTTCTTGCAGAAGTACAGTGCAGCAGGGCTCCCAGGAAGCTGTTATATATCTCAACAAATGTAAAATGGCCTAAGGAAAATGAATCCAAAAACTTCAAATACACAGTCTCAGTTGTAATTCAGTTAACAGACTTTCAAATTAGTCAGAAAAATGTGATCAAAGCATCACATTAAGGAACTATTAAGAGGAATACACTTTGATCATGACTAATGAGGTGAAAGCAGAGAAAAAAAAGAGAAAACCTCAGTGAAATTAAAAGGTAATTAAGTGTAAGAATTAATCTGCATCTATAACATTTTATTGACAGGGCAAAGATTGGTATAGTACATATTTAGACAGATATTATCTTACTTTTTAGCAAGTTCTGTGCATAAAAACTGGTTGACTTCTTCCATGAATAAAAAGTATCCATCTAATATAAAAGCTGTAGGTTTAAAATTGATGGTTTAAATATACTTTTTTTTTTTCTGAACCATTTCAGGTCACAAATATCAAGCCTAAATTCTAGGTTTTTGGAAAAACTGTTGAAGCTTTAGTGATCCAAACAAGAACTAACACCAGTAGAATGCCGCACGTATTGATTAAGCTTTGTATCAGTCTGTGAGATATTAAATAAGTGTTCCTTCTGTTGACAGGAAAACAGAAACTCATGGATTAAATGGATTTTCTAGTAAGAGTAGTAATAGTATAAATTTTTAGGTCTATGATTCATTTGCCAGATAGCACAGTGCCTCTGTGATAATCCCCTTAATAAGAAATCTGATATAGGTGTGTTTGGAGTGCAAAGAACTATAGCCATGCTACTAGACATAAGGCATGAGGTATCTTCTTCGTCCTCTGAAGAACAAACACAATAAACAAGTGTGATAATAAGGCTAGATTTATGAAAGTATTCATTATAAAAGTATTCATTTATCACCATTTATCTTCATATTTTATTGATCTGAAACAGGCTGTGCTACAAAAAGAACATATACCTTATAAACGGTACTGAATCAACAGCTTCAAAGTACCATTACAGTTGTTGGTAGAATGAAAAACTGCAAATATGAGACACAAAAATAATCAATGTCTTAAGTTAAATTTCAACCCGGTAGAACTGTCAGCAGCTGGTTGTGATGTGCATTTCTATAAGCAGTATAAAATGCTGAACTTTTAGAGATTACAGTGATGTTTCTTTATGCCTTTCTGTAACCACTAATGGTCACATCCTCACTTGACTTAAGTCAGCATGTCACTGTCCATGCCTTATCAGCTGAGTGAACACATTTTGCACCAGCTGAGAATTTGGTCCTTTTTACAATTTTTCCTCACAGAGCATTTGATTTTATTTTAAGTTATAGGAAACAACAACAAAAAAGTATCATACGCTTTGCTATTCACATGTGGACAGAACAACTTATGATTATCAAGCCATATAACTACCCAGCGTCCATCTCTTCCAAAATAAATGCACAGCCACTATTTGTCAATCACAAACTCTGTGACCAAAGATCAATTTATGAACTAAGAAATGTTGAAGAATGCAATTTCTCATGACAATGCCAGCAAAAGGCTATATTATAAACATTTTTTCATTGGTTTTCTTTTTTTTTTTTTGATGTTTTATTTTTTGCCTTACCAGAAAATCCAGCATTTCAGTGAATAATCTTTTTTTTTTTTCTATTTGATAATTAAAATCTTAAAACTGATACAATTGCTGGATTAAAGGCCTACATTTTAGAATCATAAAAGCTGCTGGGGCTCATAGTGGGGAAAAGAATAGCTCGTTACCTATGAGTAACTAAGGAGAACACTAGGTAATAAAAAGAAGGTAATAGCACATCTATAGTATAAAAGGAATTAAAAGGTAAATCAAAAGCAGATTGACTTCTTAGTCTGACAGACTTCAGAAAATGTCCAGACTCTGTTTAAAAGTAAGAATAGTAGTACGTGCAGGTACAGACTCTTTGAAGAGTGTGAATACAAAATATAAGGATAGCATCAGCCTCCAACCTGAAGAATATCTATGTCAACAATAGTCATAAAACATCACAAACTCAGGTAATAATAACCTTTTCTTTTAGAGATGCAAGAGAACAGGGAAGCAGAAGATGTGATGGGCCTATTCTCATAATATAAGAAAAATATGAACCGCTCCATAGTTAATTGACATAGCAGTCCAGCTATCAAATTTTCCATTATCATCTTCACATCATTGGATTACTGTTGCTTTCTTTTCTGCTCAAAATATGACTTAATAAAGTGTCACCCAGCCAAACCTTTTCTTAACTTGAAAACTGTCATTCACCTGGATAAAGAATAACACTCAGTTCTCCAGTTCTGCAGTATACTCATAAAAGCCATGCATATGAAAACATCAATATTTAATTTCAGTATAGAGTAGCTTACAATGAAACACTATTACATTTTTCAAGTATTAATTTTTAAGTGTTTACATCAGACTAACACATTGCTCAGGTTCACAGAACAGGCAGTGATCCGGTATTTCACCCATCAGCATCATTTGTGCTTTCCCAGTTTCGGCTGCCTTTGAAATAAACTTTCATTTTTTTCATACTCAGAGATGAATTTATGCTAAAGGCACAAAGATATAGACAAAAATGTACCTACCACTAACTGAACTGTGTTTTGGTACATCATAACTAAAATGTATTGATTGCAGTCTTTATAATCTAATACTTGTATCTTCTTAAGTGTAATAAAACAGTCACACTTAGGAAGAGATGTTCTCCTCTCTTGCCAGAATCAAGAGAAGAAAAAAACCCTTGGACTTCTTTCCTTTTTCTTTCTGATATATTGGCATGCTGGTGAAGAATTAAGACTTCACAGGTATGTTTATAAATACGTTCCTGTCATTAGAAAGCAAAACCTTTGGATAGCTGAGATCTGACCCAATGCCCTTTTTTTTTTGCTGATGTTCCACTTTATGCTCAGTATTTCTGTGATGGGCAAATGCACAATTGAAAACTCTGTCTTTCAATTACCTGGAGCCTGTATCATAATTACAATTCACCTATTTTTGCATTTTGAAGTATCCACTGTACAAATTCTGGAATTTTATGTAATCACTTTGGATCTCATTTTATACTTGATGTACTATAGTTTGACAGTAAAGCATTTTTTGATAACATTCAAGTACAATGAATGAATATATAGCATAAATCTGAAGTTTTTAATATATTAAAATCAGATTTCTGAATCAAAAATCTGTAATCTTCATTTAATATTGAAAAGAGGTAGAGGAACACACTATTATATTTATTACTTTAAAAATCCAACAGTTAGAAATGTAAAAAATTAAAACTAGATAACTGAAAAGAAATTCACAGCTACAGTAATCCAACACTTAACCCAGTAACAATCCATAAGCAAATTCTCCTCTGAAGCTGGGGTCCGTGTCCTGCAAATTCCTATCAAAACTGCATGTTATCTTAACAACTTTTAGCATATGTGCTAAAGTTCAGACTGAGAGCTCTTTCAACAGTGATTTAAAATGCAAGCTTAAAAAAAATACTTCCATGGGAAATACATCTTTCTACAAACATAATATGCACGTGAGTTTTCCTACTCTAATATAGTTAAAAAAAAACAAAGAAACCACAGAACAAATTCCTATGACTTTATTACTATATTGCTTTCCCCATCCCCTTCCCCCCCACCTCTTTCACCCCCACCTTTACTTAGGCTGTTAGTTTTAATCACAGAGTTAAAGAGCAGTTCAGGTCAGAAGGGATTACTGGAGGTTGTCTTGCCTAAGCTCCAATACTTGATAAAATCTGGTAAAAAATTCCAATGTGTTTTACACATTCAAACTTAAAAACATTTCCATTAATCAAGTTAAAAAACATTTGTGGTTTTTTTTTCCTTTTATTTCAGTGTAGTTTGTCATTCACAAATGAGAAAAGGTAGAAAAACAAAAGGCTATTAAAGTCTCAGAAGATATGGACGAATTAACTATGCAAAAAACATACAGCTTTCCCATAGCTTTAATGCTTAGAAGTTGAAATAGACAAGTTCGTTTCCCTTAGATCTTTGATATAAGTGTAGCATATGAGGGCTGTTCTGAAAGTAATGCCCCCTGTTCTGTGATGTTGACGCATAACATCAGATGTGGATGTTGGTGATACAGCAGTAGAGGTTGAACCTTCTCATGTTGTTGCTGCGTGACAGATGGCAGCAGAGAGGCAGTCTGACAGAATGGTGTCTGACATGGAAGAGTGTATGAAGCAAAGGTGTGTCACTGAATTCCTCCATGTGGAAGAAATGCATCCACTGACAATCATTGATGCTTGCTGAACATTGAAGGAGACCAAAAAGTGGATGTGAGTACAGTGAGGTGGTGGTGGTGTGCTTCAGCAGTGGTGACAGTGGGTCACCCTCACTGATATAGATTGTTATGAGAATAGCATGCAGGCTTTTGTTCATCCATGGTGAAAGTGCATAGCTGATGGTGGTGACTGTGTTGAAAGAGTGTTTTGTAGCTGAAAATTTGTTCTATCAAGTAGTGTCATAATGCTCTTTGTATCTGTTGTAGTTTCCTCAGAAATAAATATGAGGCATTACTTTCAGAGTGACCTACATAGATGTGAAAAGACTAATGATTGAATGTTAAGACTACTGTTTAAATCTTAAAGTTAGGTAAACTTTGCTGAATTAAATCCTTAAAATGGAGAGATTGTAAGCACTATTTGTCAGAAACTACACCTAGTAGTGTATCTACTACACCTACTAGATAGGACTATTTAAGGAAGTCATGGGCCAAAATATTTTTCCTCAACAAAATCAGAGGTGAAATGGATCTGATGGCTCTGGCAATTCTCAAGGGCTGCCCTTGAATTAAATCATATTTTGGAACTTTTCCAAGTTTGACCTGTAGAAGGTGAAACAAATTATGCAATATTTTAAAAGCTCTGTGCTACATTTAATTCCAGGGTGATGTCATCATCCCTCATTATGGAAATTGGTTTTTTTTTTTTTTTTTTTTAAAGTTATATTCCTGGAATACACAGCTTTCAAATTTTTAACATGATTTTCTTCTGCATGTGCTCCTTTTTACTAGTAAAAAAAAAAACTAAGGAAATGCTTCTAGATCACTGTGAAGAATACTGTGTTGTTTCTAGCACTCATCAAAATAATCAGGATGAAGTGGTTTTCTGTCTACCTGCACAGAGCTCAAACTTTTTATGTATTGATACTGTTGCTAGGAGAAACATGAACTCAATAGTTTGAACCACAGATATTCAAACTAATTAACTATTTGAGTGTAGGAACTGCAAAGTTAGGTTTGTTACAAAACACTGTTTTACAATCACAGTATATTTTACCTAATTAATGCTTAATTAGGAGCTAAGGGTCAGTTTGTTTTATAATTATATATGATAAAACAGTTCTGCAGGTATTGCTCTAATACAAAAAAAAAAAAAAAAAACAGCAAAGGTTGAAAAGAAGGATAACAAATATTCCCTTCATTTAAGAAGTTATTTTTGAAAGCCTGTAAGACAGAAAATTCTTAACAGAAAAGGAAAAAGCTTAAAAAAAGGCATATAAATTAGGAATTGGCAGGAGAAATGGGCTTTGAATTCAGTTACCTTTAATGGATGCAAACTCATTTAACTAGAGAAAGATCTTGAAAGATGTGGTTTGTAATTATCATTAAGCTGCAGTGCAAATCATTGTAAGTAGTGCAAATCTACTACTTCTTTTTTATCCAAGTAAATACAAGCAATTGTTGCTTGTCACTTACTGTGATTAAATGAATATGATCCATGCTTATCAAACATAAACTGAAGTCTGTGGAAAGATTTCATTAAATTTATGAGGTTTGGAACCAGCCCTGAGATTATCTATTCAGTCCTTTTAGATTTTCCTGACTTCAAATGAATAAGGCATTTGAACTGCAGGCACCAACGTATCATGAATGGGCATATCTGAAATAAAGGCCTCTGTCATCATACAACTAAACATTTTATGATCAACTTCCCTCTTCTTTTCTTGCAGCTCAGCTGCCTTTTTCAGGTGTCTTGAAAACCTGAAAGGTACCTGTTCTTTGTTATACTTCAGTGTTTAAGACGATACCCTCTGGGCACACTTATCAAGTGTCCAAGTTCTATGTTTTACTCCTCCCTGTTCATGAAAGTCCTTTTCTTAGATGTTCAGGCTGCATATTGATTACGAAATCTTAGCTCTAAACTTGACACTAATGCATGACCCTATGCACTGCAAAGCCTAATTACTTCTGAGAATTATCCCAAATGCATTCTACAGTGATCAAATGAATACTCTCTCAGTACTGTAATTGAGCAAAGGTCTCTTGAGTCTGAGTCTCAACTGCAGAAATTTTTTCTGTTGGTTCAGGGAACTTTCTGCCCTTACATATAACTGATGTCTTCATAAAGTTTTTCACTTAATCAAAACCTGTCATTGGAGTTTTTAATCATAAAGGTCAAAAGCTTTTCATATGCCTTATATCATTACTGCAAGCTCTAACAGTGAATGAATTATTGAGTATGTGTAGCTTACAGAATGAAATGTGCACCAGAAATAATATTTGACTTAATCTCTTGCATAATTCTGAATAAAACAACAAATTGTAGATCTATTAGAGGAGGAGTACGGAGGAACCCTTAACATAAAAGCCCCTAGAGAGAGACAAATGAGACAGAGGGAGTGAGAAATATCCTGAAAATATACTCTGGTTCCATTAATAAAATGTTTGCATGTAATTACAGGATGTACTGTAAGTATATTTTTAGACTTCATCAGCCAAAGTAATGGCAGATACTAAAAATATTTCAAATTATTATTAGACACTGTTCTCTCCCTTCTTGCGCTGCTTGAACGCGTTGACATGAGGTCTAAATTACAGTTTACGTGTAGTGAGGACAATATCTCACGTACTTGTGCTGAGGTCCTGGGAGCAGCAGTTCCTCTAGAGCTTTGCTCTAGGCTTCACTAGTGGGAAAACAGTAGCAGGTGCTTCCTATAACTTCCTAAATAGACTAATCCTTTAACAAATGATTCCTATTATCTATTAATAGATGATTATTGGTGATGTTAGCCTCAGATAAGAACCAATTCCTTAGGTGTTGTGTTTCTTTCTTTTAGTAAATTTAATCTTTTCTCTTTGTTTCACTGAATGTTTATTTTATATGTAGTATTCAACTGTTATTATCAAATCATTGTTATTTGTACCTAGATATATGTATATAACAGCACTGTAAGTCTTCTCTTGTCTTGAAGTTTTAGAAGAATAATGGTTTCATGTCAGTTTATAATGACATACTCTTATCTTTTGAAGAGAAAAAGTTTAGAATTGAATTACTGGGTGTATGGGAACTACTGAGTCACGGCCTGAACCTCTGATTAATCACCTGAGGTGAGCAACGAGTCAGCCCTGGGAGCACAGGTGAAAGCAATTCACCTGTGCTGCAGGAAGGGGTGGAGCCTGGCTGCACCTCTCCTAGACCCATTTAAGAGCTGACTACCAGGGGGGAAGGATCTCTCTCTCTCTCTTTGGAAGATCTACTCCACTGGAGTGTCCTGAGTGAGCCTATGACATGGGTAAGCCTCCTGTTTATTCTTTTTGTCTCGCTGGGCCTAACTCTCTTGCTTATTTCTTTATTATAACATCTTAATATTATTTGGTTATATAATATTCCTTTATATAATTTTCATTGATTATACACTGGGGTTAAAGTAAATTTCAGTGTCGCAACAAGTGAAATCACCTTTTTTTGTTGTTGTTTGTTTTCTGCTACTTAATGAAAACAGAGAATTACTGCCTTCATAAGATCAACAAACCAAGTTGCAAAACATGCTTAAATAATTTTTACACCATACATCCTTCTATCTAACTCATTTTTTGCTGCAAATATCAAATTGCAAAATAGTAGGAAAAAAACTAGTGTCAAAACTAGCTAAAATTGTTCCTCTAGACTCTGAAACTTATGTCTCTGTCATTACTGGCTCATATAAATTACTTTTCCCACCTGATAGTCTCTGTATACATATGCTGAGACAATTGCTTTATAACAATGAGGAAATCCTTCTGTATTTCTTAATAGCTATTATCTGTGATTGTGATCCCAGGTGTAGGGAGGGCTTACTGAAAACTTAAGCGAGAAGGGTAAAGGGGATACTCTTCAAGAATAGTGGTCTTCACATGTAAAAGTCTTTGGTTGTGACAAGTATTAGAGGCAATCAAATAAAAAGGGCTTAATAAAGCCATGATTTCAATATCTGTGTGAGGAACTAAAGTCTAGGGGGAGTCTGAGCTTTTGTCTGTTCAGAAAACTCCACGTGGAGAATCTGGCACTGATCTGGGGTTGGAGATATGATGTGAGTAAATAAGATGCACCAAAGAAACACCAGATCCATATCAGACTGATAGCTGACAGAAATGACCTGCTGAAGATTCTTCTATCTGTTAGCTCTTAGGGACTGAAAGTAACAAAGTCTGTCTTCATCTTCATCTAGATGGCAAAAGCCATCTAGATGGCTTACCATCTGGTTCCAAAGCCATCAAATGGCTTACTAATATAGATCAAAGCTATGTTATGAGGCAGAAATAACTTTAAGCAGAGTTAACATATGCAATCTCCTACATTTAGTGTAGGACCAACCAAAAAAACCCAAAACAAAAAACCCCCCTCAAAACAAACAAAAAACAAAATGGGATAAAGAATAAAAGAATAAAAGAGGAAAGAAACCTGATGCATATTTAAAAGAATTCCCATTAATCTAACAAGCCAGTAAACCAAAAATGTATGTTTTTCCTTTCTATGAACCTGAGGGATTGAAAGACTTTTGCTGTGTTCTGAGTACTTTGTACTAACTTATACGAACTGTGTAAAAAGACTCATTTGTGACCTAGGTCATCTTTTGAAGGGAAGGAAGAAAGACGTGTGGATTTTATTCTGGTTTGGTTGATTCACGTCTGGAGAATCCTGCAGGATGTGATAGTGGGAAAAAGCCTTAACTATATGGACCCTAACAAGGCACACAAATATCAATACTAAGGTTTTGGAGCTTTGGTTTTGTGTTACATGCAGTACTACATCAATTGCGGAAATTGAAGCTGCATTGTCCACAGATTCATTGGCAGAAATATTAAGAGTTTCTTAAGTCATCATCCAGAACCTAAGCTAATTTTTGGAACTATGATATCAGATGTTGCCTATCTAGAAATGTTGAGAGGTGTATTCAACAACAAGCAGGATTAGTACTTACTTCTGCATGGGCTTTCTCCATTTATAGGAGAAATTGTATTCTGGCAGCGCAGCCACTATAAGTTGCAAATAGAGGAGGAGTAATGCAGCTTATGGCATCTTTAATAAACTTTAATGGCTAACAAAAGATAATGACATAAAACAATCTTATTACTTTCCAACTGAACTGGTCTTCTCATCTATGATCTCTAAATAGTGTTTGGAATCCATAAAAATGACATAATATTTAATCAAGTTCCAGTATAGAAATCTCAACTCTCCTCTGAGTCTTTTTAAAATTACACTGTGTGCTCTGTTAATCAAGGCCCTGATGCTGAGAACAGAAATCATGGTCTACCTGGTAATGGAGATCTGTGCCCATTTAATGCAGAAAGTGACAATGTGCACTAATCTTACTACATTGGTAGAGAGCATGCAACTTAATGCTTTCTCTGTCTAGAGGTTCAAATTTTCCAAAACAAATCAGTTGTGTTATTCAGTCTCATGGAATTCTTATGTGAAGAAATGCAATTAAACATGCAAATCAAATCAGTTGGATTTCAGCTGTTCTAAAAACTACCTCTAAGCTATGCTGTCTTTCAGCCAAGGTGAGACTTTCTTCTTTCATGATGAACACTCTATATCCAATTTAGAGCATCTCTGAAACTACAGTAACAGTGAATGGTCTCTGAAGAGTATCAACATTTTCATTTTGATATTCCAGAAAATACATTGGGAAAGGAAAGACCTTTGCTAAATAGGTTAGGATTGACTGAAAATCAAATAGATCATAAAGCTATCATAATTTAATTAGTCTTACTGTTAGTGGGTCTTTTTTTTCTGTCTTAAATGTAGTAAAGTGAAATATCATTATCCACAATAAACTGGGGTAGATCTGTGTAAACATAGGAAATATTGTTGCATCTCCTGGGAAGAGGAATTGATACAGTGAACATGCACTGGATTACCAGTTGCTGAAAGAATGCATCAGCAATTGCATGACAAGCTTTTGTGTTTCTAGTGGCAGCTTTTGGATGATCTGAGTGTAAGAAGTTTCCAGCACTGTCATTACATCAGAATGGTGTGAAATATAAACAAATGTTCTGGCAGATGCTTGTAGTGAGCTGCAACATACTTAGGAACTGCTTCCTTGTATCCTGTTTCTTTTCCCCATCTCCACAGAACCCAATGTCTGGACACCATTTCGTCATATTTGTGTGCTAACTATTTATCCAGCTAATTACATACAGCTGGATGTAATAAAGAATAATGGGGAAAATACTTTCTTCAATCTTTAGGTAGAACTGAAACTAGAATAGGAGAAACAGTTACTGAAAAATACTTTCCTTTTTTTTTATTAAACTACATCATAGCAAAATAGTGTGGTTCTCTCTAGTACAGTTCATTCTAAATTTAAGAATTCAACTTATGCTCCATCCTTACCATGTTAGTATTAACATCTGGCTATGAACATTGCACACAAATTCTGGATATGTATCATAGATGAACAGGACCACCAAATTTCTAAAGCTGGTCTTAAGTAGTGTTGTGTGTTTAGAGCTTGGATGAAAACATGTCTCAGCCAGCAGAAAACTTTAATAAGTTCTGAAATTAAAACTGAAGCATGCAATACAAATGCAGCATTCTGTTTGTATGCCTTTGGTCTCATTCTCCATTTTCTCAGTTTAGGCTCCAGGCAGTTCAGGGAGTTTAATTTACACCAATTACATGTGATTGTTATGTGTATTTTGTAAGGCTTGGGACAATCGAGGATGTAATCATCTCTGTATCTGAATCATTGATGGGTTTCATTTCAAATGCATTCATTATGCAGTGTGTACTTCAAAGGCTGGTATATTTGATGACTTTGTTTACTTCTAGCTTAAGAACTAGGATATACCTTGTCTATTAACACTATAGCTTTAGATTCCTGGTAAGGCAAAAATCAAAGAAAAAAAAAAGCTCTGACGGATTGCCCTTTTAAAATTAACAGAAATATAATCCAGTCAATAAAATACACCATTTATCTCGGATTGAATTCTGTTCATCTAACGAAAACCCAACAATTCTGTAATAATGGGCTACACACCAGGCTCAAGTGGCTTCAGTGCCTTTTATTCATTCACTATGTTCCTGTAGTAACCAACAAAGAGGCAAATATACATTAGGTAAGACCTGCCTTTATTACTAATCTCCTTATTATAAATTATGGCTGTGTTAGAAAAAAAAACACCAAAAACAACAAATCTGCTTCTTATTAGAGTTTCCTAAACCTGCATTTTTCTGCTTTGTGATAGGAAAAGGAATTTTTGAGTTGAATTAGGGAGATCAGACTGCTAGTCTTGTTCCCAGCCAGATCTAATAATGCTCGTACTCACAAATAAAACCCTGCATGGCTTGAATCTGAGCATCTGGCCCTTGTGGAGACTTCAGTGGAAGTGAAAGGCACCTTGAAATAAACACGCAGCTTCTAGAGCTTTCAAAATACAAAGCACAAACGCAGTGGTAGTGGAAATGCCTCAGTACACAGGTGCTGGATACAGGTTTTCCAGGGGGAGCCTCTGTCCTTGGAAATAATTGCTCTTAGGAATGAGTGTATGCTTGCTTTTCTCAGGAATGCTTGCTGGCTTGGAAAGGGGCAAGGAAAGGACAGCAGAAGGGAGAGTCTCCTTTTTATTACCTACTAATGACATTTCTCAGGTGCTTCATCTGTGTAGGATATACAGGTTAAATTTCCAGATCTGTCCTGGAAATTCAAGAGATTGAAAATCTTGTTCATCGCCTCTAACAGTGCTGTAAGTGCCAGGCTTTGAGCATGAGCCATCCTCCTCCTCCTCTTTGAAGACTTGCTTTTTTACATGGCTTACCAATCAAAAGGAAACAAATAAAAAAAAAAATAAAACAAAACAGCTTTTATGATACTGGGAAGGGCTCATACACTTTGTTTTCTTCATAAAATATCTGAAATATGTTTTCTTTTTTCTTTCAATGCTGAACACCACAAATCACAAATTAAAAACATTTTATTTTATTATGTGTCAGAGGAATAGGACCTGTGGGATGCATTCTTTTGTATGTGACTCCAAAGTTTACTGTCTGCAGGAACAAAGATGTTCTGAGCAGAATTAATTCTAGCAATTATTAATAGTGACACTTTCACACACTTTCACATATTCTCATAGAAAATTGATTCACAAATACTTGGCGTAAGAGTTTATAAGAGCAGGGCCCAGGACAGCAGATCATCTCCTTTCAGAGAGTTAACTAGCAATAAAGTACATTGAGAGTCCTGCTTGTTTCTCAGAGATTAAGTTAAATGCTTCTTTGCAATTCATGAGGAGGTATTATCAAAGGTCAGCTGGCAGGTTGGAAAAAAAGAATCTTTTTTTCTAAGCAGAGAAATATTCCTATCTAGCTAATCCATTAGTGACCTAAATTAGGCATTTTGTATTTCACAGCAATAATTGGACCTTAAGTCCAATTTTGTTCAGGCTGTATTGCTCTTTTGACACTTAAAATCTCTGTAAATATAAAACCAAATGACATGGTTAAATAAAGAATGAGCAAGTTAGTAACACAGTCACTCAAATCTACAAAAGTTTGTAAGTTCATGGCTTGTGATATTCTCCTTTCTTCTCACTACCTTCCCACAAAGCTATTCAACTTTACTTGCCTTAAAATATTCCCTGTAGCTTAATCTTTGTAATAAACAGGATTATGAAACACTAAATTATCTTTGTTTGAAATATTGCATATAGGTAAAATTAATATCAAAATTTAGGACGCTGTCAAAATGTTGGTGAGCAAACACCACTAGCTTTCTCACAGTGCATGCTGAAGGTGCTTGCTACATTTTCTCTGCCTCTCCTTGCTATCAGCTTTATGTTTGCTTTTTTTAAATTGATTTTCATTGGCAATACTCAGTATTGACCACACTTTAGGAACTGGCAGTGAAAAGATACAGTGGGTTTAGTTGGAAGAGACTTTAAACATCACTTAGTTCCAAGTCTGCAGCTGTCTTCATGCCTCCTTCTGCAGTGTGTGCTGAGATGAGAAGCTATCACTGTCCCTCATGTGCAGTTGTGGCTAGTGGGGCTTGTCTAGTCCTCTATGGTTCCTCTGTCACTCCTATTACAAGTGAAGCTGTTAGGCAGTTACTGTGCTAAAATAGATGGAATTATCTTTCAGTATCACTCACAGTCAATGATTATGAGTCAGTTTTTAGAGGCTATTGAACAACATATGCTGAAGATGACTTCTTAACATACACCAAGAATTAGTTGTGTAGGATTCTCATGAAAGTAATGAACAGAACAAGCACTCATTCCAGATCCTTGTCTGTATTTTTGACATTATAAATTGTTCTTTTTTCTGAAATTAACATCTGCAAACTACAGATTTGACCATTAGTCAGTGGTTCATCATCATGACAAGCATCTGAATTCAACAAAATAGACTTAACAAGTGTTGAAGAGAATTGCTGAATAGAACTTGATTTAGAATCTTGTCTATCTAGACCCTAAATTGTGAGAAAGAGATCTTAATATTGAAACTTTTCTTCCCCCCCCTAAAAGTGTATCCTGAACATTTAAGCCTGGAGAATTCTGCATACTGAAATAGAGATTAGGGAAAAAAACGGTGCAAAAGAAATGTACAGAGTAGAGGAAGAGGATATATTTTTACTATAACCACGATCATTGAAATCATTGCAGAGAATGATTTAAAGTCACCTTCCAGTAAAACAAACCAGAAGGCTTGTGATCTGTTTCAGAAGCTCAGTGGAGGAGAAAGAGCGCTCACCCTGTGCTCTAACTGTTCTCCCAGCTCTGCAGTTTCACATCTGTCAGCTCACTTCTTTGATTCCAGAGGAGTGTATGCTTTAGCAAGCCAGCCCAGCTGATTTGCCCCAAACGGCATGCTTATGACCTCTTTCCCCCTCTTTCAACTTCCTTCTGAAATGTTAGACCTGGTTGTCTGTTCTTCTTTCTTGTGATTTCATACACATTTTAACTAAACAAAGGTGGGTAGTTCAAGTTTCATTGGATTGTGCAGACACATTTCTTGGCACAACTGATAACCTTTGGGATGTTTTACATGTATATAGAGGGAGCAGGGGAGGTGTTGTTTTGTTTACCTTTGACTTGGGACAGGATTCTGTTACTCAGCTGATGCTCCTTGACATACTTACAATGTCTTGAGTGATAATGACCCCTACATTTACCTCGCAATGATTCATAAGAGCTAAATGTATGGTACTGCAGTTTTTGCTGTAACCTTGAAAAAATAAGTGGTTGTCCAGGCAGCAAAGCTTAAACACACTTTGTGTCTCATTGTACTTGTATGAGTCCCAGTATAGAATAGAACAGGTTTTTGAGCAGTTGAGATACTTCTAGGTTTTGCTGGAATGTTAGTTTCTCCTCAGTATCAGCATTATGTTGGCAGATTCCATCTATAGCTATAAAAGACAAAAACTTACATACTGAGATATGTACCCTTTTTTTAAGTGGGGTTGAAACAGCTAAGAGACTCAAACCTTTTGTAAAGGTGAAAACTGTGTAAGACGCAGTGCCTAAGGGAACCAGAGTAAAGACGCTTCTTTTGTTGTTGTTGTCTGTTGCTTAGGTTTAGGTTTGATCCCCATCAACCCAACTTCATTCCAAATCAAGGTCAGGCATATCTGAAAGGCTCACAGACATTTTCAGCAAACTTAGGTTGAAATTTTTCGAAAGCTTTTGCTGAGATTTTATTTTTCTTCTGAGTATTTTACACAGCTCTATTTTCTCTCTTGATAATACATGCTGTTGTTCTGAATATGATTTTAATGTGGTATGAAATTGTTTGAGTGCCACAGGGTCTGCTGTTACTGACCTGTGGAGTAAATGTTTCAAAGAGCTTCAATGAGCGCTTCAGAAATTCATATGGCTTATGGAAACCCTGGCATCAGCTACTTCATTCATGTGGGACAGTTTATTCTTTTTCTTCTTATTCGCTTACTCTTTTTCCATGTGCTTTCAGTTTGTCATAAACATTTTCCAATAAATATAATTCTACAGATCACCTACCTTGCAGAATACAAGAATTTAAACCTCTTATTTTATAAAGTTACTTCAAGTTCCATTACTTCTAGAAAGTGGGTGAGATTAAATTGATATAAGGAATACAGTTTAACTGTATTTATAAGCCTGAACAAATTAAACCTGATAAGTCTGTTTCTCTCTGATGGATTTGAGCACTACGAATTAATTTCCTCTGTGCCTCCTCTCACCCATGCAAATGCCTACCAAAAATAACAACACCATTTATTTTGCTTCTCTCTTATTCCAGGAGGATAAAAACATATCCAAACCTCACCAAAGCCAGTATCAACACTGATCAAACCATTCCTCTGTCTTACATCTACAGTTGTATGTTGGTTGTAATCATTTCTTTTTTAATTACCCTGGGAAACAGCTGGTTTCTAATTCATTCAGCTGGATATTTATACATACATAAACATCAAAATTACATTTACATGAGTAGATAAACAAATGATCATAAATGTGTGTAAAAAAAAAAAAAAAAAAAAAAACAAGCAAATGTTAGTGTCATTACATTTAATGCACTGACCATTTATTTTTCTATGTAAGCGTGATGCAAAAGGAAGGGTTGCTCACTTAACTGATAGAATGGTGCAGACTGCAAAGATGAGGTAATTAGTGCAACCTTAAGGAATTATTGCCTGGTAAAATTGTGTGGGTGTTTTGAATACAAACCTGTCTACCAAATGCTTCAATGCAAAAACCTGAAAGTGTCTGTGTAGGTCAAGAAGAGTGTCTCATACAAAGTGATATAAGTGAAGGCAGGTATTGCTCTAAAAGTAATGTGCCCCAAATGTCTGGATTTTTATTCTGCTTCTCTAAAAAGAGGAGAGCTTTATGATACAGAAAATTATAAGAGGAATTTAACAGGCAGAAAGGGATGAGACAGATTTTTTTTTTTTTTTACCCCTCTCAAATGAAAAATTGTTTCAGATATTTGCATGCGATTTCCCGATGCAAAAGGTTACAGAACACACACAAGTCATCTCCCTCAAATACCTTTGGTGGAGGAGATTGCTTTCCCTGATGCTACCTGCTTACTGCAAGTATCCTGCTTAGTTAGAAACATTAGGGCTCTTTTCTGGGCTTCTCAGGCACATTGAGCAGGAATGGGAGAAAGACAGGAACAAATGCCATATTCCCAGCAGCCATGGATTTGTACTGAAGTTTGATAGATTCAGTGCTTGAAAAGAGACTTTTTGTGCCTCTGATCTCTCTGGATTTGTTGCAGATGATCCTTCATCATTAAATATTTCAAAACATTTTTCATACTTTGAGATCAGAAAATTATCTATAAAGCTTAGTTTGAAAAGTAATCAACCCTCTCTTCTGGGAGACTCTACTACTTTTAAATGCTACTCCTTGAGACACATCCTAAATGTGGATGTGTCTACTAATCATTTTAGAGCACCTGAGGAGATTTGGGCATTTTACTTAGTTCAGGAATGAAATTGCTTACATTCTTGCACATGCACACTGCTTGCTTCTCCCTTCACTGAGTGGACTCTGAGTTCTCAGCAATACAGCCCACATTATTCTTGGGAATAAGTACTATTTATATTAAAAACTCCTGAAATTTCAACATAGCTGTCATAGAAACACTTTTTTAAAAATCTGTTTTAAATGTGTAATAAAAACCTGAATTCTCAGTCAAATTCTAGTCAGTGGTACACATCTTAAAGACCTACTGGGAACAAAGGTTCTACTCTTCTGTTTCAAATCTCATCACTTGCAATCTGCAACTGCCATTAAACTATGTTTGCAATTTGCAACATTAAAAAAAAAAGTCTATAAAACTACTCAGTATTACCATTTTTATTACCTTTTCCAGTTTTATGAGAGCTATGCAATTTGAATTTTTTTTCCTGGACTTCCTCATGTTTCAGTAATTAAATTATGAGATTTTGTAGCTTTACAAGACAAAGCCAAGATTTTTTTATACCAATACATTTAAATCATGTTTAGGTATAAGATCAACCCCAAAATATTCTGCTTGCAGTGTCAATAAGTGTTAATTCTGTGCACTTATTCTTTTGATTCCTCATCAGCTTTACACAATTTTAAAGCAATCTTTAAGATATCTTCCAGCAATGTCAACCACATGCCAGATTTTACCTTAATATGTTAATTAGCATACATCAAAATTCACCATTATTTTAAGGACAATTTTGTTAATATTTCAGCTACTTGATTTGAAATGAAAATCTGGCTCTCTTCCTTCCAAGTTTTGAAAAAACGAAAGACAAAAATGCCCATAATGCAATTCTTTTCTTTAATGATCCTTAGAAATAAGGAAGATGAGACCTTGATACAGACTGGCACACTTCAAAGACTGCAATCAGCTTTGTTTCTGGCAGCCATGAAAGTTTTCTGAAGAAGCTCCTTCTGCTTTGAAACAAACTTTGCATGAAATTCCAGGAATTTTATGGACAGAGAGCAGATTCTTTCCTTTTTGATTATTTTTTTAAAATTATTATTATATTTGCTGATAAGGAAAACTTCTGGAGCTAGATCTGATTCTACGTCAATCTGATAAACCTTTCTAAGACATTGCCATGACTTACAGAAAACAAAGAGGGGCCAAGGACCAAAAGTTCCTGGGGCACTCAAAGGGCTCCTTTCTCAAACAGAAGGAACATAACATTAATTTGCTTGGGGAATATTCCAATCCTTAACCTAGATGCAAAATGCTCATTAATTTTCTTTTTTATTATTATTGCAGTGAGGTATAAATTCACATTCAAGGAATTCTATGCTACTTTGCACATTTGCAATGCAAGCCATTAGCACTGTGACTTCCACAAGAAAATGTAAAAGCTGCAGCAGTTTTAATGAATGAATCCATCACACGGTGTCTTTCAAAACAATTTTTATAATGGTCATAAATTCTAGAATTGCCACTGCTGTTATCAGGAAAACTAAAATGAACAGGAAATTAAAATGTAAATCTGTAGTCCAATCAATAAACTAACAAACCCGAGGCAAAATTTTGAAAATAGTATGTTAAGTGTTGTTTTTTTTTTTTTTTACTTCAGTTCATGGACTTTCTGACCCAGTATTACAGTACAGTTCCCCCAGTGTCAGCTTTGTCCTGATTCAAGATAATCACAGCATGAGATCATATTTTTGTTGTCTTGTGTATGGATTGGAGGTGAGAGAAAATTCAGTTTTGCCAAGGTAAATTAAGTTTCTTTCCCTGCTGCCACATTTGCATAGGCAATATTTGCATTTTGTTAATTGTTTACAGATGAGAGGAATACAAAGACTTTAACAAATAATCTAATTCTGTATAGCACTTACCCCTTCTGTCATCAAGAATACTCTGAAGCTTGACAATATTTTTAAGCATTAGCTCCGACTTGGGAGAGAGAAGTCCTCTTTAAACAGCATCCCTTGTAGCAGAAGGACAAAGCTAAATAATGCTGCTATAAATGAGCCACAGCTCCCCTTGCCACTAAGGTTACCCATGAGTCAGAAAAAGATTCCCTGACTGGGTTTAAGTAATAAGGACAAAATAAAAGCTATAGTCTAGGAATTATTTGCATACTGGCTGCAAATTCCTCTGGCTCAATTGCCTGTAATATATCACACATGAAAAGGTTTTACACTGCTGCATGGAAAAATGTGTACCTTGCAATATGACCTTCTGGAGGGGGAAAAAAAAAAATGGATATGTGCCAATGTAGGAAATTATATTAAAAAAAAGAGAGAAAAGGAAAAGAAGGGAGCAGGAGCAAATAAATCATGCTTACTTCTTAAAAGTGTTCTAAATACAAAAAAAAAAAATAGCATGGAATTTTAATATATGCACACATGCATACCCCTCTACCTTGTTGTCATTTGCAGCGTATCCTAATAAATCAGCAAAAGTTTTAGAATGACCAGAACTGACAAAAGAAATTTTTCTGCCTTCTGCTGCTCTTCAGCATGGCTGATTAAGCTTTCACCACTACTATTGGGCCTGGGAAACCACTGGAGACCACAGCATGTATAAATTCATCACAATTCACCTAAGATTGGTATGGTGAACACACATGTAGCTTTTGCAGTCATGAGATTATGTTGCAAAACTATTATCTGAAATAATTCCTGCAACCTCTAAGGGTCCCTTCCAACTGGAATTCTGATTCTACATACATTTTACACAAAATCTGAAAGAATGCTATATTTATATAAAAATGACCATGAAAAATCCAGAAAAAAAATTTGTTATGGTATCTATACTATGATAAAGCTTTTCTTACTGCATCCACATACTCTTATTCTGAATTTGAAAGGTGAATATTTCAGCAATGCACTCTCTTTCAGGAGTGCTAGGTTGCATTATGATGAGCATATTCTGATCTCTAGCTTTGAAACTATTTCAGAATCACTAAGTGTTATTATGTTATAGTTAATAATGGAAAAGAATGTCTTTCATCTCCAGAAGCAATTTACAGCTTACAATAAACTGGCACATAAACTGCTCAGAAGGATCACTTTGTGCATTAACTTCCCCTGTGCCTTACAAATATATTTAGCCATGACATAGAGTCTAAATGTTGTGCTGAGTGGACCATAGAGCCTGATATCCTTTGATTAACTTCTCATGCAATGCAGAATCAAATGTAATACATTAAATGTTAGAATGGGTCCTTAGTACAGGGGCAGTATATCAGAAATATAGAATGATTTTGAGTAATTTTCAGTGAAAGCTTTGTATTTTCTTCCTATCTAAGGAAACAAGAATAGCATGTGAGGGGCATTTCTGTATTTTGTTGGCTTTGTACCACAGAATTAATGTTGGAAGCAAACTTAAGCTTTAATTCCAAGGCCAGCTGTTATCTGTGTCTTTACAGCTTTAGATTCAGTGTTTTCAAACATGCTTAGGGAATACTGATTTTTACTGACTGTGAATCACCTTAATTTATTTAATACTCCATCTCAATTCTTGAGACATAAAATGCACATGCAGGTGCCAGATGTCACCTACCATCAATCAGTTTGCTTAATGCAATGAGTATATTGGCCAGGGTGGGCAAGCAAGCTTGTATTTTCTGTGCCTAGGTTTTGTAATGGGAGCTTTTAATTTTCTCACTTTACAGATCAATGACAGCATCAGAGTAATGCAATAGGTAGGTCACTCTGAAAATAAGCCTCCTATTTATTTCCATGGGAACTACAACAGCTACAAAGAGCACAATAACACTATTTGACAGAGCAAATTCACAACTACTGTTTTTTCCAACAGTCACCACCATATGCTGGTGAAAATGCATTGCTAAAGAGTCTCCATGCCACACTTGTAACCATCTGCACCAGTGGAGGTGATCCACTGTCACCTCTGCTGAAATGCATCACCTCACTGTGCTCACATCCACTATTTGGTCTCCATAAACGTTCACTAAGTGTCAACAAATGTCAACAGGTGCCATTTTTTCTGCATAGAGGAATTCAGTGACACACCTTTGTTTCATCCGTGCTTTTATGTCAGATGCCATTCTATCAGACTGCTCCTCTGCTGCCATCTGGCACACAGCATTTAATAGAACATTGGTGAGAAGGTTCAACCTCTGCTGCCATTCTAGCATCCACCTCTGACATTGCAGGCTATCAGCATAAAATAGGAGGTAAAATATTTTTGGAGCAGCCCTCATAGATTATCCACAAAATATTGCAAATATTCTATTAGGAATATGTGCATGTTGTTGTTCTAAAGGGATTTCTATAGAAGTCCAAAAGCAAAGATTTTGGGGATTGAAGAAGAGGTTTCTTTTTTGAAGCCTTTTTTCTGTTGCATCAGGTTCAGAATAGCATCTAATGGGAGTTGGCAGTGCAGGATATTGACAAATAAAAAACAATATAATGACTAGAAAATAAGCATAGTGTTCTAATGCAGATTAGAAGAAATAATAATTATTTTATTAAAGAAAACCTTTATTTTTTAATTTTATAATTAATAAATGAAGGTATTTATTAATGAATGTAATGCAGTATTACCTGTCTGTTTCCTGCTTTTTCTGTTTCTCACCAGAGCTGTGCACTGCTTTTGGCTCTCACTGCCACAATAGAGCTGAAATAGGCTTTTATTTCTGGAGATGATCTTGAGTATGCTCTCATTTTGGAACTTCTTCCATTTTAATTTGGCTGCAGGCAACTTTGTCAGTCTGAGCTCTATTGAAATCCATGGCAACACTCTCAACGACAGAACCTGCCTATTGTGACAGCTGTCCACCACCCCTTACATTCTGCTATTAGTCATATTGCTACTTCAGATCATTTCTTAATTATTATGCTCTTTCCATACATTTGTGATGACAGGGTTGCCATTCATTTCTTTTTGTCTGTGATGGGTATAAGCGGCTTGTCACTAGCAGCATTATAACATATTTATACTGTTTTCTCCTCCATCTCTCCTCCTTATATCCTCCCAGCTCCTTTCAGGCCCACAGTGTTGCTTCTGTAGTTCCACATTTTACAGCCTCTTTGGAGGCCTGGGGCACAGGGAAGCAGCACCATCAGCAGTGCCAATCTCTGTTGGCACCCACCAGCTCCTGGGCTAGAACTCAGCAAGCCTGGCCTAGACACACAGTCATTGTAGAAACTGCATTTTCTCTCATGTTTTCTTCCTCCATCACCATTCTCATCTCTCTTTATGCTCCTTTAGGTCCTGTTTTCCTTTGCATTTTCGTCTCCCCACTCCCAAACAGATTTAGTTGTAACACTGCTGAAAAACGTAAGCTTTCTTTGAAGCCAAACATGGGAGATGTGGAAAACTTTGTAGCTTGAAGCACACCATTAATTTTATTCTTGTGAAGAAAACAATATTTGCATAATTGTTGGTCAGATATTTTTTTTTCACAAGTAAGCTTCTGCAAAATAAAGGCTGTATATTAAGGAACAAACATTTGCCAGTACTTTTGGTTGGATTATTTCCTCTTCGAAAACAGTGTATCTACCATAACAGCTCCTGTGTTTTTCAGTTACCATCCTAGTCCAGAGACCAGCTGCTGTCACTGAAAGCCCACAGAAATGTGTGAAATAAAGCAGTGAACAGTGCCAGCATTTTCCTCACTGGGCTGCAGGCAGAGGTATTGCTTTGCATATAGCTCCTGAAGCTCCTCCTAATGGATGAAAGCAGGGAAGCCCAAAAAAGCTTCCTCTGCATCTGATGCTGGTTGTATGGAAAAAAAAAAAAAAAAAAAGGAAAAAGAGCCATGGTTTTACTGCTATTGGATTTCAGGCTACTTTTCTTGTAAGAGATGCCCTGCACTGAAGGTGTATTAAACTTTTGCTACTGTCAGCAATTAACTGCAAATTTTCAAGAACCTCCAGCTAATACAGACTACAAAATTTCTTCACAATTTGATGTTGTTAATCTTAAGGCTTGCCCCATCTATTGCACTCAGAGAATGTAATATTTAGAAGAACGCTCTGCTGCATTCAACTAAAACACTTTGTTCAGCCACTTCATTTGTACATAAAAATTGTATATTTGGAGGTTTAATTTTGGATAATTTTCAATTTCCATCTTCACTGCAGGTTGCTGAAGTGACAGAAATTTTCATTTTTAAACTGAAGCCACAACAGTTGTGCTCAACAGCCAATAAAGCACACTTTCAGAAATCGGAAAGCCCCATCTCGGCCCTGACCTTATAGCTGCTCTCTTTTGACACACAGAGATTCTCCACTCACTCAGGGTTTTGTCTATAACATACTGGTAAGGCACAGCAGCAGTCAGCAGAGAAGCCTGACCAGCAGTGCCAGTTCTGCAGGGGCTTTAGTAAGTTGCCAGGTTAGTAAACAGCAGATATGGCAGTGTTAGGCTTATTTCCTCACCTATGAGCTTCAGGACTGCAGCTACAGCCATTTGGGGTCTGCCTGTAAAAGTTTGTCATACTTCTGGATATAGCTAACCTCATCACTTTCAAAAGTTAAGTCTTCCACAGAAAACATTTTATATTCATAGCCACCACCCCTTCACATCCTCCTCCATCTCCCCAGGTGTCCCTACACAACCAAACACCAATCCTGGAACCAGAAAACGTATAAACCAAATGCAAACAACTGAAAAAAAAATCTTCTCACATTACAACAGGTCCTTCAGTTTTGGAAAGAGGGGATTAAACATTCACAGTGTGTTGTTTACATTGCAAGCTTCCTTCATGCTCTGTGAGTTTTGAAGTATAAAGGACAATTTCTCAGAGGTAGCCATTGATTAAGATTTAGAAACAAAGTTCTGAGTTCTATAAACTGTAAGCAAAAAAAAAAAAGTCCAACAACAAAAATCCACTGATCCTTCTGTTTGCTTAAGGGATGTGAAAGAGCAGCAATACAACATACAAGTCAGAACTACAATGAGCAGCGCTGTGTTAACATGGAACTACTCAACTACTTACCATAAAAATGAAAGAAGAACTCCATGTTTTCCTTTCAAAAGCTGACATTTTCTAACCTACAGAAATTTAAAGCCAGTAATTAGCATTTAACACATTCTGCTAACCCATCTTTACACATCACCCATGAGCAAAACAGTAATACAGAAAGCTCTTTTTTCAATTAAAGGGAAAATATTTGTACTTTTGTATCTTAATCATACATTGATGCAATGCTTACTTGCATAGAAAACAAGGAAGAAGTCCCCTTACAAAAATCTATTTTTTTGCTTATAAATGCTTTCTTGAAAAGATGTCTATGTAATTAAACAAATTTTACTGTCTAAGTACTTTTTAATATGCTTCCCTGATAATACACTTAACAGCACTCTGACCAGGGGTGGATATACTATCCTACATATGCTGGTGTCATTTCTCTTACAAGCCATAAAGCTACCTGATTTAGCTCTCAGAACCTGAGAGCTGTCAATTTGACCATGAAACAGATGATTTATCACATACATCTCTTATTAAAATCAATTCCTCATTAACACAACATTTTTTTCTGCCTGAATCCCCACCCTTGGTATCACTACTGAACCTTTATTAGAGCCAAAAGCTGTGACATGCTCATTGCCCTCTGCCTCCAAAGCCATGCCACCTGCTTTACAGAGCAAGCTTTTGTCTATCATTTGAGGACAAACTTACTTTATTACAATTCTTATCACCAACTACTGCAGCCTCCACCTTTTCTGCAGCAAGCAAAGCTGATGGTTCTCACTTCAGTTTGCATTATCTACTCCCCTTTATATATCTGATCATTGAATGAATGTTCAACTACTTCCTTCTTGTCTAGCTTCAATAAGCAAAATAAATTTCTATGGTGCTTTTCTTCCTCCATTGGAGCGATCCAGGGGGTTTTACACAAGGTTTAATTAAAAACCTCTGAAAATAAGCTTGTTTTACAAGCTATTAGAAAAGAACATGAGGAACCTTGAAAATTTTGTTTTCATTTTCCTTACACTTAATAACTGCACTTTTTCACAGCTTAAAAACCTGTCTTCCTCTTCTTTTAGTTAAATAAATTCCTTTATTTAACATTCTTCATGTGAAACACAACAGAAGCGTGTAGTCTTGAAGTACCAAGGCTATGCATCTGCTTCCACTATTGCTTACTTAGCACAGAGTTTATTTTTCAGTCTCATCAACATTTAAGCCAAGCTTTGAAGCTATGAAGGATACATACAGGATTAAAACTGAAGGCAGTTTCAAGACAGACCGAGTAGATATTTCCACCCAAACTTATGGAAGAGATGCTAAGAGCCAAGGACAAGCTGCTTCTGAAAGACATTTGTTCTCACCCTAACCCTAATTCATACCTTGTTCAGACAGGAGGGAATAATCTATATACACACAGAATTTTCAATGAAACACAAAGTAGCTTGAGGGAGGGGAGATTTAGTTTGTCAGGGGGAAGTTCTTTACCAAGAGAGTGGTGAGGTGCTGGAACAGGCTGCCCAGAGAGGTTGTGGATGCCCCGTCCCTGGAGGTGTTCAAAGCCAGATTGGATGGGGCCCTGGGCAGCCTGGTCTAGCATTAGGTGGGAAGGTTGGTTGCCCTGCATGTGGCAGGGGGGTTGGAGATTCATGATCCTTGAGGTCCCTTCCAACCCTGGCAATTCTGTGATTCTGTGATTCTGTGACTTATTTGCCTTAGTATAGATATTTGGAGCTATAGAAAGCAGCGTGTATGCTCATCCTACAGAGATGTGAGGTTTGGGCTATAACCTAAGCGAGGAACCCCAATGATTACACTGGCACTAATTGCAACACTCGGCATGGAATTATGATCGAGCCACCTGAATTTTGACTTCATAGTTGAAAATGTATTTTTGGCACCAAGGGGAACCATCAGCTAATACAAGCTTCAACAGCAACCCAAATGGCTGTCATTGCTCCCCTTCCTCCCCAGTAAAGCAGTGAGTTGTCTAAAGAAGTTTAAACAAGCTTGTCCAATAGCTTAAAATGTACATTTTTAAAATGTATTTGGACATTCAGTTCAAATTCAGTTTTTCTGGAGATACTTATAAATGCACTTCTACACATGTGGCAGTTCTGAGGTTGGTTACAAGCTAAAAGCTAACTAACTTTCTTGCAGCCCAAGTGAAACAGCCCAGCAGTTAAACTCAGTTATACACTCCTCAAAGCATCACTTTGACAATTCGTAGATGGGAACTACTCAGAAGAAGCAAGAATTCCACCCAAATCCTAGTAAAACTGTCCTTCCAGTGTTGTTTGTATACAAGATCAGTTCAGGCTACCAAACCAAGTGTTAGGGAGGTGCAGTAGAACTGACAAGCAATAACTAAGTGTACCTGGATGAGTCCTTGCATTATAAAACACCACCTCTGGATAGGGAGAATGTCAGAGCCCGTCCTGTATTCAGAGAGTATGCTGAACAGTAAAATGCACAAGAGAGAAGTTTGAACTGGGGAAACAAGCAGACAAATGCAGGCAGCCCAACAGAGAAATGTATAAGCATTTTTTGCTATTAAATATGAACGGTTTCAGAAAAATGGGTAACAGTTAAAGGAACAAGTAAAACCCCCAACCATGACCTACAACCTCACATTTGTCACAGCATTAAGATGACACAAAATATGACCCTGCTTATGTTGCTAAGTCAGCAATTTAAGTAGAGAAAACTATAATCATAACTGAAAAAAATCTTTCATAATATTGCATTTCAAATAAAATAGTTTGACTAATGTTGTAGATAAATTCTAATTTAAATGGAATTGCAGTGTAACTACAATGATTTTAATTTTCAAGATACTTTATTGTGAAAGACTGTACAGATTGTTTTTAAAAACCAACAAACCTCTATAGAATATAACTTCATTTCAAACAAACTCTAGAATTGATGCAATTAACTGAACTATCTGTATTGTCTATTTCAAACACCAAATATTTTCTTCTGACTGAAACTGTCACCGTTTTCAGATATGAAGTAAAATCAACATGACATTAAATGCAATAACATTTCATTAAAAACCAACAAATGAGGACAAAACTGGGCTGCTGGGGAAAATACCATTTATTATACTTTTAAATACAAATTTGAAATGCATTGTGGACACATCTTCAGAGTTACATGTGAAAAATGTACAAAGTTGTATTTTGCATTGCTCAGCAAGATGCAGCCAGCTGCTCCCCCAGTGCACATCAGCAGCCTCACCAGCCCCTCCTTTGCTCCCTTTCACTACACTCAGCCACCAGACAGAAAGGGGGGTGACCAGGGAAGTGAAGCCACCCAGCTGGAGAGAGACCCTCCTTGAAGCCCTTGGCTGGCCAACCGGGATACCCCTGATAGTGTCAACTTCAAGGTCTGGGCTCCAAACCAGACGGGATGAACTGTAAACATGTTTAGCTTTGAGGGGAATTTCAAAAGAAGGCCCAGGGTGTCTCTTGGAGAAGGGAGAAGGAATGAAGAAAAGGCTTCTCTCCTGCATCACAGCAGAGGCAAAAGCAAGAGGAAGGAAGACAAAGGCTGAAAAACGCAGTAATAATCGAGTCACTGGTAAGAGAATACAGAGACAGAAGACATCAGCACTCTATCCAAAGCAGTGATTGCTTTGCTAATTTGGCCCAGTCGGGAGGAACCTTTTCTACTGCTAATGGAGCAAATCTGACCCTTTTAGTTCCTCAGACAGAATGAGGATTATAAGCGTTTGACATGGATGTGTCAGAATTTTAATTAAAAAGTGTTAGTTTGTTAAGCAAACTTGCAAAAAAAAAAAAAAAACAACTTGGGAAGTTTTATCCATTCTGTCTTTTGTGCCTGTACTGATTTTTTTTTTAATGCAGACTCCTACTGCATACAAAGTACATGCAGAAGTCATCACTTTTGAAAAATACATATGTAACAACTATTAAAGTTATCTGAACCTAAGTTAACAGGCTTTATCTTTTATATTTGAAGCCTGTGGTGTTTAGGTTCCTTTTCCCTGTCACTCCTTTCCATCCTAAATACCCTATCTGTGCTGGAGGCACTAGTCAAATTCAGTATTTTTTTTGTTAGACATCTTTCACATCCATCTGCCAAGAGAAGTAAGTGGAAATATACTGCTTCCCTAGATACGTGGGAATAACTTAAGTTTCACACGGAAGGAACTGTTTCTCTAACCTACCTGTAACCTACCTGTAAGGAACCTGCTATAGCAGTGGGGCTAGATTTGCTGATCTCCAGAGGTCCCTACCAACCCTGACAGTTTTGTGATTCTACAGTTTGTGGAGATTGATGCTTCAAAAGAAAAAATTAAAAAAAATCCCAAAACACAAATCACGAAATATCAAAAGTTCATCCTTGTAGGAAGAATAAAGATAATAATGCATACAATCTTTTGCTTGGCAGATTCTCTCTGTTCCATCCCTGCATAAAGTACCTACAATTTGTAAACAGTCTTTAGAAGCATTTAATAGCTTTAAGGAATGTGTAATCACAGTTCATATGGATTTGTCCCACACTGAACGATAACGCTACACAGTAGTTTCATGTTTCCATAACCCAGTTCTAATATTACCAGTACTGTCTGCAGTGAGCAAGGGTCCATCCTGTCCACTGCTTTTAAGTGGTCCGTTCTGAATGGCTAAATTTAGGCCGTAAGATTTTTGCTGGTTTTCAAGTTCAACCACTATTGGTTTCCTCAGTATATCTTTTTTGTTGTTGGTAGCTATTGTTTTTTCAGTATTTCTGCTGCTTTTTGGAAGCGTACTGCAAGCATCACTGCTATCTTGTTGGGACTGGTTATACTGACGTTCCCGGTATGCCAAATAGGCTCTCCTGCTCCTGGAATGTCCTTCACTGTTGCTTGGTCGGCTTTTAGGTACACCATTTTGCACACTTCCTTCAACACTTGTAGGAACATCGTATGCATATTCCCTCAATACTGCAAGCCTGCTAGCACGGTGCCCCTTGCTTCTGTTCTTGTGATGCCGACTTGGGTGCCCATTTGTCCGAAACTGCACCTCTAATGGAGCTACGTGCATTTTGATGTCGTTATCCACCGAATGTTCAGTGAGACTGTTATCAAGCTGAGGCCCTGTGTTTAATGGTAGGGAAGTAGAGTGGCACTGAGCTGCCGCAGCTTGTAAATTAGTTAGTTTACAACCTTGAGAAGAATTTTTTAGGCTTGATGCACTTTTATTTGTGCATGAAGATTCTGCACTGCTGTTGGTGCACTTCGGGGTCTCTCCGTTGGTTCCACTGGAACTGGATGGCTGAACATTCACTTGCACGGAATACGTACTCCTTCCAGGGCAGCAAGTTGTTATCCATGCATGCCTGACATCTTCCCTGTTAACACAGTGATGCACCATAAGAAAGGCACTGAGGCTTAAACACGTTGCCCCAAAAAAACAGCTAAAAATCAAGTCCATAGGATAATACAGGGAAACGGACAGAGCTCCAAAAATCCACAGAGCAATGTACAAAAGCAAAGTAAGGCTCACTCCCATAAGCTGTGCTTGAAAGCTGTGCTCATTCTCTAATGCAGATGTAGACACTAATGACACTGACAAGGAATCTTGATGAGTGAGTTCCCCATGTTCGTTGGTAGCCAGACGCTGCTGTTCCTCAGCTGGTTCCTTAAGCTCATATTTACGTTCAGGGTGCCGTTTTAGTTGTATGAATATGCTGAGAAAATACATGCAGTTTATGAAAATTATAAAGCTAGCTGGTCCATAAAATGCTCCTAAGCTAGGTTCCCAAGCCATCCAGCAACTGAAAAAAAAAACCAACACAAAAAGTCAAGACAAACATGTTTTCATAAGTAACTTATACTTCCATTGGTTCAAAATGGTACTTGAAATGATCTTGGCTGCATTACATTTTCTGAAGCATTCAGAATCGCAGGGAGTATTCAGAAAAGCAAGACTGAGAGCTTATAACAGAACTCTCAGTTATACAGTACTTACTAAGGTGCATTAGGTCTGCTGCCATAATTTCGGATGTTTGCTGCTGCTGTTATTCCACAAACTATGACAGGGATTCCTCCACCAATAAGGTAGAACCTAAGAAGTAAAACTAACATATCAGTGATTGCATGTAACCCTAGAGGAAAGGAGAAAGAGCTTTCCAGGATTCTAGAAATATATCATTTTGTTAAGAAAAAAAGCAGATGAACTGTGTGTGTGCTCCAGCAAAACTTTTTTTTTTTTTTTAAAGTCTTCTTCACTACAATTTTTTTCTCCCAGTATAAATCCACCCCTCCTTCAATTTCCAATTTCCCTCTGAGGTACTAAACATACAAGGTACATAAAGTAAGAAGGGAGATGCAATAGCTGGCAGTCAGAAGTTGTAAATTACTACAAAAGAATATGGACACTTAGAAGGAAATAGTTTCTGAAGATGAATTAAGATGAATTTGCTTAATATGGATACTTTTCTGAAGATCAGACACAAGAACTGGTCATTTGTTTTGTTTTAAAAGGACTGAACTTGTAGCATACATCTCCTGCTTCCCCGTGGCAGCGTTAATGAAAAATGCATGCTTTCGTAAGGATGAGGGCATACAATGTTAGAGGATCCAGCTTTAACTTTTAACTCCAATTTTCATGAATTCATGTTGAATTTGTTAGTGGCAGATCAATAACAGGTAACAATCATTCCAATCAATGCGACTCTGTAAGGTACATTATGTTAATCCTGTCAAAACTCAGATCAAATTCAGATCAACATGCTCTGAAAGCTATTTTTGTGGTATATAACGTGGGTAGTTTGTTTTGTCAACAACAAATATTCATTCCCGCAGTCTTGAATTTGCCCATTGCATTTCAAACTATTTGCCAGAACTTACTTTCGCCTCAACTCAAAACGAAACATTCTAAAATAAACTATTTCTTCTTTGGAGGTCCAGGTAGACTAAATATATTACTCAACTGCCCAGGCTAAGAAGGATCATGTTTTGTCACTTGTTTATTCAGTGTCATGATATAGTAAACAGGAAGAAGACAGACAAAACAGATCTTTGTGGCAGACCTTACTCCACTCATCTATCATTACAAATTACTAAATCACTGCCTCAAACATCTACCACTATTCAAACAAACAGTTTAACTTGATTCTACACAAGACAAGCTGTTATTATTGGGGCAGTGAAGTAACACGGATTGTTTGCAGATTGTAGTTCAGTCTGCTGTGCTGAAGGACATGTTTATTTACAATCAGCCTTGAACTCCTCTCGACCCTCTACCCCCAAAAAAAACCACTGAATCAATTTCAGAAGTCTTTTTTTATATTGTTTATGACCTGTGACAAAGCTGCACTAACACAAAGAACAGAGCTCATTATCAACAACATCTTAAATGCAATGAACAACACACAAAACAAAGCTTATCTGTGCTAGTGGGAAGGATGATTAATGGATACGAAGTCCATTCTCAAAAGGCACCCCCAGGAACTGAAGATCACTGTGTATGCATACTATCTACCTACCAACTGCAAAGTGAACTTTTTGGAAACACAAAGAGTGCAAAACAGAATAATTTATATATGGATATACAGTTTTCTTCTCATTTATCATATACATCTACTGGAGTTTTAATTTGTCCATTTTAAAATACCCTTTGTTAACCTGAAAAGGCACGTGAGAAGAAGAATCTAAGTAGCACAAAGACAAATTTTGAATTGGTTGTTTTGCCTCTTTCCATTCAAGAAACAGGAGAAATGAAAATAACAGGTGACTGGTTCCATACAAACAAGAAACTCCTGCTCAGAAGTCCTTGCCCTCTGCTACAACTGGGGAGGTTTGTTTTGAGCACAAATATAATAGGCAACTGAGTGAAAAAAAATTCTTTCACAGCTGCTCAGCAACAATATCACACATTGACTCAGGAAATCCTGATCTGCAGAGAGGAATCTGAGAATACATAAAGTATGTTCACCCTGTTCTTGTACTTCTCTTCAGAGCTACTGATGAGGCATTCAAATCTGAGGAGGTGTATGTTTATGTTTACACAGATCTAAGCCTGTGAGGCTGGTAATTTTACAAGAAAATTTTCCAGAGAAAGAAAAGCATATAGTAATAGCGGATGGGGGAAAAAAATTGCAACAGATGTTAAAATGCCCATTCAGTACCATGCTGGAAGGCACACATGATACCCTACAATAAATGGAACAGACTCTTTTTCTTAATATAATAGACAAAATTAAATAACGCAATGGGAATGCTCAGTGGTACAGATACTAACCTTCTGGCTCACATACACTGTATTTCTATATGTTTGTACATTGTACTG
Source organism: Phasianus colchicus (assembly GCF_987193195.1). Classification (NCBI taxonomy): domain Eukaryota; kingdom Metazoa; phylum Chordata; class Aves; order Galliformes; family Phasianidae; genus Phasianus; species Phasianus colchicus. Next base: position 55,893,190 of record NC_143439.1, on the reverse strand, counting down.
CACATTTTAACTGATACTTAGAAAAATGGTTCTAACTTCCTCCTGCTTCTGTATGTCAAAATTAAGCTTTCTAAACACTTGCCTGTGTAACTAATCAAAGTTAATCAATGTCTGCCACCTTGTGGAGAATTCGAGCTTAGCAGTTTTTAATTAGTATCTGGAGGCTCAGTGAGCTATGGGTATAAATTACATCAATCTTTATTATTAGAAGTACTTCATGGGGGAAATTTTACAGATAAAAAGTTTGCCCCATTTCAGTGATTTCAGAAACAAATATTCTAAAGAGGAACACTTCACAAAGAACACTACTTTTATTTGATAATGGCATTTTCAGAAAAATGTATTAAACTATACTTAAATATTAGTGTTTGTTAATTTTCTGATAACACAGTTCTCCCCAGTCATTTCCCTATGACGATTTAAGGTAAAGTGTTCCAACCTAAAGCCGTAACCAAAGCCTCAGATGCACTGCTGAAACAGTAACATGATAAGACCAAGCATCCTTCACCTCATCCTCACTCTTGGAAACAGAGAAGTCTGGAAGAGACTTGAATGGCACTTGGAAAAAAACAGTATTGACTTTACAATTTCCAGTCAGAACATGAGCATGGTGATCTGGCAGACGGCACTGCACAAACAACAGGCTCACCTCAGCATTGGTCTGGGTGGAGGTGGTGGCTCATCAGTATCTTGACATCTTTTTGCTTTTTTGGTTACTTGCTTGTAAATATTACGAGATGTCACTCCCAGCCACAGTACTGTTGCAAGAGTAGAATAATGGAGAACTATCCCAACCTTAAAAAATAAAAATAAACCCCTAAGCATTTATAGCTTACCAAGCTACAAAATTACCATTTATTGTATGACTGGCATAAAACTTGAATTTCCAAAATTTCAGTTCAAGAAAAGACAATTTGCTACAATGTTTTCAACTCTCAATCTAATAATTGCAAATTCGAACAAAAGCACTACAGAACATTATAGTAAAGAATTATAAACTTTTAGGAGTCATTGGAGGAAAAGAAAACACTTCAAAAATTTCCACTGACATTGTTCCAAAGAAGCAATCGTGTGACACTGAAACATGGCAATGATAGATGGCTCAATCTCAGAAGAACAAATCATCACAAAAGAGAAGTCCTGATAAAAGCTGTTTGTTTAGAAAAAGCACAGGTCTTTGACTTCAAACACTTCTCATTTCCTCCTTTTAAGTTACCATGAGGCAGTAAAAATAATTATGTTTCTATTTGCAGAAAGCAGTTTTTATATGGTCTGTAAATGTCACATACTTATTATAGAACTGTTATTGAGAGCTGTAAGTCTCAAAAATAAAAGATAAGGTAAAACAATCACTGTGATAGCATTTTTGGCTAAAAAAATCTGCTGCTCTTATAAAGTATTTTTCCAGTTTTCAAATAACAGATTCTTATCTTTAAGGTAGAAAAAGGTGATTCTTCATCTAAATTTAGCATTCTGATGAAAATGCCTGTACAGTACTGCTTTTCTGTAGAAAGCAAAGGGGTGTATATGAATATAGAGGTATGAAACGTACCTGATTTTTTCAAACGATATTAAGCACAATTCCAAAATATTCACTGTTATAATAAACAAACCTCAAAATATCAAGTTTTAATATTTAAAGTTTCACTTTCCCTAGCAAAATGATGTGAGTTAAAATCTTAACATTATTTTCTGGAAATAATTTCAACTTATTTTCTTTTGCTGCTGTGTTTACTTACTGCTTGGCAAATACTGGCATTCCTGGTCTGAGTTACGCCTCCAATGAACATCACACATGTCAGGAAAATGTGAAAACTCAGGTTAACTAGCATATGCCAGCTTTTCACACTGATCCTGATCAGACTGTTAAAGAAAATGAAGTTAGACAACATAAAAACATAGAGCACAGCTGCATTATCATCTTTCAGAAACTAGAAAGATACAGTCATGTTAAATGAGATGTAATTACTGTTAATGACTGTTTGACTATCATGCATTTTGTAATCAAACAAGCTCTGGACTTCATTACAAGAAATTAACATGCCCTCCTATTAACCAGTTTAATACAACTATTTTGGCTTTGATTAAAAAAAAAGTCAGGATCCAAGCTTTCATGTCAACACAAAAGTAAAAAGTAGAACATGGTTTAATTTCACTGTCATTTTTGAGAGTGGTCATTTCCATCACCACAAAAGAGAAGGATTAAAGAAATACATGGTTACAAGACCTAAATTATCACACCAAAAAGAAAAAATGAAATAGCCACTTCCTTAACAGTTTGTTTGCATCAACAAATTTTATAGGAAAATATGGATACAGATCACTACGTCATGCTCAAAACAGAAGGAAAACGTTGTTGTAAGTGCTAAGAAAGCAGTTTAGTCTCTAATTTTATTCATACCTGTGATGGTATATATAGCTGACTATGATCATCAAGAGGCACATTAGCAAAACCATGGCAGTGGCATAAATTACTGGATGCAAAAGATCAGCTGGCTGTGTATATAATTCAGCTTCTGTCAAGTCCTGACAACAAAACCAAAAGCAACATTAGTCCACCTCCTTATTCTGTAGGAATGACAGAGGAAAACAAATATACATATATATAGAATTAACAGGAACTCTACAGATAAAATACTAAGTCCTCACTGTCTCCCCAGTTAGTTAAGGTAGCTCACAAATACCTGCTGTTCTGGCTGAATGTTATAAATGCAGTCATATTTTAAAGCATGACTAAATGTCACGTATGTAGGAATACAGAGACAAGTTAGCGGTTCTGATGAAACCAATTTTATTATTTTTAAAATGCATATAATTTTGCATAGTGTGTAGAATAAAACTGTGCTCCAGTGAAGAGTAGCATCTACAATAACTTGGACAACTTAAGAGAAACCACGCTCAGCAAGTTTGCAGATGATGCTGAAGCAGGGGAGTAGATCAGCAGGCTGGAGGACATTCAGAAGGGCAGAGAAGTGGGCTGGGAAATGTTATGAACTTCAAAGGAATAGCTGAACATTTTTGCATCTGGGATGAAGTAACTCCCATGAATGCAACGTATGGGCTAGGTGTAGGACTGAAAAGAAAGCAGGAAAAGAAGAATCTGAGGGTGCTGGTAGACAGAACTTGAACACAAGTCAGCAGCACAGACTACAGTCCAAGGCCACATTTCAACTGTACCAGTGAAAATGACATACAGATTAATTATTCCCCTCTGCAACCACCTGTACAGAACTGTACTCAGCTGGAGGCCTCCTAGTACAGGAAAGGCACTGACACAGGATGGTGCAACAGGTGAACCATACAATGGAGGCTGAAAAATTATTATACTGGACTAGTTATTCTAACAAGAAATATCATCATTATATTGAGCTATCGACTGGGATAGTATGAAGATGACAAAGTCAAATTTTCTGGAGCTGAACAGAGAAGACTGAGAGGCAATGGATTTCTTATTAAAGCTAAAAAATAGGAATTCTACATAGTAGGTACATTTCAGCTCAAGTTGAAACAATTTACTAGGATTGTTTCCCTAATGGTAACAAATTTGAAAAATGCTTCAGTATCTTCTGACACAGAATGAACTGTTTTTTCACTGATATTAGGCAAACATATCTATTTTTTCCTTTTTGGAATAGACTGTATACAGAAACATATCTTCTAGCCACATATGGTGAGTCACTCAAACTTCAAGAGTTGTGCAAAGTTCAAATGCCTGCTGAGGGAAAGGAGAACAAATTCAGCCTTTACAGAAAACAGAGAACATTAGGAAGAAGCTTCAGCTTGCTTTGGAGAAAGATCACAGTGATATACATTCTATTTTTAAGGTTAAGGTGAGTAATCTGATTTCATGGACGGGAGGAGAGTTCTTGAATCAACAATTACCATTAAATTAGAGTTGGCAGTGTATTTACTACTCCTTCAATTGTTCTTTTATCAGAATATAAATTTGTTATTGCTAAGTAACTCACCAACCTCACTCCAAACAAATTTGATCAAATTGCTATTTGATTTTTTTGTGTTTGTTTTTCTTTCAGCACTTGGAAGAAAACGCTCTGGAAAAGATCATAAGACATTACGCTTTCAGGCAGCCAGTGTTATCAGAACTTAACGCTGCCCATGGTCCAGTCAATATTCACCTGGAGATCATTAGGACCACACTGCAGTGACAGATATGAGTGAAGGTAATATCACACAACTGAGAACAAAAACCATAGGAGAACTCCAGTCACTGCTTCCAAGTAGCATTGACAGGTAGCATGATGTCATGTATCATTTGTTATAAGTTTAGAGAGCAAAAGCTACAAAATCACAAAATTTAAAATGAACTTCTAAAATGTTTGAGAAAATTCAGCTTGACCCAATACCCACTAGATCAATGGAAGTCTGACCGCACTGTCAATTTTTCATCATATCTACTAAAAGGAGTGAGGAAGCAAATAATGTTATTTTTGAGCTAAACTGATCATAAATAATAATCTGTTTATAAACATGTCAATAAAACAGAAGCTGTTCTATTATTAAGCAGTAGTTCAAATAATTTCAAAACACGTAGAGATTTTTATAGCTCTATCTTTCTAGATCACGAGATTAAAAAACCAGGCACTCAAATACAGCTCCCTTATCAGAAAGGACTTTACATTATGTTCTGAAACGTATACAGATATACAAGTATATTACATCTGCTTTTGTTTTAAATAGGTATAGAAGAATAAATAATTAAATAACTCAGATTATTAGCCAGAAGTCATGCAGCCAGGATGATGAATACTGCTTTTAGACTCTATTTCTGTATTTGATGTTAATGATAGTTCTAGAATTAAAAGCCAAACTTCTAAAACAAAAATCAAAAAACTTCCTATAAGCCAGTTATCTGAATCCAGACTTATGTACCACTATGAGAGTCTATTAAGATAATAGACTATTGTGGCCTTTTGAAATTTTCAGTTAAATAATACACAGGCATTATGAAAACCATCTTCAGTAGCTACTTAGAGAGCTAGAAGTTCTGCAGTGTTTTAAACTATGTGCAAAGAACTGCTTAACAAATAAGAGTTAGTCTTCCTTCCTTCACCCATCCTCTCCTCTCTTGTCTCTACTGTCTAACTTTGAACATTAGATAATATTTAAGGAGCACCAGTTCTGAGTGCACACAACAACAGACCAGCAGAGAAGGATGAAAGCTGCCTCATCCTCTTTTTTGACTTCTGATTGTCAGCAGTTTTCTACACGTCTCACAATATACGTAGATACTGATGCAATTGTGCCATATGTAAATTTAGAAAGTCATTTACAGCTGCAGATTAAGTATGCCCTTCATTTTTCTTCCTCCAGATGGCAGAAACGTGACCAACTTTAAGCAGAACTTCTCTTTGAATGTATACTATACCTACAGATGAAGTTTAATTCAGTTCTAAAGACAACAAATTTAGCAAGTTACAAAATGCTTTCTTAAAGCGTTTACAATTTCACTGTTTCTTACTAGTTTACCACTTTTATGGCTTCACATTTTATACAGGCTGATGACTGAGCAGGTCAACAGCCGCTGGCCATAAACTGGAAGCTTCCCAGGCCAAATTCCAAACTGAAGAGCTCTGGGAACAAAGAAGAAATCCTACTTCCTAACTGAAGAGCAGGAAAAGAAGGCACCTCTCTCCCTTTTTATTCAGCTACCATTATATTTTAGAACTTCTTTCTTATTTTATTGAAATCACAAGTTAAAGTTGAGGTAATGCTGTTTTAAACAACATTTAAAATGTTTTATTTTAGATAATAATTATTTTTTTGTTCACCTTTTCAACTGATTTCATTTGGTAACGGACCTACATATTAGTAAGCGAGTAGCTTATTTGTAACTTAAAAATACAAATTATGAACTATAACAACAACAAAAAAACACAAAAAAACTACAACCCAACAACCTGGGAAGCATTAATAATGTTAATAAATTTTATCCAGCAGACAATAACAACTTCTCCAATATTAATTGTTCTTTATTTTGAACTGTCATTATTAGACAAAAGTTCATAAAAGCACATATGATTAAATAGTTCATTAGAATGACCTCTTTTCTATAGTATAGTACTTTCTGCATAAAAGTTATTTTTATTTCAAATACTCAGCAGTTAATCCCACTTTGACAGTTTTCCACTTAAACCTCATTTTGAATGAAAACTTGTATTTACAGAAGCAGCAACTGAAGATTCCAGTGCCTTGTTTTCTTAAGGAACACAGGAATGCTTACTTTAATGCAAGAACAAAGAACAATTGTGGTTCCAATACTTTTAAGTTCCAGAAAGAATATGTAATGTTAAGTATCATACCATTAAAACTGCATAGTTGCTGAGGGAGTAGCACTGAATGGTAGTAATGTTTTCATCAGACAGAAGAATGCGACAGCCATCAGACTTCCATCCCCCTTGTCCGTTCAGTAGATCAAAGTCCCACTGAGCTGCAACAGCATCTGCTCCATGTGCAATACGCCTTAGTGTCACATTTATAGGAACATGGTGACTGGCTGGGTTCAAACCATCTATTACAAAATAAATGTAGTTGCACATAAATTTCTCAGCTGGCCAAATGCTAAAAAAATCTCTCATTTTTTAGACATGCACAAACTTGATGCAAATAAGTCAACAAAAGTGTCTCAAAGATCATAAAAATGTTATAATATAAAAAACAAACCTATCTTGGTAAGAATGACTGGTGTCACAACTGTACGACGTTTCCCATCATCAGCAAGGTTTGTTGAATTTCCTGTTGCTGGAAAAAGCTTTCCATTGCGAAATGCAATAAGCTGAAGCTTGTAGACAGACTCATCTGCTGGTCTGATTTCTCTTTTTTGTTTTTGGGTGAAAAGAGAAGCTGGCAGCTGGATAGAAGCCTCTATGATTGTATTCTAGAAATAAAAAGATTGTAAAAGTTTTAAAGAGAAAGTAAAATTTTCTTTACAAACAACTCCTCCACCTAAACACTGTCAGAAATGAAAGCACTGTAACAAATTTATTGGACAGCACTTCCAAATAATCCACAGTAGAAGGCCTGAATCTATTAAAAGTCTTATCCCTTTCTTAAAAAGGAAAGAGAAGTGCTAAGATTCTGTAATTGCCTTAATTGTTACAGCTAGTAAAGTTGAAATGGAAATCAGCAACTTGTTACAACAATTTCCAGGCTTCCGGCAACCAGAAGCAGTAACCAAGGCCAGGTGAGAACACATACATACAGCAAAGCACAATTTCTTGTAACTGCACATCACTGTCATAGAAAATGAAGCACTCTACTCAATAAGGTTTTGTTACATTGTACATAAATTATGGTAAGGGAGCATGCCTGTAAAGTGCACAGAATTACACCATTATCTTATACACGCATCCTTCAGTGATGTTCAAGCACAGTAAGTGATAAAAGCAAATTGGTGTGCAAGCCACTCTGCCGTTCTGATACACAGATGTGCATTTGTGTGGGCATGTACATACCTAAAATGAATTAATATACACGCCTAAAATATACATACTAATAAAATGAGCCTTTCAAGTCCATGCACATGTACCATTTTCTAGTTGGATTAACACTGTATGCTGATTGATATGTAATTTAATAAGTAATGAAGGAGAAAAATAAATGAAAAATAAGTAATGAAGGAGCAAAATAAAAGGCAATAACTACTACGACCTAGGGAGAATTTCAATTTCCCTACTTTTGAAACACAGAATCTTTCCACTTAACATGTTTTAAAAAGGAAAACCACACCTATTCATTAAGAAGTGCGTCCATTAAGAAATTATTCCAAAATTAAACTACATTACTCCCTGTCATTTTAATTATCCTTTGTCACAGTCATTCTGGATTACATAAGAATGCTACTTCAATATTAGAACTTGCTTTCCAAGTGATTCATATTTATTATATCATTACAAAGACAACAATTGGGTAAACAACGAATATCCAACCTTTAAAGCCAGACTTGACAGCGTATTTGAAACATTGCACTTAAAACTTAGTTGCTTATCAAGATTTCCATCTGGATCTCTTCTCCCATAATCACTGAGTCCTGTACGGTCTGATGTAGCCACTTTCTGAAATACGGTGCACGTCATCCCAGTGAACCCAGCAGCCTTTATTACGTAAGCCTCAAGAGCAATATTTGGAGAATACTGTAACAACAACAGCAACAAAGATTTAACAATAAACACGTATGCATTATAGGAAGAATAACAAATAATGTTTAAAGAGATTCTCAACTGTAACAGTATGCAAAAAAAACCCAACCCTATTCCTATGTATCTGGTAGGAAACTCGAATATTTCTCCTCTCTCTCCACGTAAAAACAGCAGACATTTTAGATAATGTCAAGTTCTATTAAGCAAGGGAAAATAATCAGTAAAACATTTTCTAAACAAATCCATACTTACAGTAGAATAAACTTGAGCTCCATTTGCAAGCCGATACATAGCAATTTTTTGTAGACACTGTACAATTCTAGTGCAAGCCTTGGATTCCCTTTGTGCCATCCACAGAACACGTTCATCAGCTAACATAATGTTACTTGCTATATCCACCATCACATCGCCAAGCTAACAGGGAAAAGAAATACGGTTATTTTGCATCTTCAATAACATACATCAAGGATAATAGCAACCAGAAAATGCAATGCTACTTGTCAACATCAACACTCAAATATCACACCAATGCAATTTGCATATTTACACTGCACTTATAGAATAAAAACAAAAAAAGTGCAGGTATTTCATTAAGATTCAAAGGTATAATACTCCACGTTCTACTCTGGTAATTGTTTAAAAAAACAATTTACAATCAAATTCAAACCTAAAATAAATATAAATAACATAAATCGGCTATGGTATAGTTTACACATTGGGTAGAAAAAAAGGAACAGAGTAATACAAGAAGAACTTGTACACAATCCTTCTGCTCCTCTTCCTTTGGCTATGCCTGTCCTTTCTTTGATTCCTTCCTTGCTCGTCATTAATTTTACAATGTCAGTTTTAGGTCACAAGCTATTCACAAATGATGGCAAGTAACCACAGGTAACAGAGTGATTTCAAAGCCACTAGTTACACTGTTATGAAGTTGTTGCTTACACATCTTACCTGGTCTTCTGTATGGTGAAATACAAACCAACAAACTGAATTCCTTCATGTACACAACTATCAAATATCTACATTGGCCTACATTCGATTTTTCACAGCATTTTAGGAAGCGGCAAATGCTACACCAGAAGTGAAAATGCATGTACTCTGAACTGAATGAAAAGCCATTCTCAGAGATTAAACTTTGCGACTAATTTTCTACATGAAGAATACAAGGTTGGAAAATATCTCCCTTACATCTGGATTTATTTTTTTTTTTTAATTACTGTTTGTACTTTTAAGAACATTGCTAGCAAGGTTAGAACATAGCAGATTGTTCTCCTTTTCAAAAATCTTGAAAAATAAAGGCAAAAATACTAATATAAAAATATTTACTGTTTTAGGAACTGAGTTTTTAGGAACAAAAGCTATAGACATTACAAACCTCAAAAACTATCAAACAGCATTGTGCAAAATCTGCAGACTGAAGCCCTTTTTGTTGAATTTTCAAGAATAGATTAAACAAATTAATTGAAGATGCTTGTTAATACTTTAAAGTAGGTACCATGCCCTATACATCTACAGATGATGTTTTTACAATACATTATCAGTGTTAAGATCCTGAAACCATAGGACTCATGTTTTAAATACTGCGTATTATTCTTTCACTTTAAGGTATGCGTAAGTTTTTCAAGCTGCAATCTAATTTATGACAATCTACTGAAAACGTTCTGAGTGTCTTCAGCTTCTTTTCATATGAAAAAAATATTAAATGAAACATTTTACCATTTATACTATTTATATTTCAGAATAGCCACTGTAATGCAAACAATATCATATCCACAGTTAAAAAGAATTCTACAGACTGAGACACTAACAAGAAACACGTCAGTCTTCCTAACTAGTAGAGAGTATTAAACGAAATTGCACTCACATCCTTTCAACAGATTAAAACAAGGTTGATTTAAAAAATCAAACCAATTAAGATAAAAGAACAAAGTTACGCCTGAAATCACAAAAATTATAACTTTTTCTTCTTTATATGATTTATTACCTTCAAACATGGCAAATCAATGCCAGATTGTGAGGCTCTACAGACAATAAATCACAGCTGAGAAAAGAGTATCCTTATAATGTAACTAATCGCACAGCATTCTAAAATGCTTTCAGCTGGATACAAATATCAGCCATTTAATGAACTGCTTGTATAATTGCAAGATGTACCAAAAAAATTGCAAGCTACGATTGTAAAAATGAATTATAGATTGAAAATTCTCCAAGGAGCTCTATGAAGAATTTATAGCCAGCATTTATGGTTTTCTGAGGGGTGAAGAGGAAAATTTGGCTGCTTTCTTTGTGCAAGGCATTGTAATTGACAACTGCCCAACATGCACTGCAGAGTGAGATCAATTTAAACCTCTGTTCAGCAGTGAAACAGAGAGTTCCTGCCCACTGGTGGGACTATTCCATCACTCACACTTTTCTCTCCAACAATGAGCGTTCTCTAAGATTTTATTTTAATGTCTTATCTTATCCTTCAAAATGTAGGAATTCTGAAAACCTTAGAGATATAGCTCAATACTGAATAAAGACATCCTACCATGGTGGGAGGGGAGACTGTAAGTCTTGTTTTATTCATTATTGAGAGGATCTCTGAGGCTTTCATTATTCATCTTTTTAGATAAGAACCAAGACCAATGAAAACCTTTGTGACCCACTCCATATTAAATAAAAACAGACTTACTGTACCTATCTCCCTGCTCCAGTGCTGACCAGAGGTGTTACTCACATTACAGGTCCAGTGAATGCTGGATGATCTCAGCGCGAATGCAAGGTCTGTGACCATGGGTCAGCAACTTCAGAGACCTACTAAACAAACAAAAAAATGGGATAGAATCTGATAAACCACTAACTCGGTGCCTGCATCTACTGTTGAGAAGGCTTCACTGCTCAGGATACTTTAGGACACTTTGGTTATTTTTAAAGCAATGGCAAGTTATCCAGTTACCTCTTTGTACTTTTCTGCAAATCTTCCGAATTTCTCTATCATTTCAGCCACAAAAATAACATCCATTTTATCAGAAAAATTTGCAGCTTCAACAGTGTAAGCTAAGAGCTGTCTTGCTGTTGCCAGTGCGTTAGTGAGGTTGAGCGGCATCTACACAAAGAAGAAACAAGGTTCACTTTTTAAAAATGCTTAAGTACAAGACAAAGGAAACACTTTAGCAATTCACAAACCAGCATTTTCCCCGCAAAGGATAACAAACCCCACAGGGATCACAGGAGAGTTCAGTTTAAGTAGCTAGGAACTACCACCCTATCAGCTAACCACACATTCTCTAACATGCTGAAGAACCAAAACTTGCAGCCTTAAATTTTATTTTGTCTTGTTGTCTTATAAAGGAGAGAGATGTTGTACCACAAAGAGCAAAAAAGACAGTGTTGTTAAAAGCTTATTTTGTTTTGCATGACAGCTTGAGTAATGTGAAACTCCTAGAACATGGTGTTTCCTAGCAAGAGAAGCCAAAAGAAATTCTAACGCACCACTGCTGTTGCATTCTCTTGATTCTATAATTAGTAGAAGTGTTTATAATGGAACTTGCACAAAAATCAAACCCAAGACAGATTATTTCCATGACAAAGATCATGGCTTCATGATCTTTCATGAAACAAGTACCAGGTACTAAACAGTACCTAACTCCAAAATGCCTGAGCTAGCAGGGACCAAAACCAGCAAATTTCATATAGTATAGTAGAATGCTGTGCAAATGTTATCAGCTCATGTTCAGTTGCTATCCATTATAATCCAAACTAGAAGCATCTTGCCTCTCCATTTTTTGGTGTACAAACATTCAGTCTGTCCTACTGTATTTGTAATCTGCCATGTAAGCATAGCTGTACATCAGTCCCTGCAGGTCTTAGCCCATATACATAGATTTGAATGCAATTAAAGGAAGATTATTTTTTTCCAAAACATAATTTACAATTTAAATATGTGACTCACAGTTCGAAGTCATAACACACATTGAACAACGTAAATTTTCAAGTTCAGGTATTATTTATAATTTCTTTGAACTTAAAACATTAATTTCTCTTCACCTAGAACTATATCTGAATGAAATAAAAACAACAACAGTGAAATATAAATTTACGTTACACAGACTTTCTTCCATTTTAAATGTAGGCCCCTATTTGATTTAAATTACTTGGCAGGGTTCTAACATTCAAAAGAGTTCATCAACTATCTTTGTGTTCAAAGACTCTAATGATGTTTATAATATCATTAAAACATTTGTCTCAATGAAGTGATAAACTTTTGTGCTAAAAAGACTGCCAAACCTACTACACATAAAATGAGGAAGGCTCTAATGAGTAAAAATCAACCTCCAAAATCAAAACATGCCACTCTTCTTGATTTGAGGAAAAAATGGAAATCTGTTTCATTGTAGTATACACCTGTCCCTGTACTTTTTAAGCAGCTAATAGAAACAGTTACCAATTCCACACGTGGAAATTATACTTCTGCTTTTCTGAAGCCAGAATACCATTCTGATACCCACATTTTAAATTGGCAAATTCTTCTATAACCCAAAAAAAATTGCAGCTCCAAATTTGGGTGGTAGTATACAGTCTGTAGTGCTGTCCTGTTATAGATACTGCTGGATAAACTTCCAGGGTTAAAAAAAACACAACCCAGTTTCATTAAAGCTCACAGTAGGCAAATACTCAATCTTGCTGTGTCCCCCAATGGGGCAACACTTCCCACCTGCTAACCAGACACAGAGCACCACTATGACTTCGCATTTCATGATATTTTCATGTGACAGCCAAAGGCTGCACTTCTAAGTGCCAGGAACGCAAAGCTGCACTACACAAATAGTTCATAGAATCACCAAATCACCAAGGCTGGAAAAGACCTCCAATATCATCCAAGTCCAATTGTCACTTACCATCAGTATTTCCTCACTAAACCATGCCTGTTAGTACAACATCTAATTGCTTCCTGAACACCTTCAGGGATGGTAACTCCCTGGGCAGCCTATTCCAGCACTTGATCTCTCTTTCAGAGAAGAAATTTTTCACAATATCCAACTTAAAACCACTCTCTCTAGTTCTACTGCTCATTAGGTGGTGAAGGGGCTGACCCTCATTTCGTCACAATCTCCCTGGGCCACAACATGCAGCTTTCTCCCTTTCTCCTCCTCCTACATATCCCACATCACTGTTCCCTGATGATCTGGACCAGAGTGGGAAAGTAAAAGCTACTAAGTCTGCAGTGGTAAGTAGAGAGGGAGCAAGTCAGTAGCAATCTTCTACAGTGTAGATTATAAAACATTCTCAGATCTCCCTACATCTATTTGTTTCACAGGTGTTGGTGATATGACAACACACTGGAGAACATCAAGCTCAAACCAGAGGGCTCAAGGATTTATGGAGTATTATACAATGCAGTGCCTATACATGGAACATTTACATACACTGTTTTGCAATGATGTACCAAAAGCATGCAAAAACTAGAGATAAGTCTGAAAAGGAGTGTGGAATGGAAATATTTCATAACTATGCTAAAAAAATCTTTAAGTTCTATAAGATTAGAGAAGTCTCATTAATTCTTACTATCCCTAGTTAACTCCCATTATCCACAAAAACGATTATGGGTTTACTGTGCCAGAGGCTGAGCAGAATGTGTCCACTCTATACTGCTATAATTACAAAAGCTTTTCCCTGTTAAAAATAAAAATGTTTCTTTGTAGTACATATGCAGGTAAGGCATCCAGGTGACAAATACATTTATTACTTGTACCATTCAATTGTCTTTATGCTTTACACAAACACACAAGAATAAAATTTTCCTCATACATTTAATCTGAGGGCAGCCAAAATAGATCACTCTTAACATAAATCTACAAGGTCCATCGTACTCAGGAGATACCCATTTATCACAATTCAGCTAGACTACCAGTGCTACATACTTAAAAGAAAAGACAGACTTCAGAGTTTTTATTTTCCTCAAAAATTTGATTTGATAGAAATGCACAGATTACCTGATTGAACATGTAAAGAACTCGGGTCACATCATTCGCATATTGGCACCTGGAGTAGTCCTCTTCTGCCCAGTATCCTCCCCTGTCACATCTGCGCCAAGCTCTTCTCTCATCCTGTGAGTTGCCAGGATATATCCCACTGCCAGCAGAGTAACGTGTACACAGCAGGTATGCTGTGATGCCTGCCAACGTTCTAGGCCACCTGCAGAGTGAAAAGCATAAAAAAGATAAAAAATAAAAAGAGAAAGAAATTTACATGACAAGTAAATAAAAAGATTATGCACTACAACATGAAATAAAGAGACACTCAAAATTAAGCATCGCTAAACTACTTAAAGGGCCACCTTGGCCCACCTTCAGTATTTTCAAGTTGTTTATATTTGAGCACTATTAACAAAACAAGTACTCAAGTACTAATGCTAGCATATTTTTTCATACTTTCATGAGGTTGCAGGTGATGTGAAAAACATGCTCATAAAACCACACAATCCTTTGAGTTGGAGGGGACCTTTACAGGTCACCTTGTCCAACTCCCCTGCAATGAACAGGGACATCTACAGCTAGATCACATTGCTCAGAGCCCCATCCAGCCTGACCCTGAAAGTCTCCAAGGACAGGGCATCCACCACATCTCTGGACAACCTGTGCAAGTGTCTCAGCGCTCTTACTGTAATAAATCTTTTTTCTTATATGCAACTCAAACCTACCCTATTTTTGTTTGAAACCATTTCCCCCCATCCTACCACAAGGGATCAAGTGTCTGTCCACTTCTTTCTTACAGTCCCCCTTTAGATACTGAAAGGCTGCTATCAGGTCTCCCCAAAGCCTTCTCTTCTCCATGCTGAACAGCCCCAGTTGTCTTAGCCCATACTCGCAGGGAAGATGATCCATGGGATGGAATATTTCTGTGGCCCTCCTCAAACAGGCCTATCTTGTATTGAGGACTCCACATCCAGATGTAGAACTCTAGGCAGGCTTCACCAGCACAGAGCAGAGGTGTAGGATTACCTCCCTCGCCCTGTTGGCCATGCTGCTTTTGTTGCAGCCTAGGGCACATTGCTGGCTCATATCCAGCTTGCCACCCACCAGTATCCCCAAGTTCTTTTTGGTAGGGCTATACTCTGTCCTTTAGTCCCAGATCTGGTATTGATAGAAAGGGTAAGTTACCAATTACTAACAACAGTTTACAAGTGGTTTTTGTTGTTGTTGTGTGTGGGTTGTTTTGTTTGTTTGTTTGTTTTTTAATAAAACTAGCCTACTTCATGAAAAAATGTATTAATGCTATCTAAATACTTGTTATATACAGTAGTAAGTTCTGCAAGTATTCTATTTGTCCTGTTCACATATATTGCATTCATACTAATGCTAAACTACAGGCAAACAGCAGAGGACTACATTCAAAGTGATTAAGAAACAGTGGTAGGAGTACAACCACTGACTGATACTGCAGCCAAACATCTAGCAGCTAAAAATTTAAGTGAGAATTAAGCACTCACAATGTTAAGAAATTTGGAAAGCACTCCTTTCACTAACATGACATAGAACTAAGTATTTTAAGGAAATTTTAATATTCTCCGTGTTTCTTCTGTAATTTTATTGTATATTTTATCTGTAGATGCTTCTTTTTATTAATGTAAGTGTAAGAATAAATACAGGAAATTAAACTGCAATACAATCTTAGTGTACTGATCACTCAAGAAGTATTGTTTCAAAAGGAAACAATAAGAATACAAAAAAACCAGGCCTGAATTATGCTGCAATGCTGAGAACAAGGAATGCCAGTCACAGCCTGCCCATGCTTCCTGGTTTCTCCCTGGAAAGATGCAAATAAGCAGTATTTCATAATTCAGAACACTAATACTTGAAATTCAAAGCAAAAATGACACATACCCACAATAAAGAAGGCTAAATATATCAACTCTTAGAACCTAACAGACTAGGCTAACTAAAACCTAGCAAAAGATTCACTTCATCAATCCAGGCCTTCTGTACCATAATCAAGACAAGCTAAAGCAAGCTCTCTTTCAACAGCCTGAAGAACTTCTTCCCCAGTCTTAAGAATTTCTATTGGTTTTTACACACCACATTTGTCTCCAAAAACTGAAAAAAAAATTGTTAGCTTACATTTCTGATTTAAAATTTGTATTTTTTTTTTATTTTTTAAACATCCAGACTGTATTTCAATAAACAGCCATTTAATCAATTCTATCATCTGGAACACACCCAAGTTTGTAGTACATATTTCTGTGTTTGGAGGAGTCTGAAGTGAACACATTGATGAATGTTCCAGGAAAGTAAAATTTAAGTAAAAATTTAAGTAAAAAACCCACAGAAACAGAACAACTCTCTGATTAGCTCCATTTTCCTTTCTTATTCAGTTAATTAAGTTCTCATACCAAAGACATTGGAGTTATCCCAGTTTTCTCTAAAAGAAAAAAACCTTCTGGGATATCCTAAAAGTCCTCTCTAGATCAATTTCCCATCAATTTCCAATAAACTCTGACAGGCCATTTCGGATATCTTCAGTAGTGAAAGAAAAGTATTTGAGGCATTTTGGAAAGAAAAAAAAAACAACCAACAAGCAACTCATAAAAAGAAAGCCGCGGGCAACCTTAAAATGCATGAGTCATGGCATCACCAAAAAATTCAAGACAGTAAGGAATCTAGTGGAAGAAACTAGACAGTTATTACAATAAGCCAAAAGAGAAAACAAAGAATTAAATTTTTGCATCTTTTCTAACAGCTTCGGCGTAAGAAGTCAATTCTCTGTACAGCAATGACGTGACTGAGTCAAGATGTGGAGAGATATGGATATAACCATATACAAGATATGGATTATTATGACCATCACCTGAATTTCTGAGTACCTGGAAGGTAACGATTGAGTCTTGAAGCACAGTTTCATTAAGCCTAACAAATATGCACTACACTTATATTCAGTGCCTCAGGAGTCACTCCAAGAAATTAAAGTGTCACTGTTCAACCTCTATGTGGAAGAAAAAACCCAACACAAGAATTAGACGCTATAGAGAATGTTAAAAGGAAAAAGAAAACAATAACTACAGTTTTAAAGTAACAGCAATAAACGACACGTTAACAACTATTTACATAGGTGGATAGTGACAAAACAAGTGGGAATGGTTTTAAATTGAGACAGGAGAGGATTACGTTAGATATCAGGGTAGAAGTTTTTCCACAAAGAGGGTGGTGACGCACTGGAACAGGCTGCCTGGAAAGGTTGTGGATGCCCCATCCCTGGAGGCATTCAAGACCAGGCCGGATGTGGCTCTGGGCAGCCTGGTCCAGTGGTTGGCGACCCTGCCAGGGGTTGAAACTAGATGATCTTTGAGCTCCTTCTCAACTCAGGCCATTCTATAATTCTATGATGTACAGACATTGTAGAGAATGTAAACCAATTCAAATAATGTGTGTAATCTATCTCCATATATATAGATAAAAATATAAAATACACTCACTATATATTGGTAATTTCTACTCTTGTAATTACGTACTATTTTGTCTCCTGTAGAAAAGGACAGTATCTTCCTTAGAAAAATCACTTTGAAGTGCTGCAATCTCAGCAGCAAACTTAGCACAGTATTATGTGCACACTCGCAAGCTAATAAAAATAACACTGTTGGATCATGTCTGCCAACTGATTACAGGCTGAACAAATTATGGATCTGGCGGTGTATGGGAACTGCTGAGTCACAGTCTGAACCTCTGATCTCCTGAGGTGAGCAATGAGTCAGCCACAGGAGCACAAGTGAAGGCAATTCACCTGTGCTCCCGGAAGAGGTGAAGCCTGGTTCCACCTCTCCTAGACCCATTTAAGAGCTGACTACAGCTCTAGCAGCTCAACTCTGCTAGAGTTTCGTAAGCAAGCCCAGGATATGGATAAGCATCCTATCTATTCTCCTTTTGTTATTATAATCTGCTTTGCCTAACTCTCTTGTTTATTTCATGATTATAATATCTTAATATTCATTGATTATACAGGTGGGAAGCAACAAATGGGAAACAATATAATGCAAGTTAGCCAGAACACGTAAACATGTCTCAAGTCTCTGAAAAGTCTCTGAAATTGCTGTATGGACAAACCAAAGCATAGTCAAATAGTACATCTGGGAGAAAATACAAGTTAAAGGATGAATTATCTCTTATGGATATAAAAAGCTCTCAGGAAATGAAGAAAAAAAACAACCAAAAAAACAAGTATATAAAGACCGATTCCTCAGCTGAAACAGCTACTAGACAACATGTAGGCCCACCAATACATCAAATACAGCCAAAACTCAACTTCCAGCATGCCAGGAAGTTCTCCAGAAACACTGACGTGAAGATTCTAAAAGACATTTCTTTACAAAAATAATTTTATCAACATTATTTTTTTTTTTTTTAAATAAGTTTCCACATCAGTGATAACACAAGCAGATATCAAGAGGACAAGGGGGAATGGCTTTAAACAAAGAAGGATAGATTTAGGTTAGATGATAGGAACAAGTTATTTTTTCAGAGATCATGAGCCAATGGAACAGCTTGCCCAGAGAAGCTGTGGATGCTCCATCCCTGGAGGCATTTGAGTTAAGGCTGGATAGGGCCCAGGACAGCCTGATCTAGCAGGTGGCAACCCCAGCCATAAGAGGAGGGCTGGAAGCAGTAGATTCTAAAGGTCACAGAATTGTAGGTGCTGAAAGGGACCTCTAGAGATCAATTCCAGCCCCCCTGCAAAGCATGCCCCCTATAGCAGGTCCCTTCCAACATAAGCCATTTTATGTTTCTGTGATAAATTGGACATGAACAGTAGGACAACTAAAGCTTCCAAGCTTTCAGCCATTACTTCACATATACAAATTAACACAAATAAGTACAGTCATTAGGAGCACATGATGGGGAACCAAGCCCCTTACTATTTCCTCTCATTCCAGCACCCTATGTACAGGCACAGCCCAGCAGTGGGAACAGATTCCAGCTCTGATTATGCTTCCCTACTTCCCTATTTTTCCACAGTGAGTGTTAACCTGAACCACTTTCAGATATGAACTGTTCAACTCCAGTGCATCCAAAAGGTGAGGCATTGTGCACTTCCCTGAAGCAGGGTTCAAATTGTAAGATGAAGTTTTTGTCATTGAAAAAAAAAAAAAAAAAACTAAGCAAGCCTGACAGCATTCTTCGTTTCTTGTGAGTCATCAACATCTTTCACACTTCAACCAACTGCTAGCAGAAGTACAGATTCAGATTGTATTAACTCTTATTGTGTCACTGTATATAATTATGTGCTCAAAGTTTATCATACACACGTGAAAGTAGACATCTGTGGGAGAAAATATGATTATTAACACTTAAGTACTGTAATTCATTTCAGGAAGAAAAAGCCAGACAATGAGGTTACAGAAGCATTCTCTCTTTCATGCATGTTAATTCTGTTTTGAAAACATTTATTTCTTTAAGCAGTAACTTTTAGTAACAATGTGTTTTGTTATCATAATTGCATTAGCTTACAGGTAGTCTAATGTTTTTTATTATTATACCTTGATAATTCTCTAACTTCATTTTTAACGTTAAGCCCACCAACAGTTTTCCAAAGGGTAATAGTTACATTTATGACAGAATTCTATCAACTACCAGAATAAACTTACACTACACACCACAGTTGAAGAATTTAGTGAAGCAGAAGCAATAGGTTGTATTTTGTTACGTAAATTCTATTGTCTGCTCATTCATAGACTGTAACATATTTCAGGATACTAGCTAAAGCCTAAAAGGATGAATATATTAAAAGGAAAAAAAAAAAACAGAAGAAAACATTCCCATGATGAATACTGTTTTTCCCTAATCTTTATGAATTCATACTGAACTATTATTACAGCATCACAGACACTGAAGACAAACATTTCTCCATTGCTACTCTTTGCTGTCCCATTTCTAAAGGATAAAAATCTAGCCAGTTTTGAAGCTGCTTCGAAGCTAAAGTGACTAGCCAGTTCCAACTAAAAAACTATAAAATCACATTCACCTAGGATCATTTACAACCATCTGCTCAGAACCATTTTCTCGCTAGTCAAAGTCTTATTTCCATATGGTCTCAAAAGTAAAAAATTACCCTTTATTATTACTCTACCTAAACTACAAATAGAAGACCATTATAATAAACCCAGACACAGTGAAGCTTTCGATAAGCTGAACATTTCCTGAAATCTTATTTCTTTCCACTGAATTCTAGAGGGGGTAAAACCTATTACACTGAACAGTCGCTGAACAGCACAGGTTAATTTAATGGAAAACACTTTGAAATAGGCCCTTACCATCTGTTTTCACCTCTAATGGCAAATCAAAGAAGAACAATTCACACTTGTATCATAAAAAAAATGCGTAAGTGATTTAAATAGATGTGTATGTTCTTTGATGAATACAGCATCCATCTCTTTGACTTTCTTCACCTTTTATCTTAAGCAGGAAGTTCTCATTTGCTAATGTAGTGCTCATCCCCACAGTATGAGCCAACACAGTGTAAAGAGAGGATGTTCAGTGTTTCCTATATAAATAATTCATTACAATGTGAAAGTGAAACTCTTCAGTAATTCCAAATTGCTTTTGTGCAGCAAGTATGCTTAAAGTTTCTTCCCTTACTAACAGTTCCTTAATACCCAGAAACCCACTACTTTTCTTCTCAAAATCATCCACGTGACGAACAAGGTGAACTCAGCAAAAAATATTCTCAGCCAGCTCTTTACCTGAATTTTTGCTACAACTGGAGAAGGCCTTCTGTGCTTGAAAGCTTGTCTTTTTTCCCCCCCATAAACTATGTCCCAGCAATATGCTTTAACTTGTTTTTCATTCCTTAAAATGTCTTATTTCTATAGAAAGATGATGATTTTGAATAATTCTAATGTACATAGAGAAAGGAACAAAAAGTTTATAAATACACATGCAAGATCAGACAGAAGATTAGCATAGCCAAGAAGCATAAATGAACACAAATAAAAAGCAGAACCCTACAAATAGTAGTAATAATTTATGTTGTGACAAACTAATCATCTGTAGAAACTACTGCAGGGAGGTACAACACAGAGTATTATAAAGGGAATTACCTTACATACAGAGAATCTATACAGAAGCTACCTGGCACCTCCAGGAGTAACGTGTTGTTAAAAGTGACCAGCAGCAGAAAGATCAGAAAAGGGAAAACAGGTGAAGAGGTAAGAATAAAAGACAAGATACTCTGCAACATCCAGCACAATGGAATATCAGAGCTAGCTTTACAGTTCCAAAAGTCATAAAAAGGAAGCAGCATTCATATTTTCTAATATTACATGTTTCATGCATAGTTATTCTGTTATATGGGAGCAGCGAAGTTTTCAAAATATAAAGACAATTTGGTGGAAAACCCACCCCCATCAGTACACAGTCTAATTAACAGCTCTTCTAAAGAGTTTTATTCCAATAGTTTATATACCAGAATATCACAGTTTACTTTCCATCTATTCCAAAGATAGAAATTAATAACATAAAAATTTACTAACTCAGTTGTGTGTTTCAACAAGTTAATCCAGAATAGATAAAAATCTATTACATACAATTTACAAATGAACATCCAATTACATGTCTTTAAAACAAAAAAACTTCAGTTAAAAACCAACCTGAAATCTCCTTTATTGTTCACAACTCTCTCTGGAGGGCAGTATTGTGCAGAACTTTCTAATACCACAATGTCTACTGTCCTCGTATTATTTCCACGTCTGGTTTGTACATGGCAGCCCCAGTTTCCTGTGGAGCCAGCCTGAATGTTTGAGATTGTCAGTGCACTGGGAAGATAGAATAAATAAACAAACCTCAACAATCTTACAACAATTTATTAAGTTTTCAGCAAAACAAATAAAGCACAGATATACAATAGAAAAAGCAACTAGTTACATAAAACTGGGATCTTATAAGTTATCAATGAATAAATGCACTGTAATAAACAGAGAAATATTTGCTATTCTTCTAGCTCTCATTTATGCTAAGGCAGGAGAAAAAAAGAAAAGCTATGAGAAAAAGCTTCTCACTTCCTGAAAGAAGAGAGGAAGTCCAAATTACCACTGCTCTTAACAGCTGTTGCAGAAATGTCAAACTAAGATAATTATCACAAATTATGCACTTAGGTAAATGTCTAATTTACTAATACAATTACTAGACACATTATCACTCTGTAGATGCTGAAAGAGTAAAAAATCTACTGTAAGTGGAATAAATAATATTTATATGTAAGTGTCTGCTGGAGAACTTCAGTATTACCAAATGTGGTGTAATCATAAACAAGAGGGAAGAATTCCATGTGCTTACCTAGAAGTGTTGTTTTTGTGATTTTAACATTCTAAGATGACAAACTAAATCATACCACAAACTATTATTTAATGTTATCTGCATTAGGAAATCTTTATAGTTTCTCAAAATACAACTGTAACAGCCCTGGATAATCTGCTCTGCTTTGAATGGGAGTGGGTGGGGGCTGGGGGGTTCAACTAAACAATCTCTAGAGTTCCCTCCTTAATAGTTAGTAACAATGACTGAAACCAGTTACTGTAAGATATGAAGTCACAGACTATGTCCCTGATAGGAAAGTTTCTGCCTATACACATTCACTCTACGTGGGCCTTATTGGTCCTTGAAATAGTCACTAAATCAGAGCAAGGAACAAGAGTGAAGAAATACAGTTTCTCTGCAAGCATTCACCTTGCAATCAGTGAGCAGTTATGAATCATGTTTTTTTCAACAAAAATACCCTGGGACTCATCTGTTTCCACAATTTTCCCATCTTGATACCACAAGACTTGCATGTCTTGATCAATATATGAAGCCATACATTGGAAGGGTAGACTGTCTCCTTCAAAAACAACCTGGCGGTGAGATGGAGTCATATAGAAAGACGGTAATTCAAGAGGAGGTTCTAAAATTCAAGAAATAAAAGCACAATTAATAGCCAGAAGTCTCATATAAGTATTTGTCAGAAAAGGAAAAACAACTCTGTACTATTGATATAACCACATCAGAAATTCAAACTCAAAGTGTATATTCCATTAAATTCAGAAATAATTTGATAGTCCACATTTAAAAGAATGAATACAAAACAGTGAAAAATATGCCTACGCATTTTATTTCTTCATAGTTTCATAGAATTATAATTTAGCATTACAGGTATTCATACATACAAAACAGAATCACAGACTTATTTCTGAAAGAAAGCAAAACTGGAAGAGGAATAAAGATGAGTCTTTAGGATCACTGTCACCGAACTTCATCATCTGAATTTCATATCTGAATTTCAGATACACAAAAAGTCTGCTCAACAATATTAACAGAATAGGGAATGAATTAGCAAGTAAGGACTAGTTGTCAGAAGTGCTTACCACAGGTTAGAAGCTCTTGCTTAACACCAGTCACTGTCTGCGACTGAAGTGACTTGGGATAGGCACACTTTGTCTCACGTACGGTTATATTTCTCTCTCTTAGCCATTGATGCATCCAGAGTATGTTACAATCACAAAGAAGATAATCAGTCTGAAATTCTCTGCAATGCAAAATTCACAGTGATGAAATGGAACACTCAGATGTCTGAAAGCCTTACAGGAACAGCTGCAGATGGCCTCGCACAGTCGTAGACATGCAGGCTGCAGACAACCAAACCCCAGAGCACAGCTGCGTGGCCTGCTACTACATAATGGAAACTGCTCTAACACTTCACAAGCTGTGGTGCCAGCCCAAAAGCACACAGCCTCAGGAAAGTAATCCTCCTCATACAGATAATATCCCATACCTGTGTATGAAGTAACTTCTAATAATGTATTTAACTGAGGGAGTTTACATTACTTAAGCAAACATAACGGCGAACTCCTTTAACACGCATCACCACAACATAAGAACACACTTCACTGGCAAAAGGTTATTATAGCAATCAGATGCTTTAACATTAAAAAACATCAGAAATACAAAAGATATCCTCTCACTCACTTCTCTTATGAGACACTACTCACAAAACCTTACAGATTATTCTGCTCTATATGGAAATCATATGAGGTTTTTCAGTGATTAATAAAATCTCCTACATATAGTTTAATATTTCCTATTAAAAAGATAAACCAGGCCCTCCATTAGTGCCTGTTGAAGTCAGCTATATTCAAAGAGAGCATTAACAGTCTACCGATTTAGAAACAATTAAAATGCATCAAAATGGATCACTGTGTCTATACTATTTTTTTACCTCTATTAAAAGCCTAATTTTCATTTTTGCAAAATGTCTGGAAGATAGAACATCATCACAGGCAGAGCACTTCAAATATTAAATCAACATCCTTGTGAAACTCCATTTAGTCTTTGCTCACAGGAATTCCTCCAGACATGTATTTTTAACAGTTATTTTCAGATTGTCTTACCAAACCCATGATGTTCTTGGACAGCAATCTTTTTGTATACAATTTAAAAAAAATCAGTAGTAACAACTTATTAAGAATTAAAAGAAGCTGGAGGAAGAAAGAAAACATTTACTTTTATATGCAATCAATTTTCTCAATACCAAAGCCAGGAAACCCAGTACAGTGAACAAGTAAATTATCAGGGAAAAATGCAAGCTAATCATTAGCACAGACAAAATTTTTAACTTCCTTTCCTACACAGAATTCATAAAATTAAAGAAGAGAAAAACAAGGCTGAGATGTAGCCACCGGTATGTGTAACAAAACTATCATGCTTCAAGGTAAGACTAAAATTTTCCTTTAAAATATTTGTTCCCTTGATTACAAAAGGGCGTATGATACTATTTGTTTAAGATAGAAGTAATAAATTACACAAAGTAAAACTTCCTCAAGCTCTGAAATTGGTATAACTCTGTTCTCTTATACCTATATAATAGATATCGAGCATTTTTTGAGGGTAGTTAAATCAAACATCTGTATGTATATTTTCCATGCACTTACAAAGAAATTATTTATTTTGCTAGTGAGTGTACTCACATCAGTCTGAAAATCTCTCGTTCAAAATCTGGAATATTACAGTAATTTGTTTCAGCTATTTTTGGTTCAAACATAGGGCAATTCCAAAAAAAATGCAAGCATGCTTTATGAATACAACAAGGACTTTTTGTGAAGAACAAATGATCGCGCATTTTAAAATCAGATGCAGTAAATACTTACAGAGACTTTAGTGAACCAAGATGATCAAATGTTCCCTGTGTAAGCGTAGAAAACAGATTTCCAGAAAGATTTCTAAGAAATAGAAGTAAAATTATTTCAAATCATGCTCAAGAGATTGACATTTGACATTTACCTGTATAAAAATTCCCTCTTTAAAAGACAGCATTATTTTTAAAACCTACACGATACTATTATGGCACAGTGCTGTAGGTCACATGACTGAGAATCACATCAAATTTCACAGTCTAGCAAAAAATCACTAAAAAAATTGTTTCCTAATAGTTTTTTAGCTCAAGAATTTTAAGACTGGAAGCAAGCAAGATTTGATAGCAAATACTTTACTAAAAGCAACAACCAGCAATGTTCATCTCTGGAGGCGTTCAAGGCCAGGCTGAATATGGCTCTGGGCAGCCTGGTCTGGTGGTTGGCAACCCTGCACTTAGCAGGGGGGTTGAAACTAGATGATCATCGTGGTCCTCTTCAACCCAGGCCATTCTATGCATGGTTCATGGTGCATTTCAAGAAGTTTAAAAACAATTTCACTGTTCACAGTGAATACATTATTACTAACATGCTGTAATAAAATGTTTGGTATAGCAAAACTTTAGCATAAACTATAATAAGCATTTCAGGCTCCATGTCTTTCAGGCACTCACAACAAATGAGTCCCACTGAAACAAAAGATTAACTTACAGGGGAAAAACTCTTAGATGAAATAATATACAACAACATTATACTTACAGTCTAATAAGATTCACAAGTCCTTTAAATACGTCTGCATTCAGGCAGCCTATTCTGTTATTAGTTAAGTCACTACAAATGAGAAGAATGTAAAACATGAGAATAAACTCATTTCAAGATGCCATACAGTCTAGAAACCAAATTCTTTTACCTAAAATTCATGAATACTGGAATGCACCATATACAGCAAAAAAAAAAAAAAAATCAAAGGTCACAGGTGTACGGATGTACAAACATAGATGCATGCAGACTCCCTACCCCATTTCTAAAGCAGTAACAGTTTGCTCAAATGGAGCTAAGAGAGCTTTCAAGTCAATTCTTACTTAATAATCTTTGCTTGTTTCACAACAAAGCATATTTTTGCATTTGTACAGTATATTCATGTGCTACTTCAGTTAATTTTTTTGACCTGCCAAAATATTTATATCAGATCTTTTATGACACACAGATATGATTTCTATATTTATATTAATCTATATTACATTATTTATAATATAAATCATACAATTCCAAGTAACTCTTGAAGGGATAAAACTTAAGCTTCATGAAGTCCATAGTTGGTCCTTCAGCTTTATTTTTCAGGTTATCAGAAGAACAATTACAAATCTCCTATTAAGTGATCCAGATCACCTAAACAATGACAAACATACGTGATGGAAATCTAAGAGGGAAAGTGGCAAAATTAAAAAATAAAAATCACAAAAGGTCCATGCTGTAAAAGCTGTTCCAGATATTTTGAAAATTGGAAGTCTTTAAGAAAAGCTGTCATAATAACATCCTGTTTTTCAAGCGTCATCTGAGACAGTTTTGAGTCAAGATATAAATCCTCCAGAAATGTCTTAATGGAAATATTGGCACAACCTTTAATAATGCAGCACTGTTGCTACAGTGATAATAGTGATTAATAGCATGGGACTCTGTGTTTCACTATGACCTTTTGAAGAAAAAAAAAAAAACCAAAACCATGAGAGGTTTAACATTCATCAAAGCAGCACTTGATGGCATTGAAGCCCTGACTGAACATTCACTCAGTGATGTCAGAAGTCATAGAACTAGAAAAAAAGAGGAATAATACAAGAGAGACTACCAATAAAATCAAGTGAGGCTACCAAGCCACAAGCAGTAGATGATCTTCAGTCAGATCAACTGAAGAACTTTGTTCTTCTATTTACATATAGATGTAAATGTGGATATATTTAGACAGCAAAACTCTCAATACATATACATTCCTATATATAAAAGCATACATATATAAAGATATTAAAAGATATCTATATCTTTTAATAGAGATGTATTTAGTTAAGACTTTCCTCTGAGTTTATTTGTTTGTTTGTTTTTCCTTAAATTGATGGGCTAGATATACTACTTACAGTCTTTTCAGAGATGAAAGCCCCAGAAAAGCTCCTGGGTCTATATTACTTATAAGGTTGTTCTTTAGGTCCCTGCAGAGAAAAATTAAGACATTACTTCAGTCACAAACTGCCCATTAAGTATAGACATACACGATTCAAGATTACACCTAAATTGTCTCAGCTAATTTGCAAACTGCCCCAAAACACTACACAATACATTTCTCATTTTTCTGACATAATCGCATCTTTCAAAATTTGCAAATCCATATTTTAACCAGAAAGAGGAACGTGAACAGCATGTGTTACTTTAAATGTCCTATCAGTTTTCAGTACAGTAAGGGTACAATTGAAGACATTTTTACCATAGTATCCAAATAGATTACAGCTGCTCAGGATGTACTATATTTGCTCATTATACAGTATAATGCATTTTAACTTGGTGTCATAATGTTCAGTCACATTTTAATACTTGTCCAAACGTCTACCAAAAGCAGCAAAACAAGATTCTAAAAATACAGCAGACAACTGAAAGTTTCCATCAATATTACTGGAAAAAAAGAAAACCCTAACCGAAAATCCCAAATAAAGATGGTGAAAATGCAGAGCATAAATGTTTAGATCTTCAATTTTCAGAACAGAAGACTGTAGTTATCAATCTGCTTTATTAACTGTACAAGTGACATAATTAATGCCTAACTTCAGATGTTTTGCAGATACAGTGTAGCTTCAAAGATCACAGAAAGCATCTGTCAGCATTTACTGTTTTGAACAAACTTTATCACTGCTAAAAATATTTCTGCCTCCTTACTCATCCAATATTTGTACTGTATTATGATTCAAAACTTCTGAGACACTATGACAAGAAAAAGTTTTAATTCCTTTGGTAATATAAGAAAGCTTCACAGTTGAAAACAAGTTAGTAAGTCCAATTAAAAGCAGTGTTTTCGAGAGTTGGAATAGAAAAAAATATTTAAATCTACTGCAACATTAATAATTCTGCCAAAAAAAACCCAAACAAACCAGTACATGAGGATTATATCTACCATTACACAGATACACATGAATGGAAACAAGTTCGCCACAAGATTTCATTTCCTGCAGCCAGATGAGTCAGACAGGGTACAACAGACAATGGCACATGCTTCATGCCTCAATGCCATGCTTAATACATATTTTCAATAGTTGAAATACTTTACATTTACCTTGCAGCATTGCAAATTTAAATTAAACAAAGCAAAGGTATATACACCAATCTCTTATCTCAATTTCATTTTCTTGCTCCATATGGAGCAGGGACTGCCACACAGGAATCTGAAAAGTGAACATTTTTAAAGCTCTTTCAAGAAGGCTGAAAAATCCAGTCCTGACATTGACAAATCTGAGAATATGAAATGTTGGTCATCACTTATTTACCATCAGTCTTTGGGACAAGGAAGAAAAATGATACCGTTCATACTTAAAGTTTTAATTTAAAAGCCATGCAACTCTCACTTGGGGAGAAAAAAAATCTTGGCAGCATGCCTTCGAAATCCAGTAGTTCAGATTATCAGTGATCTTTAATTACATTAATTCAAACCACAAATCCCTGATGCATCTCTTACTTACATTTAACACTTCAGTGGAAAAACAAAACCAAACCAACACACTTTCAAAATTAAAGGTGAGAGTTTTACTATGACAGATTAGTTCACAGTAAGTGACTAGTCCAGATTTACATGATATTTTGCCTTTTACCTCCCTTAAAAGGTCTTAAAACCAGTTCCAGAAGGGATCATGAAACCAGAACTTTTTTTTTTAAAAAAAAAAGAAATGCCAACACAATTGTCACCTTTTCACAGTAGTTGCATGACATACTCTAATGTTTTATATTAAGATAGCAAAGCAATAAAGAAACAATAAAACAAACAAGCAGCCCAGAACCTTGAATATGACAACTTAGCTTTTTCTCAACTTGCAACACCAACAGTCAGGAAAGTCTGTTGGGATTCATCCCCCTCCCCGCTGCAGTCATTTGGAAGACAACTCCTGTGTTCATCTCTCAAAAGGCATTAAAACATGAAAACTGTGAAATGTAAAAGACATCGAAAGAGCACAAAATTATGGCAGTGCTGACACGTCTGGCAGCTCTTCAGAAATAGTATGAGATGTTGATGCACGAGCGGGTAAAACTGCCAGGACGCCAGGAACTGGGAGTGTTTCTAGAAGAAATTGCAGCTGTAGTTGAATTAGTGGGAGTCTCATGAAAGGGGTGGGGAAGACAATCTTATTAGAAAGTTATGTTTGGCTTGGAGATCTCTATTTTTACTGCTTCTAACTACGTGCCAACAGAACTACTGGTTTTTAGCAATTGGAATTCAGTCATCTTACTCGCTGATTTTAATCATTTTCTCTGGCAAAACTTAACCAACAAAATCACCACAGGATATGGTTATCTATTTGTCCAAATAAAAGTTTATTTAAACACACAGAAATCCATTAGAAGTTCTTCAGTTGAGGATTTGTTGAGGTTATATGGTCCAACTCCATCTCAAAGCACAACTAAATCAGATCAGCTGCTCTGCTCTTACTTCCAGTCAAGTTTTGACAACCTCAAAGGATGGAGATTTTACTGTGGAACGATACAACCTCCTCCACTACTTAACCATTCTCATTATGAAGGATTTTCTTATGTCCAGTTGAAAAAACTCTCTCCTCAAATACGTGATTAATTCGACAAATTGCAATTCCTCACAAGAAAAAAGAACACTGAATGCCTGACAACCAATCCTAATGTTATTTGGTTCAAATTAAAAAAAAAAAGAATACTTTTATTTACCTATGGTTTGTCATGTAAAAAAAATCATTTTATTATAATTCAAAGCTGTATGTTTCTGCGTCCAGTTGTCTGCAATTAAAAGTGCATGTATACATTAGTTATCTAAGAACACAAATTATTTACAATTTATCTTTTTCTGTCTCAAGACAATAATGATTGTTTAAATAATTCCTAAAGCATCCTGGCGGCATGAATGACACAAACTACTGAAACATAAAAATTATTTAGCTCTCAAGTACCACTGAACAAGCCCTTCGTTCTGAATGAAGGGCACATTGGCTACCAGGGACTCTTAACATATAAAATATGCCTTTTGAGAATGGACAAAGAAAGTAAGAAATTACAAAAATTCACTGATCATTATAAAAAGCCAACATCTCCCTCCTACAGCTCTATGGGGCATATACAAAAAGAAGCCCTACTTTTCCCCATCAGTAAGTTTCTACTGTATTTCCAACAGTCCAGAATAGTTTGAACGACACAAGCAGCAGACACTGAATAATTTTCCTGTCCAACTCCTCTTTCATAAACAGAGCTTCCAGAACGAAAGTTGAAGCTGAAAACAAGTTCCCAAATATCCATAAAACCATTTTTTCTGTTCAGAAACATTCAAACAAGAAATACTGACACTCTCCAATCACTCATAAAGACTTGGAAAAAAAAAAAGTTTGAGCATTAGCAGAATGAAAAGTCCACACTCTGCAGCCCCATAACAACAGAAACTATAATCAGAAACCGCCACTGCCTGAAAAGCTGTTCAGTTCTTTAATTATTATTATTTTTTTTTTAATTTATTTTAGGCATCCGTGTATATATATATAAATCAGGACTGATGAACACAGGTGAAAAAAGACTGTCCACAAATAACACTCCCTTTATACTGCATATTTTCCAAGGTATACTATTAAATTCTAAAAAATAATTGATAAACCTCTGTTATTATTTAGAGTTTAATAAATGTCCAATTTTTCTGGTACCTAAATATTTAACTGAAATCCACATCTGTCTCTTCCTCCTCTCTCCCTCATGTGCAAGGACAAATGGCACTTCAGAAAAAGATTAACTAATCTTCCTTATCCATGCAAAGGTTCAACAGACTGCATCAGTTAAGCTGTCAGACTTTGGATAATACTATATGAGATGAAGCACCTACATGATGAAAAATACTCTGTTATAGACTTGTGCAAGAAGTTACTTCTACAATGAAATGGCAGGAAAATCATAACAATACACAGCATTAGCAAAGACACTGAAGATTACAGCATTTAATATCTTTTGGAACAGACACTGGTTACTCGTAAAATCTTGGATTTTACTCCTCACTATTACTCAGCCATTAATTTCTCCCTACCAGAGTAGAGGTATACACAGTATAATCATTTTTTACTGTACTAAACAAAGACTCCATCCTCCAGTTAAACAGAAATTCTTATTTTGGTTGTTACATCCTGTTTACAAAATAAGGGATTACTGAATTGTACATTTTCATAAATTAACAGACAAGCACAAAACCATGAACAAACAGGTTCAGAATTCCTATTTGTGGTAAGGAAGTTTCAGTAGCGAGAGGTAAGCATTCTGTGCTTTTAAAGACACCACTCTGAATTAAAAAGATGAGCATGCAATTCCACAAACATGGAATTTTGATAAACCTGATATTTCCTTAAGCTATATATAAAATTAAAAGAAATCGAAACTATTTCTATAGCCTGCCCTCCCTACTCAAAAATCATTTTGAAAAAAAAAGTTTACTCAGTCTTTTATCAAGCTATTCACAAAATTGTATCTTTTCCACACAGCAGTCTTCATAAAATGGTAATTCCCTCATTGGGAGGTGAGAAGAAATTATTTAAAATGCTTAAAATTATAAACGATAGTTAATTTGTTCATGAGAAGTTGCATCAATAGGTAACATGCTAATGCCTATGAGCACAGACACCGACTGACACAAACAGGAAAATCAAAATAAACACATCTGGAAATTCTCTCATTACTTAGTGCATCCTGAATTACCTTAGCAAATACTGACATATATGTAATTATATTCTCCTTTCAAAACAATACAGACTTCACTACTAAATGTAAATATTTCTTCTTTTTTCTACTCTTCCTGGGTCACCGAATGAAGTTTCCTTCGTTATCTAATTTTTTGTATTAAGAGAAAAAGAATCCAGTGGGAAAACAAATCCATGATTTCTTCGGACAGAACAACAGCACTGAAAACAGCTTTGAAATTTGAATAGAGACGCACTGTTAGAGAACCGGGAGGGTGTTTCTGTTATGTCTGAAAGAGGCAGCACTCTACCTTCTGCCAGCAGTGTTGAAGGCCAGAGAGGAGCACCATTCTGTACACGTACTCCCTGTTTTTAAGGCAATAAGCACATAGGCAGAAAAAGTCAAACTTCATCACCTTCTTCCTTTCAGCTTATGTGCCACAAACACATACCAGAGCTCTGTTAGTACTGAGCTAATCATTTAACAGGACATATTTGAAGGAAACAGTACATATTTCACAATTCTACCATGGATTAAATATTCTCTTTCATAGAAGCATCCACAATTCTTTTCTAGCTATTCTCAGTTACAATTCCCACAGTTTAGAAAGTTTTCAGTATTAAGGTAATGCAAGAATATTATCATATTGTGTATATATCTTATTAAACCATGTTACCTTCTCATTTTCTTGAAAGGGAAAACAAAACAGCCTGCTTTTTAGGGAGGGTTGGCCAATGCCAATGTAAAAACTGAAGGTTTTGAAGAGAAGGCTTGTTTTCATCAGTAGGAAAGCGACATGGCTAAGTATAGAACCTCTATAATAGCAAAAATAACACAAAATATCACATACACAAAAGAGATTCCTCCCATGAAGGAAGTTTGATATATGAGTGAAATTCAGCCAACACATTTTTCCAAGCACATGATTAATAGAGGTGTTTCACATTTCAAGCACATCAGGTAGAAAGAAAAGCAAAAAATTATTTTAGCTTTTGCTATACCTTTCATTTTGCATACTCAAAAGGCCCAGTGAGACTTGTAAGAGAAACAGTATGTTATTTTCTCAAACTACCACTCTAAATCTATGCATACATATATGGAGCTGCAGAATAAATTCAAACAGTCATCTTTCCTCAAGCTGTTTGCAATAACTTCTCAAAGTGGAGCTTTCAAGTAAATAACTATTTTGTCTACTTTTCAGAAAAGACAAAAAACAAGGCAGAATTAAAGGATTAATAACTAAGGTTACTTAATGAAGTCTCGATACACTTTCACAGGGAGGCAAGTGCTAAACTTTCAAGTTGAAAGAGATAAGGTGTAGTTTCAAATACCAGCTGCAGTACTCTTGTCTGGACTATTGAAAAATCACAATGAAATATTTTTCCTAATAAACAGCAGTGTATTTAACAAAACAAAGCTCAGTAAAGGCTCAGGGTTTCTCTGGGCAAGGGTACCCTATCAGATTCAGTTCCCCCAGAAAACAAATTAAGAGAATGACCATTCAACTCCATTTCATAAAATATTTTTATTACAAGATTATCCTCTGTCCTAAAGTTACATGCACAGGTCTTAAGAACATTTAAGGCAAAAAACTAAAAAAGAAAAGATGGTCATTAATGGTTGATATGTCATACCAGTTATCCCTTCCTTCATGAAGACACCTAACTCTCAATAATAATTTGTTAATGTTTTCACCAGCATACACAAAGTATGTTATCTCATTCAAATTAAAGCACCATATCATCTGAAAAGCTGCCTACTCCAGATCTCTTCAAAGATGGAATGCATGATGGATTACTTACTCCTCTATTTTCCTTTCCTGGACAGGAGATATAAAAATAACCTAAAACCCCTTACAAGTGACTGGTATCAAATGGAGGAAATCTGGATTCTAATTGCATTAAGCACAACTAAAACTTAGATTCATGAAACAAATGCAAATGATCACCTCAAACTAATTAAAGTTTCAAGTATTTCCTGTCTGAAAATTGTAACGAGTTGCAAAAACTAACAATTGTCAGCAGATGCTTTTATTACCCTGAGCAATGATGCCAAAATAACATGTAAAGATCTAGAATACTGTCCCTGCTGATAACCTTGCCTTTTTGACACAAAAGTTTATTTCTACAATAAAGCACATCTGTCAGTGTAGGAGACATATCTTTTTCTCCTAGCGCATGGGGGGTAGGATGATAGAAGCATTTGAATTTATTTAGGCCAGGTGACTGGGATTGCAGCCTTCAAGTTTCAGAGGATGAATAAAATACTTTTAATCCCCTGAAGCCAAAAGACTTTGGAACTCTTCCTAGATGTTGCAAGATGATTATGAAACTGGCTGCTTTCCCAGTCAAATGGCCTAGAAAAATCCCTCTCTCTAAAGTTTCTGCTTGCTCCCAGGTAGATCAACCTGCCAATCCTGACCTTCTACCAGCTGGAAAAAAAGCTGACTATAACAGAAGCTACAATACTTCTTATCCCACAGGCACTATATCATCTGAAAGGGAAAGTGAAAACAGGAAGCAGGACAAGTTACAGAGGTTACTCCCATTGGGCTCACTCCCATTTTTCCCCATACATACGATATATACAAGGATTGTAAAATAACAAGAAAAGCTGTTAACTTATATGCTAATAACAAACTGACATTGCATATGCCCTCTATTAGAGGTTATAATACATTTGCTTCCTCTGGAAAAGTCACAGAATCACCAGGATTGGGAGAGACCTTTAAAGGTCATAGAATGGTTTGAGTTGGAAGGGACATTTAAGACCTCCCACTAGACCAGATTGCTCAAAGCGCCATCCAGCCTGGCCTTGAATGCTGCCAGGTAGGGGACATCCACAACCTCTTTGGATAACCTGTTCCAGAGCCTCACCACCCTCACAGAAAAGAACTTCGTCCTAATATCTTGTCTAAATCTACCCTCTTTTCCTGTTGCTACATGCCCTTATAAAAAGCCTCTGGCCAGCTTCCCCGTAGGCCCCCTTTAGGTACTGGAAGGTCATCTAGTTCAACTCCCCTGCAATGAACAGGGACACCTACATCTAGATCAGTCTTCTCAGAGTCCCATCCAGCCTGACCTTGAATGTCTCCAAGGGCAGGGCATCCACTATATCTCTGGGCAATCCATTCCAGTGCCTCAACATAGTTATTAAAAAAAAAAAAAAACCTTTTTTCTTATTTTCAATAAAAATCTCCCCTCTTTTAATTTGAAACCATTTCTCCACAACCTATCACAACAGACCCTGATAAAGATTCCATCCCCTTCCTTCCTATAGCCCCCCTTTAGATATTGAAAGGACACTATCAGGTCTCCTCACAACCTTCTCTTCTCCAGGCTGAACCACCCAAGCTCTCTCAGCCTGTCCTCTAGGGGAGGTGTTCTTTCACTTTAATCATTTTTGTGGCCCTCCTCTGGATATACTCCTACAGTAAATTTCTCCTGAGGACTCCATATCTGGACGCAGTACTCCAAGTGAGGTCTCACCAGAACAGAGTAGAGAGAGGGGCAGGATCACCTTTCTCAACCAAACAGATGGCCATGCTTCTTTCAATGCAGCCCAGGATACAGTTGAGTTTCTGGGTTTCAGTAGGTTCATTTAGGCAGGGCTCT
Organism: Phasianus colchicus; assembly: GCF_987193195.1. Classification (NCBI taxonomy): domain Eukaryota; kingdom Metazoa; phylum Chordata; class Aves; order Galliformes; family Phasianidae; genus Phasianus; species Phasianus colchicus. Next base: position 55,857,374 of record NC_143439.1, on the reverse strand, counting down.
ACCCTCTAGTTCCCCAGGTTGTATTCACAGTGAGGGCTGCCATGACCCAGGTGCAAGATCTTGTATTTTTCAAACCTCATGAGGTTTACTGCTCAAGCCTGTCTAGTCCTCTGTGGGTGGCATCCCATCTCTCAGGCATGCTGACTGTAACACACAGTTTCCTGTCACCTACAATCTTGCTGAGGTAGCGTGCAATCCCACTGTCAATGTCATTGATGAATTTTCAGGGTTGGCTGGTCATTCTTGTTCTTCTTGTTTGTTTTGATTTATGTGGGTGGGGTTTCTTTGGTTGGTCAATTGGGTTTCAATTTTTTTTCATTTACACCTAATTTCATTGGTTGCAACTTTTGCTAAGTTCCTTTTTTTGCTGTTATATAAAACTCATTTTCATGAATTCTTAACTATATTAACTCTGCAATCACAAGAAGCTACATTCAAATAAAACAAACATCTTGATACCAGAGTTATTAATTAAATAAACAGAATATAACTCTTATTTTGAAGTGAAATATATTTTAAAGTGCTTACAATCTTTCAAGAAGATTTAATCCAGAGAAGGAACAATTCTTCAGCTCTGTTATCTTATTGTTACTCAGAATCCTGTAAATAAGAACAGAAAAGGACATTATATTACAAATTGAATAACCAAATTATTTGCTATATTATTTGCTAAATAAGCTGAGCAGTCCTTCTATCCATTACTTCTTGCTCTTTGAAGGACCACATGTAACTGCAAGTTTCTTCTTTCATACAGTACCCTGTTTCAAACAGCAGTCATCTGCAAATGCAAATATCCTCAAGATATAAAATCTCATGGATGCTTCCTTACTTCAAAGGGTGCACTTTCTATCACATTTTTTTCCCTATTTTCCTTCTGAAACCTTTCTTGAATACCATTCTGGCATCCAAAACATTCCTTAGCAAAGGGTTTCACATTACAAAACTTTGACAAAGAACACCTCATTTCCTTTGCTTTCATTGTGGCTCCTATCAGCTTCCTTCAATGCTATAAGGGGGGAGCACTAAAGCAAGCAGTGATCAATCCATATCTATCCTCTCTTTACTACACACAATTGCATATAGTCCCAGACTGCCTTTGCCAGATGGGAAGATTATTTTCCTTAATTACTTCTCACACAAAAGTCATTTAGTACTTTCTTACTAGTTTCTGAGCTTTCTCCAGTTTTATTAACTCAAAATTTGAGACAAGACTACAAAAACCGAAATAGCACTCAAGGCTTGGAAAAGTTACAAACCTACATAGTGATGTAACAATATTTTATTTTGTTCCCTATTGTTTTCCCAGCAGTTCTTAACATCTGGTCTGCCTTTACCACTTGTACTGAAAACTGAAGTATGCTGGTCAGCCCACTGCCTGCCATCTCACATATTTAGACAGAACTGTTATTGTTACCAATAAAATTTTTTACTTCCCCAGTGTGCTGCTTCTGCCATTTTGCTGCCAAGTTATTGGTTTCATAAACTTCTGAAATCCATTGATTTATCCTCACCCTTATTCAGTAACTCAAAATTGTCACCCCAGAAACCCTCTTCCACAGGTCACTAACAAATACATTATACATTTCAGGTCTGGAACACTCCATTCCATTGAGAACACTGACCATTTACTTCCACCTTTGCTCTTACCTTTTAGCAATTTAGCTATTGATACAATGTTTTCTCATTTTGTGCTGACATTTTTCTTCAAAAGCCTTTGGCAAGGGACTGCAAAATGCCTTTTAGAAAATGTCCTGTGTCTTACTCCATCAACTGGATCATCTTTGTCAATATTTTGCTGATTGTAAAGAACTTCCCACAACAGGATATGTAAGTTCATTCTAAGTGCGACTTCAGTCATCCATCATTTGACTCTCCATCCCTCAGTTCTTCTAAAAGCTCTCCAGTGAACACTGTCTCATCCTGTAAAATTTATTCACTCTGTCAATCTCTTCCATAACTTCGGCTACAGTCACTTCAGTTTCTGACAGATCCTCTATCAAATGCATCCTGCAGATCCAGCAAGTCCATTCTCTTCCTCACTAGCACCCATTATATCCTCAGGCTGGATCACACTGCTTCAGCACTAACAACTGCCACTAGAAGATTTTCTCCACTCTGCTACATTTTTCAGATCTCCTTCACTGTAGCAATAAAAACAAACACACCTTTCCTCCAACGCATAAAATTCATTATCTGATGACAAGGTTTATACTTCTAAACACATCAAGAATAAGATGAAACTAAAATACAGGGATACCTTCTATGAAAACAGCATTATTTTGACATAGCCATATATTACACTGAGAAATCTGGAGAAGAAAAACTACTTAAAGACTGCCACAGGCATCTACGGTTTCAACAAACAGTGCAGGCAGCTTTTTGTCTCAAAGCTCTGGCTTTGAGTCAGTATCTCTTAATCACACATGTACACAGGATCTAGACAGCTGAACAATTTTTGTGAAATTCTGTAAGAATCTTTCATTCTGACAGGCAGGAGGTTTGAAAATTCTTGAAGTTAAAACTGAATCAACCAACCAAGGTAACAGTTCTGATGCTTAAAGGAGATCCTATCTTTTCTCCTCTCCAGTTACACCACATGTTTCTTCAGCTGATCTCAAGTCATCTCTGGTGCCCAATGCTCCACAAGCAATGTTAAGCTGCAGAAACACCCAAGCATCTTTCAAGACACTAATTTACACATCTACTGCATAAGCATGATCATCACAGTATTCCAAACAGGCAGTCAGTCCTGGGTGAAAACTGATCACAGCAATGAATGGAAAGGTAAAAGAGTAAGAAAAGTGCTTATTTTTAAAAGTATACAAAAATAAATTTGCTATTAGACAACATAATTTGCCTATATTGCCTGTAGCTTGATGCTCTCAGGGATGTTAAGAAGAAACATTAGCTAAAATTGCCCCTCATCTGCTTCTGTGATAACCTAAATGACTCAACAAATAACATATATACACACACACTCTGCAAGTTTCAAAAGACAGACATACAAATTAAAAACTCATGGGTGATCTCACTGCATCAAGGAAGAGCCAAAAGCAGAGCAGAATCAAAATATGTATTTCTCAGACTGAAGTTTGGCAAAGCAGAACGCTGATATATTAATAGTAGAAGCAGGAGGAAAATAAATAAGTAAACAAAATCTTTGGCACGGAATACCTGAAATAGTATTAATACTTAACTGAAGTGTTAAAATTAGTAGACCTTGAAGTCTTGAAGTTATTTTTATTTTACTCTGAGAAAGGTCTCAACCTAGGCAGAAAGAAATAGTAGAAGGTACAGGATTCATTTTGCAGTCTAAACCAATCTGAGTCAAGTACACATTTATTTCCACATCTTTCCTGGTTCCAGAAACATACACAGAAAGGAATAAATGAAATAAATGAAGGAGCTAAAAAATTTCATTATTACTAAATGCAAACAGAATATAAGGCATAACAGCAGCAGCAAAAAAACACAAAAAAAAAACCAAACTAAAGCCACAAATCCAATTTAGGTCTACAGTTAAAAAGAAAAAGAAAAAAGAAACATGAGAGTTAGAAAATACCCACGTCAACACAAGCAAGCACACTACAGTCTTTGGTGGCCCAAAAATTCTTTGTATTTTAGTTGTAATTGACTTTGTTTCATAATTTAATGAATTTATTTGTACTTCTTCCAGAAAAATAAACAAGCAGCTATTTAAGATGGAACAGAAACCACTTCAAAAGTAGAAGCAACGGAGTGAACTAAATTTGTACTAAATAAAAAGTACAATTCTGTTTAAAAAAATCAGTTTTCTGACATTGCCTATAAATAACAGACCTAAAGTAGAAGGCTTTGAATATCTGAGCACTAGGTATATTTGTCTCTAGAGTGTGATGTACAAATTACAGTCAGCCTGATTTAGTATTTTCTGTGGAAGCTGTTAGTTGCTCAACCATAAAGGTTTAGTACAATAAATGATAGATTTTACAACACTCCATATAACCTAAGACATTTCATCATACTTAATGCTGTAAGTGTAATCTTTAAAAAGTGCAGTTTAAAACTTGCTATTAATATACTTAGTCTATACATTATTAGAAGTGTTTAGGGATGTGGCATAACACGACAAAACACCATAAAGCACTCACTTCAAAGTAGACATTTTATATCCACTTTTACAATTCCTGTGCATTAATATACAGTAAAATCATGGACTATTATGTACCACTTAGATACAGACAATTATTTGTGATCAATAATAACTTTCAGTTATCAGTTTAAGAACATAATTCTTCCTATGCCTGAACTCTTCCATCATTAAGAAGTTTAAAGGGAAAAATCATAGAGAGAGAAATCTCACTCATTCTTATCTTATCTTGTTCAACTCTTCTGTAACAAGTGACCCAACAGAAATACATCTGGAGGATTCGTGAGGAGGTTCCCATAGCCAAGCATCACCAACGCACTGTATTTCTCATAAGCTACAGATCAGATATTGGCTGTTCTTGTGGTTTTTTAGTTTAGTTGTTTGTTTGTTTGCTTGCTTGGGTTTTTGTTTGTTTGTTTGTTTTTATATTGAATCAAACACGTTTTGCTTGTTCACTATCCATCCCCTGTGTAAGAATACAAACTGGGATGTGGAACTACCACATACAAGTATACTGCAGCATCAACGGAAAAAGGCAGCTGAAAAGCAGGTTCTGGACAATGTCTCAAAGCAATCTTCAAGTATTTCCCTTTTCCTTGGAATGGAATGGTTGTAAAGAGGTAACCTGAAACAACACAGTAACAATCCTCTTCCCATAGGAAATAAAACAGAAAGGCTACCCCAACTTCTCACTCACCTGATAAACAGTGCTGAAGTTTTCCTTCATCAATTATAGCTTGGTTTGGAAAGCCTTGCTTTCACTTTACTCCAGAGCTTAGTAAAACTCTGCAAAGAAACTCACCTCTGACTCATTAATTGGCAAGATCTTTGGCAACAGATGCCCAACTGCTACTATGCAAAACACTTAGATCACTTACGAGCAGATCAAGTTGCTGCCATCAGCCATTTCTTTATGATAGCGCAGTAAAAGAGATGGGGGTAAATAAATAAAAATCAAGGCTTGTTTTGTCTTTACCTTTAGAATGTGGTAATAAACCACTGTGCACAAAAAGTTTTGTCCTAATAAAACTACTACTACTACTAAGCCAGGAATCAGCTAGTCAGGAATACAATCTCTAAATTTCACAAATGAATCCTTTCATAGTATGCTACTGAAATACACAAATCCATTAACACGACAAAATAGTCAAAATGGGCTTCAAGAAGTACAAAGAATGGGAGATGGCGTAACTTTAAGCTGAATGTTGAAGTAGCTTTCAGAACACAATTTAAGAGACTCAAACAGAGAGCCAGAAAGCAGAAAATTGATCATTTCATGGTGATAGTTGGATACTCAAATGACTGGGAAAGTGGCCACCAGCAAAAATTAGGCTAAAATAACCATCTGTACCATCCTTGCTGTTGAAAGCTGTGAACATGCAAAAATAAATATTTTGCAAAGTTTATCTTGTAGAAGCTGTGGTTTAGCAAGGACATAAAAACAATATTTTTCAAGAGTTAGTAGAGTTACTGGTGTCAAAAGCAAAACAGCATCAAGTAATGTACTGTGCACATCATGAACAGTACTTGCTTAAAAGTAAACCCTGGAATGAAAACAATCTACAAGCTATTACACAAAAATCTTTCCATAGCCCCCTATTAAAGGAGAACAAAAACAATACAATTAGGGAAGCTTAGTAATGAAGCATTTCCAAAACAGAAGTTCACAACAGATAAAGAATCTTCTGTGCTATGTTATCATCACGCATATTAGGTAATATTAAAGATTGTGAACTAAAACACAAAGAAATAATGAAGTTACCAAATTAAATCTGTGTTTATTTATATATTTCCATTTTTAACAGGAACTGTATTAACTTCATATGAAGTAAGGACTAACCTTTATTTTTCCTGCATAATCCCAGTGTCTTTAATTTATAAAGATAACGACGCACATTCTCTATGCTGCTATTCAACACATACCTACATGCTTTATTCATTACATTTAAGGACAGAAATCTTGATTTCTAGTGAAATACAGTGCACATAGTAACAAAAAAAAAAAAAAATACTACATGAAAAACATCTTGGAAAAAAGAGACAAAGTAGAAGGTAACAATGAATAGCAACGCTGCTGAAAAAGACAGTACCATGGCAAGAAATTATAAGATTTACAAACAAACCTCTCTTTCCAGTACTTAGCCTAGGCTGGAAAGCCTACCTAGGATTAAAAAAAAAACAGGAGTACAAAGCAGCATCCAGCCTTTTCCCACACTGGGTTGCTGGTCCTAAAACTAACCAAAAGCACTGGCAATCTAACCCCTGTGCCCACGACATCCTCAGAGAATTCCTCCAAGTTCTCTTCCAACCCCTCTGCATCTGTAGCATCCGCATCAGTTTGATGATAGAGTTCTGCTGCAAACCTCCTGCCTTACTCCCCTTCCTTCCATTCCTTCCTGGCTTTCTCTCATCCAAAAGATGCATAATTTTTAGGACGCTCCTTCACATTTCAGTGCAAGCTTACCCTACTCCTCCAACACCCAAATACACATGAAGGATAGTAGCTCACCTTACAGGGGACATGGCGCACACACGTCTAGCCAGACTCTTCTAACTTAAGCTGCTACAGCCAGTACATTCTCTAAGTCCTATCACAGAAGTATTAATTATAGCATACGCTGTCAAACCCACAGTCTCATGTATTTATGTTTCCAGTGAGTACATTACCTGATAAGAAAGTACTTTGTCTAGACATGATTTGTCTAGACATGTTTGCAGGTACTTCCTGTCAACTGCTAACACACAGACACATTTGCAGAAGAATTTATATCCCAGCCCTATAGAACTTAACAGGTTTGGAATAGTTTAGCTCATCGGACTGATTGCACATGGAGCCATACAGAGAAGGAAGAACAAGCCACCCACAGAGCCAGAGCCTGGAGGTAAAGGTGCATGCTCAGCACACTGCTTGGGCAGCAGCATTTCAGTCAGCTAACATGGATGTTACTTTCTGCTGTCAGTGGTGAGACTTTACTTTCCTGTTCCTTGTTCCAGACCATTGTGTGTCAGAAGCAGTAAGGACAAGAGGAAGGGGCTCCCATTCTCCAGCACAGAGCTGTAACACACCTACTCACTGCCAACCACAGAAAGGGGCAGGTTTAATGAGACCATCACCACTGTTGCAAGGGTTCTTTTTGAGGGCTGCTGTTGCACTGAAACATGATTCTGAGGCAGTAGATCGTGCTAAGGTCTTTCTGACAGGATGATTTCAGAAATCTGAGCACAACTTATGAGCAAATTCTGCCAAATGCTAAGTTTCAGGGTTACATCTGTTCTGCAACAACATGGGTTAATTCATAATAAATGAGCTTTTTAATCTGTCAGAAAAGTCTTGTTCATCTCCTCTGATGGCAATACCACAACACATGGACAAAACAGAATAGTTTTCCAAGGTACTATTGGATGATCCGTTTCCTTGTGGCAACCAGTCCCTAATTCTACAAAGCTTTCCTAGATAGCAGTTCTATTTCCAAGGACTCTTGCTCACCTCTCACTAAACTAGCTGTACCCCCTTCAGCACCTTATTTACTCTACTTTCACTGCTTCCAGAGCCCTTCTGATCTCTCACCTCCATAACCAACAAGCGTATGCAAAGAAGCTCCCCGTTCCCTCACCCCTCCCCAGCTGCCAACCATAGTTTCTGCTCACCCAACAGAGCTCTGGCATCCCAGACATGCAAGGGCAGGCTGGGCATCTGTGGGACCGCACTGCTTTGCGTGCTGGACATGCTTATGTCTTTGCTGAAGGTGGAGCAATGCACAGAAACAGTAATGAACAGTCACTAAGCGCAGCAAGACATTGTAGTTTTCACTGCCAAACAGCCATACAGTGACATCCAAAGGTGAAAATAAAATTCTCACTTGTTTAGTGTTAAAGAATTTAAGTATTTTACAACATAAGATCTAAAAGTTATTAATCATGTCATCACAGAAAGCTAAATATGCTTTAATTATCTTCTCTGATGTTCTTAAAACAATGTACTGTTGCAGATGAGAAGAAAAGCTCAACTGGTTTTAATCTCCATGAGTTACTTGTACAAAGAAAGCACTTAAACAGTATAAATTTAGAAATTATAGAGAATATAACATGAAGGTAAAGACTAACTACTGAAGCAGTAATAATAAATCCATGAATCTATGTGGTCTGTGTGAAGTACATATGGGACCCATCACATTCTAAAAAAACAAAAATCCGATACTGTATCTCCCAACTCATTTTAAATCACAAAAATAAGATCTAAAAGTGAGCAAACTACAAGCAAAAATGAATGAGACATGCAGTTGTCCATTCCTCATTCATCAATGCAGCACAAAAATCTCCTCGTATTTCTTCAACTCTTAATTTAACTTTACATTTAAAAGTTCTACAATTCTGGAGATTTGCAGAACAAAACCACGCATACTGATCATGAACAAAAGATCAAAAAAAGAAGAAAAAAGTGTTAGCCTTGAAGTTGAAAATACCAATTCTTGAGGCTAAACTGTGACTGACACATTGAAATGTATGTATAAAGAGCACTAAATGGCTATCTTCTTGGGGAATAAAAGGTTTTGGACAATCACACAAATATCTTAGCTACAAAAATTAAGAAATTTAATTTTGCCTCATTTCAAAATTTTAAATTTGTTCTTGAGAATTTTGCAGAATTTACCTCTATCCTCCTCTTTACTTACTCTTATTAGTAATCAACATGTAGCTTCCATTCAAAATCCAAAAGCCTATCACACAAAAATTGCCTACAGTTGTACCCATTATAAAAAGCCACATTTATCTTTGTCTTGTATTGATTGGAAGTATAATAGACTTCTTGAAATGGACTTAAAACAATTCAAACATTTGTATGGAAGAATCTCAAGAAATATTAGTGTATACTGATGTCACCATTATTGCATGGAGGTTATTACCAATGACAATCAGCATATATATGGTGAACAGATACGAACATATGTATATAATAATCACCATATTCTGACTATATAGGTTAAAGACTTTACTACAACACTAAAGAAACAGCAGAACACTTTACAAATTTGAGTGCTCCAGTTCACACTTAACAAATAACAAAATGATCATAGTTATTTAGGCAGAACAAAATACTACAAATTAGAAGAAAATACTGTTCAAGTTGTGAGCTAAGTTTTCTTGCAATGCTCGAATATACATGGGAGCATACATGTTTGTAAAAGAACACTGTACATACTCAATATCGTGTAATAACAACCCCACCCACAATGATGAATCAGTCCTAAAATAGGATATAAAATGTTATGTGATTTTCAGTGTGGATTGTAATCTTCTCAACAAGGTAAAAAGAAAAATGTACACAAATGACAGGCATATACTGAATAGATCTTCAAGAATAAAAGCCTAACAGAAAATGAAACACCACCACCAATTCTTGCAGGTTGGATGCCACTGGTAAATTGCGGCTGTGACAGTTCTCAAGTACTGCCATGTATTCTTGAGAATCACATATTTTGCACAGTTCACGTATCCAATGACTGAAGAAAATTTTAAGATAAGTTTTAATGGGAGTTATTAGCCTTTTGTGTCTTCAAAAAAATGTTATCACCGTTGAAGTTATTAGTACAGAACACTTACAACAGTCTCAGATAGACTATATTAACAAAAAAGGGATTAGCTGTCAAGAGTACCATTCAAGTTAATAATGAAAATGTACTTTAAAAGAAAGAAGAGGGAAACTTCCACTGAATACATTTACTATGCCAGTTTTTCCTGTTTGACAATTTTTTTTTTGTAAAGGACACTTTTTCCAAGATGTAATAAAGGCTCTACAAAGGAAAATAAATTAATCAAAATAGTTTAGCAAAGCAACAGATGCCTTAAAAAAAGGAAGAATATTAATAACCACAAATATAAGTAAAATAATAATATGCTTTATTTTTAAAACTTGAAGATCCATTTACTGCAAGCAGGAAAAAATTACTCATGTAACTACACACAGTTACTGTAATTACAGTGCAATCACATGCTGTGATAGGAGTGAATCCTTGTAATGCGAGTGATCTTTGAAAAGATCACTATGAGAAGCTGGGAATTTAGGAATTCAAGTTTAAAAAAAAATTGGAAAAACTTTGAAGGTACCTGGAAGGCCAAATAAATACGCCCTCGAGTTGTTTAACAGATGTAGTTTGATATTCTTATATTTGGGAAGTGGGCAAAAAATGTGACATTTATATGTTTCTCAACAGCAATCCAGTTCTGAACACAAATCCAGGCTAATGCAATGGCTTGTAAATGCTAACTAGCAAGTGTAAACACTGATATTCATATGTTCCTTTCAGAGAATGAGGTTAAGCAAAACAGCTTGCAGGTCAGTAAAGCTCCTGTTTCAAAAACATTGTTCTTCACTGACTATACATGCATTTCCTCCATTCATTTACATTCCTATAGGATAACTTTTATGTAAATCAGTGACTAAAATTCTCAAGAAGGATTTTAACTTCATTGGCTTGTCTTCAGCGGGACAGCACTTTGTTCAACAGAAAACGTTGTGAAATCATCAGTTGAGCTTGAAACAAAACAGCAATGGTTATCTTATCTCAAACTTCTACTGCACGAGGTATAGCATGCTCCTGCTCCTGAAACGTGAATCATTGCAGTGACTTCAGTATCTACTGAAATATAGTAGACAAAGAATGAAGTTACATTCACCCAGTTATATTATCTTCACATCAAAAGCATCTCATCCGGCCGGTTAAGCTACAAAGGTCAAAGCAATGTGGGATGTTTGTGTAGGTACACCCTTCATTTGCATCCCAATCACTTTTTATTATATAAGGCTCCAAGTCCCTTCCTTGGCCATAACTAAAGGTCAAATTTCAAGGTGAATGTGAGTAACTGCTTAGCAAAGCGCTAGCTAATTCTAATTAGACTCTAAAGGAATCTCAACTTGCAGTCCTAAATCCTTAACATTACTTATTCTCCTGTACGCATCTCTCTATACTTAAAAGCACTTATTTCGGTGTTTTCTTCTTCAACCACAAAGCAATCTTACTTTAACCTTTATTAACTGAAATAGGGTTTTATTTTTTTCCTGAATTGTAACTACAGATTCTAAGTAATTGTAACCAGTAGTGACCTAAATTACTAGAGCAATGAAAGGTTTTGTGGCAAAAAAAAGCCAGCCATTTCCTAAGTTGTGACCTTGCCAAACCTACCAAAGCCGTTATTAACCACCAACTACAACAATATGCAAGAACTCGGATTCAAACCTGTCTATCCTCACTTCCATTGATTTTCTTTTCCTCACTTTTTAGACTGTTTTATCCTCAAAAATACGTCAGAAGGAAAAATACAGAGGTGTAAATGCTAAATGCACAGCAGTTCATCTATTGGAAGTGCAGGAGTTTGAACAGTGATGAGGATGGAATCAAGATTCTCAAGAATAAACACTTGAGTCCTTCCCAGTTTACTCCCAGAAAAACAATACATTGTCTATATAAAACTACACAAATGTCCTCATATTTAAAATTGCTTTGTGCAAAATAAGAACCAACATAAAAGAAAATTAACTGAATTAAAATATAGCTGATTTACACAACAGTGATCTATTTTCAGCTACTTATCTCTGCAGTGATCCACTAATCCAAAAAGCTATAATAGAAGTAGGACTTATCTTAATAGAAGAATCCCACAAGAATCAAGATTCAAGATAATTCAGGGTAGTTTGACTCTAATCAGAAAACTTTCCACTACCCACCAACCACTGCAGTTCCAAGTATCAGCTTGGAGGAAAAAAAAAAAATTTGGAAAAGATTAGATAACAATTAACTCACCCACTATTAAACAACATGTTAGTGAAATTGCACATAATGGCACATGGCAACCCAACTCATAAATCACCAACGTTTACTAACCAGGTTAACATTGACTCAGTACAATGATCTCAGAGATATGGAAAGTTACACCTCAGAAATGAAGAAATCTGAAAGATTCCAAAATACAACAACCACTGTGTCCACTTACTTAGAAAAACCAGAAGCATCACTTTAATAATCTTTGTCTAACATTTAAGTAAAATTTCAAAGCATGCATTCACATTGATTGTATTAACACTGTTATGATACTTACTAGAGAAAACAGCAAGAAACAATGTGTTTTCCAGTTATGTCATTTAAAAAGTTAGGAGTACTGAAGGGAAAATCTGTTTCAGAAGTAGTCATGCACTTCAAAGGCTGGTTAGAAATGAAAGCAACTAATTACTGTATGAAGATATGCTCTAGATAACGAAGGAGTATGAAGAATCAAAATGAAATGAATTCTTCCAAATTCTTCTGTCACTGCAATTATGAACAAAGGTCCATTCACAGCAAGGATGCTATATTTGATATTTGCTTGTCTTTCACAGTAATCACAGCTGTGACTCCAAGCTTTTTGAATCAAAAGACCCCCACTGTCAACTTCAGCATATCACCCAGACTAACACTTTTATCTTTTTTTTTGTGGATAATACTGTATTTTTAACAGCTAATCAGCTGCACAGCACTTACAGCTAACAAAGACCGAAATCAATTTGTTGATAAAGAGCTGTCACCTTTCACTTTCTGCTTTCCTTCCTACTTCAGAAACTTCATACATGAGTATTTCTGGTCACTTCTCACAGGTCATTTAGAAATATTCTGACCCCTTGCACACTGACAAGCTGAGGGAAACTACCTAGGCCCCTCTTTTTTGGTCTCTCCCTTTCCCGCTGACTGGCCTTTATGACTAGGGTACTCATCTCACTCTAACTTCTCAAATAAGCCCCTCCATCAGGTTTAAGTGCTGTCAAAGTTCACAAAGGCAACAGTCAAACTGTTGTTCTCAGGACAAAAGTACATACATTTAGAGACATGGATCTGTTAGAGCACGTCCAGAGGAGGGCCACAAAAATGATCCAAGGGATGGAACACCTCTCCTACGAGGACAGGCTGGAGAGCTGGGGCTGTTCTGCCTAGAGAAGGCTCTGAAGTGACCACCAGGTCACAGCCAGCTTTTCAGTATCTAAAGGGAACCTTCAAGAAAGAAGGGTACAGACTCTTTAGCAGGGTCTGTGATGATAGTACAAGGGGAAATGGTTTCAAATGAAAAGAGAAGAGATTGAGTATAATGAAAATGTTGTTTACAGTAAGGGTGGTGAGGCAGTGTAACAGGCTGCCCAGAGATGTGGTGGATGTCCCATTCCTGGAGACATTCATTCCAGCAAAATAAGCAAGTATATTAAGCCAGACCCTATGTTACAGTCACTTCTCATCAACTTTCTTGCACGCCACTCAATCACACTTGAGCCCTCCCACAGAAGCACAGACTCCCTAAGAAAAGAACACAGGTTTTTGGGCCATCACTGATGAAATTGAGTGTTACTACACAGCTTCGGATAGCGTCTCAGGAAGAAAAGAAAAACAACTTGCAAACCCTTCCCGCGAAGAGTACCACATTACTTAGGTTGGAACAAGCCGCACATCCTGCTTGAAACTTGTTATTCAAACGGAGGAGCTCGGATCAAGTCCACGTAGGAACAGCACGGCCGAACGCAACCCGAAGTTAGGACGGAGCTGGGAGCACGGGGACGCTGCACGGCGGGGCGGGACCACAACGCGCAGCCCCCACCCGCACAGCGCTTCACGGACCTCTTCCCCCCCACCAAAATCACCACCCCGGGACCGTACTCACAGCGTGACCGTTCGGTTGGGCAGCGCCTCGGGAGGCAGGACGTGAGCGAGCTCCAGGTTGCTGCACACCACCTTCACCTCCAGCGGGCCGCCAGCCGCCGCTTTGCCGGAGCTTTTGGGGCGCCCGTCGTACTTACAGCCCGGGGGCAGCGCGGTGCCGCCGCCCCTCAGCGCCGCCACGAGAAGGAGCGCGGCCAGGAGGCGCGCAGGGCGGCGGGCACGGGGGCGAAGCGGGCGGCACGCAGCGCGGCGGAGCGGGGGCAGCATGGCGCTCGGGGCCGGGCCCCGCTCCTCCTGGAGGTGCCGGACGGGAGAGGAGCGAGCGCGGCTCGCGGGCCCTCACTTAGCTCCGCGGGGGCGGCGCCAGGCGCGGCCGCAGCTCCGCCGCCATGCGGTGCCGGGGGGTGGCGGGCCGGAGCTGCCGCCGTCGCACCCGCCCTCGTCTTTGTGTCGGGGCCGGGAGGACCCCGCGCGGCGGCAGCAGCGCCGCCTTCCGCCGGTGTGAGAACCCCGCGGCTCGTGCGCCCGCCGGGCCCCGGCCTCGCCGCGCAAGCGCCGCCGCCGTGGCGGGCCTCACCGCGCCTGCGCGTCACTGGCTGAGGGGGCGCGGCGGAGAGGAGCCGCTCTCCGGAGGAGAGGGGTGGGGGTGCGGCCTGGTGAACCGCGGGCTGCCCAGCGGTGCCTTCTCTGCCGGCGCGGTGTATTTTGCTGCCCGGGCGACGGCTCCGCTTCTGTTCGCCTTTGGGACCCATCTCTCTGGGGGACACAGGTGCTTCGTGGCCCGCGTTCCCCTTGTAGAGCAGTGCAGTTTGTCTCCCTGCCGCGCAGCTCGTCCCACGCTCTGTATCCGCGGTCTTCCAGGAGTCCTGCTTGCCATCGTGCTTCCTGGAAAAAGGACAACCTGGTGCCTGGCAACTACATAGCCTTCAGCGCCATAAAGTCAGGCATCTACAAAGTTAGACATTATCGTCATATTATCCCTGTAAAAATGAGGTAACACTGTTATTCCCACTTCATATCCAAAGAGCCGAAGGATGGGAAAACTCATTTCAGTAACATCAGACTCAAGTATTAAACAACAACAAAAAAAACAACCTTGTCTTCATTGTGTTTTCTAATTGCACATTTGGGAGTGCTTTTCTGGGGGTATTTAAGTCACCTTTTCACTTTTCTCTGCAGCCTGGTCAGCCTGGCCCAAACACCGTTGTGTCGGTGGAAGACAAAACTTTCAGTACATTGCTGCCGCTATGTCTGCAGATAACAAAATAACTTATGTTACCTGCAATTAATTTATAAAATCTATGCCTAATTAAAAAAGTTGAACGGAGACTTTCCAGAGCCCATCAGAAGCTGTTGATCACTAACCATGAACTCAAAAAGCTGCAGCCTTACAGCAGAGTGCTGGCAAATAGCATCCTTCAAAATACCCACTATGACACAGAAATACAATACTCTGTATTGGCGATAACAGCTTCCAAAATGAGGCTAACAAAATCTTTAATGTACGGTTTCCTTGATTAATGTGGAACACCTCTGGTTGCAGCCTAGTTTTAGATGCAGCCTAATAAAAGCTATGGGCAAGGAACTGGAATTGTGGATGGGACAGGTGGGAGAAGGCTACAGTAACAGCATCACAATTACTTGGGCATGTTGGAGATACTCTGTAGCTACCATGCACTTTACCTACCTTTGTGTTTTCTCTTCTCATTTGTCTGGCCTCTCACAAATCAAAATGGAACCTGTCCCACTTAATGATGTTGTTGACCAGTATACACTATGGCTTCTTGAGCATTTGCATTAGTCACTGAGTCACTCATCAGGACCAACCTGATCTGAATTGAAATGCTATGCCAAAATTACACTTGAACTAAATTAGGTCAGGGCACAAAATACAAAATTGACAATATTCATGCTCTTATATTGCTATTGTGCCAACTATAAAAAAATAGATATCTGTTCGCTCAGCAGTATAAAGTTAATTCTTCAGCTCAGGCCTTTGTTTTAAACAAATTCAAACTGCAGAGTGAAATTCTATTGGATCAGTACTTTGCATCATAAAACCCCATCACTTTTGGACTGGCACCAGGAGTTTTGAAATGGGATGTACTCAATCAAAACAAGGTCATCACATGGGAACATCAGCATGGAGACAGGTTCTCACCACTACTTTTCATATTAATTAAGAAGGTTTCCATTCTTTTTAATTTATAAATTAGCATGTTACTTGCCCTTGATTTTCTCAAGTATCTGCTCTGTTCTTACTGCTCCACTGAGATCACCCCTACTAAGATCTGTAATTGGATTGCAGTTGCAAAGCTCCTACCATTTAAAATGATATTTCTGTTTAAAATGGTACTGTTAAAACCTTGCCATGTTTTCTGTTGATTTTTTATTCTGTTTTCTTCTCTTAGTTACATTACTTCTTCATTTGAATCTGAAGTTCCTCACCTGTTTTAAAAAGGCTTGAAGGTTTTAAGCAGAAGATTGTTCTTCCAGGGTTGTGCTTTTACCCTCTTTTTTCCTTAGTGCAAATACTACAGTTCCATTCTGTGGTAAAAATTTGAGAAACCATTATTTTCACAGTAACTTAGAAAAGCTTTTAATCCAAAACAAATGTCCCACAGGAGTCTCTTAACATATTTCAAGTGTTTTTTTTTTTTTCTGTTATTTTTTAATTTTTTGGAACCATAATATACTTTTGTCAAGTTTATTAGATCACTACCTATATTGTAGTTGTGGTCTAAGGATGTAAGGATGAGATTATGCTCTGCAGATGCTTCAAAAACCAGGAAGTCCCATTCCTCTTGGATTTCCCACACCCCTCTAGCTTAGCTTATATATTCTGTCTCTTGCTCTACCTGTGGTAGTCATCTGATTGTACAGGAAACAGATTCAACTCAACAACTAACCTTTTTCTTTAAAGAAAAAAAATATCCTGATTTTCAGTCAAGTTATGGAGTTAAGTCAGCTCAGGACAGGATTAAAGTAGTAGCTGGAGCAAGGTGAGAACACTAGCAAAGGGGGTATAACCTTCTGCCTTAGCAGCAAAGCTAGCTGGAGTATGGAATTTCAGGTAAGACAAGATTTGTATGGGGCAGCAATATCTTTTATTATAGAAGCTGATATATCTGGAAGAAAAAAAAAAAAAAAAAAAAAGAAGGCAAACTGTACCCAAAACTCACAGAATATAGCCAAAAAAGCAACTATTCAGAAAGTACTGTACATTTCTGCAATTTTTGATTATTTTTCTTAAAGTGATGTATGGGAACTGTTGATCACAGCCTGAACCTCTGACTGACCACCTGAGGCAAGCAATGAGTCAGCCACAGGAGCACAGGTGAAGGCAATTCACCTATGCTACCTGGAAGGGGTGGAGCCTGGCTGCACCTCTCCTAGACCCCATTTAAGGGCTGACTGCCACTGAGGAAGGATTTTTCTCTGGAGATTGCTCCTTGTGGTTTACTGTGAATGTACAACACTGGTGGGCATTTTCATTTATTATGTTTCCATTTTCATTTATTATGTTTCCACTGTGATAATCTTACTAAGCCTAATGTCTGTATACTTATTGATTTTATATCTGTGTACTTATTGACTATACAGCTGAATTGAAGTAAACCCTCAACTTTCTTTCCCTTAATCTCATGATTTCCTGTCCGTGTTGGTAATCTTGTTATTACTGGCGATGCTTTACTTGAGGTGACGCTTAAATTTTTTGGAATGTGTTTTTCTTCCAGACTGTGAACAAGTACTCTCTGTGCTTGCTTGTTGTTTTCCTTTCCTTCATTAAATTACCCCTAATATATTTTGTTTTGAAAATTAATTTTTTTCTCTGTTCATTATGTAGTGACTGCTGGAGAAAAAAAAATAAGCAACCTACCACATTTCATCTCTTCCCTTAATGGCCTGGGATATCATCAGTTATGTTTTGTTTGCTACAGCAATTGCCAAGGAAAAGGAAGCATTTGGTTGCCCTTAGCTATGTCTGCAATACTGTGGTTATTTATTATTCCAAGTAGACAGAGGTGATGATAACTATTGGCAAATGCTGGCTTGCTATTAACCACTAAATCCAGCAAGCATGGAGTCACCTTTATACAGCAAGTACTTCTTACATACATGCAGGTTGTACTATTACATTCCTGCCTCTGTCGGTTCTAACTTAGTCAGACCAAGCTCTGTTTGTGACAAATACAGACATTCCCAGACACGTGTCTTGTTTGTGTTGGATACAACAAACCGACACAACTGACTGTTGTGATCAGGGGTTAGAGATCTTCAGCATCAGTAATTCTACAGGATGAAGTATAGTTTTTAGATTTGGTTGAGAAATTGAGAGAAAAACTCTATTTTCCTTTTACTTTACCTAGTTCTTCTCTTAAGTAGTCATGAGTATTTCAAGAATGCTTTGGCAGAACCCCAAACATTAGTTGGCTTGTTTGTGAACTTCTTATGGAAAATGTTTTGGAAATACATAAAAGGAGACTGCTCTCAAAGTTGTTTCTGTGCAGCATATACTGTTTGAAAAACATGTAAAATATATTGTGCCGCTTTCCTTTATTCTGTCACCACAGACCCTATGAGTTTGTCTCCTCCTTTCTTGTAGGTTCCTTTTAGATACTGAAAAGTTGCTATCAGATCACTTCAGAGCCTTCTCTTCTCCATGATGAATAGCCCTAGCTCTCTCTGCCCATCCTCATAGGGAAGGTGTTCCATCCTGTGAATGATTTTTGTGGTCCTACTTTGGATGCACAGGTCCATGTCTTTCCTGTACTGAGGACTCCACATCTGGACATAGTACTCCAGGTAATGTCTCACCAGCACAGAGTAGAGTGGCAGGATCACCTCCCTCACTCTGCTGGCCACACTTCTTTTGATGCAGCTCTGGATAGGGTTGGCTTTCTGAACTGCATGGGCACATTACTCTGCACTGATAAGTTTAGAAGCTTCCAAGCAGTAAGCTACTAATAAAAACAGAAATTGAAAGTTTTCCTTCTATTCCTTGTTATACTTCAATAAATATTCTAGTAGATATTCTTCGTCCATTATAATCTAAACACACAGATCTGGGGGGAACAACTAGCAGGGAAAACAGTAGCTGAACTACTTTGTTGCTAACACATCAGTGCTTATGGCTGAAAACTAGGAAATGGTATTCCAAGATGAAGGTGATTATGTCTAGCCAGATAGATGGGGATTTGCACTGTTGTGTGAACAACACATGAAAGAGAAGCTGTCTGATGCTTAAGCATTTGAATGGTTCAGGAGTTAAATTTCCTTAACATTAATACTTTGAAGAATTTCCTTCACTCCCAATTCTTATCACCTTAGATTTTACAGCACATTAACTCTAGAGAAGTCTGAATTTTATTGGCTGCATAATGGTGCCTGAAACAAGAGATTCTATTTCTTTTCCCTTGCAAATACCTAAAATTGAGGCAGGAAACTGAAGGGGAAAAAAGTAAAAAGGGGAAAGGCTAATATGTTTGTTAAAA
The DNA here is from genome assembly GCF_987193195.1 of Phasianus colchicus. Lineage (NCBI taxonomy): Eukaryota > Metazoa > Chordata > Aves > Galliformes > Phasianidae > Phasianus > Phasianus colchicus. Next base: position 55,838,076 of record NC_143439.1, on the reverse strand, counting down.
TAAAAAAGCAGCACTGGCCAGAGGTAAGCAGCCTTGAGCAGCACACTGACAAGAGACTGTAGCTCAGTGTCCTACAGCACCATGCCAGCCTGTGGCAATAGTTAGAAAATGAGAAAGGGAAAAAGAAAAAATGGGAGGATGATGAGAAACACATCTATGCTCTGAGGTATACCTACACCCAGATGATGGAGCAGGAGTTACAGGCCTGTTGTTGGCAGCTAGTACCATGTTGCCCTTGAGACAGAAGCTTGATACTTCTTGTTACCAAGTAACCAAGATGCATGTACACCCCATATAATATAAAGACATGTGGTGCAGCCAGTACCACACGGAGATGTGAAAAAAGCAGCAAGGGGATAGAAGCTGTAATGTGTCTTAACCATGGCACTCCTTCTAAACTCAAACCTATACCTTTCAGCAGGTGGAGCCACAGCAGAGGTTATAGCACGCCTGTCTGATCTCAGAGCTACTGCTCCAGTCATTAGCGAAGTGATCTTTGTGCCACCCTCAGTTACAATAAAAACAGTCTGAGACATCTGCAGTAAGGCTCAGAGGGGTCTTTTGTCCTACTACATTTTATCAGCAGTATTACTTCTGGTAAGCAACCACAAGTCATAAAACATTAAGCAGTAGGAAGCATAATAAATAGCAATTAATACATCATCATAGGTTTTCTAAGGAGGACGGAAATGAGGAAAAATGCATTTTGATGTCAACAGCAAAATTTCTGGGTCCTGCTTTTTGGATACTTCATCATCCTGACACCTGCTTACTTTCATAGGCATTTTAGCAGCAAAATTATCTGGAGAAAACTTTTTACTCAAGCAGACCTCACAGATTTTTCACATTTTTGTTGTTTTTGAAACTGCTGGATTTTATCTTGACAAACAGAGCAAAATAAACACATCCCATGTTCTGCTTCGCATTTCCCTGAAACATTTTCAATTGAGATTTAAGTATTTAGACTTCATAAAAATGATAAAATATATAAAATAAATAGCAACTACCCACTCAAACATATTTGCAGAGTACTGTGGCTATGCAATAGGTTCGTACCAAATTCACAATTATGAATCTATTACATAACTTTTAATCCTTTGTGAATTAGTAATCAGTATTCAAATAACATACATTAACTGTCCTATTAAATCTAAATTAATTGTGGTTCAGGGAGCATCAGTTTAAAAGGTTACCTATTTTCCCAGCAGATCTGATCTTTGTTTCATATTTTTTCATTAAAATTAGCGTTAAAGACTGAGTAAATGTATTTCATTTAGAATAGTTAGTTACTGCTGCGAATTATGGTCTGCCAGTCTCTTCTGCTATCAGCAATATTTAAGATTCGCTCATATTTCCTTCCATCATCACTACCAGTATCTAGAGATAACAAAATTTCACATATTTGTTTAGGAAAGTTAGTCCCTTTTGATTGGAGGAACTGACATTCATCAGATTGTCACAATACTTGAGTCAAAATTTTACTGTGAGATGTGCATATTGTGAATTTAAGGAATGACCATCTCTCAGAATGAAGTGTAAGACTGAAAATTTACAGAATCATTTTCCCCTCTAAATGAATCAGGATCACCACAGAATTGATCTAATAGTAACTTTATCCCTTGCAGTATTCTGAATAACAAATTTGAGTAGATTTTGCTTTTGCTAAAAGACTGCTTAGCAATGACCAATAACTGGTATCAGAGTTTTGATCTGTGGACCAAGATGTTTCATTGGAGAAAAGAACAAGATTCATTGCAAATAATATTAATTGTTGCATCATGTGATATAACATATCCTACAAGAAACTATTAAAAGCCTCTATTGACCTCAACAAATTGTATCCAATGGAAACTCTCCAAAAAAAAATGCTTGTCAGAATACCCAGAGCATGAGAATTCATTGCTTCTCTTGGTAAAGTATTCCTTTCTGGTTGCTCGGGTCATTATCTTGTGCTGTACAAGTTCTTATCTAAGTTCCATGCAAGCGGCTGTGTCCAATCCTAATGGATCCACATTGTTACCCTGAACTTCTTATCCATCACATCATGCCTCATCATTGATTTCCCAACTTAGAATGAAAATATTGCAGAATTTTCCAGAACAAAGTCTCTCATAAGAGACACTAGAAACATCTGAGCATAAGGAAACGTTAGGTGTATTATTTATTGAAGACTTAACCCAAATAACATGCATCCTAATGTTAATATGTAGCTTAAATTTCTTTTAAAAAATAGAATTATGTTTGGTAAGGAGTTACAGCACTCTGAGAGAAATTATATCTATGAAGTTAACTCAATCATTCAAACTTTGTGTCAAGAAAGAATGAGCTCAAATGCACTTAGGAGGTGTACTTAGAAAATGGCAGATGTTAATTTAGAATTTTTTTCCTGTTGAACAATTAAATTGCATGTTGACTTTTGCTATGCTTTTCCAGATTAAAAGTTTGCACAGGTCATAATGCTTTGAATACTTTCACAACAGTAATACTGCATCTGTTCTCTGAAATTTATTCAGCTTTGAAAGACATACTAAAGTGAACTTCTCTGAGTAAGAACTATGCTTAGCAATCTCTGCTTGGAATCTCAGCTGCAAGATAATTGAACATTGCAAAAAAAAAAAAAAAAAAAAAAAGAAAGACATGCTTTATAGATGTTTGACATTCTTCATGGTCACAGTGATGAGTTAAAAACAAGTGTGTTCTTTTCACAAGACATGAGTCTTCCAAATACAAAATATGTATAAGTTTTGAACTGCATTTTCTCCATGCCTGTGCAGGCCTGTTATGTTTGTCCTCTAGTTCCTGTTTTCCAGCATTTTACAGCTCGGCTGTATTCATTTAAGTTTGCAATGCTGTGTTGTAGGTTTTGCTCTCACTGCATGCCAGATGTGTCAACTGACTACCTGTTCCTGGCAGATAAAGTCACAAAGCAGGATGGAAGCTGGCATGAGATGAACAGGAAAGATTGCTGTAAAAAAAAAACAACATTCCTGAAATGCTGGTTGACATTGAGCTTCAGGTGGCTAGCTTCAGGTTTGATGCATAGATCTTAATATTTACTGCAGAAGTAAAACAGTGTGAGAGATCTTCCACAGTTCCCTCTGGGTCATGATCAGCCTGTGTGCTCCTTCCCATGAAAGCTGGATATTGAGGGAGCTAATGATACTGACTTGAAAGAGTATGAGCTTCATAATCTTGTCCAGTCTGTGAAAAGAGGGAGTGTTTAAAAAGAGTTAAATTGTGTTAGCTAAAGGAGTAATACAGACAGATTTACCACCCTGTAAATTGTTTAGCTGTTTGCAGCTGAGCATTGAGTTTAAGGCCAATATCTGAAGAGCTGATGAGATTTAAGTAATAAATGTCTTTGTGGATCAGTCCTCAGCTACTTAAAAACCAAATATTTTATATTACTCTGCCCTTTTAAAACAGTGCCCATTTTCTTTGTCTTGATAGGGCTTAATTTTTCTCTCACATGAAGCCAAAGATTACATCACTTCTGGCTCTTGGCATGCTATTTCTTACTGTTGTGCTGTAACACTGATGTTGTAGCTCCAGCTCCAGTTTGGCTAGAGCAGTGATCTTTAATTTCAGTTGATTCATGATCCAAAAATAATAAGCAAACAGCAGTGTCAACATTTTACTTTGCTGAACTGAACGTGTGCTTGCAGAAAACAAAAAGTACAGGCAACAAGAGAAGATATGGCCTTGTACAGTTTGAGTACAACTTGCTGCTTTGCTCACTGAAGTCATTTATTACTCAAACTAGATTTTATTAGTCAAATGTTAGCGTTTATTAGTTCAAAATCTGCCTTCATTTATTTGTATGCCTCTGGAAACCAATAAGGATTGGGGTTTAAGTTATATTAAAATTTTAAAGAAGAGAATAAGTGAGGGGTGAGGAAAGATTAAGAATTATAGGCCACTAAATTTAACTTCAATGCCAGACAAATAAGTAGAAGAATTAGCAAAGCAAGAGTAATCAGTATATAAACAGCTTGAGGAAAATGCAGTGATAAATTGGTAGCACATTTGTAAAAAGCACAAATGAAGTGAAACCAAACTAATTGGATTCTTTGAAAGAATAATGAATGCGTACATGTAAAGTAGTAGATGCAGAACTTCTTAATAACACTGATAGTGATTGCACATAGCATTCTCAGAAAGAAGCCAAATAAAATCAGATTAGATTGAAGCAGCAAAAAATGAATACACAGGTAAATAAATCAAACACTGAGAAACTTTATGAACTGTTGAGCTGGTAGCCAGGAAGAGATCAAAAATATTTTTAGATTATCTGACAACCTACATAGATCAATTTAGATGTGAAAGGCGATTTGTTTGCATTTTTTAAAAGAAAAAAAAAAAAAAAAAAAAAAAAGCAGCCCACAGCCATCCTACAATACCTACAATAGAGCAGCAGAAACACCTAAATAAAGACACCAAGTAGAACAGCAAAAATGTCATCCATTTTGGTTCCATGCCAGCACCAGAATAGTTTACATCAGCATCGTTTTTCTGCTACACAGCTGAGTTTCTTTATTTAGACATATTAAATACTCCAAAGCATGTCTAAATAGAGCTTTGATTGCTGCAGGATTATCTCAAATTTATTTATTGACATTGCTTCTGTTGACTGATATTTCTGTCCATTCATCTAAAAATTTCTTGATTCATGAAATGTTTATGCCTTTTTGTTGTGACTGAGTGAGAAAGGATGTCTAGTGGCATCGTGTCTCCAAGAACTTTTGCTCTGCTTTCTTTATGAAAGATAACAAAGATTCTTACATTTGTTCATTTATTTTACTATAATAGATAAGTACATTATTGGCAGTCATGGCCACCTACTCATTTTGACAACTCAGAGAATATTTTGGAAAACAGAACATAAACTTGTAGGCCCAAAAGCTAAGATCTGACAAGAGACCAAGAGACAAAAATTGATAGAGAAGGGACATATCAATGAGATTTTTTTGGTAAGCATTATAGATAGCAATTGTAGCAAGCACATTAGCTTCCTCACCATTGTCAAGATTTTTCATAGCTATTAGAGGAGAATATTTTTTTTTAGAAGTTTAAAGTAAAGATTATCAGGTAGTTTTCCAGATTTTTATGAGACAATCTTCCCATATAAAAAGGGGTAGCACAAACCTGAGCAGTGTGCCCTGATCAAATCTGATAATAAAAGACAACAAATGTTTTTTAGTGGCAGTAGTTGTAGAAAAGATAGAAATCCAGAGCACAGACAACATGGAGATGCAATGAACAAAATCTTTTACACAAGAAAAAGCAAATACCATTAAGTGATGAAGAGTTGATTTTATGTCTGTCCATACAGACTGCAGTAGTGCTTATTTTAATATATAATGGGTAGAACCAATAAGATACAGGCAACAAATAAAATCCTAGTCAGTGAAGATTTTGTCACAGTAATTTCTGCACCCTTAATATAGCCCATATTGCATTAAAGTAAATGCAAAATTGCTTCTGACTTCATCAGGAATGGCTTTGCACTCGTAAGTGCTGTGCCTTCTAATTTCAGCAAAGTACCAGATGACTTGAATAATTAATTTTTTTAAAGGGCAAGGATAAAATATCATTAAATAGATTGGGGTTACAAGATCGGGTGCTTATATTTAAAATTTAGAGGAATACTGCATTGGGTTTCTTCAGTAGAAGTATGGCATGGAAAGATACAAAAAATAAGGTAACTGTTCCCTTGCATAGTTAATGTGCATAGTAGCACAATCACAGTTATCTTAAAATTAATTTAAGAGTCAAAAACTTACAATAAAAATGAACTGATTTAGTTGTGATTTTTTTTTCTTGATAACTCAATTTCTCATAACTCATAGGCATATTCATTTCATAGAAAAGAATGAAAGCAAAGCTTAATAGCCTACAGATACATATGTACATTAATTAGGTTGCAAATACTGCTTGCTGAGAACAAATGGGAAATTACAGAGAAATTTTGTTTACAATGAGTATACTAGACAGTAAGTAAGAATGACAGTGGAATTGCTCTTACTGGAAACACATATGGCTGGAGTTGATGCTGCAATGTGGAAATAGAAGACGTGAGATACATTAAATGTGGCACACCAAGCAACAGACTTTCTAAGGCTTCAGATTCCAAGTCAGAAGCTACCAAGACATTTGAATACTCAGCCACTTAAGAATCCCACATGCACTTCTGAGAAAGTGATGTGTCAGGAACCTTTTACAAAAGCTTCTGGAAAGATTGCACCCTATCAAATGTCTCCATTCTTTGATGCCAGCTAATTACCAGCTGGTTTTAAACCTGGTGTTTTGAAGTAACAAAGGCAGGGAAGACTGCAAAGGTTTACAAAGTATCTAAGTTTTAATGTTCTTCCTTGTAAGTTATAATGGGTGCAAATACTTGACTCTCCTCTAGAAGAAAGATCATTTGTTGTAGCATACCTAGACAGATTAATTCATAAGTAACAGTATTTTCACTTATAAGAACTGTACAGCATTTCATTTAGGGAGGTCTGGCCAGAGCTTATTGCTTGAAATACTGTTTAAAGAATGTTTCCGAAATTTGGAAGGGTAGATTTTTCTTGTTTTTAAATGAGATACTTTAGTACATGTACGCAAACACACATAAAGAGTTCTCTAAGAATTTTAAATTGTTTTTCAGATCTACCCCATAGAAATGCATTTGGCACATGTACATATGTAAGTATATAAAACAAGATAACAAATGTTAAGATAATTATAGATATATCTTTTACAAATGCCCTCCTCCCCCCCCCCCCCAAAACAAAAGAAAAAAAATTACAACAGTATAAGTAATTTCAAGTTCAAATTCTCATTACTCATAATTACTATTTTCTAAAAGCCAATCTACAGTGAGAAGCAGAAACTCCAAAACCTGAGGATTTTTAAGTGAATTATTAGCATAATTTATATTCAAAGACATCTCTCTCACAAATCTCCTCTAACAACCTTATCCATCAAAGAAATACAGATTCTTCTGGGCTGTTGTAGTAAAGACTACCATACAATGATCCATTAAATAGTGTTCTAAACCGAAAATCGAAGTCTATAACTAAGACTAGGTGACAGAAACAAAAAGATTTTAAACAGGCAGAATGTTATTACTGAATGGTATTTTCCAAAGTGAAATAGTACAATACATATTACCTCAGCTTCACTGAATATAATCAATCTAATTTCTATTTGCAATCTGGAGGAAGGTCTTTCTAATATAGATATATTTTAATCCTCTTGTGAGGCTTGCGTACCTACATGTTATCTAAGTAATGCAAGACTCTCAAAACTGCACTGAAAAAAAAAAAAAACCAACAAATCAAAAACTCATGGCTGAACAGCCAACACCATGGACTAGTGCAGGCTTGCCATCTTAGTATTTATACAAATTCCTAGTAGACTGCTAAGCTTAATTGCTAGCATAGTATCACAACTAACAGTACTTAAACTAGTTAGCTGAAACCCTAACCTCTGTAAATATGTAACTACTCTGTAAAAATGTAACTACTCACAGCCTTCATTACAGAATAAATTTAGTTGAAGAAGGAAAAGTATTACTCCTGACTTGCTCTTGAGATTCTCTGTTTCCTTCAAGTGACTTCTGGTTCACTTATTTACTTTTCCTAATTTCACTAAGCATGAAGAGATTCCACAGGACCTCAGCCTTCTTCAACCATGTGTACAGACCAAGAGAAAGTTCATCATTTCTAGTGTGAGTTCATGTCTTCTTCTGAGGCATTTCCTGAAGCACTTTCCACACACACAACACTTGCATACACACAACACCGCATTGACTCCAGTCTAGTATATCACCCTTTATGCTCCTAGCCTTTAAACAGTGGAAAAAGTAATAGTGAAAACCCTAAGAAACATGGAATGTTGGGATGACCTTCTCAGGGCTTGACATCAGACATAGGGAAGTAAAGTTGCATATACAATTAATTTATTCATATCACAGGGAAAAAAAAGTTGTACTGTAAAAGAACTTTCACTTGTGATAAATTATCCTATGCTGGTACGCTAGGATTTAAACATGCATTTTAGCATAGCATTCCTTTGTATAAATAATAGCAATGAGCTAATGAAGGTATGCACCCAAATCTCACTCAGGCCTCCAATTGGAATAATGTCATTGTAAATCAATAGTCTTATTTTGCCAACCTAACTTTGCTTTTGTCACTGGAAAAATCATTCATAATCCACTGTGGAATGGTAACTATTGTCCTTAATTTTTCTTGTGTGGAAGTAGATTATCCCTCAAGATTTTCATAGTTTTAAGAAAGCTGAATTCACCAAACACCTGAGCCTTGCTTTCCCCACATCTTGCCCCACCAATTTAAGATGCAGCCAGATTTTATCCAACTCTTGCTGGTCATCATTTTATTTTGACTTAGAGCATAACTGTGTCTTTTTCACTTCACATGGAATGATCTAATCCTTTGTGATTTTGGAGCTGGGTCGGAGAGCTGTAAGTCTTAGCAAGTTTATATTTCTGGCTTAAAATGCCTGAGGTGCTTGAGCTGACACTCTGTACATCTGCCTTGCTTAGGCAGCATTTGTCGGTGAAACACCCTTATTCTCAGCATTTGTGCTCCAGATAGTCTGGCAAGTCATTGTATTCATACCTTCAGAGTGTGCTCCAATTTTTCTAGTCTCTTTTCTAAATAGGATATTTAATATCAGGGGAACAATTCTGTCTTCATAATCAATGTCCATGTTGATGACTGTATTGTTTATGAACCCCACCTAATGTACAGTCAAGCAGTATATTACACAAATGTGAAAATAAAATGCTTATTTTAGGATCTTACAGATGCACTGCTGAAGACCTCCTTCCTTTCCTACATGCAAATGGTATTAAAATCACCTTTTCAGCAACTAAAGAGCATTAGGTAGAGTCTCAGTTAAGATAAATTTACCTCAAAAACACATTCATCACTCTCTTCAAAAGTAAAGCCCCAAAGCAAAATGCACGTAGTTGCCAGAAGCTTTACTTTAAGCTAAAATTAGCCATGCTGATTAAGTGGATTTTGCATAACCTTAACTATTAATCCCTCATATTGGTCTTCTTTTCTTTGAAAAAAAACTTGGAAGTACCAATAACATAAAGGTTTATAGAGTCACTTTTTAATACTACTTATTTAAGATTTAATCCTTTATTTAATAGTTAACATTGACAACATCTTTTAATAACCCAAGATTTCTAACATCCATTTGCCGAACAAAACAGACATTTTAAATTCCAAAGAAATAATGGCGACAGTCACAGAGCAGAAGAAAGTTGATTTACAGAATTTTAAAAAGTACTTACGAGAGATAAAAGTAGAGTAACAGTAAGCTAATCCCCTTCCTTTAAACAGCATTCTTTTCATTGTAATTAGTCTCCCTCTCCATAAGGACTGAGGTCTTTATTTTCTAACAGCTAGACTGTTATTTTAACTGACCAAGCAAGACATACATTCACTTTTCCAGTGAAATCAGTATGGAATGTGATTTGAATTTTCTTTTTTAAAGTAGCCATTGTTTTACAGCTTCTTCCTCTCAAAAGGTGTGGTAGAACTTAGACTTGGATCATTCTATTTATGTAGAGGATAAAATAAATTCCTGAATTAAAAGTTGAAATTGTTCTTATTCTCAAATCAGTCCAAAGGGAAGTCAGATTGTTCTTTGCTGTGTGCCATTGCAAACATGACACTTGTTTGGGGTTGGTCCTGCTAACAGGATGGATGCTCTCCCTGAAGATCAATCTAACATGTTTTGCTTTAGAATCTCTTCAGGCTAACAGTACAAACTGTAGTTAGTTACCCAAGCTCAGCTGACACCTGGAAGCTCATTAGTTTACAGTAATTCCTTTTTTGTGTCCAAGCCTTACCTTCACATACCATGGCATTTTCTCCTGTGCCTTTTTGTACAAAAAGTAATCAACTACCACATTTTGTAATAACTGGCACTGTCTGAGATTTATTTATATTGCTAATAAATGGAAGAGAGCTCAGCAGGCACAAAGATTCTGCTTTCTTCACTTCAGAAATACTTGAAAGAAGTAAAAAAATGAGTGAATGTAGGAAGCTTGTAATTATTGTTCACACCTTTCTTTTGCCAGTCAAATGATTCAAAAATCAATTATAAAACAAATTATTAATTAAGTGAGCAATAAACATCTTTACTCTTTTATATCACTTAGGCTTCTTTCTTCCATGTTCAACCAATTATTCATTAATTATTTTAAACATCGTTTCATCAGTAATGAACTGAGAGCAGCTGACAGTTGTGTTTTGTGTTTCTATTTGATCAATACAAGCAACTGAAAATTTTCAGATCATTGATCATGTCAGGTTCTGCTGAGTAATTGTCTAGTAAATCTGGATATTTGGAAACTGATGACTTAGTGGTTCAAGGGTCAATTCAGCAAAGCACTGAAGTTAGCTAAAGAGAATTTTATTTTTCTCTTCTTTTTTTCCAGTGGGTGTTCTTCTGAATGATCCATGATCTCATCTGCAGTCTTTCTAGTGTTTTTCCTCTTCGTTAGTAACAGACTGTTGCTTCATAGATCACCTTGCTCTGTTGTCTGTACTATATTGCAACTAGGAATGGTATTTCAGAAGGAGAACACAGTGACATCTATAATTTTCTTAATGTTTTCTTTGTGTCTTTTTCAGTTATAACTGTCAAGTTTTCAACTTTGTAGCTGAAAGCTCTCAGATGTGATCACTTGCCAAAGTTCACTTACTGTTTTACATTTCAGCAAAACACAGTCATATAAGTTTGCCTTTCTTTCTTGCATGATGCATTGTGATCTTTTTTTCTTGTAGAGGTTTATGTAACACCTATAGTTGAAGACTTAGAAATTTAGCGTGGAAAGCATTTAGTATAGACATCCTTTACAGTGCTGTATTAACAGTCTATTCCTATTTGGTACAGTTATACAGATTACTCAAACTATTTATATTTTTCAATAATGTTGACTATGGAAAGGAGTAGAACTTAAAAAAAAAAAAAAAGAAAAAAAAAGAAATTTATGAGATTGCCAATATTTGGAAACCTGAATTATTTCTTCTCCTCTTGCAGAGATTCATGTTTCAGAATAAGTACATGCAAGCATTTATCTCACTAAATGATGTAGTGACTTCACTTAGGAAACTAGTGCCCAGGAGAGACTCAGCAGTTGTCAAAGTATCATAGAGAGACATTGTGTCTAAAAAAAGTGAGATGCACAAGTGAACTCGTGGGAGGTTGCAAGTGTCAGATGCTGTGAACAGGCTAACAGCTTTACTCCGTAGATTTCCCCGAGTAAGGCTCAAGTAGCTAACAATTTCAGGGTATTTCCAGCCTTCAACAGAAACTTCCCTTCATTTATCATAGTGATGAATATTTACTCTATATGTACACACAGTTTGGGAAGAGTTTGTTTTCAAGTTTTAATGGTTGCTAAGTGGATAAATTGTAAAGTGGTACGTGGACAACAGCAAAGATAAACCACAACAGAAAAGCATGGCAATTTTATAATGCTGTCCAATGAAAAAGCTATTGTTTGCAGATAGATTTGCCATTTCTTTTAAAGTTCCAATTCTTCCATCAAATACTTATCCACCCTCTTATGAGGTTGTGATCATAAGAGCGATTCTAATTATTTATTTTACAAAACCACCTCTTTCTCTGACAGATTCACAGGAGAAAATTGAATGATAAAAAGGTAATCTATAACATCATTTATGCCATTCATATTTGAATTGGTTTTATGGTGAACACAAACATTTAAGATTTACTTCTCCACAGGGGCTGAGGTATTGTACTATTTACTTTAATAGGCAATCATTCAACTTTTTAACTTAAAGTGCAAAGAAAATCTAGTACAGGAAACTTGCCATTGCAAAGTTATGAATGAAATGATACATTTTTAGCATCCACTCAGCAGTACATAGGAGTTACTGCATACAAAATGTTCAGAAGAGCAGAGCTGAGATGCATGATTTTGAGTTTAAAGTCTTTTTTCTGACACTTTAACATCTGAGTTTATACAGCTCTGTTAACGTCAGTTTTTGAAGGACTATTTGAGTCCATTATTCCACATGTGCTTTCCAGGACAAATCAGCACAGTAACTTACTTTAATTAAATCTAACAAAAATCTTCTACTAGATTTTTGTTTTTCTAATCACATATTATAGAAAAAAAAATATCCATCTGCATGTTTTTCAAACATTCAGAAATGTGCTCAATGACAGATGATAATTTTACAGTAGTTGCAGAAGGTACAGATAGATATTATCCTGAAAAGGACATTAGCCTGATGAAAGATCTAAATGTCTTCCTAATCCTGATATTGACCTTTCTTATGGCTTTTAAGAAATCATTTATCTTTCCTCCAGGGACTCTCTTCTCCTTCATAGTATCTTTTCAGGGACAGAGAAAGAAGATCTAAGCATAACAGCACTGGAATCTTTTTGTGCTGGAATCTGTATTATAGACATATGATATCAGTTGTGGGGTTTTTGTTGTTGGTGGTGGTGTTTTTTTTTTAAGGATTCTTTGTCTTGAACACTTGACACTGTTATTCCCTACTTATTTTCTCTCTTTCTGCTGTTCCATCTGGGAACTCTCCTCATTACTAATAAGAAAAAGAATTGCAAAAAATATCAGGAATGAATATCACCCTTTTTTTTTTTTTTTTATCAAAAGACAAATTAAGGAGTAAGAATAAACCAATGCCTAGATAAATGAATGGCTGCTGTAAAGTATTCCGTGCAAATAGCTAGATGTTACCATAAATAAAATTTGTAGTTATCACTATAACTTCTCTTAAGAAAATATTCCCAGCTTGCTTTGCCAAGCTGACATTCTCACCAAACTTTTCTGGAAGTGCAAAAGTTTTGTTGTGTTTGAACCTTCTCCTTGAAAGGCAAAGGTATGCTTAAGGTTCTACTCTAGCTGTATAACAACTGCAAGCTTTATAACCAACTGCACATGACAGGGCATGCTGAAATACACATCTTGGGTCTGTTCTAGGCATCAGTCCAAGATTCTATGCTGTAACTGCAAGAGAAATATAGATATTTTGAGTATATGTAACCTACAGTCTTCAGAAAACCCTTAGAAATCTTATCTATAGCCAATGTTAGCTAGGAGTTGGTTAATCTTGACTGGGATAGAGAGAGTGAAAATTCCAATCCATTTTTGCAATAACCATTTAACATCCTGTTGCAATAGTGGCAGTGCAGTTGTATTAAAAGAAGTCTGAGAAAGTAGTTTCTGAAACATCAGATACAATTATGAAGAAAAAGATGTTTTGCTGGAGGAAAAAAAAAAATAGTACCATTCATGTTTTCTTCTCCTTTCATTCAGATTGACTAAATATACATATGTGTATTTATGAAATATTTGTGAAAACTAAGACCTAATCTAAATTCCAATGACTTTAATGGAAAGCTTGAGGTGATTTTGATCATAAGAGCTGTTTCTATCCATAAGGAATCTGAAGTGGGAATTTTTTCTAATGTATTTGTTAGAAACAAGATTGAATTTACATTTGACTGCACTCTAAGGAATTCCACAATAGTATGTTTAAAAGGAAGAAAATTATGAAGATAGACAGATTTTTAAAAGTAGTGATAATTATAACGTCCTATTTATTTATTTTCATTGTTGGAACTGCTAGAACTGAGGTATTTTGTGAGAATTTAGTACTGTAATGCAGTTTTTGTTGATAAGATATTCAGAGTGGAAAAAAAAAACAGGGGGGGCAGGAATAATTTCAGCGTATGGTTAGGCACACATGCTGCTAAGGGTATGCATATAGTTCTAACCTGACTGGTGCAAAGTAAGAACTTGATTCTTTTCTTGCAAATATTTCAGCTAACTCCTCTAGCTTGCATCTACTCCTCATTGCTTTGAAGCACAATTGTTTCTCTTTTCTCTTTTCTTTCTCTTTCTGGTCACAGATTTGCCCTGGTTGGATCAGAGATGTTTGAAATGTAAGATTTTTGCAGGGAAAAGCAAGCATCTTCAGACACTGAAGGAACAAATTGAAATTTGGACAGAAATGCCAAACGTGTGCTGGCATTTGAATTAGTTTCTTGCCATATCTGGCATGATTAATTAAACTTTGGACCCAATATAAGCCATGGAAGAAAAACCCTTTGCATAAGCCCAGTGGAGAACTTGTTAGTGTTTGGCTGTTCAATTTTCCAAAGATTCAGACTCCTTTGAGAATGTTTCAGTCATTCGCAGCTTCTTTGAATTACCTGTACTGGGCTGTTCCTGCAGAGACTGAACAGGCCCCATTCTGGAGTTCAGAGGCCAAGCAAAACATTCCCTTCCATTTTCCTACTGCTGCCAAAGGTTGTTTGAAAAAAAACCAACAGGCACTAAGATTAGGAATTCAGGCCAGAAGCAGAGTATAAAAATAATTTATAATCAGTAGAGCACACTCTATTGCAGAACTTGGAACCCAGCATAAAGTTCCTTAGTCTTTGGCAAGAAAACAAATAACTGGAACTAGTGACAAGCTGTAGTAATAGTCCACATAAAGGGTAACAGTTTTCTGTTGCTGCAGGTTTTTGCTTTGGCTTAGACAAAGAGAGGAAAGTGATGTGGGTATCAGCATCACAAGTGGCTGTATTTTAAATACAGTTAATAAAGTGCTCTATGCATTCTTCTAACAGAATGGTAATTTACAACATCTGCTTTTCAAAGGCTAGAAAATAATAGGTTGCCTTTCCCCCCTCCCAGGATGTATCAATCTGATCACGACATAGTCCCTTAATTACGCAAACACCCACTACTTTTCCACAGGCCTCCATGGGAATGTAAAGAACCAGACTGTAAAGAGCTCGGTATGTGCATTCAGCCAGCCTTCCCATCTGCACATCGTTACTTATTGCCTCCTACTGGAAACTGATCACTTCACAGCCAAAAGCTTTAAAACAGCAACCATTACTAGATCTGTTCACCAGTTTTATTTGAAAAAGGTAATTAAGAGGTACTGAGGAGGTGGATAGAAAAACAGACTTGCTTACTCATAAACTCCACTTTTTTTTTTTTTCTTGTGATGTTTATAAAATGATTTAGTATTTAATCAGAAGAGGAAAAATGTACATGATTCTGTCTGTGATGTGTGAATGTTTAGCTTTCTCTGAGCAAAACTAAAATATGGGGAAGTTAAATTGAATGAGATACTGTATTCATCCGTGTGACTTCTTTGCTAAGTAGACAACCTCTGTGATGACAAAAAAGGTCATTGCTGCACCATTAAACCTGCCATATCCTTTAATCTTTTTTTTTTGTTGTTGTTATTATTATTTTTATGTTTAAATCAAACAGAAGGCATCTATGTTAAACGGTTATATTGAATTTTGATTTTCTTTTGATTCTATTAGTTTAGATTCAGGCTCAGGTACATGTTTTGTGATATTTCCAGAATAACATCATCCTCAGACATCACTGCACATCTGTAACACTGTTTGGAAGACCAAGAAATATGTGTGAAGCATAAGTTGTTTGAAAAATAACCTGTATTTACTGAACTCCAAATAGGTACTTGGATTACTTTGTCAAATTAAAGTACTGCTCTGCTACTTATCTCATTTTCCAGGTGCAAGCAGTAGTATTCACTAATATTTTTTGGGATAAAAATGAAGAGTACAATGGATGGTATATCTTGCAAAAGGAAAAAAATATTTACAGCATAATGGCATAGCACAAATCTTTTGAAAAGTAATATCAGCTACTGTCTCTCATACTGTGCTGCTGCTTAATAGTAGATAGTTCCATATTGCTGATATAGAGAAGTGGATTTTATGTAAATGCACTAGTATAATGGGATTTCTTAATCCTGACTGGTGGAAGAAGCTTTTCAAGCATATTTGCTAAAGTCATAGTCAATGTCATTAGTCATAGTCAGTGACATTAGAAACAGCATTTCTGTAAGAAAAGAAAATGAAAGATACAGTTTCACTGCCATAAAACCTAGTCTCACTATTTCTGGCTAATTCTGAAAACAAAATGTGGGACTTTACAGGACTTAATATACATCATAAATGATGAAATGACTGGGTTTACTCAGTATATCCCCAGTACAAAATCAATCTGAACAGAATCCTTTCTACCTTATTCTAGGTGTGTATTAAAATAAATAAACACATAAATATCTAAAAGGTTTAAAAAAATACAAAATAATAATTTTTCTGGGTTACTAGTGTTTCTGCAAAACAATCTTCTAAGAACTTAAAAAAAAAAGTAATGTGACATTCAAATTTTTAAAACCAAGTGTATATGAGAATTTTGATTTTTGCTTTTTTGTAGTTTCATACATCTTGCTTGAAGCATTTGCAAGTATTAGTACTCATAATATCTCTCCTATGAGTCTCTGATGTCTAATATAATAGGACATTTTTTTTATATATGTGTGTGTGTGTGTGTGTATATATAATCCAATATAATTGGACTTACATTTCAGGCTATCCATCAGTTGTAACACCACTATAAACCACTTATTCAGCTGCGTATTCTCAAAAAACTTATGTTTTTTCCATCAAATTCAGTTGAATCTGGTAGGTGATTTCCATGGAGATCAGTTGTTAGACTATTAAGGACAATGCTGCATCGTTCATGTAGGACCTCAGATATCTCAGCTTTTTGACGCTGTGTGCTGTGGCTGGAGCTCACATCTCTCCCTCTCAGGGCACAGTGGCAGCATCATGGAGGAAGCATCAAAACAGCCAGGTTCTAAGTCAACATTTTCAAGAGAGTCACATTCAGCCTCCACTTTTGCATTTCTATGGACACCTGGATAATGTTCCAAAGTCAGGCAAAGCTTGAATAAAGTGCTGGGCTTTCAAAGTGTACAGAGTGGGAAAAAATGGTTCATACTGGTTTTAAAACAGAACAACAGAACTTGGTGTGTGTGCAGTGAAGACATTATGTGCATGATTTTGCATATTCAACTCTGTGAAGAATTAGCCAGTGAATCTGTGACTTGAACAGGGAAATTGCACTGTTTCAGATGTATCTAAGACTTCTGGATCTTGTGTTTTAAAAGTGTTAAAAGTTTAGTTAAAAATCATCCCAACATCATCCTAACCAATTGCAACCAATCTGATTAGCCATAGCTGGTATTTTCCTGGCAAAATCACATCAGAGAACTTTGCCAGGAGGCAGTTTCTACAAATGTCTTGAGACTGGATTTCTGGAAAAGTTAAGACAGCACTCCCTGCAACAAAAATGAACAAAAAAGCTTCATTCTCAAGGGATCTTTCTCATGTTCATGGATACATACCGTATTTTTTGTTGGCTTTATAAATGTAGGCCACTCCAAAAGTAATGCCTCCTATTTGTTTCCATGGAAAATACATCAGATGCAAAGAGCACAATAACAGTATTTGCTAGAACAAATTCTCAGTTATAAAACACTACTTTTCAAAATAGCCACCACTATTAACAATGTATTTTTGCTAGTGAACAAGAGCTTGCTTGCTGCACTCATACAAATCTGTGTGGCCATCCAGAATGACTCATCTTTCATGCTGCTGCCATTGCTGAAATGTATCAGCCACTGCTTCACTGTGCTCAGGTGTGCTCTTTGGTCTCCATAAATGTTCATCAAGCATTAATGAATGTCAGTGGGTGCTATTTTTTTCAGTGACACACCTTTGTTTCATCCACACTTCCATGTCAGATGCCATTCTGTGAGACTGCCCCTCTGCTGCTGTCTGTCACACAGAAACAAATTGTAACAGAATATTGATGGAAAGGTTCAACCTCTACTGTCATACCACCAACATCTGCCCTCGTCATTGTGGGTAAACATAATAAAATAGGAGGCATTATTTTTGGATCAGCCCTCATGTAAATCCTTCTCCTTTTTAAAATTCCTACATTTTTACATGATGGCTCATTGGTTTTCAGCCTATTTCCTAGGAAGGTACATAATCCAGGAATGTGGAATGGCAGGACATGCAGAGATGCAGACGAATAGAGCATGGTTTTACATGAGAAGCTTCTGCCAATTTTTCTACTGAAGTGTGCAAATTTAAAGCTGTGGATCAACGCCTTGCTCCTTGCACAGGTAGTGCTGGGTTGTAATGTTGTGACAGTGACAAACTCCTGAGTGGCCCAGCCCACTTAAAAATTCTGTATGGAGGCACTCAGCAATAAAGGACGAATCTGTCAGCAGCCAAGAACTACCAAGGACTTTTGATGACTGATGGCCAATATGGAATATCACTTCACATACACACTCTACATCCTAATGCTGTGCCATACTGAATTGCCGAAACTCTCTCTGGTGCAGGCAGTGACATAACATTAGCTTGGCACTCCGCTGTAACTTGCATACTGTGATTCTCAGCAAGAATAATTTCTGGGAGCTCTTCAAGTGAAATTAACTTGCTCACTACTAGCTTTAGCTTTCCAAGATATTGTGCACATATTTCTGGTATTGGAAAGTTCATAGCAGATAGCATTGCACTGGCAGTTTCCTAAGCAATATATATATATATATATAAATCAAGCTGCATGATAAAATTACCAGAAGCAGTGGGATAATATTTTATTTCTTCAGTCTCATGCTTCTACTATTTTTTAGCCGGTTGTTTGCTGTTATGTCATTCACTCCATGAAGGACAATGCTCTGTTTGTTAAATGGATGGCTTGCTTCTAAGTTTTCTTCATGGGAAAAAAAAAAAAAAATCTGTAACTGCAAAATCTCTGAATATCTGACTGATAGTCTGTTTTGTCAGTGCTCAGATTCAATGCAGAGGGGAGCTAATGGTAGAACTATTTACACTGAAGAGCTACTTAAAGTTTAGTCATTGCTGCTCAGTCCTTATCAGTTCTGCCCAAATGTCAGGTTTATACCTGTAATTGTCTGCTGATCTTTTTTACCCAAATATTACTCCTCTATTTTCTAAACTGAACCTCATTACAACATTCTGCCTGTGTTTCTAATCTTGCCATGACCCCTTGTATTATTTCTCCATTTTCAGCAGTATGCTCAGCTCCTCCTAGTTTAATAGATCTGCAGATTTCATTAATGTACCATTTACTCCCCCTTCTAGCTCATTATTGAAGCTATTAAATGAGATCAGAAGTAATACTAATCTCTGTGTACTGCACTAAATGCCTCCCTTCAAAGTTATTGTTTATCATTACCCTTCATTGTTTGTCATCACCCTTCATTTCAGTCAACATGAGAGTTCATTTCCAATTTGATTTAAGCTTGGGAACAGTATTTTGACACATAGGAGACGGGAGAAGAAAGGCTAATCAACAGTCCAGTAGAGGGTTTTAATTAAGGCTCAATTTAGATGATCAAAGTTAGAAGTCCTCTGCTGCAGCAGCAGTGCAAGGTGGAAACAGTCTCTATAAAATAATTGAGAACAGCCAAGCTTGTTGCTAAAATGTCCTGAAGAAAACTGTGTACTGCTACTATTCAGACACATGACAGTATAACTTCTGCTGCCCATTCATTAGTTTTGTATTACTATTTAAAAAATTGACTTCAAAGTGTTTTAGTAAATGTTTTTCCTCAAAAGCTGTTCCATTATGTTGCCAGGGATGGAAGCTAAATTTATGAGTAGCAGTTTTGAAGACAACTTGCAAAATATGTGAACTTCTATCTTCAACTGTTTTGGAGAAGTGCGCTTCCAAAGTAACTATATTCTTCTTCTGTTCCTGCTCAGTGTACTGTTTCAGGAGAGAGACTTTAATTTTCACAACCTCTTCAAAGATTAATTTCTAAATTGCACGGTAAATATTATTAAACGTATCTGTAATATGTAGATAGAAAACAGAGATCCAGTCAGGAAGAACCCATCTTGAAACATACTCTGATAATAATTAATCCCGTGTGTTTTAAGGGGCCAGGACCAAAACCTGTTTACCTTTCACCTTGATACAACACCTAGCATTTTGTAAAGATGGGCTGCCAACTCTTAGCATCAGACCCAATTACTCTTGATTTTTATTGACTTGCCAAAACTATCTTTATCCAAGTGTATTTCAGTGTCCAAGAACTACTCAGTTTTTCCTAGGAATACCTTAATTAAGCTTTTAAAATTGCATATAGTCTGTGTCGGAGCAAATGTTTAAAAAACCAGCCAACCAAACAAACAAAAAAACCCAAAACACTAAACTAAACTAACTCTTGTAATGAAAAAAATGATGTCATGAAATTACTGACTTCTCTTATAGTTTTGTGATTGTAGGTGTTAGAAAAAAACAATGGAGCAGTGAACCACTGAATTTCAGGGTGAAGTGAGACTGCTTACTGTATGTGGGGAAAATTGCCAGAGAAATAAGGCTTTGTGAGGAGCCAGGCATGCATCCTAAGGGCCATGACATGAAGTGGATCTAATGGAGATATGACTGCAAGTCCCACATCTGCAACAGGAAATGGGTTCATGAATCCAGAAATACAACCCAAAATGAGGTCACAAATATAGGAATTGGGTTGCCAGAAGAGATGGAGATTAGCTGCTATAAACTCAGCTTCTCTGAATTTTGAAGCTCTGCATCTGTCAGTATCTGCCTACTTATCTGACATAGTCTGCTATCTCATTACTCTGAACGTGCCTTAACCTCTGAGGCAAATTTTGTTCACTCTTCCCCAGACCAGACTGCTTATGGAATATCTTTCACCCACTCAATCTCTCCTAAAACCCATCTCTGCCTCTGTTGATTCCTGCCTGGGAATCATCAGTGACACTTTTTAGCCTTGTTTTTTATGGTTAAACATTTTTATAAAACTTTTTATTGGGTTTTTATTGCTACGATCTCCTGCCTGCCCCTTCCCCCATGTTACTGAGCTACATATTTATTATTTCTCTTGTGAAATTGAATTGTATGATTTTCTGGGAAAATAATTAATGTCACTTAGGTTTTAAAAAGTACCTACCAATAACATTAGTGATGTAAAAAACATGCATAATTACTCTGGTTCATTAATACCTATTAATCATGGTTTAAGATATCCCCAGTGTGTTTTACTGTTAGCTGTCCAATAGCTTACATATGAAAGCCTGAGGAGGCTGATTCCAACAGAGAGCATTAACCCATTAATTGCATCAGTTTGTTTTCAGTCATCTCTATGAAATGCGTAAGGGGCATGTCTGCCTACCATATGTGTCATTGTGTGTTTTGGGAACAAGTTAGTACGCTGTGCTTCATTTCCCCCCTTGTTCCCTTGTATTCATAATGCTTTTACCTCTCCTTTGAAAGACACTTGAGGAAACACATGCCTGCTGTGAAAGTCTGATTCATTTTGCACTGCATCTGCACTGTCTGGTTCCGTAACGTGCACTATGGATTTAAATCAGCTTCTCTGCATCTCTGCAAAGGTTTTCATTTTCCTAACGAGTTGACTTTTAAGTTGTGTGTATTTTTTGGAAATGTGTGCATTATCATCCGACAGTCCAATTAGTGCAAATATTGACCTTGGTAAAAGCAGTGTGGCTTTAGTAACATAATAAATGAGAAGAAAACGCCTCTAACTCAAAATAATAATAATGAAGATAAATAATAATAAAAAAATTGCAGTAGTGCCATCTAGTGTGCCAGGTGTTGCAGTTTGCTGGAAAGGGACAGTCAGTTCCTTTCAGTCCATCCCACTTGTTACTGTTTAGCCAGCTCTCCTGTGGCTACTTCCTGCTCAGCCTGACAGGGCGGCAGGTACAGCACTGACAGGAGGCAGAGGAGAGGACCCAGGGGCTGCCCTGCAGATGTTTGTCCTGGCACACATGCCATAAAGTTGTCGTTGCTTCTCTATGAAAAAAAATGAGTATCCACGAGACTTTAAGGAAAGAGAAAGATAGCTCTTCTGCCTCTACTCCCACATAAACCTTTCTCTTCTACTCAGTGATTTCCATTGCTAAACACGTAGTGGCTAAAACAGCCTTTCTTATTCACTGCAGCATGGACAGGCCAATAGTTTGGTGTGGGCAGAGAAAAAAGATATACATTTGATGTGAGAAGGGCAGAGAAGCTGCTGCTTTTTAAAACTAGGAAGGGATGGAAATGAGCCTTTGCCTGTTATCTGAAGGATATATGTTGTGTTAAGGGTCCACAAAGCCCTCTGGCAGTGGGGGAAGAGAGGGAGGAGAAGAGGCACCTGCTCTGTGTGCTGATGCTGTGTGCTAGTGAAGCCCTTTCACCGTGACCACTGCAGGCTTTTCCACTGCTGCCTTCTTCACTTCCACTATTAGTGACTGAACCTTTCTGCTCTAATCCTGAGATATGCAGAATGCATAGCTTGCCCTTCAGCCTGTGAAGCTGCACAGGGTTTATTTTTGTCTTCAGTATAGAATCTGCTTGTAACAAGTGGATGAGTGATCGAGCCAGAAGCTGTTGTCTGCAAATGAAGCCCGCATCTCCATAGCATCACATAATGCTGTGTATTCGCCTGTCCTCTGCAGCTGCTGCTGGAGGATATTGCTTTTCCAGCTGGATTTGCTTGGGGTGCAGCTACAGCAGCATTTCAAATTGAAGGTGTCAATTTTTAAATGCCTAATTGTTATGGAAGTTTCCAGTGAACAAGAAGTCAGGATCAAGGAAGGAGAGATCTTTCCTTCATTGTATAGATGCTATATCTAATGCAAATACATGTAGCACTTCCATTTAAACGCTTCTGGCCTCAGCAGAAGCTCAGAGTCTGAGATTTTACAGATCTCAGAACCATATGGCTAGGAATTGGAAATGGGGAGGAGCCTTCCACTATCTACTGAGAGTGAAGGGAAAAAAGAAAAGGGGAAAAAAAAAAAAGAGGAAAAAAAAAGAAATGAGTAATGTTCCCAGTAGCTTTTATTTCCTTTTCTAGAATTAATTTAGGATGGTTACTATTGGCTATTCCAAAACAGAGCATGAGAACTACCTAGTCAGATATTAGTACGCATGGAGGTCCTTAGCGAGGAATCTTCAAGTAATGTGAAAAACAGAGAGCTGGGGGGTTAACAGCTGGACTTACTGAGGCCCCTGACACATGTTATGTTCCAAACTGAATGGTGGCGCCGACAGAGCAGTTTGCTCAGCATGGAGAAAGCTATGTGGCAGAGTAGGGAATGCAAACCCACAAGGTACAGGGACACTGACAGCTCTAAGCCCCCAACCTTTCTCTCTTCATAAATGTGTGTTTAGAGACCACTAAAATACATATAGATCTGATTTTCTCATATTATACCCTGCAGCATACTGGCACTCTGCTCCCATTGATTTCAGTGCCTAAATGGGAGCTGTAGATCTAAAACTGTCTTTGAGGATGTAGCCTTTAGTTCTTGCTTATTGCTGAAAGTGAGAATACTTACCCATGCCTGGAACCTTTTAACGAGCTCTGCTCATTTCACCTAATGTCCTGAACAGCCTGCTCTTCCCTGGGAATCAATATTCTGGGCCAGATTCTAACTCGAGTCCAGCAACGCGCAGAGCTTTGCTAACTAATTCTTAAAATGTGAATTGTGTGTGCATACAGAAGGACATTATAATTTCCTGCTTTTTGAGTGGCTGGAAGTGCAACTATAATGTTCTCTTAATGTATTTTTAATGAGCTTTCCTAAGGCTTCTGAGTGGGAGAGATGTTAAAAAAAAAAATCTATAATGTGGTCTAGACACTACTCAAATGACCCCTTTCCCACTGAAGTAAGAAACTCAACAGGGAATTCCTCCTCCTGAAAGCTGTGGAAGCTGTGCAGCTTTTGACTTAAAGGCAGTGTGATTGAAGCAATAGTTCTTGTAGAGTCAAAACTCGGTTGCTGCATGTATCACAAGATCCACAGTGGATGAGGCAAAGGCTGCTAGGCTACTTTCTTTTTTTACTGTCAGCTATGTATTTATGCACAGCACAACCTTATTCGCTCTGTATATTTCAAAGTGTTAAAAAATCATACCAATTGTACTCTGCATGCTCAAAGTGCAGATTTCAGAGGTTCATGACTCAGTCAAATCAAAATCAATTTGCACCAGAACACTCAAAGGCACTTCTTCTTACTGAGGGCCATTTCTATGCTAAATTCCAACTCCCTGCTTGAGTTTTTTTTTTTTTTTTTTTTCTTTTTTTTTTTTTGGAAGAGAGGAAAAAGTTTCAAAAAATTCTTGTAATGGTAAAAGTGGTTTTCTTCACTTCTTATGCCAAATAGTTGAGCTACATTAATTCAAACAAAATTTTACCTTTTGGGCAAAGAAGAAGCCAAGAAAATTTCACACCAAAGGATGAAAACATAGTTGAGTTAGAGGAAAAGCGAACTTGCAAAGTATATGAAAACTCAAATAATCTGATCAGTAATAGCCCTGCTTCAATAGTTCCATTTAAAAGGAAAATAATTTTCTCTTATTCCATTGTGATAATGGCAGAGAATGGGGAACATGCATCACATTTCATCATGTTCATCATTGTATTCCTCATTTGTTGACATATTATACTAACATGTAAGGATCTGGTAGCTAAGCCTCCCCTATGCATTTGAAATGTAAAATCAGTTCCCCCATCAGTGTTTTTCCTGGCCCCAAAGCTCACTAAAACTCGGGGTATGTCTACAATAAGAGCTGCAGCACAGCGTTAAGGTTTCTGAGCAAGCGTAGAGGAGCAGGCTCAGTTCATTGAAGCTAGCTGAAGCAGAGCAGAGCTCTGTGCAAGCTAATTGTGGCTCAGCTGGATACCTTAGTGTGTGTCGAGTTCTCTGTTGCCTGGGCTAGATTGCTTCCTGCACTTTATTTAGCTAGCTTGGGTACTCAGCCCTGTACAGAGAGGCTCACTGAACAAGACAAGGGATTCTTAAAAGTGGGTTGGTTTACACAGCCCCAGTCAGGGCTTTATAGCCACTAATGACCACCAGAGAAGTACTGGCAGGCTGCTAGAAATCAAGTGCTTTCCCCTTCCCGCCCATCTCCATTGCTGGAGGAAGGCAGGCAAGAAAGCAATGGCGCAGCATTTGCACTAGCTGCTTATTCTTGAATAAAAATGTCTTAGGTGCCCAGTCTGGGTGCTTTTGGCTTCCCTTCACCCCACCGTGGTGAAAAGAAGCTATAGCGCATTGATGTGGAAGCTTGCTTTTAAAGGCTTCCAAATTCTAAGTACCACAAAAGAACTACTATTAACTGTTATTACATGCACTCCTCTGAAATCTATTTTTGCAGGCATATTTAAAATCAAAAGCAGGACAGAAAAACTCATAATATGGCATTTTTCTGAGGAGCATGCACACAGAGCACAGGATCTATGATAAAGTCTGAGATTAAGAGAAACTCAAGCTGCCTGGACCTAAAATTTGACCTACTTTGAAGGTTGTCCCACATAAGAGTTTAATTGACTAACCAACCAAATGTGGATGTATCAGTGTTCATGTGCTGCAATAAAATTCTGTAAAGAACATGAAATGTGACAATGATCTTTGAAAAGCTAGGTTACAGAAGGGATATTACAAATTTTAGTAATGCTTTAAATTAAGTGTCTTCAATATGCTTAACCTTGCATTAAACTTAGATTTAATAAGACAGATGTGTATTAAGTACTGAATATACTTAAGGGAGCAATCTTGCGTTGGCAGGGGATGGACTCAATGACCTCCTAATAGTTCTCCTCCATCTCTAATTTCTATGATACTAATTGATTATTAAAACACTTTTATTGAGGATTGATATGTAGCTATTATATAGTTATTAATCTTACAACCCAACTGATATTTAATTTATACGTGATTTTAACACACAATGTCATTTTAGTTTTTAGAGAGTAACACTGTAACAGTGCATTTACTGGAGCTCTGAAAAATCTTGCTGGTAAATGTGCTTGGCCATTATGGGGTCATTTGGAATTTCATGATAAAATCACACTTTGCAGGAGCTTAAGTTTACAGAGCTCTCCACATTAAAAATGGAATGTTTACCTCTGCTACAGCATTGCTCTGGAAAGACAAAGAAACTCATCAGGAAGGAAGGTACATCTGTTTGGCTTCAATAGTATGTAATGTTAAGAATGTGTGATCTCAGACAACAGTGAGATTTCAAATATTTTATAGATAATCTCACTGTTTTGGAATTGCAAAGAAATTTCTCCAGTCTATGAGAGTGAAGAAAATGGTGCAGGGATTTTGAACATTTAAAATTCATTTCTGTGAACGTTTGGCTAGGCAAAAAGCAGAAGTTTTGCAGAGCTGTGTTATTAATTCAGCTTGTATATGCCTAGGGCCATAGCTCATAATGGCATTCCTTTCTTTTTAACAGACTGTCAGGATTTTCAAAGGACATCTAGAAAGCCATAAGTGCCTATTTGTTGGATGTATTTCTCATACCCTAAAGGCTTTCTTTGATATGGACTGATCTTTTACATTTATGGATGGAAGCTGTGTTAGAAAATGCTCTTTGTGAAAACCTGTAATATCTCCAGAGTTGCAAACATCAGATTTTGGCTAAGGAAATATGAAGTGTGTCAGAACTCCGAATGCTTTTAGAAACAGGATTTTCAAATAATTAACAGCTAGCAAAAATATGAATAAATGCAAAACCTAATGCAAATATATACTAATGCTTGAAAGTTCCTAGCTACTTTAAATGATATGAGGAGGGGGAAGGGAATACCACTTGCTTTTCTCTTAGGATTCTGAGGTTCTTGTGCCTACTTTGTGATAAATATTTACATTCAACATATGCTTTTTGATGTCAAAAGTGTAACAACCAAGTTTTGTTTTTCAAGCAGAAGGCTGGAATACAGATGGAAAGGGCCTTAATGTCTGGGGCACATTCACCCATCAGGGAGGAGATCGAGTTTTCAAGAACCAGACTGGTGATGTAGCTTGTGGCAGCTACACTCTGTGGGAGGAAGATTTGAAATGTATCAAACAGCTTGGATTGACTCATTATCGCTTTTCTCTTTCCTGGTCACGTCTGTTACCTGATGGGACGACAGGTTTCATCAACCAGAAAGGCAATTGTTTCTTAAAAATAGAAGGTTGCAGCTTTAATTCAAGGTTATTGCTGCAGTCTGGCATAATTAATCCAGTAAGCTATTCTGCAGTGTAGCTTTGAAATTGCAACTTTTTTCAGAGTAATTATGGGATGATTTTTTATAGGTTTGCAACAACTTACTAATTGATATTCTAGATCCCTTTGGATAGCACAATCTTTTGGGATAGGATTAATATTATGTTTCCTATGTATTTTTGCTTACATCAGTTTAATTGTTACTCTAAATCATTTTGCTACATCAGAATGTTTTTAGTTACAAGAAACCTAGTCATGAGGATAGTTTTGATGGCTTACAATGGAGAAGTCTCTTACTTGACAAATACATTTAGGTAGGTTATCAGTATATTCTGATGCAATGAACTTCTTGTTGACAGTTTTAAAATAAGAGGGACATAATTTTTCCAGATATTTTCTTTAGAACATTACAGGGGATTCTTTAGGCTCAGCTAGTAGCTATGTCTATGACAAACACAAGCCAACCCTCACTCTGAAGAGAATTTTCACAATCTCAACAGATGATGCAGAAGTCTAAGTATAAAGTGATATAACATATAAACAAGCCAGCTGGGTTGCTGGGTTGTCAGGTATAGAATCTGTTGCACATCTGATTTAATTTTAATTCCTTTGGCATAGACTAGGGAAAAGATGAAGATGACTTACTGGGAAAAGAAAGGAAATGGTAGTTTTCCCTGCAAAAAATAAGGAATGGAAGAAAGAAGAAATAAAGAGAATTGTGAGTTATAAAAGCAACTGAAGTTGAACCAGAAAGGATGGGAGAATCAAAGCAGTTGGCTGAGGTCTCCTTTATTCTGAGAGGATGATGTTCCAGGAAAAACAAAAGCAAAGTAAGTTTGGATGAACTTCTGAATCTCAGCTCTGTCTCCTACTCTTCTGAATCTCAGTTCTATCAAGAAAATATGTAGCTTTGCATTTCTGAGGCAATGTTTACCTTGATAATTCCTTTCTTTCACTGTTTTGAAACTTGCAAAGATGGAAGGCTACAAAGAGAAAAAAATTTTTAGAAAATGTCAGTCCTGATCTGATCTGATCTGCGCTAGGAAGTAGAAGCAATATTCTTCTGCAGATTTTGGAGAGCTTGTCTGTTCAAGAGGCAGCAGTCTGTCCTCTGCATCCTGCTGATTACATTTCTCACCAGAGAGTGAAGGAGCTTTTGTTTCAGGAATTCAAATGAGGGGGCTGGGGGATCTGCTGTAAACAGACCAACCAGCCATTTTCCCTGCAGAGCATGACTGCAAAAACTGTGCCAGCACCCCGTAGAGGCTTGAATGGAAGCCTTCCCTTTGCTACCAAAGTTTACAATATGTGGCCCACTTTTACTAGCACAGCTTGTACTTCCCTTGGAATGTTTTTTGTGGCACATTGAATTTAAATTTGGCTGAGTCCTTGTGGCTTCTTCCCTGTCCTGATATTCCTTCAGCTAGTGCTGCAGGCACTGTGCAACACCACTGAGCAGCCCACTGAACAGGCTTTTGTTTCTTGGATGTCAGGCTGGGAGAAAGCAAGTAGACACTTGGTAAGGGAAGCTAACATTTTGACAAAACTCAGCTGTAATTTCAGAAAATGTTCGCTTGATCTGTAGTATAAGCAGTTGCCTGATTAATATTATGAACTTTACATTTAGTGAAAGGGCACTGGAGAAACTCCAAGTAGGCTAGCTTTCATTAGGCAGGAGTTCACTTCTCTTGTGCAGTGATCTGTTGAAGCAATTGTAGCTGCCTAGCATGGAAAGGCCATCATCTTCTATATAAACATTTTTATAAAGAGCATGTGAAGAATTAGAAAGCTTAGAGCATTGTCCTTTCAAATAAAATCGTTCACACCAAGAGATTCCCTACCAATTTCACACCTAAAACAGAGGACATTTGAAAACCTTTAAAACCATTCTGTTTCCAACTCAGTGGGTGTGGGGGCTCTTAAAGCAGCAATGCTGTAGGGCGTGTCTGATTTTAGGTTAAAACTTACACAGAGTTTGTTTTTAGAAGTATTTTAGCAGTGCTATCTGTGCCCTAAAAGCTGTTCTGAGCAGGATTTTATCTGCTAAACAGTGGGTGCAGATGTGGAGGAGGACAGAAGTAGTTGCCATGGGGCTGTTAGGTCTTGGATAGTTGGATGTTTTGCCTCACTTCAGCATTAAGACAGGGAATCAAGATGGGGAGAGACAAACAGTAGCAAGGAGAGAAGGATAATCCTTCATTTTCCAGTGTTAAAGTGCTCCTTAATATCCGTAATCCCATAATTTTGATGTGTCTCCAAAAATCCCTTATCTATACACTTTCCTGGAAGAAAGTTTTCTTCTGTATTTCTGCTTTTAGATAACCCACAAATATAGCCATAAAAACTAAATCACACTACTCTGAAAATTAGAATAGAAAACCCCATTACCTATTATTAGAATAGAAAACCCCCCACAGCAGCATGACTCCCAATGTGGTAGAATAGGATCCTGTACCAGTGAAGGGGTTTTTTTGTTGTTGTTTTTGTTGTGTTTTTTTTTTTTTCCTCAAATCAATTTATGTAGTAAACCTTGCAGTTCTCTCAGCAACAGTTAACACACAACCAGATCAAATGAGTCCCTGTTAAAATATAACAGAAACAAACTGGTTTTACACTAAAAGGGTTGCAAATGGCAAGAATTATCAAAAATTACAGTTCCAATAAATACCTTCTCTTTTTATGTGGGTGCCTTCTGAGACTCATATACATATCTCCTAAGAATTTCAGTTCTTCTGGTGACATATTCAGATGGACAAGCAAACTACCTGTGAGATTTATTGTGAATTACTTGGTAAACACACTTATTGAATCTTTCTGTGTTAAAGGATGTGTATGCACATGTTTGTTTACAAGAAGTCACTGTCTAGATATTGGATTCTTAATTGATTGCTGCAGTATATGCTGTGTTTAAAAGCCGTTTGACACAAGTCCTTAAGTTTTAACTTGAAGATACGATAATCTGAAATTTATTATTGTCTTTTTAAGAAGAAGTTAATGCAGGTTTCTATGCTGACATTTTTAAATATCAATACACACCAAGATGAACCTACAAACCCCTGGAAATAGTACAATGTAATACAGACATATCTATTAATGAACCGGTTTCCTGTTTGGATTTAAAAAATCTTTTGTTCACACACTGGTAATAATAATACAAGCCATCCACAATCTCATAGGCCTATATTTTGTTGATCTGTGCAATTAATTTATTCTCTCTTAATTTCTCCTCCTACTTTCTATGGCATTCTCAACTTTAGAAAGTTTGGAGTTTTGTTTTATCCTCAAGATAGATATTTCTAAGCAGCTATGTCTTTTTATGTGGGAGTCTAAAACCCTAAAGAACTACGGTTCTTTAACACTTTGGTATATTTGGCCCAGGTCTCTGAAGCAAAAGCTGTCTGAGTTTTCCATACCCCAGCATGATGGAGAACTACTCCTGGCTGGAGCCTCGTAGCTTAACAAATAATAATTCAAGGCCACTGTTGGCCTTTTCCAATTACCTCACTAAACCAGATAGTTCTAGTAAAAGAGCATGCTAATTGATACTCTTTGAACCAGAGCTTATGATATGTTTTGCAATATCTAATATTTTCAGAAGGCTTAAAAAGTAATGTAGCTATGTTTGGATTTAGGTAAAATTAAAAATGCTTATGTGAGAGCTTAAGGTATTTTGATATTTAAACTTGCAGTGAACTCTGAGCAGCATAAAAATAGTCCTTTAGGAAACATATTCATGTCAACCACTTCTAAATCTGAACAGAAGGTGAATTCCCTTTAAGCCTCTAGAAATGCATCCCCAGTGCTGGCCACTTTTAACAGTGCATCCAAGAGATTATAGCTGAACTCTGTCTTATCAAGGGGGGCAAGTGAGGTTGGAAGTCATGAGATTTTAGAGAGGTGAGCTAAATTCTTTGGCACCAGAAGGATTG
The DNA here is from genome assembly GCF_987193195.1 of Phasianus colchicus. Lineage (NCBI taxonomy): Eukaryota > Metazoa > Chordata > Aves > Galliformes > Phasianidae > Phasianus > Phasianus colchicus. The sequence continues at coordinate 55,807,179 of NC_143439.1, read as the reverse complement.
AGCAGTCTGTGTAATGGTGGTGTAAAAGGAAGAGAGTTGGTTTCTTGGATAAATTATTGCTAAGACATTCGAGCTAGCAGTTAAATAGACCAGCACCCCAAACTCTAAAATATACCAGAGCCCCATGAAAAGTTGTAAATCTCACATAGATCTGGTAAGTTGTCCTATCTAATGAGGAAATGATTGAATTTTCATCATTGCAAGATATTAAACACATTGGTATTGTCTTCTTTGTCTTGATATTGGCATGGAGAGTGACGGAGAAAAAAACAGCCTAGAGGAAGCAGCTTACCAGCAAACAAAGTTTAAATCAAAAAAGGTCGTCTTAGATACCTTCCTGAATATGGAACTAAACTTCGTAAAATATATACTTCTCAAGGAGAGAAATTCTTTCATTAGAACAAATCTACCTGTCCAACTCTCGTGCCAGGATTTTTCCAATGCATTTTGATCTTTTACAGGCAGCTAGGCTGCCATTTGGGAATTAAAATGAAAGGATTGTATTTTTATGTGACCAGCACCAATCAGAATTATTTTTCTCCTGGGGAGTTGCTGTCCACTGATCTATTCTGAAAATTTGCATCCTCATTTCATTTTATGTGCCTGAATGAAATGTGTTGTGTGCTGAGCATTTTTGCCAACTCTGGGGTCTTGTCACAGTAGTCAGCATACAGTTGAGAGAGAATTTTTGCATCTCATAACAGAGCAAAATGTGCAGTATGGTTTCTTTATGTGTTAAAATGTAATAAACTTAACAAGTTAACCCCTTTATTCTTTTCAATATTTCCAGGAGTCAATCATTACAGCAAATAATTAGTAACCTGGCAAATTACATCCTGTTCACGGTATTGCTTTGACTTACCCCCGTTTTTTAGAAGATGAAGGTGGTTGGAGATCTAAAATGATCATTCAGACCTTCGATAATTTGTGCAAAATATTGCTGCAAAGCATTTGAAGACTGAGTGAAGCTGTGGATCATTATTAATGAGCCTTATGTTGTTGCTATACGTGATTGTGGAAAAGGTATAGCCCCTGCTACAACAGAATCTTGTACCAGAACTTACAAGGCAGTTCATAATTTGATAAAAGCTCATGCTAAAGCCTGGCACAGTTATGTCAAGATAATTAGAGAAAACAATGTGGACCTGTGCCTATAGCTCTGAACTCAGATTGGCAGCATTTCTACAAATTCTGTAACAAAACATGAGGCAACTGAAGGGTACCTGTCCTTTACCTTAAAAAGCTTTGTCAAAACAGTATTTATTTGTGGTGAATATCAACCCATTGTAAAGTCCTGCTACATGTTTAGTTCAGGGTTACTAATCGTAAAGGCTTCTAGAATTTAGTAAGGAGTTAAAAATGATGGCCTCATGTACTGCTGACTTCTTTGCTCTGAATTGTTTCACCTAAGATCAAGAAAATGCAGACAAGAGGCTAAGTGTCTCAATGGCATGTGAGGCTGAGTAAATAATGGATCCCTCTTGGTCTGTTGCAACTGGGAGTCTATGGCTTGCTGAAGTACCAGGGGTTTATACTGACTTCTGTATTATATCAAAGTATGACATAAAGCTCTCAGGACAATTTAACCACTACTACCTGGCCAGTAAGGGGATCTGAGAATCCATTGAATAATACTGGTGATTTGTTTTCTTTTGAGGAGCCCATCTGGATGGCATAAGACATTGTATAAGATATAAATAAACAAGTCACCTTGAGATTCTTAATTTAATGCTGGTGTGCCAGCTATAAAAAGTAAAGCCTTATTGTTTTCCTATTGCCTTTATACTTGATAGCTATTTTACAGTTTGAAAAGAAATACCAGTGTTTTATCATCTTTTCAACTCCAAAAATTATCTTTTTCATGCCAGCAATAAGGCTTTCTTGGCATGGATCTACTCCTGGCAATGGGACTTCTGGTGACTGCCAGTACCAAGGGGTTAAGGAGCAGTCACAATAAGCAGATGCTAATGCAGGAAAGATATTTTAGACTTCTCATTAAAATAAGTCATTTCACTGTCTTCATGGATATTTGCACAGTTTTGCTTTTCCATTGTTAGTCATAAAAGGTCAGCTCATGGAAAATTAAGTTAATAGGGTCAGTGCAAGTTGATGAAAACTAGTTTTAGTTTTAGCTTAGAAAAGATAGAGGGTAATGCATCTGATTTTATGGGCTTTCTTACATCTGTTCTGAATAAAACTTCTGCTCTCTTGTTCTGGGATATATATAATAACCCTCTAATTTACATCACCGAGAATGGGTTTTCCCAAAGTGACCCTGCTCTACTTGATGACAGCCAACAATGGGAGTATTTCAGGCTGAATTTACAGGAAATTTTATAAGGTACCATTTGATATGCTGAAAGATCAATTGTTCTAATTTTATATAATTTTCCTTTGTGCTTATTTGCATTCAGCAATGACCAGTGATTCTTGAAGCTAAAACTCATGTAAATCAGAGTAAAGCAATGTCATTAGAAAAAGAAAATGTTTAGCAGAAAGGAAAGCAAGTAGTTTTAATCTTGTTTCCATCTTTGGATAGAAATAGATAAAGAGATTCTCCGTACATTATTTCACATACTCAGTGTTCTAGGACCATTAATTGAAGAAAGCTGCCACACTGATCTTCAGAAATGCTCATCACACGCTTATTGTGAAGGATGTGAAGTTGAGTGCACCATTATATCTGACAATATACCCTTTCAGAATATGACCTCCTGTGCAGAATGAGGTCCCTGTAATAATTCATTCCTACACTGGGCTATTAAGACTTTATAACTCAGCTTTTGCAATTATGTCATAATAGGTAACAGTATTAAATACTGGTATTCTTTTGTTGTCTTTTTTTTTTTTTTTTAGAAGCTTCTTTACTATTGACTTTGATAGAAACATAGTTGGTCCAATATTGAGATCTTCTGGAAATTCCATTCCTACCTTCCATCTGCTGAGAGCATTCTCTGATGTAATTTACAGGGAGGAGGTCATCTCTCTATGTATCACGTAGAATGTATTTTAAAATACTGGTTCAGCCAGTTTTCCTGTCATATTTGTCCAAAGTGATCACAATAATGAATGTCATGTATTTGTTTAATATTTTTGGTAGTCATTATTCCATCTTCATTTTGCTTCTATTTTATTTCTGCTATGCTTTTATTTTTTATTTCATTACCTTAATTCAAACAGTCATTTAAAAACTACCAATCTGTCTTCATCCTTTCTATTCCAAGTCACAACCTAGACTTGTCAGCCATGCCAATTAACTGTTTCTTCAGCTGAATGGAAGATATAAAAACCATTCTCTGTCTCTGAAGCCAATTGGTAGGGTCTGCTTCTATCTAAAGCTGGTATACCACATTCTAGCTGCCTTGCCTCTTCCCATGCTGTGACATATCTGGAGAGTGGTTTTGTAATGGAGTAAAAATATTAATCTCCATGGATTATCAAGGGTATGTGTTTGAGTCATGCTATTGACCCTGTTTTGTTTACTTACTTTGCAGACAGGATGTCTGGATTTGATTTACTCTGAAGAAGATATCAAGAATTTAATAAGCATTTAAATGGGTTTAATTTCAAATCTAGTTGTTCTACAATGTACATTGTCTTATCCTGAAGTAAACATTTAAAGTCAGTCAGATGAATCACCACTTAGTGCATATCTATTCGTGTACAGTAAGACAATGAGGTTGACTAGCTTTGAGATTGGTGCATATATGGGAGACATCAACATTCAGGTAAAATGAGACTTACTTTGCCATTAATTCAGTCCAAGAGAGTTTTTAAACATGTGTGGTCTGACTGTAACCAATGCAACTCTACACAGGCTTAGTTAGGTTTTTGCTTTAATATTATGTTTTATTTATGTCTATTTGTTTATGCAGCAATAAACACGGTGGGCCACTGATTGAAACAGGTCTCTGTATACAAAGATAATATAAATATTAAATCCATCAACTGTAAAGCATTCTATGAAGAAATGCTTGTAACTTTATCCCCATATAACTTCTCCCCTGATGCTTGGAGTAAACATTTTCTTATATCCACTCCCTACAAAGTGACCCATGAATGAGCAACCCGTTCCAAGTTTTCAGTTCAGGTACCCTGAAAAACAGGATTTTCAAAGATGTTCACTTTATTTAATGCTTTAATTCTTAACCATTTATTAAGTGCTATGTGAAGCAGAACAGTTCAATTGCTCTGCAGTTGGTGTCAACAATAATTCCTTATCTTTGAGCTAACTTTTGAAATGTACAGGCTCACTCATGCAATCAGCTCCGGGTCATGATAGGGGCTTGTGTGGATTTTGCTGTGGGATTTGGGCATACTTATTTTTTTGTCTAACTGAGAAATAAGTATGCCTTACTACAAAGAAGAGTATATCACCAGCCACTGATTGCACTTGTAAATATAAAATTTTAATGTGTATTCTGATATTAGATTTTGCATTAAATATCCTCCTGCCTTTTAGAATACATGCTTGCATTGCTTATGTTAATATTGTCAGCCAATATTTTCAAAAAATATTTTCTCCCTCTTTGAGACCTTAAATGTCAGAAAGAGTTATATTCTTGTACTCTGAAAATCAGATACTTCAATGCGTCTCAAGATAGGTAGCAGGACTGCAGGTGTGCAAAATGCCTAAAATTTTGGATATCAAGACTATTTGGAATGAAAGGTTTTGGAGCTCTGAAGCAGACTTTTTATTCTATGAGTTTACTTAACATCCTTCACCCACTAAGACTGATTACACAGTGTGAATAACTAAAACAACCACTGTATGTTATTCCTATGGTTTATTTTTAAAAAACAATTTTGATGGTGTCAGATAAAACTGAAATTTTTATTTTGGGAGCAGCATTAGTTAATAAGAATGGAAATAGCAATGTAAATATGAACTAGGAAACAGAGAGTGAGCAGCATGGAGCCACTACAAATATATCACATTATAGCTGTTATAAGATGGAAAATAGTTTTTAAACACTGCCATGTTGCTTCTGCACTATATGGATAGATAAAAGCATCAATATTTTAATAAATGTGGATATACATATTTAACATCTCTACAGAGCCATAAGCATGCATGGTACTTTACAGATAAATGAAAATGATGTCTTCTTACCCCAAGGAGCTTAAAATCTAATTTAGATACAATGCATGAAGAGAAGACGAACAGAAGGCCGGATGAGATGTATAAAGAGAAAATGGATCAGAGTTGTGAATTGCCTTTTACTACAGTTGCTCTTCCTTAATTTTATGTAATATATGTTAAGGATGACATCTAGACCAAAGATCAAGGCTGCCAATAAAAAGGTAATTGAAACTACTTAGTTTTGGAAACTGGAACCTTTTAAAAGAGATAATAGAGTTTCATAAAATCCATGAAGGAGAGCAATGTAAATAGTGGATGGACTGTTGCCACAGGCAGATGATGGAGAAGAGCAAAGAAGTAATTCCATAATCTGGCCAGTAGGAGATTAATAATAATGCTGATGGGGAGGAAAAAATGAATTAAATGAAAGTTAGAGTGCAGAGGGCTGCACGAAGTGGAAGGAGAGGTGAAGTTAGTATGAATAGAAGGTAAAGAAGTTGAGGATGATGTGACGTGATATGGGCAGAGGCAAATAAGAGGGAGATGAGAAGCAAGAATATATGAGAATAAGCAGGACTGGAGCTGGAAGTAAATAGAAAGCATATGAACATTCAATTTGGAGTTAGCTAGAAGGTCAACAGTGAAAAATGCAGGGCAAATGAGAGAAATTATTGCTAGAAGAAAGGGATAAGTAAAGCTTAAGATTCAGATGGTGTTGATTTTCTCCTTAAATATATTTGAATGGAGCAGAAAAGGAAATGAGATACAGAGAATGCTGACTGCCATGGGAAGTGCAGAGCAGAACTAAAACTGACAGTAAGCAAGGTGATACAGTTAAGAGGATTTTAAAAATGCACCTCATGTTAAATGCAGTTTCTTCTGGACTGCTTTTGGGTCTTTTTTTTCTGCTCATACTTCTAAGATTTGTTATAAAACCTTTTATGTCTTGTTGTCACTGTATACTTTGATTTTGCTCTCATAAACTAACTGCTTAGTCTACATTGTAGACACACACTAGCTTGCTCTTGATGCGTTTGCATGCACATAAAACAGTGAGGTTATAATGCAATACTGTAGTCCCTGAAAATATGATTTATTGTTAAATTAAATATGGATGTCATAATGTGATTCCCTCGGGTCAACTATAAGCTTGAATGATATTGAAAGAGCTGCAGCTGCAGTTCTGTTTCTTCATTGCCACTGACAAAAATGCCTCTACAAATAGAATACAACAATGCAGACATCTTAAGGAGTTCTGAGATGTGCTGTCCCTGGCATAACATTGCCATGTGATGTTTTCAAGAACTATAAATACATTGACTACATTATAGTGTAAAAGTTAAGAAGCTTTGTGGTAGTCACCGCAGAACTGCTCAAATCAAGCAGAATTTTTTATCAATAACATAAGGGATTTGAAGATTAAAACAAAACAATGAAAAACCAAAAGCTTATAAAGATGATAGCACAGAATGATGCATTTATCAGATTTTTAATATAGTTTAGGGTTCAGTATATAGGATGTGGTTCTGTACAATTTCACTTAGATGCCAGTTTCATAATTTCACTTTATCACAAGCATGGCTACACATAATTTATTAGGATAGATGTTTGAAGCTACCTCTAGACAATGACAAGATTCTCTTGTTACTGAATGCCTGAGCTTTTTCAAACTAATCCCATAATCTGAATTTTCTAATATTCACAAGTGGACACTTTCATTTTTCAACTCTTAACCAGCAGTTTTGCAATGGAAAATTATGAAGAAATGTTTTATTTCTCCAAAATGTTCTGTAATGTGCCTTCAAAAGTATCTTAAGTGAAAATAATGCAACATACTTATGAGCTTCTGTTAGTAATCTCTCCCTTCTATTGGAAACAGAATAATAGGAGTCTGGCTACTACAGCAAGAGAAAACAACTGACTCTGTACGGTAGTTAATTGCCAGTGTCTCGATTTCAGATAGAAAAAAACAAATGGAAAGTAAGAAAAAACAAGGATGGCTGTGGACCCTGGAGAAAGGAACTGCCTGATTCCACCATAGGAGTTTTGTGTGCAGTGTTAAAGACTAGCTAGGCTGTGTAATGCATCTGTGCTTGAGCTGTAGGGAATCTAGGTATAACCGGTATTTCACATCCTCATGCCGTGTCTGCGATGTACTTTGGTTCCAAGTAACCAGCCCTCAGTGAACCATAAATTTTCAGAAGCATTAGCAACTGCAGCTCAAGAATAGTTCCCGCTCTGTAGGGAAGAGAGAGAGGTCACAGGTGGTTTTGTGACTACTTGTTGTCTCAGAGAGTATAACCTAAATATTTAGGCCCTGTGGATGTAATACCGCTGCTGGTCTTCCTCATCAAGTCCCTTTGGGCTATTATTAGGGGCAAAGGATTTGCTTTGCCTACATACAAATATGACTGGACTACACTGTTAAAGTAAATTCAGGATTCCTCAGCTTTGCTACCAGTTGTGCAAGCTAAAATTTGAGATCTCAGTGGCTAACCATCAGATCCTACCTATGTGGTCAGAAAGTTAGAGACAATTATTCCTTACCTGCAACTTAGAGATTTCCCTTAGGAAATGATTTGTATGTACAAAACATAATCCTCACATCAGAAGCACCTACTATAGTTTTTGTTTTTGTTTTGTTTTTATTCTGCCTATTTGTTGTGCAAGTTGAAAGATAATTGCAATACCACTGGGGGAAAAAAAAAAACAAAAAAAACCCTTCATAAATAAAAAGAAGGGATTTGGGCCTTTTGCATGAATGAGCTGTCTTTTATGAAAATTGTGAGTTTCAGTTCATCAGATATGGATTGCACATAACATTACTGGTTTTGAAATCAGTTCTAAGCTTCATACTTTGTTTGGAGTTACCTTTCTGCAACTTACTGAATCCACAGAAGCACATCATAAAAAGTACTGTGCTGGTGGTGTGTCTTTGAGATAGTTTTAAATTTTAATCCTTTCTTTTTCAAGATAATTCAGTTTCAAATAACACAAGCTCATTATGTGCATTCTAAGTGTTTTTCCTAGGATCATATACAGGATCACATATACTGGAAATGAAGTTAATATATAAAATACACTGCCATAAGCTATTCTATATAGGCACATATATTTCCTGTAATTGAGAGGTAGGTACAGTTTATTGGAATAAACATCTCTATTTAGATACCTATCACTTCATAAAGTCACAGATATCTGTTCCAGAAAATGAGATTTTGCATTTTGATATAGAACAGGAAATCTATTTTGTCTCAGTGCAGAACTCATTACCACAAAATATTATGAAAATTGTTTCCAAAAGATATTAGAGAATTAGTGAGAAAGCTGATAAATTTAGTGGTGATGGTACAAATTTTTTCTCAAAGTGTTCCTAAATGATGAATTCCATGAGAGGTATTCATGCACTGTTTTTCTTCTTTCTCTCTAAATATCTGCTATTGACCATTTAAGTAGACAGATCTGCAATTTGGCAGTCTTTATGTTGTTTGATAATCACTAAATAATTGTTTTGTTTTGTTTTCTTTTTCCTGTACTCAACTCATGTATAGCAGTGTAAATAGGAGAATGAATGAAAATAGAACCTTAGCTAGGGTCTACAGAAAAAAAAAAATTATATATCTGTTTTTAGTATAGCCTGGACAGCTAATATATTGCTGGCCAGCTTTCACTACTTATTTTTTCATGGTGTTTCTCTAATAGTAACAGCTCATCATTTAATTTCATGGGAGTTATTGTAATTCTAAAGGGCTGAAAATGAAGTAAATGCAACTGTACGGGGAATATTACAATGTCAAATGAAACAGGGTCATTGCAGTTCTACATGTATGTTGCTATCATGTCAAGCTAATGGAAGGAAACCATATTGATCAACAGAGCAGAGTATCAGAAGTGACTGAATAAAATGCAAACATGGCATTATCTGTTATAAAGTCTTATTAAATGAAAATAAAAATTTTAGTCTATACCACTGCATTATAATTTGATCTCATAGATGTCAGGTGATTTAAAGCCATGATTTCCACTGCAGTTTTGACTGAGCAGGTGTATGTTCCTTCAATGCATTAACACATACATTCACTATGACCTACTTTATAATTGCTGTGGGAGTTTGCCTTTGCATTTTTTGATAGCTCTCTGTTCAGATTCTCAACCATAACATTGCATTAGTTTATTTGCATTAAATCAATTTGGCTAAAGGATCTCTCTTTTTTGTATGAAGAAATACTTAGCCTCATCATACAGGGAGTGAAGTACTTCCATCTCAATTTTAAACTAGGGAAATTGAGGTAGCACAAGTTCAGTGTAATTTAGCTAAGGTCAAAAAGAAGATGGCACTAATACTAGATGTAGTGTCTGGATTTTCTGTTCTCCTTCTCTGACTCTGTGTGCTCAATGTCACATTCTTGCAGCGAACACATTTTGAAGTAAACATTCATATCAGAGAATATGAAGATCTACATGAATGCATGGTATGTGCTTCTATCAAAAACTCTAATGGGAAAATCATCTACTGAACCCATATGGAACCTGGAAATTAAATGCAAAATGTTACTATTTAAAATATACTAAATATGCTTATCTTGAGTGAGGGAAGTCTGAAGCTTGAACAGATTTTTTTTGAGGAGTTAATAATTCTATGATACTGTGGAATCATTTCTCCAGAAAAGTAGGTGGACAGTTATATTTCTGGCAAATGAAAAAATCAAACTATCAAATAGTAAAATATCTGCAAGTCATAATACCTCTATGAAAATGTTGAATGTGTTTGGATGCAACACAATTTAGAATATAGAGGTTTCTTAAGAAAAAATATGGCATTTATTTATTCATGTTGAGGTAACAAAAAACTAGCTACATGAAGTCTTCTGGACTTCCCTAACAGCTCTCCTTCAGCAAGAAGTTAATGTAAGAAAATGTAATTATCTAGAGGATAATTTGTTAATGTTCATGTGTGCTTAAAAACTATTTACTTTTACATTTAATTTTCTTACAGCAATGTAACAATCAAATGTATTTTTCTTGCTGTTTTCTGAGAGGAGGAATCCTCTCTTGCTGGCACAATTTTGTTTTGGAAAAGTAAGACCTAAAAATATTTCCCGATACTTACAGGAATTTGGTGTTCTAATCTTAAGTTGTGCATTCTGTCACATTTGCTCAGTGTGAATGTGACTGAAAGCATCAGAATATGGAGAGATGTTTTTTAAACCATCTTGCGCGGGAGATAAAATCTGGAGTGAGTTGGACTTGCATGAAAAGTATTTGCTAGCGTTGGTGTTCCATGGGATTAATTGACATTAATTGACAAGGGAATGAAGACCCCCGTGAAGTCTATGTGTAAGGGAAGGATGTCTGGAAAGGTTCCTTATCCTGCAACCCACACTGTATCTCACCTGTGTTTCAGTTTTTAAGAAGCCTTTTAGATACTTTCATGTTAGCCTTCCCTTCTTTGCATTCGCCTACTAACACCAATGAGCCAGATACAGCAAAGGCTGGTGAATTTCTGGAAACACTGTTTCCTCGGCAAAAAATGTTGTTTATGCTGTTGCTGTTCTTTGCATTGCCTAATTTATTGGAATTCAGGCAATGTTAAATGAATGATAGAGTTTATATGGATATTAGTAGGGGCTACAGGAGCTTTAGTGAAGGGCTTAAGCAACAAAGAAACACTGATTTTTCAGAAGGGATCAACTGAAGCCTGTATGTGCCTTAGGCATTTGAATGTTTCTAAAAAAAGTTAGATGGTCAAAAGCCAACAATTGTATTGTGTGTTATCTTTTCTTAGAAGTTTATGAAAGTGTGTGAGTCATTTTTATAAAAAAAAGTCAAGAATTACACATTTTTCATTACTACGTGTCCTTGTTAAAGAATACTTTGTGATTATTTGGATGATTTTAAAAAAAGGCGAAACAATACTTTTCCTTCTGTGAATGCAGGGTCGGGGCTTACAGTGCCGGGCTGATGCGGTATAATTTCTGCTTGCACTAATATGTTCCCAGCAGTAAGTACACACCTGCTGTAACAACTGAAGCTGCTGTGCACTTTTCAAGTTTATTCCTCAGCCATCCTGCATTGTAGAAATCCAATCTAAAGATCATAAAGGAATGAATAAGCATAGCTGAATGCAGTGCCAGAGACAAATGCTTTAGCTCTTGCAGAAGAAGGAAAGAGTACTTTTGCTTCCACAGCTTCTGAAACGGTGATTTGAAAGCTCTCTTGGACTTGCATGCCTTTTATATCTGAAACTCTGAATGTCACCTCTGATCTCAGCATCCAGCTTTTTGGCTGTCTGGCAGTCTTTTTCTCATGAGCTACCCCAGCAGTTATGATCAGCTGGGTGCACAAGTAAACAGTTCACAGGTTCTGCATCCTGCCCTTTACTCAACATCTTTATAAGCTTCTGAAAGGGATCTTTCACTAAGATGTACAATTTTCAGTGCTGGAATGCAGCTAATCAGTCTCCTCTCTCAGGTACTGGCTCTGCAGGGTGAGCATTGGCTTGAATACAGGACGTGCATCCTGAAACTTCAGTAATTCAATACTCTTTATATATGTTACTACTTAAATTAGGGTCACGAAATCCCATTTTCCATTTGTAATCTTTTGACTATTGTGATTTTTTCTGTTCTTATTTGACGATCATGGTATTTCTCTTTTTCTCTATTCCCTGCTTGCCTTACCCCTGTCAATCCTGTGTTTTCCAGCAGGCAGATGCTGATTCTCCTCATCCATGCGTAATCCCAATGAAATTTTCATTTTCCATATTTTATAGTCTGCTGCTATTCACCTTTTTAAACACAGGCAATAGGAGTCCAAGGGAGAAGAATTCACTAACCTCCTGGGGATACTAAAAATGATCATAGTCTAGCAAGTCACTCTTTAAAGATCCTTTTTTCATTCCACCCTTCCCTCTGCTACTCTTTAAGTATTTAAATCTGCCCCCCACCAGCCAGACTTCCTCACCAGATGGTGCCTTCTGACTAGCTCTGCCTTTCTTCAGAGGATGAATAAGTACAGCGAAGAGCATAAGGAACTGGTGAGACAGCTACTGGAATATTTCATCAGTGCTAGTGTCCACTTCTTTAAAAAGACAGTGAAAAATGGGAGAGAGTTCAGGAAGAAGCTACAAAAATGATTTGAGGGCTGGAGAAAATGCCTTATGGTGGGATTCAAAAAGAGCTCAATCTGTCTAGCTTATCAAAAAAGAAGATTGAGAGGGGACTTGATTACAGTGTACAGGAACCTTCATGGGAAAAATATACAGGATACTAAAGGGCTCTTTAATCTAGTGGAGAAAAGCATAAAAAGAGCCAATGGCTGAATGCCAGACAAATTCAGATGAGAAATCAGACACATTTTCTAACAGGGAAAGTGATTAAACATTGGCACAAATTACAGTAAGTCCTGGATTCTGCACCTCTTGCCTTCATATTAGTGCTGAGTGTAGTTTGGAAGATACGCCATAGCCAAACCCAGATGTTAGATACATTACAGGGAATCTACTGAAATTTAAGATCCTGTGATACACAGAAGGTCAAACTGGACAATCTTATGATCTCTCTGTCTTTGATTCTATGAATTCAAAGGTGCTGACAATGACTATCCATACATCATGAAAATCAAGCTGGACTGAAGTATAGCCCTGCAAAAGCTAGACAGTGGTTTTGTTGAAGTAGATGTATTTAAATAATGATTGGGGAAAAAAACACACTTTTTAAAAAAATAAAAAAAATAATGGAATGGATTGATGCAGAGCATTTAACATATTAATGTTTAAATTATTTTAAATTAATATCATTTTTTCAAGTCAGAACAAGTTGAAAATGTATATTTTATAAATAAATATCAAGCTGTTTCTTCCAGGAGATTTTAAACCTGAATATTTATATTTTCCCCAGATTGTTTTGCATTGTTTTTTTCTGGATGAAGGAATTCTTCCCATCTCACTATAATTGAATTTACAGCGTGTTTATTTTCATGAGAACATCACCAAAGATTTGTCCAGAATAACAGGGAAACTTGTTCCACCCTAATGCTCATTGGTTGTTCTCACTTGTTCTCCTCTCTGAGAATCATTATCACTTATGTGGGCAGTGATAGTTTTTTAAATGATGTAATCATATATAGGTGTGAAATGGTAATGGCTTTATCCTTAAAGATAAAGATTTTTTAAAAGGTTAATTATATTCCACAAATTGTTTTAAAAGTACAATGTTAACATTATTGTAAGACCCAGAGTTGGAAAGCAATTCCCCAGTCTAATATATGTCATTTAATTCTAATAAACTTCCTTATTTTTTTCTCATTATTTCTACACTTTCCAAGTCCTAATGCTAAATTTAATGCTAAATACTTTCTCTCTTTCTTTTGTGTTCTTTCTTCCAGCTGTTTGTAACCGTGTTTCTTCTACAGCCATAGACATCACATAGCCAGGTGAAACATATTTATCTTTTCTTCTTTGTCTGAGCAGATAATTCATTTTTTCTTTCAATCTTTTTTTTTGTTTATTTTGTTTTCATCAACTTCATTCAATTTCTCACAACCTCTCCAAAAAAGTCATACATGGGATCACACTAATGTCATTTATTGCATAGTCATGATTGCTGCTGTGTTTCAAGCAAACTCCAATGCAATTTCACCCTGGGAAAAGAGAAGCTGCATTCTTATGTCTAAAGTTAGGGAAGAGATAGAGGAAAAAATATCAACTCAATATAGAAAGCCAAGTTGTATATAGCAAAAGCTCAGTGGCAGATGCAGGAAGAAAAAGGTGTCATGACTGTGGTTGAGGCAGATTAGAAAGAAATGACAGGTAAGGAGAAGGAGAATGTGGCAGTAACTGACCTTAGCTGCATAAAAGTTGGAAATTCTGTGAAAGACGTACACAGGAATTTCACAAGATTTTATCCACCTGGACCTTAGGAGATGAATTTTCATGCTTTTCTACGTGTTTTACTGGAATCTTCTCATTCTTCAGCACTATTAGCAGCAGCCATAGTCATCCTCTTTATCTCATCAGCTTCAACTTTGCCCTCTTTGTCTTACACAGAATTGGATAACAATTCTTCCTTCACATTGACTAATAATAATAATAATAGCAATAGTAATAATTTTTAAAAATCAATACAATCTTTCAGTTCTGATCTATCACCACCTGTATTTTCTCCATGGGGCACAGGCCCTCATGGCTAGGGCCCAGACATATCCTCCCTCTATAGATTTTCTTTCACATACGATCCAGAGAATTCTGTCACCATTCAATCTGTAGCTAATCCAGGACAATTAAATAAGCAAGAATATGTGGAAAATGGAAAAGCAAATTCTTAAGACTTAATGTGGCTGGGTTGGGAAAGTATTGAAGTTAGAGATTAGAGACTCCGGTTGAATAGTCTCTGATCAGAAGAATTTCACTAACATGGCAATATGCTGTTACTAGTATGTGGCCTGATAGCTTATTTGTTTCTGTAGTACCAGTTTTCATTACTATTTTCTTAAAAGTCAGCCACGATCAAAGGCTCAAATGTACATGTGGCTCTTTGCTGGCAGTCAGTGTGAGCCCAGTGCCAGAATTCACGCCTGCTTTTCATTTATTCTGAGTGTCTGAATAATGCAGACGGTGTGTTCTGTACATGGTCTGTAACTGGAGGTGGCAGTGTTCTGCTGCGTCCTTTCTGTAGTCAGTTTTAGCCATGGAAAGTCCATTTCAATTCTCTCAGTCTTAATCTATCTCTTTTAAATAAGCAAAGCGTGTGCACCAGTATGAAAGATGTAATAGAGAAGATTAATATAATAAGAAAAATGTCTTCACTTAAACAAAAAGGTTTTCCAGGGCTTTAGTTTTATTAATATATAAGTAGCGTTTATAAACTGCATACAAAACATACCGTAAAGGTAACATCTGTTCTGTGTGCAACAAAGGCAAAACCCAGTTCTAACACAGGAGACATTCCTCTTTGTCATAGATAGCCAGAAGTATGAATATACTGCATGGCTGCTATAATTATGCAAAAGATTTCAGTAAAAAAAAGAAGCAAGCTAGACACTGAAAACAAACCTTTGATTTAGCCCATTACTAGTAATTACCACAACTCTGCCCTGCTCCAGAGGTGGCTTTTTTTTTTTTTTTTAATTTTGGGGAGTGAGAAGTTGTTCACTTTGTGAAACGTTGAACAGCTTGTTAGAATTTGACTAATTGAGGGAGACTTTACAGAAACAGAGGAGAAGAGCTAAAGGAGTAAGCCGGCTACAGAATCCAGCTGCCCTGCAAAGATCCCAGCTGCAAAATATCACACTATATGTGGATATTGATTTTTTTACCAGCCAAACCACTGAGTGTACCTGAACCTGTAAAACAATACAATATTGATCTATTAAAGAAAGTGATCTATTTTGAATATCTATTCTCTTTACTACTGCAGGGTGCAGAAAGATACCTATTTGCTAGCATAGCCTGGCATATCTGTTCAACAGACACCAGTTCACACCATCTGGGTGTAACGTTAGCTGACATCTCATCTTTAAAAACTACAAAATACTGTTAAATCTTCCACTGTCAGTTTCTAGATATGCCAGGTGGTTTGCATGGAGCTGTTTGAAATAGAAGACCTACTAACAAGCAGAGTTAGATTTTTTTTCCAAGTAGCAATTTGTTTAACAGGTTTCCACTGCAACTCTTAAATGATTTCACTTAAAAGGACACTGTGAATGTTAATTAAAACATTCATTAGGGTTTTAATAATTCCTTAGAGGCTTTAAACTGAAATCTGTTTCTGTACCAAAAATGTTTTTTTTTTCTTGTCTTTGTCCATCTATTTTTGGGAAACGAGTGAATGTTGTTGGACTGCTAATACTGCTTCTCCTCCTCCAACCCCCAGTTAGTTTTGAGAAAAGAAGCACATGTTTGGTTAGTGATGGGGAAAAGACAAACTCACTTTTTAATTGTTTCCTTACAATGAAACAGTTGTGAGAACTGAAATCGAGCCTTCTGTTTTCTCAGTTCAAGCATGCTTTTCTGGAGTGTCTTTTGTGCAGTGCTGTTTAGGTACATAAGCATGATATGGTAAATCTGTCCCTATGTTACAACACTCTGAAATCTCCATTCGGTGGGCATCAGCCTAGCTGGACATTTTCTCACTAACCAAAGTGCGTATTGATAATTTTTGTGAGTGATATTGTCAGGCATGAATGGCTGAATATGCCACACAGACAAAATTCAGAATTCCAGATTTAGTGGCAGTTTCACCATTAACTTCAATGTGACCAAGAAGTAATTATACTTGAATGTAGATTACATTTAGTAGGAAGTCCTACATTTATTCATCAGTCACAAAAGGGAATGGATATGTTTGAATCTTTTGAAATTTTCTTTAGGTGTACTTTTGCAGTATTTCCTGATTATTTTTGTGCATTTCTGTGCAGTGGAACATAATTCAAATATTTAGACTCATATAAATTGTGAATATTGTGATGCAGCATTGCTCTTTTTGTATGTTCTATTTCTACGTTAGAAAGTCAGATTATCATTACTGTATTACTGGAATTTTGATCAGCTTTTTTGATCTTTCTCTTGTACTTTCTTAGTTTGTGCAGTTGAAATCTATGTCTCTGTCTAATCTCATTCCACAGATCAATTTTTCCCCTTTGTATATAAGCCAAATATGCTAACTCTACGTAGGTATGATGCACAGTAATGCATGTGGCATTAAATTAATGTTCTTTTTTATTCTCTTGATTATTAAACATCTATTTAAATCCATATATATCATTTGCCTCTACCTTTCATTTGCATGATTGAAAGCTTTTTGATAGTGAGGCATATGCATGTATATGCAAGCTCCAGAAATTTTCAAGGAGAGGCATATTTCACAGTTTTCACTTTGTGGTCTGTGAGGAATCTTATTTTTTGACCAAGTATTGATTGCATAGTACAAATGTACAACCCTTGCTTTTATTCAGAAGGAAAGAGCTTGGGTGATGATGAACATTTGTGGCAGTCCAATAGGATAGAAATACCCTGACTCCCATGATGTACTCACTGTAAAATTTTTTAAGTGCCTATGTTGATGTACAATGACTTCTGCAAAAGCAGTAAGAGATTCAAGATTTGGCATTTTCATTTTGAATATGGGACACTATTGGTGTATTTCCAGTATACACAGATTTTGATGTAATTATCCAGTATTGCCAATTGAATTGGTAAGAAATGGCCAGTTTTTCCTGAAATGGACCCCAACGTGACAAGAAGAGGTTCACAGTGAACAAGTATTCTCATAGCAAATACTATAGCCTACCATTTTTCCATACGTATAGGAGTCAGCAAGGTAGATATAACTGTAGATATAACTATCACTCACATTAAATGCTTATTGCAGAACAACTCAGGTTGGGTTCAGTCCAATGTTTGTTAATAATAGCATCCTAAAAGCTGGGTGCCTTATCCTAAGGTAAAGAGAGCAAAAGATGCTCTGTACGAGGGAATAGCAGTTAGAAAATGGTGCGACACAGTTCAACTTGTATCTATCCCTTCCCCTACAGATTTAACTAAGTCAGTATTCAGGGACAGAAATTTCAAGGGTTTTTTTCTAGGCCTGGAATCTCTCTTACAGACACCTGCATGGTATGACTGTGAGGTCAAAGTCTCAACCATCCATGCCTAGATAAAGCACTGCTGTTCCCTGTTCTGAATCTTCATGATCCTTGTTGTCAGTGGTTGTACCTGGAATGCTTTTCACTCAAGACTCTAAGCAGGTAAAACCTGGATATTTGTAATAAACAGATTTACTGCATTATATCCAGGGTTTCCCCCTATTCTTTGCCTTATTAATATGCCAAGTGATTCATTGATAATGTTTGCTCACAAATCTGCTTGTTCTGCAGACATTAGGTGCTATAAAGATGTCACTTTCAGAACAACACTTTTGGAAATGCTGTTCTCAGGAAATTTTCACTATTTCTCATTACTTTTCTTGGCTGATCTTCACTGCTTAAGTTTGCAATGCAGCTTGTAAAATGAGACTGAAAATTGAGAAAAGTGGAAAATACTCTTCAGTAGCACTGTTTGTAATCTCTGAGTAGTCACTATATACTTTGAATATTTCATCCTACAAAGCAGAGCAGTTGGTTGTTGAATTAACTGCTAAGATTCGGTGCACTCAGAATGACCAAACATTTAGTCATCATCACCAGTTACAAAACTCTATGTTACATGCCTAGGTGCTCTTGTTGTCTGCCAGATGAGCCAAAAGTTTCTTTTCCTGTGCAGCCATTTAGCTGCATGAAAGTGGATTAAAAAGTGTTTTTCTGCTCTTGGTAAAGGATCAGAATTGGGTGGGCTTTAAGGTTCCTTCCACACAACCACTCCATGATTCTGTGATGAAAATTAATCTCTGCTCTCAGTGACATTAACTCTCACTTCCCATCTTTCAGAAGAATGTTTACAAGAAGTAATGCTTTCCACTGTGTAAGAAATTTTTTTTCCTCTGGCTAAAGCTGTTCCATCCCTTTTAAAGTCCAAAGATAAACTGAATATAATGTTTCAGTGAGGAAAAAGACAGGGATCCACTCCTTGTGTTTTAATAACAGAAACAGAGTTTTCCAAATCAGTTTTGTAGGACTAGCTTTGCTGAAACTGCAGGCTGGAAAATGAGGTGCCCAAATTACTGGTTGCTAAACTGTAAGTTCAAGATGAAAAGAATTAGAAAATACTGTAAAAAGAGATTGCTATAGAAAATCCTTCGTGAAGAAATGAACAGTACTATTGCAGAGCCAGGGAGTTACTTTGCCAACTTGTTATAAATTAAACATTTCTGTTAGTATTGCAAATATTCATCGTGTCAAATATTTTGACCATATTGGCTTGAAGAAATAATATATTGTGAACAAATAAGCTCCTTTACATTTTTCAGATCCTGTGTCAAAAGACTAGCATATACACATGCTAAATTTGCTCATTTTGCAAGTAGGTAGGGAATAGCCTTGATGAACAAGTTTTCTAACAAAATGGAACAGGAGGCAAATAGCAAAAAAGAGAGTGAAGGTGCAAGAATGTTCACATAATTCCAGTTAGAAAGAACTTAGATAAAATTTAGGCAGAGAATTTGGAAGAATAGTGATAGGAGGTACAGTATTTTAGATGGAAGAAGTTTTGCTGATTGTAAGCACATAGAACTGATGGAGCACGCAAAATAACCATGAGATGCCTGCACAAGCTGCTGAATGTCTGCCACAGATAGGACTGCACATTCATCCTAAGGAAGCTGTGGGCATCCAGTATCAGATACCACAGAGGCAAACCTGGACAGGCAGAAAAGTACATTTAAGAGTCATTAATGCTGGGGAATAAGTGAGTCCAGGACAGCTACAGAGACACCCAGGAGGTGTCTGGGAAGAGTGGAAAGGGAACGATGACAGAGACTTAAGAGATGCTAACAGAGACAGAGGGGAGATAGAGGATCTATCAGCAGTAACTCTCTAATGCTGTCAGCCACATGAAGAAACAATAAGTTGGTGTCACAGAAACGTAAGGGTGCGAGTTACTTATGGAGAAGTATGTGGCCTATAGAGTCAAAGGTAACACAGCTATCAAGGAGGAATGAGCACAGGGAGATGAACCTACAAGAAATAGGAGCTTAATGTGAAGGATGACAAGACAAATTAGATACTTGGCAGTACACCTAAAGTGACTCCTTCAGCTTCTGCGACCACCTACATTGGCAGAGTAATTAGAAGATCTTCCAAACACAGTGATAAATGACATGATAGGGGCAAGGAGATCTATGCCTATTTATAAAGTGCCTGTGATCTCAGTATCTAGTATCTCAGTAGACAGTTAAAGAAAGAAAGTCACTATCCAGTAGCAGAATATTTTCTTTAATTTTGGTTAGATGAATTGGTATAAAAACATATTCCAAATCAGCAAAATTTTGTCAGGCATGACAAAAGCAGAGGAGGCCTCTCTACATTGAAGTGCAGTGTACTTCCTTAAGAACTGGAAGCACTCATGCTTTGAAGCTGAAATAAAAAAGCATATTTTATAAAATTATTTAATGGTTACACTTTCTGAAGGAAAAAAAACCCTTCAACTAACCTATGCAAAAAAAAAAAAAAATTAAAAAAAGCTGGCATGCAATTTCACTAGCAGTGTTAGAAAATCGTGCTTAGGGCTTAAAAATAATGAGCTCCTAATGTGTTTTTCTAATCAAAGTATCAGCATGAAATTCACTGTATTTGGAGATCGTCTTATTATTAAGGCAGCAGTGTATCAAAAGTTCACTGAAGATATTATTTTTGTCTCATCTTTGAATTAGATTTGCTTTCGCCCCTCCCTTTTAATAGTTTTAAGTCAAAAGCAGTAGAAACAAGACAGGAGCAGTGCTTATCACATCTGTTCCAGCTTCATTGGACTAACAGACATCGTTCTCAGTCTCAGTTATCTTTGCATGCAACACTGTTTTGAGAAGGTTTGTTACGCAAAAGCTTTTTTCTCCCCAAGATTTAGGCACTTCATAAATCAAATAGACAAGCCACAGGATGTTACTTCTTTCCCTATTTAGTCTATTGGATGCAGATAGGCATGTATTGTAGGCTCTTCAATAGCTTATTTTCTAACTTCTTAATTTTGTGGTTTTAACCCAGGCAGTGTTTTCCTATCACAAAACCAAAGCCGTATTTCCACTATCAAAACCATGTAATTTTACCAGCTGTGAACCGGGTGGTGTTTCTAAAGATCATTTTATTTTGCCTTACAGCAGCAATGTCATCTATTCTTGAGAGATCGACTTTCTGTATTTCATTTTGTTTAAATATTATGCTTATGTAGAAAAAGTGACGTGTATATTTCTAGGAATATGAAAGAAAGAAAGAAACAGATTAGACTTGCTTTATTTTCTTTGCTAAAACAGTCGAAGGAATGCAGATTCTCTTCCGTAATTTTTGTCTGATTTCTATTATTGAAGTTATGTGAACATTGCAAATTTTCATGCAATTACTCATGATTCTTTTTTTCAAAGAATATCTCCAAACAGCTGGCTAGGCAATTGGTATTCAACCTTTTTTGCAAGCCTTGTCTCATGGCCACTCATATTTACTTGAACAAACTATGGTGATTTCACTCTGACAGACAGCTGAACTCCACCGCAACCACTTTCTTACTCCCCTTCCTCAAAGTAAGGGGAGCAGATGATTCAGATGAAACTAAAGTGCTCAAGGGTTTAGACAAGGGCAGGGAGATTGGTCTCACCAATTACTATCACATAGTCTGATATTAATGAAAGAACAAAGAGGTAAAGGGTGGCTGGAAGCTCTTTAAACCCTGCCTTCGTTATCTGCACCAAGACATGTGTAAGCATAGAGAAAAGAATTCAAGCAGTAACTTGGTTATATGATTTGCTTCATGGAATACATGCATTACCTAAACAGGCATTTCATAGTCAGGGGTTGAATAAAGGCTAAATCATGTCTACCACTTCTCTACTATGCTGCAGAGTGTAACTAGGAACTGGTGCGCAGCCTTGTTTCTAACATACATACGGTGCACTGCAGGCAGGATCATGTAAAAGCTGCTGTGTTGAGAGGAATTTGCAAAAGGTAGAATTATAAAAAAAAAAAACAAAAAGAAACAATTAAAAAAAAAAGTGAAATTATTTTATTACTCAACCTGAATTTCACAACATGAAAGCATCTCCCACAGTGGGCTCCCAAACCAACCCTTAAAAATCTTTGTAGATGGGAAGAGGTGTCTTGTATTCACTAGTTTGCATTAGAAGTAGAAGGATGCTCTATATACTGGTTTTGGTAGCTTCCTAAACCAACCCTTCCTTTTGTAAAGGAAAGGAGTGGAAATTTGCTGCCCTACTATAGTCCTTCAACCCACCTATAAACTTGAGCATGTGTAAATGTAGGGACAGGGAGTTAAACAACCTCCATTAGTAAAACAATGTTATGTTCGGGTCTGCCAACCCTGCTTCCAAGCTCTCTTTATGAACAGCAGGAAAAGATTAATACTTTGGATTGCATTCACAAAAGGACAAGTTATTCATAGAAGAGACGCATCTGGGACATTGACTCACTTAAAAGTGGAGTTTAAAAACCTGAACCTATAGACACTCCACATTTGCAGTTGTGTTTTATTTTAGTTCCAGACATTTCTGTTGATATTGTCCAGCTTACTGTAGATTTTCTGTGATCCTTCTGATTAGTTTGAATGTGTGTGCCAATGAAAGAGTTGATTTGGACTATTCCACATCAACCCTGAAGACTCAAACATTCCTTGTACTCCTTATATGTCAGCAAAATATTATGCAAAAGACATAGAAACAAACTGACTAACAATAACAAGATCAGCTAAACAACAGAAATAGGAATATTTTCTGGTACCAATAACTGTTTCCTTCTCATGAGATTTTATATAATAAAGCAAGGACTAGCATTTGGAATTGGAAAGCAACCTACTGACCCAGTGATTTTGTATAGTAAATAAATTGAAACAGGAATATCTGATGTTGTAAACAGAGGAGATTACTTACAGAATTGACAACTGCAGTTTAAACTGCATGTTAGAGGGATGTTGCCAACCTGAAATTGAGATGGTCTTAAGCAATAACTTAGCTGCCACTTTCACAGCCTGTGAATTTTCTTGCTTGTTTTTGTCATTTTAGGGTCACAATCTTCTATTTTCAAATGCTCTTCTTTACCTTGTTGTGAAGGCTGCAGTCATGCAAAGTGAAATGACTGCAAAAGAAAAAGCGATTACACAGAAAATGTTGACAAGTGAACAATGTAAGTTAACAAAAAGAAGGTGAAATATTGATGTTCTTTTTTTGCTCCTTTCTTTCAGCTACAAGCAAGGCTCAAGGTGAATCAGTATGTCATGATACTAGCTACCAGTGCCACTGAGTTTATTTCTTCTTAAATGAGCACATCACCTCTTCATTATGGCTTGTTAGGCAACGCAGAAAATGTTGCTGTTCCATCCCTGTAAATTATATTAACTCTGTTTTAAATGTTTCATGAGTGTCCCCTTGCTTCAGCATACTCTCAGAGTAAGAGGTTCATTGCACCAGCTAAGCAGCTGTCTTCTTCTGGCAAGGGAGAAAAAAAAGTTTTTTAATGTAAACGATTTACAACAGAAAAAATAATGCGAAAAAACTATAAATTCCTAGGGAAAAAAAAAAAAAAAAACCCAACAAAAAACACATAGCTCTGATGCTTAGATTAAAAACAAGTTGTTTTACCCTTAAACACAATGCTTACAATCTGCAGCTGTTCACGAAAGACCAGAAGACTTAATGCATAAGCAAGTACAGTTGTTGGCTTTGTTCCCTCCTTTTCTTATAAAGGACACTTTCCAGTGTTACATCAAGGTACTCTCCTTGAATCGACTTTATTTTTCTCCTTTTGGCATTTAGAAGGAAAAGGTAGTAATATTTTGTTTTTTCTTTCAGAAGAATCTTTCATGCTTCAACATTAAAGTATCTTTCTAAAACTTAGATTGCTAACTGTCCCACATTTTGCAGATGAGGAAGGAGCTAGATGAAAAATAAGTGCTTTACTTTCAGATCTTACACTGATAGTTAATTGTACAATTGCTCCTTCTTTTCTTGTAGCTGGCCTGTGTCACCTTTATGCAGTTTGGAATCTCAGAATCCAGGAATGAAATGAGCTACAAGCTGCAATAATATTTCAATATTTGGCCAGCCTCTTGTCATAATATTAGCCTCTGACTGTTGATACAACTGATGGCAGAAATGATTTCACCACGTACAGATCGAGGTTTCTTCATAATAATTACTTCAGAGTGGTGCTAAGATCAAGATTAGATTCCAAAACTGTGTTTTCTTCATCTCATTGTAAAATTTGCTCTTTTTTCGCTTACTTTTCTTCTTTTCTTCTCCTTTTCTTACCCCCACACTTCCTAGTGCATCATTTCCAAGGAGACCTGCAGAGGGCTATGCAGTCCATGCTGGCAATGGCATTGCTACTGCATAGTGGGGGCTGTGAGTGTGTGGTAAAAGCACGATCCCTGTTAATGTGGATATACCTGGTATCGCTAATGTGTGGCTATATTGATCCCTTAAGGCCACCCTCATCCTGCACTTCAGAAAAGCTCCAATAAATTATTCTCTGGGTATTTCAGCTTCAGCCAAAGAACCAGGTCATAAACTTGCAGCCAGCATCAGATTATCACTGTGGTTATTTACACACAAGTTTCTCTGAAATAAAGCTGTGGTAGGAGAGAATCCTAAGAAATATTCTTCTTTCAGGAATAGGACAGAAACATTTTAAATAAAAGTTATCTGTATCAGCATTTAGTAGTAACTAATCATTACCTTATCAGTTTTGAGTATCCTACTTTCACTGCCTAAAGAGTGAAATTATAGTAAATGCCTATTTTCATATCCTTATTCAAAAGCTACCTGTTAGTAGTTTCATATCCAGAGCCTTAAGTGTTTAAATTAGGGTCTCCCCATATGTACGTTTTTCTGTTTGTGAGGGATGACATCACTAGTAGCATACTTCTGGTGGCAATTTAGTACCAGATGTGATATTCCATTTTAAGGGAATATTTGCATTTCTGGCAGGTTGGAGCTTCAGCAACGACCTCTGTACATCATACACAAGTCCCTCAGGATGTGTATGTGTACTAAGTTGATGACACCTTACTGTACTCATCTACCTTCATTTCACCTCTCATCTAGTGATGACTTCCCTAAAAAATGCAATGTGATATATTTCCAATTCCCTGTTATTTAAAATCTACAAATTCATATCAGATTTCCAAAAGCCCACAATGGTAATACAGCAAAAAAAAATTAGCCTTCAAGACTATAGAAGGAGCTAAGTATAATTTCATGTTTACATATAGGGTAGTGCTATAATGTTACATCAAAGATAAATCAGAATTTATTTTGTGCAGATTTCATTGTGATCACAAAAGATTCCCAGCTTTACTTTTAAATCAAAGTCACCTTTAGACTGTGATAACCTTCTGCCAATAAACTGCACTTAAAGTCTTGCCATTGAGAGCAAAGATGGCATATTGCTACGTTAAACTGGATTTTATGATTTTGTGGAAAAAAAGTGGTTAAACAGTTATACTGTTTTAAACTGCTTTTTAGCTGTTTGTTTTACTTTTTTATTATTTTTTATTTCACAGCAAACAATTTTCAAATATATTTGTAGAAGTATATTTGTTTATGTATTTGGTATTTTTATCTGTTCCTCAGGTTATCTTGTCCAGGTTTATAACATAATGTCAGTTTACTTTTCCCTCCTGTGTTTCACATAAGGCAGTTATATTCTTCTAATTAGGACAACTGGGCAGAATATCATCTATCCTATAAAGGATATTTGCATATTTTACAACAGGACAAATGGGCAATGCATTTTTCTATACAGAAATTAATATTCTTTATTGTAAACAATATAATCCATCATATTCAGGGTGCACGGTGAACTGAATATCCTGATAGTTAGCATGAAAGCTTACTGAAGTGACCATCTGCATCACTCTGTTGGGCTTTAAAGGCCAGTTCTCCCTTCTAAAGATTTATAATACAAAGGGCAATTCACTAATTAGTACTGTAAATTAGTGTTGCCATGAGGTTAAAAAAAAAACTAACAGTCCCTGCAGTATTTCAATTAATGTTATTTTTAATTGCTTGTATTAGCATTTGAGAACAAGATTGATTAGCTTTTGACTGTCAAAGAAACAGAACTTGAAGCTCTTAAATACTGAAATGGAAGTTGTTAATTATATTTAAAAATCCATAGATATTGTACATAGAAGTCTGGAAGGTCATCTGAGTATTAAAGAGGGTATGTTTCATTTCTGTTCTGTTTAAATAAAAATTTTAAATGTTTGCATAGAGCCACATGTATTCCTCATGCTCTCTACTAATTGATCACACGAATTAACATTTCCAAAATCACTTTAAAAACAAAACAGCTTTAACAGTGCATCTGTTTATAGAAAGTAATTTTAGAATTTGTTTGACTTTAAAGTGATTAGTGAATTCTCAATTTGTGATTAAAGTGCCAAGAGCAGAAATTTCTCCTAAAACTGTAATTGATGTTCCTCTCTAGACCACAATTCAAGAAATAGTGCCCATTTTCAAGGACTAGCTCTAAGATGCGGCTTTTGTTCTTTCATTCCTGAGTTCAAGACCATAACTGAAGCAGGTTTACAGAACACAAAAAAGGCCAGCAAGCATAGAGGAAATCTGTAGGAAGCTGATAGGGATCCTAAGGCTAGCTATTCTGTATACCACCTCACACAGCTGCTTGAGTTAACAAGGTAGCCACAGGCTGATAAGCTTCCCAGAATACACCTGTAGTCTGCTTAGAAGAAACAAACGCCCTCAGGACTTCCTCAATTATTTAATTGGCCCATATTAGAACAATAATCTGGGAGGCAGGACACTTGGATTTATGTTCTTCCTCCACTTGAATGAGCTTAAAAACACTACCTATTGCATAGAATTATATGTTTATATGCAGACTATTAAGGTTTTGAGGTTGGTCGTTTTGTTTTGTTTTCTTCCAATCAGTTTGCTGACGCTGCGCTGTTTTACAACAAAATGTGAATGGTCTATTAAAACTAATTGTTTAGCCTTGTTTAGGTCAGTGCCTCCTGAATTTGGTCTGGAGTTGTGAAGAAAGAGTCTGCTCGGACAAGGTTAGTTTTGGTTGTAGTCTTTAAACTGAAGTCCCCTGAAATTAAGCTCAGCTGATGCACAATGTTAGGCCTCCATTTCCACTTGAAGATAACTCTTGGATCTATACTTGAGTATTTCACTGAACTGAAGCCTCCATTTTAGATTATGAGTGGAGTGGAAAGCATACTTGCACACATGATGATTTTGCTCCTATTACTACATAATACTACCTTGGTAGCAAATATCACACTATTTGCTAGCTGACAACATTGCCCTGGCTTCCATGTTTTCCATTTTGTCATTTGTTTCAAGTCCTCTTATTAACCTCACTCTTTCTTGTATCCAAAAAAATTACTGCAGATTATAAGTAACTGTACACTAGCTAATTCATGATAATTTGAATTTGAGAGTTCTATTGTCAGGTTTCTTACTACTTTACATCTTTTAACTGGATAATAGTAAAAAGTGAAGGATGCAAAAGACAGGGATATTAAGTAGAAATGAAAAATGAGATAGAAATGAGATCACTACTTTCAGTTAGGAAAAGGAAAATCATATTTAAAGTGAAAAACAAAACAAAACACCTGAAAATCAACCTTTCTCAGAAAATTTCATTTTGGAAAAACTTTCTCAGATGAAAAAGCTTTCATACAAAGAATTCAGTTACGTGTGTCAAAACAATATATCAACTCATCAGAGGACCAGGATTTTTTTAGAGGCAATTAGAAGGTATATTTTAGAGCTAATTTGACTATCTAATGAGAATATCGCAAATGAAGTGATTCAAGATAGCTCAAGTACTAGTGATCAGCGTTCGTCAAGGTCAAAAGTTTCAATTATTAATATTTATATATATAAATGGGCCAGTAGTTTATGCACAGTTCATACTTTTTAAAAAATAAAAATCTCCAATGTAGTGGCCAACAAGGAATTATCACAGCAATATCTCTTAACCTGCTGTCGAATCCCTAACTGAGGTACACATGTCAAATAAATGCCGTATTTAATTCCTGGAGAAACAGATTATAAATCACACTAAATAGAATTAATAGTATCTAATTACTAGTTATATATTTCACCTGGAGTACCATATTCAGTAGTGATCACTGTTCTTTAGGATATAATCATCCTCAGTGGTTTATAATACAGAGCCTGAAGTACAATAAACTTCAGAGAAAAACATTAAAAAGAGAGAGAATAAAAACAACGCTTTAAACTTCAGGATTTTTGTTCAAATACTGAAAATAAAGAAATCATCATACACAGCATTTTTAGTCGATCCTATAAGACAATGAATTTCATATCCGGTAAAAACACATCCTGCTGGTCCCTGAAGAGGGGATGTAGCCTTAAAATGTTTCGATTTCCTTTCCTCTACGGGGATGTGACTTTCTGTGAATGTGATACAAAATCTCCTGAAAAGTTGGTTACTTGTTTTTCTTTGTTTTTTTTTAAATAATTAATGCCGTGGCATTTTAACTTGACTTATTTGCACTATTGCAATGTTATAATACCCTTTTTGGCCAAAAAGAAGGGGGAGTTGGGGAAGGCTTTCCTGTCATGTAATACTGCTTTAGGTGTACACAATTTGTTTTTTGACCCTGTCAAATAATCAGATTAGTACAATTGAATGTTGATGAACTATACAGGTTTGTAAATAGACACTGTATATTGCTGGGTAATTGCATATGAAGTCTAAAAACAGAGTTGAAAACATCAGGCTCCCATAGACTATACAAAATGTGTGTGTTACTTATGATATGTACCAGTTTCACTGTGCAGCTCTCTAACTCAATAATTGTTAAGAGCTATCCGAAAGGTTAGCATTTGCTTATTACTCCCTCAAGTTCTAGAATAATGCAAACATGGAAACAAGAAAGTCTGTATTCTCCTCTATTAGTTGATCATAATACTCTGCCACTATTATTTAATTACAAAGTGTAGAAATTGAGTTTGAGGTACAGTGGCATTTTGAATTGGAGTAATCATGGCAGAGTTCTAATATTTTTTCTTAGAGGGCTTGTTAAGAATTTGATAAATTATTTCTAATTCACTGTGTTTGTGAAGAGAGTTAGTTAAAATCTGTGTTTTATTTTCCCACTATACAGATAGGTAAAACGTTTACCTATTTATAGGTGTAATCAAGACCTATCTGTTTCTTATCTCTGCATCTTCACCTAATGCAAAAGTACCAACTTTTTGTTTTTCAAGTGGATAAAATGGGAGAGAGGTGATAACTTATAATGCTGAACCTCTTTTTGATTTTTCTTCTTTAAAAATAATGTCATAGAAATATTCCCTCATGTTAGGCTTACAGACTAATTTCTGAGGGGCTCTCAAGGAGCACTGCAACATTAGGGAAAGATTGTGTGGCTGTGAAGGATATGATTAGTTTTCTGATCACTGACATTTTGATATGCACTCAGTTTTAATTTTTGCAGACATCTACTACTTCTGGGCCAGTATGTGAGAGTTGTTCTCGTCATCGTGCCACTGAAAACAATGATCACAAAATGGCTACGTGTTTTTTTTGGTTCTGAAAGTATGGCAGCCACTCAAAGTAGCTGGGTAGAGATTTACTCATCATCTGCAGAACTATGGAAGGAAGCTGATAGAGAAAGAGAGCATTCTTTTGTTTGCAAGTGAAAGTCCAGCCTTTACAGTAGGAGAATTTTGCAGAAGCCTAGGGTCTAGTATTAAATGAGAAGGTTGGTGGTCCTGCATGTGGTAGGGTGTTGGAGATTCATGGTCCTTGAAGGCCCTTCCAATCCTGGCCATTCTGTGATTCTGTGATTAATCAAACATAACTGAAAACTTTTTTTTTTTTTAACCTCACACCAGTAATAAATGGGTCTGTGGTGGGAACAATACATTATATTTCCAGTTTTCTTGTAGGTACCTTATTACAACATATATTTCTTATTACCTTAATGCACTGTGAATTGGTTTGCTTGCACTATACAGTGAGACTGAAGCTCTGAGAATGACATCTTTCTTGCAATTTCCTTTAAGTACAACAGGCTGCTGAAGCGCTCCCCAGTTGCATAAGTTTTGATGCACCATTCTCCAATCATAATTCCCAGTGCTGACTTGACCTAAAAGTCCATAAATTTCATTTAACTCTGTTAGGACTGTCTTTCCTGAAAGACAGAGCCACTTACCTGAAGATTCTGAAAGCCTTCCTGCACCAAGTAGCTTATTCAACAAAATATGTATCCATTTAAAAAAAATTTCACACAAATCTGCTGTGTGTATGGGAACTGTACCATGCAGAATGGGTTTTTGTATGTCCAACAAGAACTAAACCATGAGCCATTCTTTCATGAATGATGTGAGTCTATCAAAAAGCTACCATCAGATGCTATGCACAAATTAAAAGGGAATAGCCAGAAGAAAAGATATCTCCATAGAAAATCTTACATCAAGAATGCATGATAAAAGCCTTGTTTGGCAATCAAAAATACACTAGTCTTTTACTGAGTTATCTTAGTGAATTTCAGTATTAGTAGTGAATTCTGTTTTGGATACTAATTTGATGCATTAGGAAACTATACCAAAGCTCACTTTGTTCTTGTCATGAAAATATGGAGAATGAGGTCTACATATTGATTCTATGGCAAGCTGACATCCAACAAATTTTTGCTATTTGAAAACCCTATTCTTGCTAAATGCATTGCATATGTATGTTCAGTGTAATTTACTTGGAACTTTGCTGCTCCAAATAATGTTAATGTCTCTGTTTTAATATGACATGAAATTTATTTAATCTGATACCTCATTTTGAAATATATTCATTAAAAGTCTTGAGTAGAGGAAGAATCTGTCAGTGCAAATGGTGTTCATTTTCATTGTGACAGTATTCTCAAGTTCCAAGGAATAGAACAGTTGAATAGATAATGTCACATATCATAGTTTTATTCGGGTGGTGTGATCTTCTCATTGATTGGACAGCAGTTGGAAATTTAAAGCTTATGCTACATTTCACTAATACCATGACAATGAGGAACATGAGCAATGGTCTGTCAAATGTGTAAAAATTGTGCCATGCAAGTAAATAAAGACACAGTTTATAATTCTCTGAAAGGCTGAGGATAACATTTGTTCTGGAATTAAGCAATAATGAAACAGAGACTCTGCTTTGTGCCTTAAACATAAAATGGGGTTATAATGGAAGAGCAATTCTTTCAGTACTGATATTAAGAAATTGTTAGCTTCTCCATAGTGTAAAAAGGCCACTTTGCAAGCAGGCAAACAGAGGCAACTCTATTGAAACTGCAGTTTGTAATCCCTGTAGCATTACCAGCCTTTAGAACAGCAGTCATTTTATCTTGTTTTTATTGTTGTAAATAATAGTGTAAGCTTTTTTAAATCAAAACTCTTTCACACACAGACACACACAAAAAAATCAAATTGATTCATATGCAACTCTTATTGCACCTAGAATCCAAAAGCCACTTTTTCAACTGTCTTTCATCAGATTATCTGAGAAATCCCGAGAACTGAAACAAGTGAGTGAGTAATAATTTATACCATAGCAATATTTGGATATTGTTAACAGTGATTTGTCGAGCAACACGACCAGAATTTGTTGCATGTGTTTTGATTCTATTCATCCCACTGAAAGATGTAGGTGAGAGATGTATGAATGCAGACACTCTGCTGTGTTTTAAATACTGAGGTATCCTATCTGTCACTCCAGGAAGGTTCAGCTCTTCCACAGATCCTCTGTTATTTCTGCCATCCTCACGTAGATGTCTTCAATTCTCTAGATCATCTCAGTGGCATATTTTTATGCAAGTGATTATCCTTGGAAGTGCTTCTGGGTTTTATCATATTCTTAAACAGTAAGGAGAAAGCAGTAGTAGAGAAAGCAAAAAGATGCAATCTGATCTTCAGCCACAGAGTCAGGGACTTGGAGCTTGACTTACACTGTGCCCAATTTCACGTATATGAACAACTGTATGTCCCAAGTGAGACAGGTCCTTGGACGCTTGCACTCAGGGCTTACACAGTTCAGCAGAGTCTGTGCTTCAGCAGTGCATTACGTTTGAAAGGATAGCCTTGGAATTGGAGACAGAGTTGAAGGTGTCTACATTGGTTGGGTTCCCAGAAGCACAGTGAGAGGAATGTACTTGCTCACATCAAGGCTGCGTTTTAAGAGCAATTTCACAGCCTCTGTTTATCCTCTAGAGGGGGCATTCTGGAACAAAATGAGAGCAACCAACCAGTAAACCAGGGGATAGTTACCTTTTAAGTATGCCTTCAGTTTGGGTTGTGGAACCATAATCTTCCTGCACACTGTGCCATAGTTGACTGTCTCCTTGTGTTTCTTTGTCTTTGCAGAGTTATCACCTGACCAGCATAGAGAAGAGCTAGTTGGAATGAAGAGTCTTAAAAGTGTTTCAGTGTTGATTTTCACAAAAGGCAATATTTACAGCATGTAGGCTGGCTATGAAGATCATGTAAGTAGTGAAATCTCTGAAGGACCTGCAAGGTAAGGTACTGATAGGCTTAATTATTCTTCTAGTCTAATGTCCTAGCCATTATCCTGGATTTGCATTGTTTGGAAGGGAGATTTTTATTTGTTTTCACTTGTTGAATTACTTGCTGAAATGAATTTTTGATGGCAAACAGATAGAAACATCCTTTTGCATCTCCTCCAAAATGGACTGTGCCTGAGATGCTTGCTGTTTTGCCAAGTACTGTGGGTGTGACTGCCATCACTGACACAGCACCCTCATTGGATCTGACAGGGAAAAGCAAAAATTTCAGGAATGTTTATATTGGGATTTTTTTGTCCCATTTTCATTTGTCATTTGTGCTGAAAATTGCCAGCTGGCAAAATCAGCCAGACTTAAAGTTCATTTTGGCATGTTCCTAGTCTCTTGCCCATATTTTTCCTTATTGCTATGCAGTTTGGAGAGGTGGAAGGAAGTTGCCAAAATGAGTTGCTTTGTTTCAAAGGACAGCTCAGGGATGAGATAGGCCTACAGCCCTGATCCCAGCCACTGAGAAGTGTTAGGTACAGCTCTGGACTTTTCAGCCTGGCAGGTTGTATAACCTTGCTTCAGCCCTAAGAGAAGCATGTCTTTGAACGGTCCCCATTTTTTTTTTTTTTACTGTCCCATTTGCAAAACAGTGCGTCCAGTGAATGCTTTATCCGCATCAGAGTACTGTGCAAGTAAAGCCAGACACTCCTGGCCTTACTTGCAATGAATCTTTAGTTCATAGGAAGCATTGAATTCACAGGAATGATGAATTTGCTGTCTGCGTATTCAGTGTGTGTAGAAATGCGAGAGACATGGAGTGAGATGCTCCTGAACAGACTGCTTCTAATGCCAGTCTGTCCAACCACAACATGCTTCTGAGTTACATGCAAAAGAGATGGCTACTGGGGGTGACTTTGAGCTAAGTTGCCTTGGGAGAACAAATGTTGTCTACAAACCCCACCTGCTATGATTAACAGTATGAAGTGAATGAATAGGCAGGATCAAGCATTATCAGAAACAGTCCTTTATCCTTCCTAAATCTTTAAAACTCTATCTCAGTCATTCCAGCAAGAGAAATAAGTCTGGAAAAAGTTTTTGAAGTAATTTCAGGGACTGCACATCCTTCTATTATGACAAACTGCTGCACAAGGAAAGCAGATGAAATTATATGGCATAAATTTGTGGTTTACAGAAAAACAAAATAAGCAATTTGAGTCAATTAGGTATGTGCTACAAGTCATTCCACTGCGTGTTTTACAAGTGAAATTTTCACTGTCCTGACACAGTCTATATATTCTGCTATGACTGTTCAAATGGGTTATGGCTTCCTTTTCTAAATCTATAAAATAGGCATCCCTCTACCCCTGGCAGCAGTAAATGAGGCCCAGTATTTCTGCTGCTGTTTACCACCCCACATGATCTATCCTTCATGCAAGCAGGGCACTGGTGATGCTGAGGAGTAGCTTCACAGGAAAAAGAAGACTCCTAACCTCAGCAAAACCATTCAGCTGAGTGTTCCTTGGAGTCACAGCTGCGGAACAAGACAGGAGAGTAGCAAAAAATTTCAGTTCTTCTATGGGATATCAAAGGATCCTTTATCTTGCTACAACCATTCACAGGCCCCTATCACTTTAAGAAGATGGCAGAAAATCATTGGCTCTAAAGTCTCTACTGTCCAGCAGTGACAAAGAAAATGTCGTTGCATATCAATTGTCTTGTGGCAATTGTCACTGAGCACTGACAGCATGCAAAGTGCACTGCCATTCCAATTATTAAAAGGTCTTTTAGTCCAACCTGGTTTTCCCAGAGGTAACTGATATCAATTTATTTATCTAGTTTTTTGTAATTACAAGAAGAAGAAGAAATGGCTTAGTGAGGTACATTGGCCTTTCATAGTGCTTTCGGGAGGAAAAATCCCCAGAAAATTAGACAAAATACATTTCTTTAGGAGAATGTGATAAGTCATTCTCTATTGATTTAAAAACTTCACACAAGGAAAGTTTTGCACTGTTTAAAATGAGATTGAAAAGTGAAAGCAGTGGATTTTTTTTATCTGTATTATCAAAGTATAGGATTGGTTTTGATTCAGTCTTTTTTTTTCCCCTGATGAAACGTTTCATGTTGTAATGTAATAGAATTAATAAGATCAGATACACTGACTTTTAATGAAATTTCATTTTTCAAAAATAGGCACATAAAAATGTCTCCATAATAAACTTAATTAGAGAAAATAGAAGATTGTATTATTTCATCATTAATACAAAGAGATGGATAATTAGGAGGATGCGATATGCATATTGAATGAAACCAACCCTTGTGCAGGAGACTGGAGTATACAGACCTTCTGTGGGACAATATTTAAGCCAATGGAGCCTTAGAAGTTTTGCCATGGATAAAGTACTCAACATTCTTCAAAAGTACTTTTCAAACTCTCTGCTCTGCTCTCCCTTTGGAGAGAAATGCTGCTGGTCTGTACTCTGGCCCATCCAGGGGGAAAATCTTTTGCCTCATGGGATCTCATGGGCTTCTTGCAAAACAGATTGTCTCCCGCGGGGAGCAGTGTAAGCTAAGAGAGGACCCTGGCACCTCCCATGGCTGATATTCACTGCTTATAGTTTTTCAACACTGAAGCAATGGCAACAGTGCCTATCTATCGTTAGTCCTTGCTTGTGACAACTAGGCCATTAATTGTTACAACTCCATAACAAAAGACAAATAACAATTTACAGCAGGTAAGGTGAGGAACAAGAACCTTTTTTTTTTTTTTAATTATCTAGTATTAGCCATTTTGCTTCAGTTCCTACCCAAAAGAGCCCAGAACATGCTACATTTTCCATAATTCTTCAGTATCCTTTCCAGTTCCTTAGTCTTTTACTGAAGCTCTACTTTTTTGGTTTCAGTAATTTTCCCGACATTTTTCTTCATTTTCTTTTGTACTAGTATACGTTTATGTGCCTCAACAATGTTATTGTCAAGGTCTTATTTCATTGTATAACTCTTACTTATATCAGTTGATACACTGCACATGTATTTTACACTGCACATTTTTATTAAACAGATTTTAGTGTGGAACAGTAAAAAGTCTCTAGGTTAGCCTGATACCAGATTATTTGTAAATGTAGTATAAAGTGTTATTCAAAATATTGTGTTGGTGACTGAACCAGTTGCTGTTTTGCTGGAGCATGGAACAAATTAATTTTAGGATGCAATCAGAATAAAAAGCTAGTTTTTCAACTATTGAGGGTAGAATTCACACCTGTTCACAGGGTCTGTACAAGGACCTCATTTAAGTTTAGCTGATGCATGAGGCCTTGTATGAGTACTCTGCACTGACAGAAAATTTATTGACCTGATTTGTTCATTCTATTATATCTGTACTGTTCTGAATAGGCTAAATCTCTCATTGGTGGATTCTCTCTTGTAATCTCATTCTTTTTACCTTGTTACCAATTTTACGATTGGTATTGTTAGTCCTGTTAAGGGTGGTATTTTTTCCACCTGTTCTAAAATATCACTAACTTGTTTTAAAAAGTACAGCCAGTGTATTTTAAAATAAATATTTTAAATGGTGTTCATATTGAAAATTAAGATTTTCAATGAATAATATTTATAAGAAACAATGTAATAATAAAGTAGTGTAATAGGGTTTGGAGAAAAAGTTGCTCGGAAAGCATTTGCTTTTTCAGCCCACAGACAGCGTTTTGAGAAGTACCACTCATTGTTCTTCCAAATCAAAGAGCCCAAGGTGACTTCTAAAATCACATGAAATAGTTTTTCTGATGAATGCCGCATGGTTCACAAAAAAGTCTGCTATGTAGAGTGTTTTTGTTTCTTTTTCTCAGGTGTTTTTTTGGGGTGTTTGTTGGCTTTTTTGGTTTTAAACAGTAATTTTCATTTCTTGCAGTTGCAACAAGGCAACATGCTACATGCTATTTTCACAAGGCCTGAACTGAAAGCTTTTGTTCAGGGAAGAAGTAGGAACTGAAGCTAGCTTTAAAGTCAGTGAAGTATATTCCTGACTGTACATTCCCAGTGACAGGATTTTACAAATGAGCCTCTCTGTACCATCCTACCGCCCATGTTTTCAGCAGACGAGGCCATGTCCTTGTCCCCAAAATGCCCTTAACAACGCACCTCTGCCAGCTGCCAGCTGTCATCCATAGGACACAGCCACTTTGCAGTGTCATAAGGCATATCAGTTCTTTGAGGTCAGATTAGTATTTCCTCATTTAAAATTTTCACATTGTTAAAAGGGTACTTTTCCAACTGAAGATTACTCCTGTGAATTGTTCCTAACCACTTCTAATAAATCAATATCTCCTCAGCAGGTACTCATGACAGTGGGTCTAAAGTCATTCTGTTGAGTTCTTAACAGATTTTGAACTCCTGGGGAAAGACTAGGGAAATGGAGGCTACCAGTGCAGGCCAAGATGCCTGAGGTTTCCTTTGGCATTTAGAAACATTGGTCTATTCTCTCTGGCTACAATACATAATTCAATTAGTATTATCCCTTAAATGCCTGTCTGCTGAGTTATCCAAACTCATTCTCTGTTTACTCCTATGCTACCTCTATAGATGCATTTCCTATTGCGATCCATCTCTATCTTTTTATGTCATTTTACTTCTCTGCTAGTACCCATATAATTTTTATCAGCATCCGTAGTACATCATCCAATCCTCTTTTATATTGTATGGTGCTATCAGTATTCCATTCTTATATATTTTTAATCTCAGACAAGAATATTGTATCATCTTTGCTCTGATAAAAGAAATGTAATATTTTTGTATGGAAACTATTCTGTAATCCACATAAATATACAAGAGATTTGTTTTCTGTATTGAAAAGACATCTTTTTTTTTTCTTACAGTATCTTTAGATCAGAAAAGGCATTACATTTTTAACATATTTTTCTCCTTAAAGGATGAATTTAGTGCTCATGAAAGCTGCTACATTGACAGTTCTGAGAAAAGAAGCCTATTTAATTGGCCATGGAAAAGATAAGTAACAGCAGTGTAAGCTTCCTAGGCTGCTTATGCATTCACCTGGAAAAATCTGTGATCCTCCTCCCATTAAAGTCTATGGTAAAATTCCCTCAAACCTGGTACTTCATTTGGCTTCTGAGTTTGCCCACAGAAATAATCCTTATGGCAATGGTAGATGTGATATGTTCTTAAAAATCTTCTTCAACTGGAGATACCACGAATTTGCTCTAAGAAGTGAATGTCTTTAATATGTCCACATCTCTGGCAGCTATTTCTCTATACCAGATCTGATTCAGTGACATGGAGAAGAGAGGGGATATAGCTCTTTGCCACTTTTTCAAGCCTTCCTGATGATGTTACAACTTTGGTAGTATTAACTGTGCATGATAAAATACAAATCTCATTTAAAGTCACTTTTTATCTCTAATATGAGCAAGGGATTTTATCAACAAATAGGTGATACTGTGTCTACCACTATGGTTTGTAAATGTTATGCCCAGAAGAAATCTTATTTTATAAACAGATGGATCCTTTTTACTTGATTCAGTAATGCTTTACAATTAACTAATTAACAGGTTTATTGCCAAAATTAGCAATAAAATGTGTTCAGGAATTTTGACCAAAGCAGTTTTGGCAATTACATAGATGCAAAACAATCTGCATGATAGTTTGAGGCTAAATGTTCTTCAGATCAGAATTTAACCTGCTGTTATCAAACAAAAGTTGACAAATAGGAAACCAAAGCCTGCAGATTTCCTTAACAGTTTTATATTTGAGTACCTCAGTCTTAATTAGTATTAATTACAGGTAATGCAACAACAGTGGGAAGAGCTGATTATGCTTTTTCTAGACAAACAAACCAGTTTAATATTCTTCACTTTGATGGACTAGCTTTTTCATTAGGCTTCTGTAATGAAAGAGTTCTGGGTGAAGAATCATTGTGCTTTTCATGCTATAAATAACATTTTGCTTTAAAGGGAACCATATCTTAGAGAACTATATAGCACAAGAGACATTTAAAATCTCATTATTTAATATTACTGCGAATAAGTAAAAGAAGGAGGAATTCTCATTAAAATAGACTTCTTGTTTTTGAGTAATCAACCACACAGTCTCTCCTTACCTTTTCAATCTTGCACACTCGAAAATGAGTAAAAAGCGTACAATCAGATTTTCAAAAAAGCTTTCTCATGTTGTAGATTTGTCTCCAGAACTCATTAATAAATGTGGACTAGTGATTAAGTCACTCCTAAGCATTTATTTCAAAATTGAGTGTGCACCAAATGACAAGATATATTCAAGGCAAGTCAAAGCCAAGTCAAGAAGTGAGTAGTTTGCAAGTCTTGGTATCAGTGAGTGTGTTCATCCACAGATAGCAATTCATTATTTATTATTTATATATATTTTTGTATTTAAAATCCAGTGTGACCCGTTATATCTTTCTGTTTGACATTGCATCTTGTAAACTCTTATATCTTTGTTTTTGAACAAGACCTTCTTATATAGTTTGAAGGTAACACTTAAACTGACATTGCGAGTGCTCAATTCCTACTATAATGGGTGGAGAATTAAGTGCATAACTCTGTTACCACGAATGGAAGTTGTTGGATTCCATTTTCTAAAAACTAGAAAAGCCATGAAGTGTTACTTCCTTCCAGTTTCTAACCAAAATTTGCAGGACTATTTACATAACTGGTAAACAAAATTTTTTTTTTAATTAGGAATTACTGTCTGCATAATGTGAATTTAATAAGACATGACTGGCTTGTTACTCAAGAAAGACATCAATAGGGCATTTTAATCATTTAACAAAAATAAAAATTGAAGATATGTTTGGATTTGAAATTTTGTTAAATTAAGTACTGTATTGCATGTGAAAGAAGGATTCTGCTTTTGATTTCACTATTATTCTAACTTGTATTTCTTTCAAAAGGACTGTTTAGTTTTTGACTCTTATTTCCATGAGTGGAATGTAGGCATACCTTCAGACTGGTTGTGAAAATAATCCTTAATTTTATATATAACAGTGTTATGCTGGGTCTCTTTAGTTTGGAGGAGACTGAGGGTTGACCTCATTAATGTTTATAAATATGTTTAGGATGTCATGAGGATGGAGCCAGGCTGTTCTCAGTAACATCCAGTGATAGGACAAGGGGCAATATGTGCGAGCTGGAACACAGGAGGTTCCTCATAAATATGAGAAAAAACATCTCTGTGGTGAGGGTGACAGAACACTGAACAGGCTGCCCAGAGAGGATCTGGACTCTCCTTCTCTGGAGGCATTCAAAACCCACCTGCACGCATTCCTGTGTGATCTGGAATGTAGGTGATCCTGCTCCAGCAGGGGGATTGAACTAGATGATCTTTCAGGGTCCCTTCCAATCCCCGACATTCTGTGATTCTGTGATATTTGTTTATCTCACTATGTATGATATATTGCACCTTTGTAGAAGTACTTTGTATTGTGGTCTCATTTAATGAATTGAAGCATACATGCAGTAATATATTCACAGTGGGTCTCTTATTTGTGTGTATTAGATTCTGCATGAGAAGTTCATTGGGGAAGTTCAGAATGCGTGGATTGCTGGAAGTTTGCTTCTTAAATGTTCTTGGCTTGTGTACCAACCAGAATGTTTTGTGAGGAGTACACATACTTCTAGTATGTAAAATTTCAGTTGATATCAGTTTTCTTTAACTGGTGTATGTGATCATTCTGTTAGAAAAGAGTGCTGCAATTACAGAAACACAGAAAGATTTGAACATAGCAGAGCTACTGGACAGTGCTGTAATATACAATTTATCCTATTTGATACTTGTTAACAAGGGCAGTGATCCATGAAGAAGATTCTTCTTTGAGTTTTTGTGTCTAAGTTAAAATTAATAGTTTGGGAGTAGAGTCTATTACTGTGTGCTATATAGCTAGCAATCGTTTAAACTCAACACAAATTACACGTGGACTGGGGATCTCAAGGTGCCTAATAATAGTTGTGATTGGCAACCAATCATTACTTTCTCATTTTCATTACAATATGTCATCAGAAACATAAGTTTGTAAGATGCTTCTTCTGTTTACCATATGTTTGATATTCATGAACTCAAGTGCAGCAAAAATAAAATTAGCTTAGCAATATTACTGTCTTTTTCAAATATGAAGTACATACATTAGTTTCCCACCCATCTGACTTTTAAGGATTAAAAAAAGAGAAATAGACATCAACAAGCAGCATTTGAACCTTTGGGGACTGTTGATGTAATCCCATGCCAGCGTAGCCTCCATAGCAGTATAGTGATTCCCAAGAATAATAGAGATATTATGTCAGTGGAACAGAAATCATAGAATGATGATCTGAGGATCAGCAAGAAGTAAGGTTTTGACCTTGAAGAGATTTAAGAATGCCTTCTGAACAGCTATCTGGGACATAATTAAAGGCATTTTAACATGATAAGCCCTGAAGAACGCAAACCATCATCTGTGCACATTGAAGAAATAAAAGATACTGCTTTTATAGCTGCAGAGCTTATGGTCAGAAGTGATATGAAATATTGGAAATGTGACAGTTTTATAATAATTTTATACTCATTGTAATAATTTTCATTTGCAGTTTTTTGCTGGAGAATCTCTGCTCTGGACTGGCTTTAAATATTTCTCAATCCAACTCACCCTGTAATATTAGAGTGTCTCTGTGGTCCTTTTTTTCACATAACTCTGTCTGTACAACTTGCAAGCAAACAGGCATTCAGATATTGTCTGTTATTTAAGCTAACAAAAGAATAAGGGGTGAGAATTCCCAAACACTTTGTTAAATTTCTGCATGAAGAATACATTGCCTGATCTCCTGAGGTCTATTTTAAAAATGCAACTGTGGTATTTCAAGCGAGAAAATAAATAAGCCCTGCTGACTTCTGCAAGCTAATTATTGCCAGAAAATGGGAAGATGAAAAGAAAATATGTAGATGAGGAAATTCATAGTACATTTTCTTTTTTTCTTCTTCAAACTCTGAAGCAGTCTAATCAATATCTCCTGGAACACATGGAGGGCATAATGTAATTTAGCTCTTCTGTAAAACACAGGATGGACTATGTTATCCACCTGGTGGGCTCATCACAATGAAATTGAAAACCAGTGATACATTACATATGAATTTATCTTCTCCTGTGAAGTATGCATCAGTCCAGGGCAAAGAGAAGTCCAAGTAGTTGAAATAGAGGTAAGTGCTTTTATATTACCATGGAAGTACCATAGTTTGCCTGCCTGTTTATGACTGATAGCTTTGGATCTTAAAGTGACTCCCTCTGTGCCTTTCTTCCTTTAGTCGTGGAATTATTTCTCACAAGCCATAGCAGTATATATTTTCTGTATTAAAATTTCTGTAATCGTTCTTATATTTGTCTGTAGGGCTAAACCTTAGGCAAAACACTTTGCAATTCGACCATTTCTGTTGTCTGTTTAGTTAGTTGCTTCTTTCTTTAAATACCTTGACAGAAAATTCAACTCTACGTGCTCAAACTAACTCTCAAACTCATAATTATTCTGATTATCTACCTTAATAATCATTACAACACACTTGGACTACATCTCTAATTCATTTAGGTTTGTCTGCTGGGAGAGATTACATTTATAAATGTTGCATATCTTTCATGTTGGAGGATATATGGCAAAGATGTCCTAATGTCTTACTACAGCACAATAAATCACCATCGCTGATCTCACACCTGATTAATGGATTTTATTTAAATTTTAGGAAAGTCAGGTTTTGAGTGAAGACAAATATTTCTAAGTTAATTTCAGAAAATTTTAGAGAGGTGTAAGCATTTACATGTTTCAGCCAAACTGTAGTATTTGATACTGAACCCAGAGCAGTAAATGATGTATGAAGAGGACTTAATTTGGATCACAGGTGTATGCCACCTGCAAGATGAACTCAGTTGTGTTCAGAAGTTTGGAGCAGGAAAGCCTTGCTATTTGTGGGTGAAGCCTCTTAAGAGCTGCTGCTTTGCCCTGAGCTGATACAACCAGAGCAATGTCAAGTGATGGGACTGAAACCATCTCTGAGGAGAGAAGTAGGCTCCATGAGCCTTAGTCAGTGGTGAAACAGAGAAACGGTTGTAGCAGGTTGATGGTTGGACTAGATAATTTTAGTGGTATCTTTCAATCCTTATGGTTCTGTGATTCTGTAAATGTTCTCAATCCTTCACTTCCCCAAA
The DNA here is from genome assembly GCF_987193195.1 of Phasianus colchicus. NCBI lineage: Eukaryota > Metazoa > Chordata > Aves > Galliformes > Phasianidae > Phasianus > Phasianus colchicus. Next base: position 55,764,768 of record NC_143439.1, on the reverse strand, counting down.
CATGAAATTCAAGTTTTTAATTTTTTTTTAGTCACGTTGATGATTTATATAACTGCTGTCATCAGGTATTTGCAAAAGCCTCGCAACTGCATCAAATCATTCCAACTTGTACTGCAACTGCTTCTGAAATGAATGCTGCTGCCTTCGTTCACATCCGCCAGGAATCTCCAAATTGAGTCACTTCCCCCAAAGGTATGACAGATTCCTAAGATACTAAATTAATCTGAAAGATACTGTAGAGTCTTGCATATAGATAAACGGCAACAAGTGTAATGTAACAACTATAGTCACCCCTCTGAGATGAGAGAGATTATTTCCCTCCATCAGTTTTCTATTATTCTCTGCTGATAAGGCCCTTTAGTACCCTGAGGGTACTTCTCTTCTGTCTAACCAAGAATGAGGAAAGCTATTTTTATCACTGAACAATGTTTAGTTCTGTATAAAAATCTTTCATTTTTTGACACATTCCTAATGCTTTGAGCTTAATGCCTCAGAGAAAGACTTGATGTTCTCAGTGTATCTGTTTGTGGCACTCAACAGAAACTTTTTTGATTTCCTTTGTTTATTAATCTTTATGCTCTGTTTTATACTAAGTGCACAGCAGCATTCATAACTTTTATTTATGTCTGCATTGGCCTCAGCATTGATACAGATTGCTAATTAAAGATGTAGAGCATTTATTTGATGCCATGAAAAATGCTACGGCAGTTTTCTGCCTTGTAAAACTGGAAAGCTAGGAAATGTTTAATCACATTAAGGATACAGTAAGAGTTACCTTCCTGCACATGCGTTTCCATAGCCATAAGGATAGAAGGGAAAAGTGCATAAATGTTTTTTCAGAATTTAAACTCTGTTTTACGTAAGAAATTTACAGAGAAAAAGGGTCTGCAATAGTGCTTTATTTTTTTTGTGGGTGCTTTCAGTTCACTCACCTCCTTCCGAAGAAAAAGCTAACAGTTTCATGCTGCCTACTGACATTATTAAACGAAATTAAATAAATATTGGTTCAAACATTGTACAATTAAAGAACAGTAGATTTTGTGCCTGTGTAGTGCTGCTTACATAAGCACAATGCTAACTACCTCACAGGCATTGATTTGCATGGTATCTCTGTAAAACGCTCCAGACACAGACAGATTAATGAGCTCCTCTGCATTTAACCACCTTCGCCATTAATTCTGAGACTCAGAGGAAAGGAGAGAAAAGGTATCCCCTGATAAAAATCTACATATTCTCTCAACTCAAAGCTGTTCTGTCTTTTATATTCAGTTCATTATGTATCAGTGGCAAGCAAACAACGACTACCTCATCTTACTGAATTTCATTCTGCATTCCATTTATTTGTACTCTACTACATTTCTATTAAGGCTTATAGTAAAATGGAGTATGAAGCTTGTTAGATCCTGGCTACATCAGTAAAAAGATGGCAGACAGTATTATAGGCTACAAAAAAATAATGTTTGTAATATTTTTCCTCCCTTCTACCAATCTTCAGTCTTGTGGATTTGTGGTTTTGTTTTATTCTTGCTCTGGTAAGAAATCAGTGCTAAAGCTCAAAAATATTCTTTTATAATTTACTTTTCTTAACTCCACTAGGTCTCAAAAAAAAAAAAAAAAAAAAAAAGCATATTCCATCTGTTTTCCTAGAAAAAAATGAAGAGAAATTGCTAAGAGTTTCCTTGGTCAGAAGCATGTGGCTTCGCAGCACTTTGTACTCAACAAGCTGCAAATCTTTTCTTCCATCTCACAACTTTTTTTTTTTTTTTTTTTTTTTCCCCTTAACTTGCAATAGGACCAATATTCCTGGTCTCATCTTTTGCTTCTAGGATAGAACTTTGTAGCTTTGCTTTGAGCTACTTAGTCCAACAACTGGAGCAAACTCCTCGTTTGTAGAGCATATTGATTGCTCCCTCACTGGGGAGGAAGGCAGACATTGCTGAAATCACAATTAAAAGTAGTGAAGATAAACAATGTGGAGAAAAAGTATTTTGACTTATTGTGGCTTTAGTTTTAAAGTAGTACTCTTTTCAATTCCTTCTGGAGGTGGAAAATACACCAAAAATGAATTCCAGATAACTTCTCTCCAGGAAAAGATTATAAGCTTAGCAGGGCAAAGAGAAATCTTGTGTAACCCATCAGTGGTGTTCAGTAGATAATTTCATCTGATCTGGCATCTCCATGTCATTCATATGGGAAGAATATTGCAGTATATTTGAATATTTGAAACAGCACAGCTCTTATGCTCCCTGTAACACTTTATATAAAGCTAGACACTTGACAGAACACAGTGTCTAAGAAGACTATGCAATCTGATGGAAGGCAATTGACTTTCCCTTTGTTAACCAAGACTGTTCAATGTTATATGTGATGAGTAGCTTCTTCATCATTTAATTATTTGCAAATTTTTAAAAAACATAGGCAATTCAAAACTGAAGAAGGCATTATATCAGCTTCTTGATAATGAATTTAAAATATTGAGAGGTTATTTATATATTAAAAAATTTTTATTTGCAACCATTTTCATTAGTATTAGCACCACACCACAAATCTTCCAAGACTAGAATCCATGAAAGGATTCAGTAAAACAGAAAGATAATAATATAGAACTGGCTTGAAAACATCATTGCTCAAACTTGCAATCAAGAATTTAAGAAGAATCTTAAAGTAAGAGGGGAAGAACTTCCTTCTTCTGAAAAGAAATGGTTAAGAAATTGGTGTGCTATTCTACAGAAAATATGGAAGGTAAAATAAGATATCATTCTTCATTCTTGGAATGTGGTACAAGACTGAGATACTGCTAACTTGATTTTAATAAATGCTCAGCTCTTCTCTATGAACCTTCTGGGCAACATTTGTTATGCTTAATAATGTCAAGGAACAAGGTAATTTTAGCTGTAGTAACCATAATAATGTCTATGTTCCTTCAAGAATAGTCTTTTTGACTTGAGGCTTGTAGTTCTCCTGCTGTCTGTACCTGTCTGATCTGAACTTTTTGAGGCAAATTATCCAAAACGTGGCTTTTTGTAAGTGGAATGAACCTGATACTTCCACTCTCCCACATAAATGAGGAAAGTGATAAGGTTGCACAGCTGCAGCCATCACACTGTGTCTCAAAGGAAAAAAGACAACAGGGACTGAGGCAAACAAATGCATTTGGATGTGAGTAAATTACCCAAAATACAGATCAGTGCTGAAATGAGCTGGCATTATTCAATTGTCTTTTAACTTCTCCATTTGATTATTTGCTTCTAAACCATCTGGTGGCCTGGAAGGTGTGGAAGTCTCTAAACACTTCAAATATTCTAAATGTGTAACTGCATAATACTGATGGCAGCTACTTAGTTCAAGTGCAACAAATTTAGTCATAAGATTCAGTAGCAGAGAGCAACCCCTCCTGTTCCCCCCTTATACATCGTGCTTTTATTTGAGATCTGACAAAATAAAATAACTGCACCAGTCCTACGCAAAACAGCTCTTAAGTCTGTTTTAAGAGCAAACAGAAGATTGATTTTTTTTATTAAGGGTAACGTGAGGGGCAAAAGAGGAAGAGAGTTATAACAGCTATTTGGGGACAGATCAGAGACACTATAACTGCAATCCTGCTAAATTTATAGAAAAGGGAGAGGTTTCCTCCCTCCTCTCCACTAGAAGTTTCAACAAGTAAATTTGCACCTTCTGTGTGACTGAGCCTGAGCTTTGGCCCTGTGAGCCTCCTGCTGTATCCAAATTAGGACAAAGGCATTCACACAACACAGCTCGGTGGGACACTGGTGCTCCCTGATCAAGGGCTGTGCAGGCTATGTGAGTCTTCTCCCAGTTTTTCCAACACACAGGCAGATGGGACAACTCACGCCATGGACAGCTTTGTCCTTATTTGCTGCCTTTGCACAAGCAGTGAGGAGAAGAATCACAATTTTATAGTTGAAATTGGTTTGAGATACGGGGTAGTCTCCCTGGCTCCTTCCCAATGGAGAGGCCAGCAGTCATGCCTACAGTGAGTGTTTCAGTGGGATGCACTCTGCTCACATACAAAGTCCTGCAAGTTGGCTAAAGGATCAAAGTGTTGGATGCTCACGTGCTTTATTTCTCAGTAAAGCACTGAGAAATACTTATCCATCCTACACTATCTCAGCTGGGATGTGGTGACTTGTAGCACTGTATTCCAATGCAAAGGTGCTCACCAAGTCCTGATCTTTACTTTCTCTAAAAATCTGCAGTTCCTTTGAAGCTTTGGAAGCCTAGGCAGTACTGTGATGAGACAGAACTTCATCTTGTGACTTGTGAAGATGTGATAAATTTAAGTCACATTTCCTCTCAGTCAGGTCACCTACTTTTGTTGTCCAAAGCTGATCAGGTAGGAATACAAAAACAAACTCATACTCTCCTTACTCCAGAGGAGGTCATTACAGTATTAAGGTATCCTCATGTTGTACTGGTCAAATTTCCACCTTCCATTGCCAGTGCCAGCTTGGATGCAACCCATCTGCTAGTATTCCATGCAGGAGCTGCTTGCTGCTATGTCCTCAAGACTTCATTTCAGGCACTGAAAGTGCATAACTTCTCAGATTCCTGCTTCTCTACCAGGATAAAAAATACTTCCCTTGTTACTCTTGCTGTGCCCAAGCTCCACTGTCATAATACTCCAGTGCCACAACACTCACCTTCCTTCAGAGGTCCCTTCACCTGCAATAAAAGCACTGCTTGTGTAATGCCTATTTTCCAATAAAGGCACAATATTTTTTTATTACCACACCGCACTGAAAATGTGAATAAATAAAGAAAAAAACAAATAAGCAAGTATAATTGGTACTGACTGAGCTGGTTTTGTCCCAGAACTCTGGACCTAACTCTCAATAAGGAAGTGAGCAATAGAATCAGCCCTTGTGAGTCCTCTGATCCTCTGGCAATGGGAACACTAATGCAGTAATGTGGAGACATCAAAATGCAGAGATCTAGAATGCTACAGGAAAGAGAGTACGAAAACAGTGGGAACTAAATGAAAGCTGACAAATTAGATTGTGAGGCCTCTTGGGCTTGCTATGTGTCGGGCACTCAGGATATGAACGATAATAATGAGAGATTAGTTGATGAGTTGCACAATGGTTAGCTGAAGTAGTACGTTTATTGATTCTTTAAACTATTTAATTCTTTCTTTCTAGCTTACTCAGATATCTATTTAGTTGGCATCTGTCTTAACTTCATATATCATTGTAACTGTTTTCTTCCCAGACTGACTGCTACTTAAGGGATAATAGGAGGGATGCTCTGTTTTACTAGACAATAATATGGTTCCTGCTTGAATCAATTACAAGGCTGAAGGGAACCTGATTATTGCCAGAGAAAATGGGGCATCCCTCCTATTGAGCTTAATATACTAGAAGCGAACCAATAAAGTTGATTTTTGGATACAAAGTTAATTACACTGAAAAATCAGCTGTAATCCAGCTGATGAATACTGCTTTTAAACACCCAGAAGTATACTCATTTAGACCTATTATTTCCTACTTGTAGGAATTAGGGTCTCTATAAAGTTAGCTGATCGATTTCATTTTAATTGTTCCCTTATTATGAAAGAAGTATGGAATGAAGGTAATACTCATACACCCACTTCCCAAGAGTGTCCTGAGCATTAACCAGTTAATGTTTTTACAGCACTTTTACCATGTACAAGGAAATACAAATGCTATGCATTATTAAGTAATAATTAGTATTAAGCAGTAATACCTAGAGTATACAGATTGCTTTCTCGTGCCTTCCCCATCCCTTATTAGGAGGAATCCCACCTAGGGTGCAGAGAATGTACTGCCTTAGGACTACAATTTACATCTGCCTCCATTTGTTTCGGTAAATCAAGCCTTCTGGTTCTCCCTTTTTCCACTCATAATTGAGTGGGACATGTTTACAGGCAATGTAAAATCTCACCTTTAAGCAAGGCAATGTGTAGGCAAAACATATGCCTATAAGCCACCAGAGAAGACAGAATATGTTGGAAAATAAACCAGATGGCTATTCATTTTATTTTTATGGACTCTCTGTCTTGTGGAATTGGGTTTTCTATAACACTGAGGGTTTTTTGATACCCCAGATCAAGAATAGAAGAATGATGTTTGTGCTGAAAGTCTACCTAGATGAGATGAGAAGGACACACATACCTGACTTACTCTGCTTTCAGGTCCTTTGTGTTAAGTGGAAGAAAAATATGAAAAAAAGAAGGGACTAACACCTTCATAAGCTTGCACCTCCAAAATATGGTGAATTTCCTGAACACCACTCATGGAACAACTGGTATCAGTTGCAGATGGAGATGTGTGTCAGTTCTACTTAATAAACACACATGGAGGTTTGTCTGTAAGGATAGATTTGAATTTCATTGTTAACACTCAGATTTCTGAATGGTGCATGTGTAAAACAGAAAGGTTATGGGGGTAGGGATTAACAGTCATGATGATGCTGTAATATCTTTCTACTCACAGAAGACATCGCTTTGAGAGAATAATATGGTCATAGAATCATTAAGGTTGGAAAAGACCACAAAGGTCATCTGGTTCGACTGTCAATGCATCACAACCACATCCACTAAAACCATGTCCATCAGAGAGAGCTGGAGTGACTGTTGTTGTCTCTGGTTGAAAGTCTGCATTTTTTCTCATAACTTTTTTTAATTTCCCCAGAAAATCAAAGAAAAATACTGTAGATTCTTATGTACTCCTGACATTTATTTATACCACAGGAACCAGTCACCTAAGCTTTCAATCTGAAGTTAAATTCAACATAACACTAGAATTGGCAGATAAAGCCATCTAGCCCACAGAAGGTACTCACTGTCCCCTTCCAGGGAAGAGTGGTCCTGTTTCAAGACCTTGTGCAAGCTAACATTAGCCTTATACTATTCAATATGATAAAGGCCAAATTCTGTTGCTAATGAACAGAGTGCAGAGCCCCTGCTGCAGCTGGGCAGGAAGGATGGTCCTTTCCAGGCTCGAAGGACCCATGATTTGCTCATTGGTGAGACCTTCCTATCAACAGGACAGAGCTTATCAGACTTCTTCTATGCAGAGGTGAAAAGGTTCAGCTCATCATGCTGAATAGCCAAACCCTACCTGGTTGTTAGACTGGAAGAGGAGTGAGAGGATACTCATATGCAGGTTGTTTTAGTGTCATCTGTTTTCCTCCAAAAAATGGAAATATTCTTTTCTAGCTGTGAGTTAATTATATCTTCATTTTTAACCAGCATTTATTCTATCCGCATTATATTTCTGTAACATATTTTATACGAATTTTCAATCCTGCCACATCAAATGCTTCTTTAATGCAATTTTTCTGCTAGTCGGAAATATTAGTAATTAAATTCTCTGAAATACGCCAGTGTAAAGCAGAGGGAGAACATCCCAATTCTATCAGCACTGGTGTTAATTATTTTAGGCAAGCTGTCATTTATGTTTTCTAAAGTGGATTTTGTTCTTGCAGTCAAGAACATTGCTTAGTGCAGAATTAATTAATCATTATAAATATAAAACCTGCAGTATCAGCTTCTGCGTTCAGTAGGGTTTCAAGAGGCAAGGTTGAAGGAGTCAATAGGCTGCTGTGGGGAATTGTGGTTTTTGCATCTGATACAAGGACAATTAAATAATATACTTAATCTATGTGTTTAAGTATTTTTGCAAAATAATAAAAATAAAAAAGAATATTTGAAAATTTATCATAACTGGCAGCTTTTACTAATGCAATGTTGTTTCAAAAATGCTGTATAAGATAAAAAAATCTGAGGAGGAAACTGAAAAGCTGAGTATACTATAAATCTGAAAACTTGATTTTAAAGGTGTCTTTCTCATTTTACCTCCTTGGAAAATGGACGGGTCATTAATTTACTCATCGTAGTACAAACATTGTCATAAAGCACTACAAGCCCACGAGAATAAACACATAATAATCCAACCTTGCCTAGAGCATGGTGTGTAAGAACTGAGTGCCAGCACTTGGAACCATGGGGGTGGCTTTACTAGAAAAGGCCAAGCAAGACTGACAGCTTAGGAAAACGGGAATTAATGATGAAATAAACTCAAAATTTAATCTTGCTATTCGGTATAAATGGTATTGGCATTTTCTTACCTGTACCCTCATTTCCCCATCAAAAAGCAATTAAAGCACGTTCATTGTCAGAATAAAGGGAGAAAATTTCATAGCTTAAGACCTGCGCTGACTTTACACAGTGGAAAAATTTTACACTTCACACAGCAGAAAATTGACCGATTATTTTCTCATGCAAAGATCAAAAATGTGACGGATGGCCACAAGCTGCTTTACTGAATTGACTGCCACCATCGTGTGGCACGTGTCATTGTTTTACAATCTAGATTGGCTGGTGTTTAATTTCCAAAAGCAACATATGATCTGGCGCTTTGAAGAGGGGAGAAAAATCAAAGTTATTTGATGTAACACTCTGAATCCTACACCATGCATGTTGACCTCCTATTGAAATTATACTCTGTATTTCAAAGACATCCCATTGACGTGTTGGTTGTACATGATTGAAAGGTATGGGTCTGTGCAATACATTGTAGTATTAATTATGTAAGCTTCCTCAGTTTTATAGTTTATTGTAAAAGATATTATTTTATGATTTGTATCTACAATTTGTAACTGCAATTATGTTTCTAATGGGATTTTAATTGATTTTGAATCCAATTTAAAAAAATCCCTACTTTTAAAGCACACCTCAGCTGCTGCCACTTTGAATCTGTGCCAAGCTGGCAGACTGTAACTCATTGTGTCATCGTTTAAATGTCTTGCTGCAGTGCTGGCTTTAGGGATTCAGAAGTGAACTGCATTTAATATAGTCTCTTAACTGGCACCAGTTTCAGAACCAGGGATGCAGAAATCTTGAGTAAGTGTGCTACTGGCCGTTAATGGGCATCTAGAAGGATTGTGTTGTATTCTTGACACTTGTTGAGATGACAGTTTCTGAAAGATCTTTTTCCTGAGTGGTGGAAGTACTTTCCCAGAACATACTTGGAGATTGATCCTACACCAAGCTCCTGTTTACCTGGACATACTTAGGATGTAGTAGGGATATAATTAATTGAATGCAATTTACAAGCATCTTTTTTTTTATGAACTGTAATTTCTCCATTTGGGCTCCTTCTTGTTGCTCTCTGTCTCTCCCATATGGCAGTTCCCCAGTCCTGTATATCCATATAATTTCAAAACACATAGAATTGAACTAAGTTGGTTTTAGATAATTTTCAGTCATGAGATAAACAGTAGTTATTTTATGCATACAGAAACCTTTCTTGGTAGTTGAGATAACTTCACATAAACTCATTTGGCTCCAAACAGCATATTGCTGGCCTCAGGCTGAAACAACTGCCTAACAACCATTGAAAACAGTGTTCTGTCTACCAGAATCAGGTATATTCTGCTACTGCTGCTGATGGTCTCAGTTCATGTCTCAGTCTTCGGAGCTTTCCAGGGCAAACTTTCCATTAACCCAGAAGATTCTAAACAGTTAATTAATCTCTGACTGGGTCTGAGGAAAACTGCAGAAAGCTATTGCCCAGAGGTATTAAAGCACTGCTTGCAATTGGCTTCAGGCAGTATTACCTAATCCAAGGAATGGCTTTAACCTGCAGGCAGCAGTTCATTGTGGTTGGCCTCAAGTTCAGTCAATAATATGTATTTGCTATTAGAGGTCTGCTGGTAACTGAATTTGGGGTTGGTGGAAGAATCAAGAATTTTAAAGAAAATAAAACATAGTGAAGAATGTGGTGGGGTTTGTTTGTTTGTTGTTTAGGTTCTATAAGACATATATTTTGAGAGTGTTCTTGAGAAGTGTGAAAAATGAACTTAGACTCAGAAAGGAATGTTACCTACGTCTGTTTCTGAAAATAAGAGCTTGACCTCTTTCTAGACAATGTCTCTAACCACTGAGATCTGGGAAATTGATCTTTTTCCTGTTGAAATTCTTCCACATTTTATAAAATGTTCAGATACTAATTAGTGCAGGAGCTAGTACCTAACTACTAGGACACACTTTTCTTCTGAGCTCTGCAAGTATCCACATTAGTGAATGAAGAGAATATCAAGCCAGCTAATGAGTCAGCTCCAGGACCAGTATGGCTGTGTCAGTGCAGGGCTGTGCTCAGGCTAATTAGCTCATTTGAAGAAAAGGGCTAATTAACTCTGGAAGAGCACTGAGCGGGTGCTTCTCATATGTAGCCACCATTCCTGCTGTACAGCTCTGCAGATTCTGCCTGCCTGACTCAAGGCTCGGCTGCGTGGACCTCTGGATACAACATTCCTCAGTGCAGACCTTCACTACACTCTGAAAACAAAATATGTGGATGTGCTTAACTCAAGTAATCTTGTGGTTAATCTTTATTGGTTCATCCCCTTCATCTTTGTTTTATCTCTGCCTTTATCCATCATTCATAGTAGACTACTGTTTAGCAGCACAGTTTCTTCCCGTAATAGAAATAACAAAAAATATTTGAGGTGTCAAAAAGAGGTTATAAAAGCTGTGTAACTGCACAGACAAGCAAAATTTCCAATGGCCCTTCTGGCTTAAATCTACTATGTGAGGAAAAGCCTAGCTAACACACCCCTCCTGTGTGGGTAGGCAGATAGCCATGTGGACAAGTGTAGATGTGATTTTCTCCCAGATACTGCTTCAAATTTTCCATTCAAAACTTGTCATTACATTTTCAAATAGCAATACTGGTATAAAAGATGCAATTCTATTACCCTACAGTTTCATTTTCTATACGAACTCTGAATACAGCCTAATACATCTCCTCTCCCCATGATATACCAGAGTGTAACCCACTGAATAAAGAATAGCTCCCTATGCAGCAGAGCACTCTATTATAATGAAGAGATTCAGTTATCAGTTTATTAATATTTTTAAATGAAATAATTGTTCTGAAACAGGAAAATAAATAATTTTTTCTTTCTATTGTGTATTTGAATCAGGGTGTTTTCAGTACCATTATTGTAAATTAGTTCAATAGAACTGCCACAAAGTAGTTCTGGACAATAAAAAACAATGTTGAATTATTACGTATGTTAACTTCCTGAGTACAACTGTTTGCCACAATTCAACTAAACAGGCAAGTGAGACATTTAGACACCTGATGGCAATCTTTCATTAAATTTGATTTCATTAAATATGATTTGTGCTTCTTTCTGTAGGATAATGACTTAGGCATAATAATACAATTTAGTTTTGTATAGTATTTTTTTTCAAAAAAAAAAAAAATCTAGAAATTGTCTTAGGATGAGAAGCAGAATGGACAGATAATCCTTTTTGGAAGTGGATTAAACAGTACCAAGAGAGGCAGCATAGGAAAAAATTGAGTTGCGTTAGAGGCGAGAAAAGCAGGAATTTTAAAGCAGAAAAGGCACTTAAGCATTTTTGCAGCCAGATATAATGAGACAAAACTGGAAGAAAGTGGCAATAGGAGGGAGGAAAAGGTGAATTAGGTCTATGTTGTGTTAAATGATGCAACATAACCTAATGCCATGCATGGATTGTATTACTTCAGAGACTTAAACAGATGCTGCTCACTTTTTCTTAGGGCTGACTGGTCAGCTAGCCAAGCTTTCTTATTGCTACGCCAAGTACGATAAAGTTATTTTCACAAAATGAATGTGATCATCTGTGACAAATTCTACCCTTCTCTATCTACAGTCATCTCAAATGTTCGGAACTTTGGAGCAGCTCCATACTTGAGGCTGAGAGGAAGGCATGCTGACGGAAATGTGCATTCAAACCTATTTAGTAGCTGATGAAATAAATAGAAGTCCTGATGTCTGTCAGTCTGCCTGTTCCAAAGACTCTGAAATGCTATTCCACAGAGCTTGACCTAAGTGTGAAAGACAAAGTTGTAGCTGTCAGCATCTTTGTCTCCTGATACAGTTTTGTGGGAGCCAAGGAAAGGTGCATGGGAAGGACTCATCTTTTTTCATCTGGATCCAAGAGCCAATTCAATTCTCCCCATGTACAAAACGGTGCATCTGTCTTCCTTCTCTGCCTCTCATAGTCCCACCAACACAATTATTTGCACTGGAATCACTGAGGAGAGATTTTGTGTGCATTCAGCTCTGCTGTCCCTGCCTGAAGGGCTCATACATGATGAGTAGAGACAGATGGAAAAAGACAGGTAAACCCTGAGACAGCCCCAGCTCCCTCTCACCAGACAGTGGTTTTGTCTTGCTGACTACCCAACTGTGGAAGCATATTGTGAGTGCCAGGGGCTGTGGTCACTCAGAAAGAGACTTTGATTAGTTTTCAGGAGGTAGAACAAGAACCTGGCACTCCTTTCTTTCTGAAAATATCCTGCCATCCTAATAACGGCTTAAGGGAGAGAAGTATTTACAGAGACTGCTCCAAAAATAATGCGTCTAATTTTATTATGTTGGCCCATGACATCAAAGGCAGGTGTCAGTGAGCATCAGCATTTTGGTACATTACTTTGCCATGTGACAGATAGCAGCAGAGAGGTAGTCTGATAGAATGTCATCTGACATGGAAGCACTGATGAAGCAAATGTGCATCATTGAATCCTTCCACGTGGAAAAAATGGTACCCATTGACACTTGCTGCATATTTCTGGATAACAAACAGTGGGTGTGAGCAGAGTGAGGTGGTGGGTGGTGTGTTTCAGCAGAGTGACAGTGACCATCATGGCTAGTGCGAATTTTTATGAGAATGGCATGTAGGCCACTGGTGATAAAGCATCACAGTAGCAGTGTGCAGCGGAATTGCCAGGTCATAGCCTGAATCAACAGTTGAGCACCAGGCTCAAAAGGCATGCTAACCCAGGGAGCTCAGGTGCAAGCAGCATACCTGAGTAACTGGAAGTAGTGGAGCCTGGATCCACCCCTCCTCACCCTCATTTAAGGGTTAGCAGCTGAGGGAGTAATGTCTCTTAAGATAGAGACTGCACTCCTTCTAAGCTGTTGCTGGTTGTTGGTAAGGGGTGAGCTAATTTCCCTTCTTTGTTGCCTGTTATTGCTCTATAGTGCCTGTATCCTATTAGAAGGTAATGTTATTGTATTCTTTTGCTATACATGGTGACTGTTGAAAAATAATTTTTGTAGCTGAGAATTTGCTTTAATGGTGTTAGTGTGCTGTTTGTATCTGTTGTATTTTCTTTGAAAATAAATAGGAGGCATTATTTCCACTGAGGCCTAAGTGAGTGTAAGCACAAATGTGTGCTTGGTCCTGGACGGTGCTGAGAGTAACGCATGTGTGCTAGAGGAGTAGTTCTAATGTGTTAGTTGATGGGAGAGAATTTCAGTACAAAATTTTTACTCCTGAAACGTCTCTTATTTTTTAGTTTCTAAAGCAACTCTTGGCTTTATGAAATAATGTGCTGCTTTGATTCAGCTAAGACTTTTAATTTAGATAACATTAAAAAGACAAAATAAATAGAAGATGTACACATGACACTTTCTTCACAGTATACAAACCCACGTTAAAATAATCTCTTACTACTTTCATGCACGTCCCGAAGTGGAAGCAAAGGTAATCTATTCAAAACCAAAGGACTGAATTTTACTCTTGGTTCCCCAAGTTCACCCAGCTATAGAGCCTTATGTAGCCATTCAGCTAGAAGGTCACTTGGGAGGTGGGGTGCTAGATTCTATCTTCTCTTCAATGGGGAAGATGATACTTCAGCCCTAGCAAGCAATAGGCAGGCAAGTCTCAGAAATACTACCTTATGTTTGAATCCACTTTGAGTATTTTTCTCTCAGATGTATCTCAAATATCAGTTTCACCTTTCCAAGATCTCTTTTACATTAGCAAACTTTTTGATGGAATAGTCTTTTTGTGTAATAGGAGATGAACTGTGTTGAAGAGATAAGCAAACAAATAGTGATATTTTGCTTTGCCTGTTTGCCTCAGCGAGAATAAGATTCCTACAGTCATTGTGTAAAAATGTGCTAACACTGCATTAATGGTTCTACATTCAAATTTTATTTAGCCCCAGAAAGATCAAAAGAAGGGCATAAAACTCCTAGAAGTGGGTTAAAAATTGAAATAGGACATTCAGCTTCTGTTGCTAGAAGGGATACTTGAGCTGTGGATCTACTGTGACCTGAGGGCAAGAGTTGAAATATATACTTGTAACCCTTCATCTGAAATAACAGAATGCAAAAGCCTAGGGATTATCTAATGTTTCACAGAACTATCTTGAGTTCCCATTTAGAACCCCAAAGAGGTGAAATACAGCTAGGGGATCCCAGGAATGTCCTATTTCCCATTACAGGAAACATTGCTTGTAAACGCCTTGCCCTCCAAAGAAAGTTGCAGTCAGACCTTACTTCAAAAAACTTGAAAAATCAGGATGAATATCAAAGGAGATGTTACAGCTTTTACCTGTAATAATAAGTGAGTAATGACCTCGTGTATATTTTAATCTCCCAACTCAATATGTTTTGGAACTAAATCTCTAAACTTTAAATGCATAGTCTGCTTTCCCACGCACTTGACATTTACTGGCTCCCAACACAGCCACTTCTCTTGTAACCATGTCAGTTGCTTTACTATTTCATCTGGCGATTGAGATGTTGCTTAACCACCAGCCTGACTTTCAATGGAAAGCCTAAAATTTCAGCTGTTAAAAATGCAAGCAAGACTGGTCTTATTCAATCTTTTCTATTGATCACTGTGAATATGATCCCACATTTCATATTGACGCTATTGGAAGTGACTTTGGCTTTGTTTACCTGGAGTTTTAAAGCAGCTCTGGTCCAATCTTGTCCATGTTCAATGCCAGGTGTCAATAGGTGTCACCTTTTCACCACTGCAAGCTACAGGAATTAGATAAGCAACAAACAGTCATTAGAAGCTTTATGTAATTGCATATACCAGTTAAGGTTCTATGAATGAATGGCTATTATATTAAAATAGTCTTGGCAGACTGCCTGAGAGGACATATGCAGAGGAGACTGTAGAGATCTAATTTAATTTGCTTTTTTAAACAATCCTTTGGTTTTTTTAGTTGTTGCTGTTTTCATCCCGACAGATTTTCTTTTTATGAAACTGAAAAGCTGTTATAATGATTTGGAAACCAACACCACCTTCTTCCAGGGAAATTCCTTGCAGAATTTGAAAAGATAAGATGATAGAACTGCCATATCTGTGTGTTTTTGTTTTTTCTGAAGGGATCTGAAACCTTGTTTAAAGTAACCCATATAAAAAAGACAGAGAAGAGGGACACTGCATCTCTGTTAGGAAAACTGGGACATCTGGTCTCTTCATTTGTTACCAGAGGAGTATCTTCAGCATATGAAATATCTAAATACAGATTTTATTATTTCCAATGATTTCTTTCCAGTGAGGGAAAAACGGTCTTTTAGTTAAATGCAGCTAAGGAATTAGCTCTACTTTTATGTTTTTTGAACTCTTAAAACAGATACAATGATATTTTTTGTATTTTTAATAATTACATATTCATATGCCTAAGGCTGTATGCATATTAACGTAACGAGCATCTTAATAAATACTCAGTTACGCCAAGTCTCTTCATCATTAGCTCTGTGCACTTTCCAGCTAACTACATACCATATTCAAACCTGTTCAAAAATCCACATGAGAGGTTTATTTAGTAGTGTGTTGGAATAGATTGTTTCACAGGCAGAGAGGAGATCCTTTGGATAGGCCATACGTGATAAAGCACAGATATGTTTCATGTTCTCATCATTAACATAACCATATAAACTCTGAAGGAGTTTGCCGTTACAATCAGATATATCAGATTCACAAGTACCGCAGGTGCTTGAAAGATAAAGCTGGCATCCGAAAGCTGTCTGAATTTTGGTGTACAAGAAGAGATTATTCTTTTACATTTGAACTTCTGGAAATGTTTAAAATGTGTTTGGAGAAAGCCATTTATCATTGAAATCATGTTTTGAGCTGGCTTTATTACTGCTATGGAAGATTCCAAATTTAAGCATATTTGCTGTTACATTAGGCATCACCAAACACTTGATTGTTAGGGGCATGGTACATATGACATTGTTTCCCAGCTTCATCAAGTACCTAATGAGCTCCATAATGTTGCATCTGAGGACCAACCTTTATTACTTCTCAAGTTCTGTTTTACTGAGGTCGTCTGAGATCTGGTCAACTATAAATGTTACTGATTTCTTGAATGATGAGCCTTACAGTTCTTTGATCAGGCTTGTTGCTATAAGGAGATCGCCACCATTTTGCAACTTGCCTGTGAAATAGCATTAGTTTCTGTGGTATCTTGCCTCTTTTGCCAATTTTGACTTCCTTTGATGTGCTGCAGCAAATACACCTACGTATCCAGAGGTCATTTCTCTGCTGTCTTAGCAGTTCATAACATCATTCTCCCCTTTTCTCCCATCTCTTCTTGGTACTCAAACCCACATGCAGCTCATTCTTCGCAATCTCTAGCTGTTTTTGTACTTCTTTTACAGTCTAAGCCTTTTAGTGCTAAGTAAGAATTTGAATTTTTGTTAATGTGTAATTAGGCATTCTTGTATAATCAAGACAACAGTGATTTCAGGTGATATTCTAAACTTTGATTTGCTTTGGTAGATGAGCCGTACAGGTTTGCTAACTGGCTTACTGAACTACTATTTTTTTGTTTGTTTGTTTTCAAAAGTTTCTTTGGAGCTCTGCTAGTACACGACATAGCAGTCAAATCTGGGACAGCCCATCTTCAACCTCTAGTACTTATTTAGCCTGTGATCAGGTAGTTGGATGTACTGTTTTTCATGTTTATACTGACTGTGATAGTAAAGCTGCAAACAATTATGAAAGTCAATGACCAAAGTTAGCAAAGTAGTATTTAGAATGAAAACTTGATTTTATTAGCTTGAGAACAGTATGGGATTTGAGCCACACTGAGATAACATCGCACGGTAGGTCACACCTAAGGGCTGACATTATCTCTCAGGAACACTCACTCCTGGGGTGATTTATTAATTATGTTTAATTGCATGAAAATTAATGATCTTTTTCAGTGGCTACTGGACTACTCCACAGCTGCACTTTAGCTTATGTTTCTTGGTATTTGAGCAGTTGAATGCTTTTACTTTATCTTCATTGACTTTCTACTCTCCTGGTATATAGCTAATTTAATATTGTTTATCAGCACCATTGCTTTATGCTTTCAGTAAGATTTTTTTTCTGCTGTTTTTATTGCACTTACAATCTGTGGGCAAAATGGCAAATAGACCTCATTTACCTTAAAATTTCCCTTTATTTGAGAGAGGTTTAGAAATCATTCCCCATATAAATATCCAAGAGGCACCAACTATAACTGTTAGTATTCTGTTTAGTCTCTTGTAATTAAATAATATCAAAACAACCAAGAAGTCTATAAACAGAAAGTGAAACAGACTAAAAATGTTGCTGGAAAACGAACTTCAGAACTGGTGTAAAATAGCTGTACTGAAAACCTACTACTTCCTAAACACTAAAGCACTAATATTAGAGAAGATAAGCTACTGAAAGGCCAGAAGTGAAACCCTCAAATAAGAATCTATATTTCTGGAAGTGTTTCCTAGTCTGGGGTCATAGATTTTTGTGTTGTTTTTTTTTGTTTGTCTGTTTGACTTGATAGATCTTAGTTCCTCTTGGATATTTCTGTACTATATATGATAAATTCATGTATCCATATTCATAGATCTGTGATACTTACTAAACAAATTTAACATTCAAGACATTTCTGTTTTTGATAACCTTTTTGTTGAATATAGTGTGTAGCTGATTTTATGGAGTAACTGTAAAAAGCTGGAAGACGTGATGAATGAATCAAGGAAAACGTGCTCTGAAGCAAAAGGGATGATGCTGTGCTCACTGCTGAGTGCTATTCATTATACTGTATAAGAATGGCTGCAGAATATTTAGTGATGAACAATTCTCAAGTCCAGTATATCTAGAGAGAAGAATGAGTTTGAGCCTTAAATATCTTTTCTGTTAATTTTTTTAGCACAAATTGCACATTTTTCCAAATAGAAAATCAAGCTTCTTCAGAAATGCTCTTTTCTCAAGAATTCAAAATATTTCTGTCATGAATCCCACTTTTAAAATCACTATCTCTTCATGGTAAACACAATACTGAACACCTGAATGATGCAGTGCAGTCTATGTACCTATAACATTTATTCTTTGTAATGGCATGGTGTTAAAGCTGTGACTCATAAGATAATTCAATTGAAAATATAAAAATTTTATATGAGTGTAGAAAAAATGAATTTAAGACTTCAACTGCTTTTTTGTTGTGGTTGTATAACATTTTGCATTCTTTTTAAAAACTGCTGGAAGCTTGATGCAGAAGTAAAAGTGGAAAGAAAATATAACAAATTTCAGGTCACTTGAATTAATGAGTAAGTGCATATCTGTACTTAATGATAAACTTTTTTTTGGTTTAAAACAACATAAAAATATGAGGAGCAAAAATTCTTATAAAGCTTTCAGTTTATTACTCCTTCATTTCAAAATGGCTATTTAAAGCTTATCTCTTCAGCTATTTAAGAGGTGACTTAATCAAGTACCTACATGAAGCAGTCTTGTTTGATAGCAGACAGCTCTTTAACCTACCAAAGACATTAGGAAGTCAAATGGCTAGAAGCTGAATTTTGTCCAAAATGTCTTAGGCTTTCTTTGTCATGAGAATAACCACCACAACAACTTACTGAGTGCTGTGGTAGAATCTCCATTTGTAGAAATCTTTACATCAATATAGAATATCTTCTTTTAAGAACTTGAGTACTCAAAACAGTTGCTGACTAAATGCAAGAATTTTGATGCTCCTTAGCCTATGTCAGCTCTGAAGTATATTTTATGAGCATCTCATGGGGGTAGAATCTATTAATTTATACATTTTGGCCTACTGCAAAGGAAAGTTTTATTAAATACAGCTTTTTTCTGGTAATTTTTAATACTTAATTATAGCTCCATCATTCTGGACTACTGGATGCTAGTGAACTGCCCAATGATAAATTACTTCCTGCTTACTAAACTAGCTGTGGCACACTCTTCAGAAAGTCAATAAATTTACCATGGATCTAAAATATCTTCTTGGAGTCCCCTTTCACAATACAGCAGCATGTCTAACTTCTTATGTGCAGATCTAGAAAATATGGACTTGAATTGCTTTATCTAAGCAGCACGTAAATTACACGTAAGGTTCTTTTTTTTTCTAGTCAGTGATGGAAGATAAGATTTGAATTACTTTCCATTGATAACTATCTTTTTTTGGATTGGAGCGATTTTATTTCTGCATCTTATTGGATACATAAATTAGGATTAAATTAAGACTTTAAGACAAACTACATCGCTAGCTGTGAAACGGAAATCAAGAAAGGAATAGATAATGTTTCATCAAACATGTTTCTCTGCTATCCTATCCAATTCTACTTTTCTCTCAGTTAGCTATCTGAGCTGCTATTATTTGCATCTATAGAGAAGATGAGTTCTTAATCTCAAAGAATGTCTGTTTCTATATCCTAAATCTGAATTCATTATTTTCTGTCAGATTTCACAAAATCTCTGTCACCTTAACTGTTTTCCAGAAATTTGTTTCACTCTGAATCTCAGCTTTTTGAATGAAAGGCTTTAATTCTCCCTCCACACCCTCGGGGACAGATGCACTGTGTTTACAGAATCAGACTCACCAAGGTTGGAAAAGACCTCTGAGATCATCCAGTCCAACTGTCCATATATCACCAATATTTCCCACTAAACAACGTCCCTCAGTACAGCATTTAAATGCTTCTTGAATGCCTCAGGGATAGTGACTCCACTGTCTTCTTGGGAAGCCCATTCCAGTGCCTGACCACTCTCTTGGAAAAGTATTTCCAGCCTGAATCTCCCCTAGTGCAACTTCAGGCCATTCCCTCTAGTTCTGTCACTAGTTACATAGCAGAAGAGGCTGACCCTCACCTTGCTCACCACAACCTCCCTTCAGGCAGTTGTAGAGAGCAATATGATCACCACTGAGCATCCTCTTCTCCAGACTGAACAATTCCAGCTCACTCAGCTGCTCCTCTTGAGACTTGTGCTTCAGACCCCCCGCTGGTACTATTGCCCCTCTCTTAACATTTATATTTATTTTTCATTTGTATTTATATTATCCCTTCCCTTTTATCAGTGTGAATCCTATGTTTCGGAGTTATCAAAGTGTAAAGTGGTGTGTTGGTCCATAAGGATTGTATTTTACATATCACATGACTTAATGTGACCTATAACAGATGTATGCATCTCTTTCAATACAGACAACAACAAAAGGCATTCCTTTATTCATTATCTTTGGAAAAATTAATAATTTTTAAATGATTTTGACCAGACACTGTGTATGATGTTCTGGGGAATGGTAATACTCAGATTTCATCCATAACAAAAGGCTGTGCTTTTCAACTATGTGATCTTCACAAGACCAAGTTTTGTGATGTCACTGATATGTCCTGGCTGCCAGGGCATGCTGAAGTTAGTGAAATCTTTTCCATCAAGCAAAGCCAACTGGTTCTTCGGTGAGTATTGTAGAATTTTCTGACTGCTAAAACCTGCAATCAAATGATTTCCTTACTCCCTGTTGCACAATAGAGCATTGTTCTGAATGCTCTTACACCAAGCTAGACAGAAAACCTGGTTGAAAGTGTTTTATCCCATATCCTGCATACTCTCATTAAATATGGACAAATTCTAAATATTATATTTCTGTTCTGCAGTGGACACAATTTCTCAGATAATATGCTAGAGAGGCATCCTTAATGGAAAATGCAAGATGCATTTTGAATTAGTGCTGAAAAAAGTACCCAGAATTTCATTTTAAGTTATTAATTAGGTTAGATATTTCTTTGGACAAAATTCATCTGTTGAGAGAAAATGTACACTGACCTGAAAAGAACCTTTAGGAGCAGGTCTGCCTCATTATAGAATTTTTTGATTAAAAGATATAATTGAAGAAATGTTTAGGTTATACAAAAATTAAATCCTAAAACTATTCTTCACAAATCATTTTCATTTCATCGTATTAGTGACCCCATTGCTACCTGATAGGACCACTTCATGGAGATGCAGCTCTTCTTGGTGACAGTATTTATAACCACATATGGTATTCTATGACAGTGCTGAAATTGCCTTTTACTTCCTTAAACTGTCATTGTATTGAACCACGTAACCAGAAAATCACAGTGTAGTGATCTTTCTGTATGCTAATCCGTCTATGAGAGCTTAATGACTTGTCTGTTCATCTTGGAGATAATAAACTTCACAATGGAAGGAATAGCTGTCTCAATGACTTTGCATAAATCATTATTTGTAAAAGTGAAGGAAAACCTATACACAGGGGAGAAGCAATGAGATTGCTCACCTTTTTGATATCAGCTCTGATAATTGGCTTTAAAGCATCTGTAATGTAGGGAATAAATAGATACAGAACAAAAAATAAATATTATCCAAAGGTGTAATCAATAAGATCTCCTACATTGTCAGTAAAATCATTGAGTATCTCAGAATGATTGACCTTTCCTAAGCAAAGCCATACTATGTGCTTGTAAATAACAGTATTTTGTTCAAAGACCAGACATTATTTCTTTCTACCATGTATTGCACAGAGTTCAACAATTCAGTAACTGAAAACTGAGGTAATTGTTAAACTTTGTTACGGGAAAACATGAGGGGTCTGAGCCCTGAGAGTTGCACACTGTGGTGTGATTTACAGTGTCTGCAGAAAATAGTGCTTAGGATATCTCCCAGAGAAAACACATCTGTAATTAATTGAACAAATGCAGCAGAAAGTGCACTTACTATGACTGTTACTAAGAAAGCAGAGGCTTTAGAGAAAATTACTCTGACATGTATGAGTTGTGATATTTGTACACCCATTCAACCTGAATTTGAACAGCAAATAAATAAAATTAGTGATTTTATATCCAAATGAGAATTAGAAAGGCTCCATTCTTTTTCTTTATATACTGACTGATTTACTTTTGTATTCCTCCCATTAATCAAATAGATTCCAGTTTTGTTCTTGTGTATTTTTATTTTTTAAAAAGTGAGAGTGATATTCCCCGAACTATGAACACAGTTAGCAATGCATATGTGTGTTTCAGATGGGTCTTGCCTTAGCCATACCTTCTTTCACATTATCTGTGAAACTCACTGGGGTTTGTCTTGAGGAGTTTATGTTCAGCACCAGGGCTGTGTCTTTACTAGCGATTACACAGAGCCAAGGCTTTAACCAGAAGATGAAGAAAGAGAAAAGCAAATTGGAATGAAAAGAGCCAGGCCTGCAAGAACAGAAAATGAGCCTTTTATAACTTAACTGGTTAGTATTTTAGATAATTAAACCACAAATTTAATCTGTATTGGCATATTCTCAACACTGTGTCTTCTGTCAAAGGTATCAAAATGTCAAAGAATATAGGTGGAGGAAATATTAATATAAATCTTAAAATATGCAATGAATTTACTTTGAATTCCTTTGTGAAGTGACCTCTCTTCCTACACATCTACACATGTTCTTTCCTTGCTTAAAAACAATTAGAAAATCATTTTTCCCAAGTGATGTAGGTGATTGGCTTCACTTCATATAAATGTATGACTTGCAGTTAATAGCTTGGTTTAAATTACTTTTTATTAGAAATGGTCACTTGACTGATGATGTAAAAATGATGTCAAGGGTAGAAAGTTCAGCTTCTGAAGTCAAAGCAGTTTCTGGATGTCTGACTGCATTTGGTCCATTAGCAGAGACTCAACTCAGATGAAGTGCTTCAGACAGGAAGATCATTTTTGCCATATCTTTAAACTGCCTTGAGCCATATTGGACTATAAGTGATCTTCCCTTTAATGCCAAAGATTCCATGAGTTATTTGGGTTTTGGTATGCTCCACACAAGACATTCTGAAAAAGTTTAAACATGCTCCAGGGAACAAAACAGCCCGTAGTGCATAACGTGTTTCCTGACAGGAAGATCTGAAATAACCTTTCTTTTGTAACTGCTGTGCACAAAAAACTGTATGTTCAGAGGTAGAACAGAAGAGCATTATTTTTAGTTATTACTAGAAGAGAGAGGATCACATCTGACTTTTGAATAATAATTTAGAGCAGTGAATATACAGTTTTTATTTTCCCCTCAATATATCTGTATAGTTCCACTTTATGTTAATGTACTTTACACAAAGACTGAGTGAACTCCTTAGTGTAAATAAAAAGCACTGGGCCTTCTTGTCAGTAGCAAGTGGTAATGAACTCTAGGAGTGCTTTTGCATAATATGCCTAAACAGTACCCTGGTTATCTCATATTTTTTTAGAGTTTGTAAAAGGTTATTTTACACTGATGGTAATGGTTAAAAAACCATTTTTAACCATTTTTAATTAGCTAATTGTTTTGAGCAATTAATAGTTTAAAAGTCAAATACATCCTGTGATACTCATACTCTGATTCTGAAACCCATTTTAGTTTCATGAGGATATAGTATCCAAAGGCAAAATTTATATCCAAACAATTTAGTTATCCAAAATGCCTTTGTTTTCCTCATTTATATTGTCATGTGTTTGAAGTGTGCCACGCTGTCACGAAAAAGCTATGGAGGAAATATCCTCTCCATAAAATCTGCAATCAAAAGCATTTGTCCTGCAGGCTGCTCTTCATGGAAGGACCTTTATTCCCCCAGTGGAGGTCTTTTTAAACACGTCCCTGGAATAAGGAGTAATTTTTTTTTAATGAAAAAATGAAGAAGGCTGAAGGAGCAGGAAGCATAAATAAGGAAGACTTTTTTTTTTTTCAGTGATCCTCTAGAATTCATCACCGTACTCTGAGATGCAAGGCAGATTATAAATATCTTCAAATACATAATAAAATGCATCAAAATGTAACCTCCTATTTCTAATTATTATAATTACCACAACAAGAACATATTTAAGAAGAAGTTATCTGTGGTGCCAAACTAAGCAGCTCAGAAATGCCAGATATAATCATTTATGTGGTGTTAATTATGCCCTACCTCTGTGCTTTCATGGACCTGAAAGAGGAAGGAGTTCTCTGAATGGGGTTTTGCACTCAAAACATGTGAATAAGACCTTCATCAAAGATGCCTGGCAAACATAAATTGGACGTTCCTAATCCTCCTAGGGATTCACCATTATAAACAAATGGTGGTCTTTTAACATCAATCTGGCAAAAGTTTTGTTTTAAATTCTCAATGTGTCCAACGACGTTATATTTCCTGTACATCATTAACTGTTGCAACACGGATGTGAAGTATGGAAACTGGCATACTGGTGTTAAGTCAATCAGCTGCCAATGGAAAGTAAGTCCTACTACAGTGGTAGAGGGAATGATCAGAAAAAAAGGCCAGCCAAATTTCATCTGCATGTCTGTCGTTCCTAAGCAAGTGCCTAAGTAAGTACTATGTTTGATATTTTACCTAATGTTGTGTTGGTTACAGCCTCGGTCCAGACCTTCAAAATGTCCACTGTCAACACCTCCATAAAGTTAAATATTCCTTTAAAAAACAGATGATGAAAAATGAGAAATTGATACTTCAGTTAAACTCAAATGGAATTTTAAGAGACAAAAGAAAGGTAATTCCATAGTTCAAGACCTTGTTTATTGCTGTTTTTTAAGTATTTGCTACAAAGAACACAAGTGATAGCATTCTTAGGAAAGCTTATTTTTATTAGCAAAAATCTTTTATAATAAAAATATTGAGAAATATAAAAATGAGTTACTGCTCTCTTTCAAAGCTACCGGACTTTGCAACCCAAGTAACACTTTTCTCAATGTAGAGTTTTTGTGGTAACTTTAATAAGCAGTCACATAAGGATTTGGAAAAATGTCGGCAATTCACTTTTCTTATCTATTTGAAGATACTTAACCTTTAGTTTTGTGTTTTACAACATATTCACAGCATCCGTCTATTAACACATGACTTCTAGAAGCTTACCAGTTTTTACAATAATAGAAAAACTGTTGGTTTTATTTCCAGCTGCAATCATAATTCTGAGGTTAGTCTGGCTGCTTCTTTCTTCTAAGCCTCATTTTTTTCCAAAATGCAAAGTGTCATACTACCCCTCCTTAACAGTCCCCAATAACAGCTGTAGGTGAGAATGCTGTACAAAAAACTGTATTTTCTCGGTGCAGTTTTCAGTTTCCTACTTTCTAATGGGCATCATCATCTCCTTATACATAGCTGCAGTGAGTAGTCCTCACACCACACTGCTGACAGGAGCTTGGTTTCTGCTTCCATTTTTGTTTTAGGTGTAAAATAAGATAGTAAATGTTTCTTTAGGAAAGTGCCATGCCCTTAATGCAGCATTTTGTGTTTCTCTGGTAACTTTCAGTTATTATTTTATATTATAAGACCTCAAGTGAGAACCATTCAAGATTTAAAAGTAAACATTCAAAGAGAAAAAGGTGTATTCAGACTGACCCTTGGTCACAAAGTGCTGCTTACCACAGCACTGCAAATTTTTCAGGGATGCCTTATAGTCAGCAATGCACAAAGGAACTGATATTTAATAAGTTCATTATAGATACCTTTTCAACAGCCATCTCTAGGACTACATCATCAATTGTATTTGTCTGCATTTGTTTTTATCCTAACAATTCTTGAAAACACTGACAAAATGGGAAAATACATGCAAGTAAAAAGACTTATTTTTCTGGGTCATATGAGATCAATTTCAAAAGAAAATATTGTGGAGTATTAAGTACCTAAATTTACCGAGGCTTGTTTTTCCAAGCTATAATCAAGTGACTCTTCATAAGCTTCTGAGAGAGGCAAAATGCATTGCTGAGTCCACACCAAATTGGTCTGGGATGGAGATGTTTTATGACATTGTTCAGGATCCCTCAAGCAGGAAGGGAAAATGATGAAAGCAGCTGGACATATTCAGTCCCCATGCAAGTAGTTACATTTTCAAGGATTTTAGGTTGCATTGGCTAGCAATTATTCTCTAAATCTTTAAAAATTACAGTAAAGAATGCATATGTCCTATGCCTGCCAAAAATAAGCTGAAAAGAGGTCTTAAAATGTAAAGTGGATGTCCTTTTCCACTCATTCCGCTAGAAAGGTTTGCATTTAACTTTCAGACATTTAATTCCATATTCTAAAATGCCAATACATTACTCTGGAAACTTCAGCTCGAAGCAATTATTTTTGGTGTTTTGATCACTGAATTTAATTTTTTTTTTTCCTAATGATAAAGAATATCCACATATGACTGTTCAGAAATCTGAAAGAAACCATAAGTTACAGGAAGTCTGAATTAGGTCTACATTTTCCAAGATGAGCTTAAAACATAAGATTAATGATTGTACAAACTTGTTAAATTGTCCTTTTTTTTGTATGGATCCCATTATTCCTTGAAAAAATTTAAGGACATTTTAGTTTTTGTCGGAACTAATGCAACCTCTCTTATCAATGAGGCTGGGGTTCCCAGCTGTTGGATAGAGGATGTGCTTTTCTTATTACTCTCATCTGGTACTAAATGATAAGAGGAACAACAACACTCCATTTTAAAACTAGCCATTGCAATGAAAATTTCCTATTGTTACATGGGGCAATGTTAGTTGTTAATATTAATCTTTATGAATCTAATAACCTAATGAAATCGTTTGCATCATGGCCTATTCCATATGTGGTTGCTTGCATTACATTGCCAGTAACGTGAAGAAAGGGCTTATTTTTCACAATTTAAGCATCTTGCAGCTTAAGAGTATTCACCAGATGCAAATGAATTGCTTTAAACAGTGAGAAATACCGTGCCTCCTGCAAATGAATTGATTTAGACAATGAGAAATACAGCACTTCTTGAATGAATCAATTTGAAAAGCACTGCAAAATTCTCAAGTGCTAATATTTTTAATGAGTCTCATGTTGTTTGTATAGGAATGTCTAGAAGATGAAGCAAACCAATTCTCACAGCAATTTTTTCTTTTCTACTCAACCTTTTATAAATACCAAATACCCGTTGTCAAGCTAGTTATCAGATGATGAAAATCCAGTCCATTATCTTGGAGGCTGTGTTACAACTGTGGTGGTTTGGATTAACCCAGACATGCACAAAAAATTTGTTGACTCTAATGCTAACTTGCTAATTGTAGTCCTGCCTTCAGTCCTTTCCTTAAATAATCCACAGTTCCTCTATTCCTGAATTTCCACTGAAGGCAAGCTCAGAACTGGACTGTGCACTCCTGCTATATCTCACCAGGGTTGGGTAGAGGGGAAGGATCATCTCCCCCAACCTACTCTCTCTGACTCAACCCAGAAGGCTGTTGGCCACTGTTGTTAGAAGGGCACATTGCTGGCTCATATCTACAGAGATGTTTTATTTTTTCTATATCCATGATAGTGCTTGCAAAAACTGGAGCATAAATGTTGTAGCAAAAAGTTCATCTATAAAAACTATTCACTAACACCAAAATACTATAAGGGAACTATAAGAAGGGAACTCTAGTTTTTCAGGGCATATGATCTTCACCAGGTAATGAGAAGCTGTCCTGTTCATCGAACTGACCCAGACACACATTTGTGCTTACTAGTTGTACAGTGAGTGTTCCTATCCATGGGGAGATGTTTGGGTGACAGCACACATGTACAGGTACTAGATTTTGAGAACCATCATCTGAGGCTCTGATTTGTAGGTTACGACACTGGCTTAGCTCTTGGGTGAGAACTCAGGTCTGCTCTCCTTGACATAAGGATCAGGTGCTATACTTCTGTTGATGTTGATAGATAATTTGTAAATTGCGTTGTCAACACAACAGTTAATCTGCTCCAGACAGCTCATAAACAGTTCCATGATTAATTCTTCCAGTCTGTGTCTTCTGGATAGGATTTACAGTGTTCTACTTGTTTGGATGAAAAATAGAGAGAGACAAGCTGTCACCACTGAGAAAAAGAGTATTTTTTTCCTTTGCTTTGTAGCTTAAGAGTCATTTTATCATGACTTTACTGTATGAAAATGGCAGAAGATTTAAATTTGTGACTGATGATGCAGAAGCTGTAAAACTTGATGGACTCAAGAGTGTTCATACCGTATTACCACAAGCTACACATATTTTAGGCTGGGAACATCCAGTTCACAATGCAATAGCAATTTGGAAGTGTTAGTCCATGATCAATGCATAGGATGATGTTAGCCAATGACATTTGAAAGAGCTGTTTATTTATAGCCTCAGCTGAATATTGCAACACAGCTGGAGGAAAAATGAGTAATTTCAAAGACAATTCAGGAGATATGTTGTGGGTGAGGGGCCGGGGGGCACTGAATTTACTGTGTCCAGATACTGAATAGCATTAAAACAAAAAATCCGAAGGAGTAAGGCTTGCTTTACTGACCTTGTCTTTGGTTATCATATTAAATTTAACTTACAGCTTGGAGGATCATGTTACTTTGGCACTGGAATATTTTTCATTTATATGTACCTTTGAATCAGCACACTAATACTGTTCATTCAGTTCAGCCAAGACATAAGTATAATTCTGGAGCACTTTTGACATAAGGTTCTTATATCACCCCCAAGCACAATTACCAACCAATAACTAGAGTTTGAAAATTAGAAATTCAATGCCACTAAAGTAAAATTCAATTCCTATCAGAATGATTGTGATAAAACATATACAAGCAGTTTGTGGCTGATATGGGAAGATTAAAGCAAATAGCTATCTATTAATTTCAGGAGTATCAGAAATGTAAATAAGAACCTTACACACCAATTCCTTTTTGAATGCTAGCTAATTTCTGCAATCCAGCTCTCTTGGATGAAATATGTTTTTGAAATCTGCATTTCTGAGTTTGCGTATCTACAGCTTTACTGTCAACTTTGTTTTACTTTTTCCTTTCTTTTTATTTTCTCCACTTTCTAAACCTTCTGGAACATTAAGAAAAAAGAAAAGTACTTTTAAAAAATTTTACTTTGGTACATGTATGAATGTTTATAATGTAAAGTAAGAAAGTCTGTTCCTAAGAAAGGATAGCAGTAGACTGGGGATATAGTCTACATATAACACCCAGGGTAATGCTAATCTAAATATAGAAAGTAATTACACTGACCTTGATACCTTGATATTTCTCATCATTATCTTGCTTATAGCACAAATGTTTTGCTGAAGATGTCATCAAACCCACAGTTTTAGATCTATTTCTACTAAGAAGCTCCTTCTAATCATTGCTCTACAAATATTGTGGTTTAAACGGTACCAAAGAATCAGTGTATCTAATAGCCATAGTTGTTCCAAGAGAGAATTAAGATGAACCTCCCTCACAGACTTCATTCCAATGGCTTTCATGTACTTCTTCCAGTGTCAAAGCATTTTAAAACACTGTTCTATAGAAGATTATCTTGTACCTGGGGAAAAAGAAAGAACAGAAAGAACGATTTTATGGAGTTAAAAAACCTGAAGTGCACTTCATTCTTTCACAGAAACAGATGTCAGAAATTGACAAAATGCCCTAATGTTTCCCAACTTGTAAGAAACATTTCTGATATACAAGGTACATGCCAACAGCATAGCTAAACACAACACTAGCCCCTGAGAAACAAGGGGCTCATTCATCCACACAAAGAGAATATAATACACAGTGATTTTCAATCTTCTGAGAATGGCAGTGGACTATTGGGCTTATTCCATGATTATAAAAGCCTCATAATCTATGACTGCTGCAAGCAGAAGTGATTTATTGGAGTACTCTCACATATAGGAGATAAACCTATAACTTGCTGACAGCTATTTTTTTAAAGGAGAGTATTAAAAGAAAGGCAAGTAGCTTGCTTACTTTGTAGTCTCAGAAAACAATGATTTGCATCTCCAAAATATCAGTTTTGATGAATGGTTTTAGTAAAATTATAACTGCTGTTATACAAAGAGATAAACTTTCACCTCCATGAGGAAAATATAGATTACAAAAACTGATTGTAAACAATCGATGCTTTACATTCCTTTTTCCTAACTGAGCAATTTTTGAATTTATGCCAGTCCAAGAAAAGCATTAATAATGCTTAGCCAGTAGGTATTTGTGAAAGAAATTGGAAATTGTTTTTAATTTGTTAGTCTGGTGAGGAGATAACAGGCTGATTCAAGAAGGAGGAGGAATTGGTATTACGTGTTTGCTATTTGCATACATAAATATAGAAACACACATAAATGTATGTCCTCCTACACGTATACTCACTCTTCTGCACAAAAGAAGATAACTACAGTGAATACGGGAAGGAAAATCATAATCAGTTTCTGAAAGATAAGAAAGGAAAGTAACTCAAAAGCAGAGGAGTCTCCAGTGAGTTATGAGACATTTCCTACGTATCACAGACATTTTCAACATTCCTTTTATATTTGTTACATAGTTTAAATTAGACTTATTTTATCCTCTTATTGAGTCTTCTTCTGTTATCTCATCTGTAAAATACAGTGAAAAGCATACAGCCTATTTGCTCTATATAACCTATGGAGTAAGATCTGCAAGGGAAATTTATTATAAATAATGTAGTTATATGCATTTTAAAAGCCTTGTCCTATTTAGCTGAAGTTCTTCCCTTTGATTTCAAAATCAGTGAAAGGTACAGAACAAAGAAGTGAGTAATAAAAGAAAGAAAATCAGAACTACAGCTGGAGTGCAACTCTCAGTTTTGTCAAACCTAAATTCAAGAAGCAACATGTTAAAATACTCAGATGAGAATCACAAAAATTCTTCATGCAGAAAATTTTACATGCTTTGAGATGCCTTCTTGTAGTGTATATAAATCTATGCTCTCACATTTAGGAATTCTTTTTGCCAATTTAATTCATTTCTGCATCAAAAAAGAGAGATATCATACTTTTGTGGAGCACAGGTAAACTGAGGCAGTCTGAGGCCTGGAATGAAACAAAGCATATTTTAGAACTGATTCTCCACAGATTTTGTAGTCTCTTTGAAATTAAAGAGGGATGAGTACTGAAAAAAAATAGAAGGCCAAGAAAGATCCCTGGGTAAGGCTAACATATTGGAATGAAGTATTTAAATAATCTTATAGGTGGGGCAGAAGAGTTACACACACAAAAAAATTAATCTGCAATACAATAGGATGTGAGCTGGCAACAAAGCAAGTCTTTGTGCAGAAACATTTAGTGCTTGTTAAGTGTGAGGTAAGTTTCACAGGTTCCAAGGCTGGGCAAGGTTTTGCTGCCTTCTTAATAGGAAAAGAGGAAAAAAAAAAGGTTTCTTCCTCTCTTTTCCCTTTCACCACAGCCTTCCAAAACCTTCAGAATATGTGTTTACTTGATAGATTTGCCATGATTCCTTTACAGATAAGTGTAAGGTAGATTCTACACTACATGTAGAATATCTATTTCGTCCTTGAAACTGTATTCCAAATATGGTGTTCAGAAGTGACTCACCTGCCTCAACAGGAGTGTCTCGCACCATTTGACATGTCCTGGGTCACCTTTGTGGAGCTGGCAGTTAGGAATCATATGTCATCATTGTACACCTATGTTAGCACAACTGAATTGTGCCTCTAATTCTACATGAATGCAATTGAAAATAATAAACCTTTTTTTTTCAAGTGTGTTTGAGGTGGCCTAGATTCACTCTTCCTGTTGCACCTTCTACATGGCAGGTTTCAAATTCACCTCATCCTTCCCAGAGGTGTCCTTCTCAGGTTTGGACCATAAGATATTAGGGATAGGAGATTCACAACGCTTCCTGCTATTCTATGTACAGAAATTTTGAGATTCAAAATTTTACGTGATGAGAGAGCAGAGAGAGGGTGTCTGAGGGCAAGTGGAATCCTTTCTGCCAGTGCAAAGCATGTCACTGCAAATTACAAACACATTTTGCTCCCAGGAGTAATATCTGCATCCACAGAGCTTCAGCTACTTCCATCTGCTTCCCTTGGGTGCAGATCTCTTACTGCTTCAATCTGTGCAGTCAGTATTTCCCAAGAAGAAGAAAGCAAAACAGGGAGAAGCAATTTTACAAGCTGCTTTTATCACTTTTTAGTGAATTTTCTGATAAATATTTTGTGTTGAGAAAGTCTGGTTCAGAAAAATACTTTGTGTGTGTGTGTGTGTGTAAATGTATCACTGAAGCATTCTTTGTGGAAAATTTCCTCAAACTCAGGTGGGCATTTCTGATATAAGCTAATGTGTCCTAGAACAGGGAATTACTTAGTGAAAATAATTGGATTAATTGCAGGATGGATTGGAATCTCTGCATTATAATCTCTAGGACAATACCTTATCTACAAAGACAATAGTTCTTCTGATACCGGTGTTTTTCAGCTTCTTCCAGATGACGCTCCACTTTTTAGGAATGATTGAGCTTCCATTGTGCAGGAAGGACTGGCTCTAGTTTTGACTGTAGAACACTGGGGCACTAAAACTAAATCTTCTTTTCCGTATCAGGAAGATTGGAGAACTTCCTCAAACTGAGGTTGCATGTGTGATCTGGTAAGTTATTCCAGGTCATATTGGCCCTTGATATTTTGAAGGACATTTGAAATGACTTTGTTTTGTTTGAATTGAGAATTTGACATTTAAAAAAAAATCTTGTTGATTTTTGTTTGAACAAATCGTACGTTTCAAATTATGGATATGTGAAAATTATTATATATTGTACATGTACTAAAGCTTTCAGGTTACTCCACAGAAGAATTTCCGTAGTTCTACCAAAATAAAATAGCAATAAGGAAAAGATAAATTTGGAATCTTTCATAGTTGTAGTTCTACTTTGTACATACACCAAAAGAAAGTAATTCATTTTAATAATGATTCTGACCAAGCAAAGTACTTAATGGGGAAGGGGAATAGGGGAGGGGAGGGAGAGAAAACTGAATGAAAAATTGAGAAGGACTGAATTTTTAAAATGTTTCTTAAGTCTGATCAATTTTTATCTTCAGTCTGATTTACCATTTGATGCAATTGAAAATTGTAACTTTATTATTGTAAATTGTACTGTTCTGTCATCTAGTTTCAAAGCTTTTATGACTTCCAAATAAATTATTTTGAAATTGTTTAATCACAGACAAACTAAATAAAACATTTGTTACTTCTTTCTTGTTTTGTACTCAGATGTTTTGGCTGGATTTTTATCAAAGCACAGGATCATATACTATGAACAGACAGTCCCTCACAGCCATCAACTGCCCTTTTTTGGTCAGGAAACAAAAATAAGATTAATTATGTAATCTTTCAAAGAGAGATTTCAAGTTACACTTTAAATGAAATGCTCCCCCCTTAAAAGGATTTAAATCTGATTTAATGAGAAAGTTATTGTATGTTAATTAAATACAAACTGATTACTATGAATATTTATTGAAGTTTAACAATAATTTGCATGAAGATAGATGTTGAACAACTGAATTTCAGTAAATATGTTTCTAATAATTATTTAACATTCACTAAATTATGCAAGTAAATGATTTTTGGCAAAGATATTGAGTATTTATTATATATTATATGCCCAATTTTATCATTACCTACAACAGGTGCAATCTCATTTAATTAAAAGGGAAGTTGTTGTTACGTAGCTGAAGGCAAGATGTAATCATATATACCAGCTGATTACTAAACATATTTAATGATATTGAACAGCAATACTGAGATCTAAAGAAATAATTCTATTGATTTATTTCAAAACTCATGAAAACTAAACTGAACGACCCAGCCAGAATCTCTCATTTCTAATATACTAGGCATCATGCAACCAAGTCTAGTCTTAGGATCCTTGCTATCTGTGGAGTTTCTCATCCACTCATTCTTGTATCCTGTTTTTTAAAGTTTTGACAGCCTATATGGTCGTGCATATATCCAAATGTACTACTCCACCAAGGCTCACAAAAAATATCATGCAGAAAAATCCTCCCTTGATTCCTCTCTTCTGCTGTTCCTCTAACAGTGAAATTGTGTCCACAGCTAATCTAATTTACCTATGGAAAATACTGAAAGCTAATTTTGGATATTACTAGTCTCTCTTCTAGGTGCAATATAAATTACAAATAGTACTATGGCCTCTTGTTTGAGTGATTCTCATGAATAGTTTAGGAAGTATAAGGAAAGATTAAACATAAGAAAGAACCCATTTTCTGTAGGTCAGTGATGACAACATACATCTGGGAACAGACAGCATCTCGCCCTCCATCTAATTATGAAATTTCAACCTAGTATCTCTTAAATGTTTATTTTGAATAATCAGAACAAAGGTTCCCCACACTTAGGCTTGCTTGTAAACAACGGAAATGTTACAGATTTTTTTCCAGGAATAGTTTAATTTAGGCTAGTTTCAGAGCTTGCTACATACAACTAATACTAAAAATCTCAAAGGGAATCAAACAGAACAGAGAGATTAGAGCCTGCAGTTATGCCTTTTGCACTTATTTGTTAGTCCACTTCTATATCTATTTCTCATGCTACGTTGTTTGAATCAGCACATTGTCATAACTTTTCTTCCTCACATATGGCAGTGAAGCATTGGGATGGGTATTGGGATTTGCATGCTCACTGCACATCCAGTGCACTTCAGCTAGAAATGGGAAGGAGACTGAAAGGGAAGATATGCTTCTAAAAGAAAAATCTGTCAGTCATGGTGCAATTGTCATCCATCTCATTCCTTTCTGTCTGTCAGTGATACAAGATATGTGGAAATACATTGTGTCTTTGAAATCTCAAGGACTTTATAAGAGCTACTAGAACACTGAAGGTTCCTATCCTTGGAAGAAAGTCCATCTGGAATTTTCTCCATCCACTGCCAAATTCCCTAAACATTCTCTACCATTATGAAATCTTATTTTGGTACTTACCTATGTCATGAAATCACCTTGCTTTTTGCCTTTTTTCATAGTATAATTTTTAGAGAACTAAAAAATGGAAAACACAGGTCTAAGAAGTTTTCTTAGTACACCACTAAACGGCACATTTGTAGGGACAGCCGTGTTATTTAAGAAAGCTAATGACATTATCAGCTGAAAGTATAGTTATGAAATGGGTTGCATAATAATGTTACCTCTGTTTAATAAGCTTTCTAAAGATTAAGATTGGATAATATCACCAATGTAATGATATATTTTTATATATTTGGTGAGTAGTGTTTGTGTGCAATTAAAACTTGAAATCCTGAAGTTAACCAGATATGACACTTCAGGATAATTAAGAGAGTATGTCTTTGTGATCTTGTTATTTTTTGTCATTAGCACTAGGCTATTTCATTCGTTCTGATGGCAGTAATCTATAAGCAAAATTTTAAGTATAAACACTGACAAAAAGCTGAGGTAAGCCTTGTCTCCCACTGCACTTTAATGAACAATTTTAATAATAAAGCATGTTAACCACAAGCTGATGTCAGTGGCTGTCAGCTTTTCATTTTTTTAATCAAATAGTTAGGGATAAATCTAGCAAAAGAACCCAGTTATTCAGTTAGATGCTCCCTGACCTGAGAGTCAACAGCTTTTCTGACCTCGTGTAGTCAAGAGTTATGAGATGAATATGAGGAAGCCAGGAGCAACTAGAAACTCTGTCAGTTTTCTTGCTGTTACCACCTTAACTGTATTTCCCACAAACTATGTCCTAAATACAGCATCTCTGTAGGCATCTCTGACAACCTTTCAGTTTTTAGATATTATATGAATCTTAGCACTTTTTGACACAAAGCAAAACCCTTGACTGTTTGCTTCCTAGCCCTGAGGTTGAAAGGTGTCATAGTTTCCAGTCAAGAGTTCCCAGAAGGGTTATTAGCTAATGTCCACTTCCATTACAACCTCCACAACTTCAAATCCTCAGGTGTAAGACTTTTTTCAGATCAAGACCATGCAGCTTTTCTAGTGCTCATAAGAATATCTGCATTGTTGATAATTGCTAGAGTAAGGCATTTTCAGTTAATCCTTTTCTAAGCATTTGTACAGGATTGATTCTGTAACAAATGTTATTTCAGAAGGGAAGTATTACTGCCAGTGCTCCCTCAGCATCGCTTCCCTCAGTCTAGAAGTTGTGAATGCAGAAAAGAGGGGAGAAAAGTATAGTCAAGAAATGAAAAGTTTGAGTTGCACTACCATCCTGCATTTTCTGTCCTTTTTTTCTTTTGTTTGGGATTCACAGACAAGGTAGTCTCATAAAACCTCTGTATGGTGACTGACAAGATCTCTCTTCTTGGAAACAAGTACATTTCTCAGAGGCAAATAATGCCCTAGTGTAAGGCACTATGATCACATGTCTCCTGCAGTGGTCTTAGGAGGTCAGGCCTCCAAGGAGTGTCTCAGCAAAGGGGAGGCAAATATTCCAAGTTTTCCTAGTTTTGAAATAAACAATTGGACAGTGGTTCTATTGCTATTTACAAGCATGTGAGCAAATGGAATGACCTCAAAGGGCGTTGTATCATAGAGTATTGAAACAAGAGGAATGGTGGGACTAAGCTCTTCCTAGGTATTCTCAACAATTATTTTGTCTCTTCAGTGAAAAAAAAAAAACAAGGAAAAAAATGATGAAAAATTACTAAACTGGTGAATGCAAGAAATATCAGATCTGATTTCTCCTTTTTTTTCTTCTTTTTCCTTTAATCCTCTTGAACTGTTATAATGTAGAAAGATGATGGGGAGGACATTTCCTTGCCAACACCAATTCTTATATTTGTCTTCATTCAGGAAAGAGCACCAAACTTTGAATCCCTGTGGAAGGATCCCTATAGCTCTAAGCAAGGTTAGTCAAGAGCTAACTCCCTCCCCTGTGTACTGAAGTCTTCTGAAGAGAATGCAGGCACATAAATCCTTTTATGGATTTGGCCTTAACCTTGTCAAGTTCTGCATCTTGTTTTTTGTCAGCTCCCAGACAAAGAGGACATGTTCAGATGTGTTTATTTTCTTATTATCTGTTTTCTCTGTAAGGCTTCTGTTCTAAATCAAACTTCTTTTGAAGATCATTATTTCATGCTGTCATTTCCTGGAAGGTAAGTGTAGATGCTTACCTGACACCAGGCTTGCTAAGTTGTCAAAGTGAATAGAAAGATTCCAAGTCCTTAGCAATTTTTGTCACTGATCTGGAGAATAGACCTAGAAGCATCTAGGGCAAAGTGCTGGTCCCGGAAGGCTGATGGCCAGGTGTCTAAGACTAATCTGAAAAACCTTACTGCAGTCAAAAACAGGGTCAAAGGTGCAATTAACTTAGAAACTGCTGTAATTTGTATTTCATTATTATTTGTAAATCAATACAAATAGTCTTGCCAGACACAGTCAATTGCTTTTTTAATAAAAGAAAATTAGTAATGAAAGAGTACGCAGTATGTGTAATAAATATGTATACAATAAAAACTTTTCATATTGATTCTCATGAAACCTTACTCTTACCATAACTTACACACCCACAAAAAAAAAAAAAAAAAAAAAAAAGGCTCTGGCTCCAACACCAAGTACCTGATGTGTGTACTGATTAATAGGTTTTAATTGTAACAAGATATTCCTAGTGTGCACCAGGCTTCGTGAACATCTGGAGAAGAAAAGAGTCAGTACTGAGAAGAGCAATTAATAGAAGACCCCAGAAGAGTCAGATCGTGGCTATCCCAAACTCATAAAGTACACACTGAGAAAGAAGGAAGAAAAGGTAAGCAGCTGGAGGGAACATCCATTTAGGCTCTGTTTGACTTCCTGGATCAGAACCTCAGCCCACAGGAATCAGAGGGCACTTCTTCTTACACAGCTGTCATCAATCATTTTGTCCAAAAAGCAGCTGGTAATCAACCAAGAATATGCTCATAACATTACATTGTAAATGTCCATGTTTATGAAGTAGTGTCACACAAAGTATTAGTCCTCATAAAATATTCTTGTCTTTTATTATTTTAAAATGACCATTTATATTCAAAATGAAAGAGACAATCATTTTAGTTGCTTGCCACTTCCAGCCCTTTTGATATTGATCTCTGTTGCTACTTTAGCACGTTGTTTCAAAGCGCTGCTCTGGCTGTAACACAGCCAAGGCAGCAGAGAGGTGAGCCTCTGCTGAAATTTCTCCACTGAAATGCTCATGTGCCATGGAAGGAAAACTCATCCAATGTGGCCCTGAAAAGCTGTCATACAGAGATGCTCTAGAAATGGTAGTTAACACCCTAGTACTGCAGATAACCAAAAAGAAGTTAGAGATGAGACAGTGTAAGATCATTGTACCTGTAAGGATCCCAGACAGTGCTAAAGCAGTTTGAAACTGTGCCTTTGTCTTCAAAAATTACAGAAGATATTTTGTGTTTTTCTATCCCTTGAGGTCTCCATACATAAAAGTAATTAAAAGCCACCTTTGCCTTCTCTTTATCCTGCTTTACCTTCATCATTCCAAGGGATATTTTTTTCTCTTCAATGTAGAAAAGAGACATTTCTGGGATGCTGAAATAAGTTTGTAAACAGTGTTGATATTCATATACACTGGAAAAACACACAGAATTTGCTACTACCACCGTGAAAGATGTCTCTCTTCTGTTATCTCAGCTTTATGATATCATGTTTTGTGTGGGTTGAGACTTTGTGCATATATTAAAAGAAACAAAGACAATAATTATTGAATCGGCACACCAAGAGCAAGAGTGGTTCCTTAATCACTCTCTATTCCATGAATACTGAGCAGAATACTACAGTAAAAAAAGTAGCGCTCATAATACTCTGCTTTTATGGGGTCATATTTCTGTCTAAGATATATTAGTAGATTGTGCCAAGATTTAGGTTGTGCAGCTGCAGGAACTTGAAAAGTTGCCTCTAGTGTATCAGATACAAAACACGCAACATTAAATTTTGTGAACTATAACACTTAGTTAAGTGCATGATGTCTCTTTAAGAAAAGAGATTCCAGTCAGATTCCATCTAGGACCCATTGAAACAAATGTGGATTTTGCTTGTAAAATGACCAGAGCTTCAGGTCTTGAGCAGAAAAATGACAAGTTACATCACTTGATATCAGTTGCCAGCTGCTCCTTGGAGGAAGACAGTGCCACAGAAAACTGACCTCTATCCAAAGGGAATTAACAGGATAGAAACCTATTAAGGATCTAGATATCAGCTGTTGATACCAATTCCATTACATATAGTAAAAGGGATTATTAAGGAGTAAAGAAAGAAAAGGATTATGTGGAATTTTAAAGGGATATTCTAAAAAGCTGATTTAACTCAACGTCAAATTTTATTTCTGTATCTATTGATAGTTAATTCAGGATCTCAATAGACAGAGATGCACTATGATACACAATTTAAAATGGCCCATACTTACTGTGTTTCTTTCAACTGAGAACAAGGATTGTAAAAATTATCTCTGTATACTGCAAGAAGTCATTCTATTATTTTAAAGTTTTACCAATAGGCATGCATTAATGGTCTCAGATGCATGTTTGGAGAGTAATACACAGAAAAATAAATCCAAAATGGCATGCAGAAGGTAAGGAGCAGAGTTCCAGTGATATCTGTGGGATGCATTTTCCTAAACTGTTTCAAAAGTAGATGTGCAGAATCTCCTCCAAAATGCAGTATAATTATTATTGCTATTATATGTTCTAATATCCATTGTCAAATGTGTTCAAATTAGATAGCCTTTCCAATTGCTTTCCTAATGCAGAATGTAAAATATATTAATTCCTTTTGTTTATAATCACTCAGATGAAGCCTTCCTCTTGCACATATACTGTGCAAGGAATCTCAGCACATAGCATTTTGGAACCCATGGTTTTCTGAGAGTGATTCCTAAGAAATCACTGGAGCCAGAATATCCTGAAAAGTGGAGTCAAAATGGGAGAAGGTGAAAAATGGTCAATCAGTTAATAAGAAGATATTTGGGGAAATAATAAACCATTTTATTTAAGTGCAACTTCATTTCTGGAAAGTTTATGTTAAATTAATCAATAGAAGACAATCTGGAAAGTAGAGAGAGAGTGAAGATTTCCTTGTTAAACTTCCTGAACTGAAGAATGTAAAATATTTCGTTTATTCAGGATAAACACAAAGCGCAGTTAATATCATCCATGGAAAAGCCAACAATCAGAGCACAGGTGGAGACGTGAATTTTTAAATGGGCTGAATAAACACATAAAAAGGCAGAGTTTTAATTCGTATTTTGTAGCCAATGATTGGTAGACACTGGCTACAGCAGTAGGCAGCAAAAGAAAGCTTCTTAGAGGGGTGTGGTAGGAGCTTGAACAGTCTTTCCAGAAGAGTCCTTCTGGAAGGTGAGGTGGAGAATCCTAGGTATGGAATCAGTCTTCCTTCATTCTTGCTCTCTTTGGGGAAATCAGAGAGAGTGTACATTGCTTGTAAAAAACAGGATCAATTTTTTAGAAGTTCTATTTCTTTCATCTAGTTCCCTTTTCTGCTACATACAAACAGTTCAACCACCATCAAATTTTGGGTATCTGTTCTGGGCTCAAGCAGATAAAATGGTTGAGAACATACTACACAATCATAGTACCCTCCAGAGGGCAATGGTACCTCTGAACGTTGTAAATAATGCAGAAAGGGTATAAGATGCAGAGAGGAGGTAAATATTTAGTCTGAGATTGTCAAAGAAGCATGAGGGAATTAGACTTCTAAATCCTAATAAAATTCAGCAGGAGCTGGAAACTTTAATTCCCTTAGTCTCCTTTGAAAATCCCATTTGTAATTTCATATTTAAGGAGGAACACTGGCTCTACATAATATCAATTTCACTTAGAAGGCACCAGTCTATTTTCAACATATTTCATATCAAAAGACTTGATTTTCAGCATTGTAAATGTAACCAATCTAGCTGAGGTTGATAGGTCAAAACTAGACCCAAAGTGTGGGGTTACTTTCTGTACTGATTTATGCAGTGAATACCTATAATATTTTTCATTTTGCTTTAGTTAACAGCTATAACACTGTATTTAGAATATTCCCATGGTGTTTCCTACTCAAGCACTTTAATTATGAGATAAGGACTTACTGTTTCCTGCTTTGATAGGAATTGCTCACCTCTCATGTAAGCTGGAGTTAACATTTTTTTCTCTTTTTTTTTCACATTAGGCTTCCTTTATTAATTCCTTGCTTTATTGCATTTCAATGCATTGAAAAAAATAAAATGAAAAAAAATCAATTATACTAAACTAATACAAAATCAATCATTATTATGTAGCATAGCCATGAGTTTTTTTCTCCTTGAAAGATATATATTTTGCGTAGTAGCATTTACTGTATTTTCCTCTTTGAACCCTTCAATTTTTTGATCTATCAAGTAAGCAATTATATTAGTTTTAACTAAAAATATTTAATAAATATCAGTGCTTGTATAAAGCACTCCATCTTTCTTTCCTACCTGCCATATTTGTTTTCATTTCCATTTTCTGGATTGTTTCTCTCAGCTCTGTGTACCAAAGAAAGCAGCTGTGTATACTTCTTGGCTCTGTTATTCACATGTGCAACAGGTGAGGTTGTGGAAAATCAACCCTCCAGCCTCCACCTGCTCTCTGCATGTTCTTACACATCACTGCAAGTCAAAACCCAGTTCTATTAGACAATACTTTTGGGGATGCAGCTGTGTACTAATTACCTTTTCAGCCAACCAGCAAAGAAAAAATGAAAGCAATATAGAGTAGTCCATTAATTTTATGAACGCTGGGGTAGATCTTCAACTGATGTACGTGGACAATGCTGCAATGACTTTATCTGATAGATTTACTCCTGCTGGGGATAAAGCCTCTTTTATTGACTTTTCAAAGCATTTCCAGATTTCAGGCCAAGCTTTGCAGTACAGTTTGATTAATTTCTTTTAGCCCATGTAGATCTAGCCCATCTTGTCTTCTCTGAAGATTATTCTCATCCTGCATCTGAAGTGTAAGGTTACTACTGTATTTTATTTGCTGTGTTCTGCAAAGCTTCTCACTGATTTTTTAATCCGTGGATCATTCCTATTCAGCACTACAAGTAGATTTACTGTATCTTAGAGAAATAGCTCAAAAAAAAAAAAAAAAAAAAAAAAAGCTGCTCCCGTATTATAGCTTTTCAGTTGAATAGTAGATAATATATTATTTTTATTTTAAACCTTATCAAATAACCTTAGATTTTGTTACAATGAGCATAATTTTTTGAGCTGCTAAGAACACTGAATGGCTATATATTCAAACCATTTCTTATTCCTTTCCTGCACTGGAATGGACTGCCCAGGGAGGTGGTGGAGTCCCTGGAGGTGTTCAAGAAATGTTTGTACATTTTGGACATTGTGTTGAAGGACATGACTTATTGAGAACTATTGGTGATCAGTGGATGGTTGGACTGGGTGATCCTGTGGGTCTTTTCCAACCTTGGTGATTCTATGATTCTCTTTCTTTTGGCTGTAATGAGCTAATCCACTTATACGAATACAAAGCAAGCATGAGGAAGAAAGTCTGTAGAAAGAAAGGGGCCGATATTCATTCATGATGTTTGCTTGTTTGGAGTTGAGTGAAATCCATAACTTGAAAATGCTTTTTAAAAAACATTAAATTGAACGTGCTTCTCAGAAAGAAGTTGAAATTAAAAGGGTCCTGGACCAGCAGGGATCCTGCTTTGTGGAGGAGGATTGGATAGGCTATTCATTTGAAGGCTCTGTGGTGAGAGTTATGGCTGGCATTTCTTATCTATGTGCAAATTCAGTCTTAGCTCAGACCAGAGAGTTTGTGTGTTTTTATTGTATGAGGCCACAAGCGGAATCTAGACAGGACTCTTCGGGTGTGGCAGAGCTGGAGGTGACATGTGATGGCAGCACATACCCATGGCTGTCCACATATGCCATCTGCTCCGAAATGGAAATGATCCAAAAGAGAATCCATTTAACAGGACCCAAGGAAAACCACTTGAATCCTTCCAAACCAGGCCCTAGGGGCATCTTTTGTTAAGCGACATGGGCAAGTATCTCATCTGGCCTAAAGATCAGCCTAGGAGAGAGATGGTGGTTCCTGTCTTACTCATTAATAGTTTTTCTAAAAAAAAAAAAAAAAAAAAAAAAAGTAACCACTTCATTAAAAAACAAATCTCCCACTTCATTTTTGATCCTAATTTCCCAAGAAGTAGAGCACAGGACAGTCTATGCCTAGTACAGACACTGCTGGGTTTGTACCTGGAAATTCTACAGAAAAGGCAAAGCTTAGTTCTTAGATTGTTCCTTTTCCTTTTTTTTTTTTTTTCCCTGAAGGGGGGGAGAAAATGAAAATTCATTTAAACAGATAACATTCATTAGATATCCAAAACAAATACACTGCCTAATCAAGATGAAAGAAGAAGAATACTTGTGATGTTTT
The DNA here is from genome assembly GCF_987193195.1 of Phasianus colchicus. Lineage (NCBI taxonomy): Eukaryota > Metazoa > Chordata > Aves > Galliformes > Phasianidae > Phasianus > Phasianus colchicus. Next base: position 55,721,555 of record NC_143439.1, on the reverse strand, counting down.
AATATGGAAAATAAACAGTTTGGTATATTGATAGGACTTAATTATGTCCTTTCTTACTTAAATGACTTTCTGTATTAAGACTGTAGATATTAAATTATGCTAAAGTAAAATAATCTTTATCATTATTTAATGTTTCTTTCATACTTGTGAAACTTTTGTGAGGTTAGTCTATAAATCCACATCAAATATTTTAATACAAAGGATGTTGACTTAAACTCATCATCTGCTTAATCAACATTTTTAATTTATTATCAGAAAGAATCAGTAACCTTGATGCACTTCATCTTAATTTATGCTTTCATCAAATAGATAGAGAGAACTAAATAATAAGTGATCACATTAGAAATGCATTGCAAAGTGTGCACCCGGAAAATAATTCAGCAACATTTGGCAGCAAATATCATCTTCATGCAACCAAACACTGACAGTACAGAAACACATTCCTTATCAGAGTGCATTTCTGTTATGGGGCTGAGAACATCTATTACATTCTAAATTATGAGTATAGTTGTACCTACAATACCACTAGATTATACTTGACTCCTAAAATTAGTACTATCTTCCTGATGAATGTTTTCTTAAAAATAATCTTTCCAGATTCTTCCCTAATTCCTTGTATATGGTGACAGTGAAACAGTCCTTGAGGTGTTCTCCGGCACTTCAATCCTATGAACTTGAGGGCAAACTCAAACTGAGATTGGCACGTCTGAAAAAAGCACTCCTGTGCTAGCAGCAGGCAGATGCAGAGGGAAAAAAAAAAGAAAAAAAAAATATATAGGACTCCCCTACTATCATGCTGTCATGTAATAAAAAAGTATTGAACACTCACTTGGGTTTTGTTTGTTTTTAGCACATTGCTGAAAGCTTTGAAAGGGAATACTGCAACGAGCATTCACATATCTTCTGCTCTGCTTTCTTTAAACTTAAAAACGTATCCAAATGATGAATTAACTGAGGCATGTGCTTTTCTTTCAGGTACTTACGCAGAACAGATAAGCTGAAGATCCACTGCATTTACAATGACTTGTTTGTCCATTTCTAAGCTACTGTCCATCCAAATGAAACACTGAATATACCACAGACTCAAAGAACAACATGGTGTAGTGACACTGGCTCTCGGTCACAGGGTTTCTGACATGAGCAAAACCTGGGACATGGTTTGTGGTTGAAGTCTCAGCAGCTTTGTATGTTTTAAAAGCCAGTTCTCATACACGTGGCTCAAAGGCTCAAGTACTTCAAACAAAGCATTTAAAACTTATATATGGGCTGCATCCTCAGAATAATAATAACTGATAATTAGTTCCAAGGAAACAATTTAAACAAAAGACTGTATTTTTCAGAAAGCATCAGTTGTTAATTGCTTCTTCCAAGGCTGAAAATTTTCAAGAACTCATTACTTCCTTTCTGACATCTTGTAGTTGTTGAGAATGCTTTGTCATAAATAAATGTCCTCAATGGCAACCCTGCACATAGTAGGGGGGTTGAAACTAGATGATCATTATGGTCCTTTTCAACCCAGGCTATTCTATGATTCTACGATTTCATCTATCAGTCATGCTTCTTCATGCTTTCCTTTTCCCTAGTATATTTTTTTTTCTCATATCAGATTCCATGACAAAAGAAAATATTTGTTTATGACAAATGAAGCAATTAACATGGTTGCATAAAAATGGCATAAATTCAAGGAGGGATTTAAATAAGGTAGATCTACCAAATCTCAAAGTAGGAGGAAAGATTAGACCTTGTGCTGGACTCAAACATTTATTTGTGAGAGCCAGGGGTGATGTTTGTTTTCAATAAAATAAATTTTCAAGTGCATAAACATAGCATAGCCCTAAATTTTTCAGCCAGAAATGATCTTCTAAAGACTTGTTTGATAAAATTTTTGGAAGACTATATATGTTCCTAATCATTTCAGCCAAACTGGAGTGCAGGTAATATGAATTCATACAGCAGTCTACATGGATATGTATAATTAGATGCTGTCTCACGCCGTCAACTGAGGCTGCTTATGCTTTTCATGAGAGAAAAGCCAATGGAAGATCTTAGCTGAAGTTTATTGATATTCAAGCCATACAAAATCACTGTCAAGGACTGGAAGAAATAAATGGATACAGAACCCCATCCACTTGACTCTCGCCCATTAGATATATGTAAGTACTGGTAAAATCTGGATTAGTGAACTCAGTGACTATGAACAGATTATTAATTTTTTTCTTTTTATCCCAGAAGAATAAAGTGAGGTTTTATTTTTTCATGTGTTCTACTTGATGAATGTGTTTTTCTCAATGTTATTATCTTTTTTGTATTGAGAACATTCTCAGTAAAAATCTTGTTTAGGCACCACATGAAACTGACACAAAGCATATGCATCCCCAGATTTATTTGTCTTTTTGCTAAGTGTGTTTCGATTACCACATATACCCTTTCAAAAGCTGCTGAAGTATAAAGGCTTTTACCATTTGGTGAGTAGCTATTTTACATTACTATTTTATGGAGTCACATTGTAATCTGTCAAGCACCCCTTTATAATTATTAGTGAATCCTAAATGACAGAGTTCATTCCTTGACACCTTGTATGACAGTGAAAAATAAGATTTTTCATGTAAATTGCTTGCAATATAGACTAATTGGCACACTAATTGACTTCTACTATAATTCTAGTTTATTGTTTATTACTTTTAGATTGTTAGCTGACATGCATTTTTCTATTAGAATACAGTAGATATTGTTTTTGTAAAGACAAATGTGCTTTAATTGCACTGTAACAGTGAGATGTCTGGATTTTCTGTTTGAATAACCTATGTACCTCAGGTGTTTTTTTTTTGTTGTTGTTGTTTTTTCAGGAACTTTATGTCCAGTAAAGTTCAAATTGTATTTTAACCTGGTTTGTGATCAACAGAGTATGTTGGTATTATATATGTAAAGAAATTAGGATAAACCAGACCTCAGACATTCTGCTTGAAGTCCAAGCTAACCTGATCTAACATTCAAGTACTAGGAACCTTTACCATCCAATTAGTTTAGGTCAATCAGCTGTATGGTTTATTGGTCTCCAGATAATCCTTAACAGGTTATTTAAATCCATTAAATCCAGAAGTAAATTAAAGTAACATTAAGAACTTTTCATAGGCCCAGAAACAGAAAAAAAGTTCCAGATCAAATTTCAAGCATTCCTTTGTAGACCTCCAGGAGGGAAAGAGACTTGATAGCATGAATTAGTCTCAGATTTAAATCTATATTTCCAGATTTTATAATGCCAATGTCAATCACTGACTGCATTTTATTAAAATCAACTTAACAGCTGTGATTTATGTATATAGTATGTCAAGGGATCTAGCTGATAAATTCCAGTTCCTAAAAAAAGTAACACCATTTTTTGCTTGACATAATAAATCTCAGGATGGAGTACTGACCAGTGCCTAGACTCTGTTCAGATTTTTTGTCAGGAAAAACATCCTTTTTTTTTTTTTTTTTTTGACATCATCAATAAAATTGGCCTGTTTCATTTACAGCATATTTTATTTTTTAGTGTGTACAAATATTACATCATCTTTATTTTTAAGCATCTATTTCACAGTAATGTTATTACCCATAAGTTTCATACTGGTAGTGCTGAGAGTACTGAGAATTGTTCTCCCTTCATCCACTCAGACAAGTGAAGTTAATTTTCTCGTACTGCAGTCCACTTTTAACACCATATAGAATACTTAGACACATGTATAAAAGCGATGCAGATCATGGTGCCTAACAGTAAATTACAATGACTATCTAGTACAAGGAGCTCTCATTCTAAAACTCTGTTACAGCCCTTTTAAAGCTCTGCTTAGAAAACTGGTTTGTCCTTATTATTGACTGGGGAGATAGATACAGGTCTATTTTTCTTCAGGGTTATCTGAGTAACACAAAACAATCAGCTAGAACTTGCACAAGTGTGGCAGAGGTGGGAGTACAACTCCAATTTCTCCAAAAATAAAATTTTACTGCATCTTGTGGCTAAAATGTAGTTGTTTACAAATAATTTCACAACTTGTGGAGAATTTAAGTGTGGCAAATGAAAATACATGTGTAAATTCAGAGTGTGACAAATAAAAGGATGCATATAACTTTTTAGTGGAAGCTTAGATATTTGAATATGAAACCAAGTATTCATTACAAATGGGGGACATTTGACTTGCTAGTTATTATTTTGAGCACCAACATTCAAAATTCTTATTGTGGAAAAAGTGTCAAGGCACTGATGGGCAGAGTACTTTTTAAAGATTAACTTCATGAAATAATTGACACAAAGAAATTAGATACTCAGGATTAGATATTTTATCATCTAGTTAAATTCTGGGAAAGCAGAAGGCAAATACTGAAATTGCTGAAAACTATTTATGATGAAATTCCCACTATAATTCCCACATTTTTTTCAGTGAAGTAAGTAGCCTGAAGAAAACAGAGCAAGCTGAAAACCTGACTGCAGTGGCTATTACATGACTTTCTATACTGTCACATTAAGCAGAATAAAATGTATGGCTGAGTAAAGTAGTAAAAATAGTACTTTCCTACTACAGGAAAAGAAGAACAAAGATATGGACAGTTTATTCAGAGACAAGAGGAAATGGCTTTAAACTGGAAGAGTGTAGATTTCGACTAGATATTAGGAAGAAATTCTTCACTATGAGAGAGATGATACACTGGAACAGGTCACCCACCAAGGTTGTGAACACTCCCTTCCTGGAGGCCAGGCTGGATGGGACTTTGAGCGACTTGATCTAGTGGGAGGTGTCCCTGACTGTATCAGGGGTATTGGAACCAGGTGATCTTAAATGTTCCTTCCAACCCAAACTGTTCTATGATTCTGTTCAAGAAGATTCATAACAAATACTGAGATTTGTACAGATTGTGAAAAAAGGAGAAAGAAATACGTCTGACAAGCGCCAAGTATCTGCCATAACAAGCACAGCATCAGGCTGCTGGAGAAACAGTGAGCAACACTAAAAAGCCAACCTGCTGAACTTTTCTGAGATGAAGATGTAAGTGTGGTTTCCTAAGTGCTCCAGTTGGGAAGTGCTCCAGTTGGGAAGAGACACGCACGGAAATCATTACTATAACAATATCATTAATAATTCCATTCAACATCATCATTAAGTGTCCACACATTTAATTTGCTTATGGTGCTCAAGATGTTTTCCAACCCTGGAAGTTCAAGGAGGATGGAACCTCCCATTGTGGTTGAGTTCACTAGACTGTTTTTCAAGAAGACCATTTACATTCTGGTGAAGCTACTAGCATAAATCAGCCTTTCAATGTGATTAATTAAGCAGTGTGTTGGGTTCACTCTTAAAACTGCTCAGACCAGAAACATGAAGTGCTTTCATATCATCAAAGACATGCAGAACTTCAAGAATTTTAAATACAATGAAAGGTTATCTGTAATATTTTCTGTTGTGTCAAAGCATTTTCTGTTGTGTCAGAGAAAGTAATACTTGGGAGAACATATTTTATACCAGCTATGTATATGGGACACTGTTTTCCCCTGTGCAGCCTCGTGAGTTCAGCTCATATTCCACAGGACCTAGGACCATATTCCACTCTGACCTAGGATGAACGCCTTTCCCACTGTGGTCTAGAATGGGAGTTGCCTGGCTTATCAGGTAGGGTGCTAAGCTGCTGGGAAGCAGAAGGATGCCAGCACACAGATACATCTTGTGGTTTTCCATGATACCTAACATCTCCCTGGGAATTCCGTTGGGTATTTGAGACAAAAACAAAATACATAGATGAAATGCTTCCTGGCAGTGGAGGAACAGAAGGAGGCAAAGAGCTGGCTGATACGTCCTATCAGAGGTACTCGGGTTGAAGCAAGGCCCTCTCCCAAGTGTGGAAGACTACCTTGAGCAAGAGATTAAAGACAGGGATGTTCCAGCGATGGAAAAGCAGTTGGACCAGAAAGCAGAAAGAGAAAGAAGTGAATTCCGGGTGAACACGAGAGAGAAAACACTTCATATACCTAGAAGACAAAGCTACAGATGGATAAATGGAGGCTGAGGGGTAGGTTGAAGGAAGAGCTGAAAGGCAAATTCACAGGACAGTAGGGTAGATGGCATACATGGGCATCAGGAGGACCAAAATGAAAGCCAAGAAACGCTGAATAGCAGCAAGAAAGTATAATCTGAGTGAAGCAGTGGTTGAAATTGACTTTTTAAGACCAAGCAAAGGATATTTGAACAGGGAGAAGATTGGCTGTCATTCAGGAGGAAGGATGAAAGAACAGGATTGGAGGCCAGAGGAGATACAAATAGATAGAGAAAATTCTGAGGAAGAAAAGAATGCTGACTGTATCGAAATGAGAAACAGCGATAGATGAAGGACTTTTGAAAGGGTAAGAGAATGGAAATCTCCAGAGCAAAAGGGGACAGTGTAAGTGAATGAAAAATAATGCTGATATGGCTGATGAAACTTCATAAACTCATCTCGTCTATTCAAATAAATAGAAAATTACATGCTGATTTCAGTGAGGATATCAATTCAGCTGTAAGGATATGGAGACTGTAAAGTTTTGAACAGGGGCAGCACAGAGTGGGGCTACGTACTTGTCCAACAATTATGTACTGTTTTAAAATTATTTGTTGGGGACCTTTTCCAAGTTTGATAAAGATAATTCACTTGGGAATATATGTGTATGTGTGTGTGAGAAGTTGTTCAGTTGTCTGTGACCCTAAGTGGACTATAACTGTTCCAATTTTAACACCTCAGTTACAGCAGATGATAATTCTTTACATACCTATCTGTCCAATAGCAGATGCCTGTGGCAGGATTTAAAATTTACCTCTAAAAATTACCTTTTGGTCTAACGACATAGGCCTTGTTAATGTTAATTGATGTTTGCTATCTGAATCCTTGGAAAACCATTTCAAAGTTTACTTTCAGCCTTCAGTCTGTATCCTAACTTATCTTTAAACTCTCTGTGAAAGTATTTCTGGTTGTCAAGCAAATACTGTTTCTAATTAATTTAACTTTTAAAATTCTCTTTCCTTATATAAGCAGAGGAATATTTAGTTAGTGTAATGCCCCACATGTGAAACATTGAGTATCAACTACACAATAGCTTTGCTCTGAGATAACATTCTTGAGTGGTCTGTGTGTCAACTTTTATTATTCCTCATTAACCTTTTAGCATTCAACTCCCAGTTTCCAGTATCAGAGAGCAGACATCAGCTCTGCAGCAGCCAGTAGTTCCTCCTGCCATTGGACGCTAATACAAACCGAGGAAACGTGTATTTTTTCATTCCTTTTAGACCACACACATTCACTTATGACAACAACTGAAATTCTTGAGAATTGCTATGGCTTTTTTTTTTCTCTCTGAAATGAATTCTTCCCTGAAGCATAATGCATGCTGCTACTTTGCTGAATCGTTTTTCTGCTAATTCTTTTTTCCTCCAGCACAACCTATATGTCTGCAACTTTTCAGCACTTCCAGTGTGCAATATTTTAAAATTCTTGGGACTGTTGATCATTTTTTCTGTCATTTCCCATCTATCTTGTACAATTTCCCTCACTTTATTCTGTTAAGCCCTACTCTTGCTACATCATATTACAGATTTTCAGTCTTTTTTACCCTCAACACCCTTGGTATTGAATGAACTTCTTGCAGGCTTTTTGGAGGATAGTATTGTCAGCTGAAAGAACTTCTAAGACTTCTGTGAATTGCCAGGTACCATTTATGTTTGCCCTCATTAGTCATAGCTCTGGATTTTCATATTCTATCTTCTGAGCTGCAGTCTCCTCTCTGACATACTCTGAATCATCTCTATTGGTCTTGTGGGTTTTTTTTGTTGTTGTTGTTTGTTTTTTCACTTTTGTCCCAATAATTTGTTTTAAAAGAATAATTACTAGCAGGGCAGCTCCTACTGCAGTGGTAATATGCTTTTATAATATTCTAAATTGTTCAACTTTGGATGTATTATTTTAGTATCACACTCCTCTGAGTGGCTTACATTAACTGTGTAACTGCTGTGCAAAGTAAATATGCTACTTCTAGGAAATTTCATACAACTGCCAGGTTAGCCATGGCAACATTTTAGTGTTCTTGAAATTGTACCTGTGTTCTACCAATTCTGGTAAAAATCTTTTGAAGTTGAATCAGTATGAATGTCTCATACTGATGCTTCATACTCATGTTTCACTGACTAGAAATGGTGAGCCATGCATCACAAATGCCTACCCAGGCATTGTGTAATCTAGTCACAGGTTGTGGTATGCAAAACAAGCATTTCAAATACCCACCATACATATTCCGAAAGTATATAGCTGAAGAAAATAATACTATGATATCTAGCATAAAATGACTTTCTCATTGGTTCCATTATATTATTAATCTTTGTAGCTGGTATTCATGGCATATTTTCCTTTTTATTGCCTTCTATGCATTTTTTTATAGTCCACCTCAATGATATTCAGTTTTTATAATACCCAAAGTCTTGAATATGCCATATTCAAAATGTCTGCTCTTAGTTTCCAGGGTCCTGCCAACAAAATAATTTAACCTACACATTCATTTCACACTGCTGAGCCTTGGCTTTGCAGCTTTAGCAGTCATTCTTCTGTCTGAACACATCTCCTCAGTTCCACCATTTCATCATTTTCTTCTTCCTGTCCCACTTAATTTGTGCTCATTTCATGAGGCATAGCATATCTTGTAATGCAGTATATATTCTTCTGCCCTGACTTGTTTTGCAGTAAGCATGCAAATACACAGGTTTTGGTGAGCCTTCCTGATATCTTTTCTGAAACTATCCTTGTAGCTGTAATTCTAGTCATTTTATCATTGCAAAAATTAAAATGCTGAAAGAATACAAAACTTCTGGTTATTTTGTAATTTTATATGTGTATGATTTTATGAAGACGGGAAAATTATGTATATAAACACTATCACAGACAGCATTTGTAGAAACCCTTTTTAACCATTTATCAAATTATATGTATTTCAATGTATTTTGATAAAATTATCTTCTTTTTTGGTCACTGATAGAGTGTGTGCATTTTTTTAATCTTAAAAATGTGACTTCTTTAAAATCCTGCTTTTGTGATTTAGATTTACAGAGGCTCAATTATTAGATGAGTACTGCCATTTCACTGGAGTAGAATAAGAGTTATACACAGAAAAGATACTCTTTCTTCAAATAGTGTATGTGTTTCTCCATGCTATCATTTCCCTTTATTTTAATAACTTGTTTTTTTGCACTTTTTTTCTAGGCATAGTTGTTTACCCACAAACTTGCTTTCTTTCAGTTTATGATCCACTTCCTCATCTTCTGTAAGCTGCAAACTTCTAAAACCAGTTTGTAACAAACCTGTTACAAACTTTTCTAAATGTTCACTTGTCCCTCAGGAATTTAGCTTTCATTTTATTTTGTCTAATACACATTGCGCACTTTGTCACTTTGGTTCCATTATGTCCTGTCATTTATATTATAATAAGTCATTCCTGAGTTAATCAACATCTCTTCTACAATGCTTATTAATGTGACGCATTGTGATGATCCTCCTTCTGTGACCATTAAATTTTAAAAGCATCCCTATCTCTCTTTGAAAGGGATTTCTAAATTTTACTATTTGTTTTTCATTATTTTCCCCACCCTCCATGCTGTTCTAATTTCCTTTGTCTTACATACCCTTGTCAAATGAGCTATTTTTCTTTGACTAGTTTTTCTGCTTTTTTGGAGGGGTAGGTGGGAGAAATAATTTTCTCGGATCATTTATCCTAATGGTACCAATAATTATTCATATGAAAGTAAAACCCATGAGACCCAGTAAGGTGAGCTCCTATTATCCTGAGTGCTATACAGAGTCATTGCCAGAGGTCAACAGGACACAAAGTTTTGTATTTTGGTTGCACGCAATGTAAGAGAAGGTGCATTAAAGGATCATAACACAGAGCAAGATAAGGAGAGCATTAGATACACTTGGGCCTGAACTCATTAATTTTCAGCACCTGCACCTAGTTGAATCTAGTTACCCTGAGCCCCCACAGAGTATACAAATACAGCTGGAATGAAGCACTTTGGCAACAGGAGTCTGCTGGCTACTTAAGTGATTTGATGTTTTAGTCCCTTGGAATACCTGTAAATTCTGGAAAGCTATGCTCAGACTTGATATAATACAGCTTTTCAATACAGGCAAATACTTGCATCAAGTAGTTTTCAAAATTTTTTTGTATGGCCGGTGTTCATTGCCATTTGTAAAATTCATTGGCAGTACAGATCTGATAAATCTGGCATGAGGAAAGAAAACCTTAGTTACTCAACGTTTTAAAACTCTTGACTGAGGTATCAGAGGAGAAAAGTAAGTATTTTTATCATGTTTTCTTCATTCTTATAGTAAGCTATTTACTCTAGTTCAGTTTATGCAAGTTTAAAGGCAAATCAAGGGTCTTTTTTATCATTGCTTGTGTATGTTTTTTGTCAGAGACGTTTTCTGACATGGAACCTTTACCCAAATTGTCTTATGAACAAATATAACTATAGAGTCTATCACTTAAAATAAATTTTCCACTCTTCTTTCACAGATGTCCTTCAGATATTGGCAGAATGTCAACCCATTCTCTCTTCTTTACACTTTACTGCCTTATCTGAGTATGCAAAAGACACTTAATGAACTTTGCAGTCATAGTAATACCTGTATTTATACCTTCTTTCTGCAGAACAGGAAAACAGAAGGAGTGTCTTTGCTTCAAGTTCCATTCAACCTGTCTTTTAAACCACACTGTACACCACACTGGAAACCCAGTTTTGGGAAAGTAAAATTCCATTATCATTTCTACTTAGCTTCTTCACAGGCTGGTAGGCCCAAGCTCTCAGTAGTTTTGTTGCTTATCACTGAACTGCCAGCAACTTAATGACATGTATTTTATAATGCAGTGCTTACAAATGAATATCATATTTCAGAGTTTATTGCATCAGAATCCAGCTTGCAAATTCAAGAATTGCATTTGATTTTTCACTGACTTATACTGTAGACTTGTATCTACAGGTCAGGTCTGTGCCTGAATGTTATGGTGCTACAATTTGGATGATGATTATGCTATTTTAAAATAATGTGCACCTTAAAGTGAAAATGTAAGTATAGAGGTACTTCAGATGGAGATTGCTTAATTCTGTTCCTGTGTTGAATATCTATACCATTATGTAGTACATTGGTATTCGTAGAATAACGAACACTCAAGGAGTGTAGTATAGCTTTAAATATATATCATATTTAAAGTGGGAGAACATGCACTTTAAGACAAGCCTCTTTGGTTTCTCTAATCACTCAGACTTTTTCAACCCTAAAAACTTCCAAGTTTTCCCTTCTAGTTAAATATTTGAACTGCAGATCATTTTTTTCTGAGGTATATTAGCTTTCATTTTTCCCATGTTAAATCTCATGGGCAGTTAGCCAGCTTCTTTATTACTCCTCCTATAATCTTTTAACCCTCCCTTCATTTTCTGCTTTCTGAACCCTTTATGCTAGAATCAAAGTGATTTCTGGAACATATGTGCACGCAGCTACATCCATTTAAAATTGCTAAATGCACCTCTTTCCTTGAAGAATGGAATGGATTTGTATTCTTTGTAGCTTTGCACTGATGTAATGTCACTGGTTTCTAAAACACTGCTTAATGTGAGAGAAGAGTCAGGCAGCAGGGTCCTGATTTGAAGCCTACTGTTGAAAAGACCCTTATTGACTTCAGTAGGCTTGAGATTCAGACATAAATCTGTGAAGCCAAATGATAGGGTCAATGGTTTAGTACTCTATAAATTTCATTTAATAAATGAATGCAAAATTTGATCCAAAATGTCCCCATAAATTTATACTCTCTTTTCACATCCTTTAAATCAATATGGACGCAACACAAGGAATGTATCAGTGTCAAACTTCCAATAGCTCTGCCACTGTTGTCTTTTGTTTTATATGCCTTTTCTTTTAAAGATAGCAAAACAAATACCTCTACGTTGTTCATTTTTAATAACTGTATAAATTCAAATTCAGAGTGACTTCTGGGTTTTTATTTCAATTATGTTTTAAAAAAAATATTGTACAAATTCAAAATCATTCTCTGAGAAAAAATCAATCTATACAAAAATTTAACCCCTTGTAATGTGTCTTAATGAAACAACTGTAAGGAATCTAGGAAAGAAAAGTCTGTAACAGCAGCAATGACAGTGTTAATGATGCTACTGCATCATACAGAGCCTGCAGAGGGCATTTAGGCCTTCTTCAGAAAGTTATGGGAAGATGTTGATGTATCTCATAAAGCTGACAGGTCGTCGCTATCCATTGTCTCACAGAACAGATTAATAGATTCATTGGTTCTTACTGGACAAAAATGTTCACAGCAGATAGAATTTATCCTGAAAAGTTGCTGCATTCTGCTTGCTGGTACAAAATGCTCTTCAGCTTTCCATCTTTCAATTGTTGGCAGGTACTTAAATAAGAAACACAGAGAACCAGTTTAAAGCTATGGGTCTTTGTCCTCACTCATAATTATGGTTCTTAGATAGATTTTTAAAAGCATTTTTGTCCAGAATAGAACATTACATAGACCCTGGGGGCACAATTAATCATTCTCCAGATATGTCAACAGCATGATACAGGAGTTGGTAAATTTCATGCTTTTTTTTCTTTTTTTCTGGTGTGTTGAATGGAAATTAAAAAAAAAAAAAAAAGGAATTATTTGGCAGTACACCTCAGATCATTACAAAATAGTCTACTGTGGCACTCCAACCTTGACAGCCACAGATCAGCTCTGGAGAAAACTCACAGAGCCAAAGAGGACTTGTAAAGCCAAACTGATCTTCATTCTCTTATCCTAAATGTCTTCACCTGAGGCACTTCAATATATTTGTTATAAAGAGGGGTGAAAAAGAGGAAAAAATGTCTTTACAGTGAAAAAATTGGAGAAGTGGTTTAATGCTTACTAATGTTGATGAAGATTTAGCATTTGTACGAGTATTTCTTTTGATGGGACTGAGTAATGAATGGATCATCAAGGCCAAGTGTAGGATTCATAACCTGGTTCTATATCATCTTGGAACTGATTTGAAAACTGTTTCATCATAGTCTCTGTGTCCATTGCCTTTCAAACCATGTATAAAAAAATTACAAAACCTCAGATGATAGCAAGCATTGCTAGTTTATTCCCTGCCATTATAAAATAAATGCCATATATTTGGACTCACAACGTAATGCTTTTTACAACTGTAATTTTGTATTATGTCACTCATTCCTGAATACTGGAAAATGTTTTGCAATAACTCTTACATGATATTACCAGTCTCAAAGTGTTATTTGAAATAATGTCTTATGTACGCTTGATTAGTATGATTGCTTCTAGTTTCCTCTCTATGTATCTCTGTCGTCTTTTATTTAACTGAAGTGTGTTTGGAATTTGACTTAACATAAACTGCTTCCACGTAGGATTTTTGATCCCTGACTAGCTGAAGCACTAGTAATGGCTTAAATATCCTCTTTTCAATTCCATAGCCAAATCCTACTGAGTCATGAAAACTGAGTGCCTTCGTTAAAGAGAAACCAAAGCAATGCAAGATGTATTTCATTGCCTTTCCCAAGCTGAAGGAGAAAAAAAACAGACGTCTGCAAAAGGACTAATCTCTCACTGGACTTTATTACCTAGACATACAGCATCCATGAACATTATATGGGACAGCCAGATATTCTGCACGTAGCAGTTGGGTTGAAACTAGATGATCATTGTGGTCCTTTTCACCCCAGGCCATTCTATGATTCTATGACAGTGTATAGGATACAGCATTTGGAAAAGTCTTGTCACAAAATTATTTCTTCAATGCTAGTGAGTCTGTGGATCTTCTAAAAAGAGAACATTCATCTTTAATTATCCTCAGGCTTTTGGGAAATAACTAGCTAACTAGTTGTAAACTAGGGTGAAAAATATATTCTGTGAAGGTAGAGGGTGCTTTTGATGTTCTATTTTGATGCTTAACAGTGACACAGCAATTTTTATATGCGATTTCTTTTTTGGTGGAAGATCATGGTCAAACTAAGGCCATGGATCAATGAATTGGAATATAGTTTATAAAATTTATGAAGACAGAAAATGCTCAGGCTGCCTTCTGCTATTCTCTTGATTGTTGGGCGTGAAGAAAATAGGATGTCCTCGGTGTTAAGTAGTTGAGCTAGAGTTTAGAGTATCATTGTTGAATACCTACTTTTCTCATACATTTTTTAGGCTTACATGTACTGTATGAGAACTAGGATAAAGTATCCCTCTGATGTATAGCTGCGTACTTCAAAACTACAACATTGAAATGTTGTACAGGTAGAAGTCAAATTAATGATAACAAGTTGAGGGGATGGAGTATAATTTCTCCATCTCAATAAGTGATGTATTTTAAATAAACTTTTAGGTGAAGCAGGCTCCAATAAACACATACTCAGTACTCTCCAGCCTGCCAGTTCTAACCAACGTGTGTTCTCATCAAAACGTTCAGTGGCATGGATAGTCGAAGCTTCTAGGGCTTACCTGAGGCTTCAGTGCTATTTTTTTTTACTTCTGGTGCTGCATCTTGCTCTCTGCCTTTAGGGAAAGTGAATATATGGTAATCATTTTGCTGTTTCAGAATTATAGGAAAAAAGAGGAGGGAAGACTATACCTTGGAGTTCTTTAGTTCCTTCTGTTACTCTGAAACACTCCAATCTTTAAAATGAAAACAAAATTCAGAGTTTCTACTCATTGAGGGCAGCAGCTCACAAAAAATCATTTGTTATCCAGCAAGTTTTTGACAAAAGCCAGCCTACATTTAAAAAAAAAAATAAAAAAAAAAATCTCCTTCTTCCTGCACTCCAGCCTTCAAATTACCATGTGATAGCTCAATTCCACATAAGAGTTCCAGGTGGTTTATAGGAATCTAATTGCTCTTTGGGTAGCCTGTCCATCAACAGGGCTAAATACCTCAACCTCAGTAAATCTGGGTTCAGGGAATGTAGAATAGCTCATTCTCCAGATCTGGCTAGGTTTGTAACTCTTCAGTCTGCACCTGATGATGTCTCTGAAAGGTGTAGCCAGAGATGTACTCTGTAAAATATGTGCAGGAAGAAGGCTTTTAGTGATCCAAGCTTGTCTATCTTATCTTTTCTGCCAGAAAAATATTCCCCTTGGAATCCACAGCTTATGGCCTTCTTTCTAACCCATTTCAGTTACAGCAAGTCAGATAAGTGAGCCCTGTGATTTAAATAGGTTGAGCCAACCTGGCTCATCTTCAGAGAAACATGTTAGGGAATGATTATATGAGCAACTGTCAGGAGACAGGAAGCTGAGCTTGAGCAAGGAATAACCCCTAGAAGAAGTGGTGAACAACTATTGGACACTGCAGAAGGGAATTGGTTGCACTGGCACATCTGGGTCTGGAAGACAACAGCTGCCCATACCTCAGAGGATGCTGTTCTAGGGGCTGAAGAAAAAAAGATGTAGAATGTGTACCAAAAGATACCAAAGAGAATAACTGCATCACTAGTTTTAATGCCAGGTGATTCTGGAAAGGTTCTTTAGCATTCTTTTACATGGCTAGTAAGAACATGTTTACAGCAGGCAGCACCCATGGCAAGGATGCCCTCTTGAACAAGAACAACAAGAGGCAATTTTATCTGCTTTCTTTGCTGCCTGTTCTCCACAGCTGCCCGTTCTTGGTGCTCTGGTGGAAAGTCCACAGCACACAATCCACTGGAGAAAATGAATGTTAAGCAAAGTACTTGATGCACCTTGCCAATAAAAAGGTCATGTAAGCCAAATGGGTTGACTTTACACCAAAAGATGTAAGAAATGCTCATGCAGTCATGTCTGTTGTTTCTCTTATGGAGGTTGTATTCTTCTTTGTGAAGTGATAACTGGAGGTGACATTTTATATGCCCTAGATATTGGTTTTGTTTTCCTTTTGTTCTAGTGAGCAGCTGACTAAAGGCTGACCCATTCGTTTCTAAAACACTTCCCTGTCACTGATGCAGTTACAGTGCGATCAGCTCTTTCATGAAGTCAAAACCAAAGTAGTCTTTAGGGCTTTTACTTCTGCACAGCGCAGTAGGTTTTTCCTGGAAAGATCCGGAATGCAACTGGAATGCTGGCGGATTTGCCAACATCATGCAAAATATGCTATTACAGAGAGTGATGTGACATGAAAACATTTCCATAGAGAAGATGTATTTCTGTTCTGTGTTTCTTAGTGCCAAACGTTAAGGAAATGTGTTGAAAACCTGGGCCTAAACCCAGGCACATGAAGGCAACAGAGTGATTCTTTGGTTCAGTTTCAACATTCGTGAGTCACGAACAAGGTGTTGCAATGGCAGGGGAACAGCTACACTGGGCCAATGTTTGAGACTTTTTTATTAAAGACTGAACTAAAGGAAATGTTAGTTCTTTCATTCTCTTTGTGTCTCTCACTTTTTTAAAGAGATGATAAGAGACAGAAGCACTGTAATGTCACTGTGTTAAAATATTTGCATTTCTTACCTAATTTTCTTCAAAATTTCCCAAATCTATGCTCTCTTACTAGTGTCTTCTTTGCTTCCTAGATTTGTTTCATAAGCCTCTTTCACTTTATTTTTCTCTCTATTCCTTGTGTCTAATAGATACCTTCCTTACAATTTAGAATTCTAGTTTTCCATAATTTTTTTCAAGTTACTAGAGTATTTTATAGATGCAGATATTTAAGGAAAAACACATGAAGTTAAAGTGAAGTTCTTCAGAACTGAAGCATGTAGTCACCTGCCTTCAACATTAAGTCAGTGTTAGCTAGCAGAACACCTAATAGTAATCCTTCCTTTACAAAAGAATTAATGAATTTTAATAAAAAACAAGTTGTCCTTATTATATTCCTTATGAATTTTCTTTTTCTTATTGCTTAGGGGAGTTAACTTGAAAATTGTATAATATGTATTCAGAAAGCGTCCAATGAGACAACAGTAACATACAAACCATGCATCTGTGAAACCTTACTTGATCAGTACATTTAGAGTGCCAAAACATCCATTGTCTACCCTGCTACAGTACCCTCTGTTCAGGAATTTATTCATATCACCTGTTTATGAAATGCATTCAAAACAGAAACATCATAATTAGGCCTTTATGCCAGAGTTTCAAGGGAATTAAAATTCAGCTCTTCCCTATAATTTTAATCTGGCTAAAATCAGAGGCAATTGCAGAGCTGAAAGAGCTTATTTTGTTCCCAGGATCTGGTTTAGATGAGCCCTTTGATAATATCATGTGAGAAGAGTTGATGCAAAGAGATTTCCGACATAGAACTGATAGTGACAGTGATAGGCACCCGGAATTACCCACGATAGATGGACAGATAGGTAGGATAAGCATTTTTTAAACATTTTTTCTTGGAAATGAAATTTTCCTCTCCAAGGATCTCCAGAGGAGTTTAATTTAGTTTCCCCTGAGCAATGCTTCTATCCCTTTGCTCCATGAATACAGCCAGTACTTTCACAGGAAGAAGTGTCTCCCTCACCAACTTACCTCTGCAGAAGCCCCCTGACACCCCTGTTGGGCTCTCTTTGGCTCTAGCCCCATGCCATCTCCAAAAGCTCCTACTGCCTCACAGCACATTCCCACCTTGCTGCCACATCCCTAACTGTGGGCAATTTCCCTTCAGGCAGTCATCCCTTTCAGGTGCTGCCAGGTGCTGCTGAGCAGCTTCCCAGGCTGCAGCAGGACATGAGGAGAGTCTGTGCCAGAGCAAATGTCACACTGTGGTAGGACTTGACCCCAGGGTTTTCTGTAATATAACGATAGTCGGGCTTCAAAAGTTCAGCGAGTAAATTGAAGATGAACTAAAATGGAAGGTGGGACAAATCTCTCATCTTGCTCTCTACCTTTATCTAACACACTTAGTTGTTTTCACACGATGACTTCAGTGTTTTCATTCCCCATGTGGAAAGTGTCATGATCTCATTTCTAAGATAATGATTCAAGGCAAAGGTGCACCTTTACAAAGGCTACTCCTACCCTGCAAAAGGCATCTGTCAGTCCCTTGGCAGCAGGCTAAGTGGCAGTCTGATTCATGTTCACATTGTTCAGGTTTAACTCTCTCCACAACAGACTGAATGCATCCACACTGACTAGCCAATGGCCCTGCATATCCTCTTGGTATACAGTGATAGTCTGAAACACGTACATCATTTTCATGTGCCTTTTATACTCAAAGATGCCTAAATCTGCAAACTGTCACAGCCCACTAAAATGATGCTTTTGACATGTTCCCAGGGACATGTTCTTAGAGATGAAATAACAGATTAAGATTGCCATAGATCTATCACCTTGCATATTTTACAGAAATACTTTTGAAGAATTTTATGAAACAGGGTGAGCCAAGCCTGGTAGTCTTCTCTACATCTCTTACTAGAGGGAGCTTTCCCTAAATATCACCCAAATTAGATCTGGGAGAGATCAAAATGAATTATTCCTGAGGAGGACAAAGTAACATGCACAGGTACTGTTGATGATCAGTGGAGCAGAACCTGGGAGTGAACTGGAGAGACAAGTTATTTGAGAGCCACACTGCAGGTAGTGAGATGCAGTGTCTGATGCATGAACTCAGATGTGAATGATCCAAATCGTTTATTACAAGTTCTCACATCACTTATATACCTTCACAAGTTTTCTTTTTCTAGCTTTCCCATCCACCCCTACAACTTTCCCATCCACCTTTACATGTCAACAGAGCATTCTACAAAACACTCTTCACAACTCTTCACACAGGCGCTTATCCAGTCAGAGCCATGAGACGTTCTTTCTTCTTCTAGAGGTGTCCTTGGTTCTCATGCTGTTTATCTTGCTCCACAGCTTCTGCTCTGAACAGTTTTTCTTGTATTCCCACAGTAAGACATTCCATTTCTACCACCCTCAATAGCAGGCCAAACTTACTTCAGGATATGGATCTAAGTTGCTTGTCTATATAAGTTAACCTACTCTCAACCACCAAAATATGCTTCAAAGGCCTGTAAAGTTACTAGCTAGCTGAAAATCATCTTATGCTCGTATTCAAATTATTTGGGAATATAGAGTAAAAACTCCAGATGAGAACAGTGGTCTTTCACATGAAGCTTCACAATTCTAAAGCTATCTAGAATGTGAGGCATGAGCCAAAACATCATTTGTACACACTCTATCCACATGAATGTCTGCAAATAGCAGTCTCTCTACCATTTCTCTCAGATACATGCTTGCAAGGGACTCAATCCTTGTTCTTCCTCTTTTTCTTTTCTTATTCTGTCTACCTGAAGTGAAAACAGACCAGGACAAAGAAAGCAGATTAGCACTAGATTACTGTCTCATCTTCCTGGGTTGATAAACTATAGGGAAGATAATGTTGGGCTTTCACTCATGATTCTTAGTCCCATAACAATGTAGAATTTAAGTTCAGTCTCTAAAAGAAATATTCTCTAAAAGCAAAATCTGCTAGAAAATCTGTATTTTAAGCATATCTGAAATCAATAAAAAGCACCAGAGAAAGTATATGCATGAGTGTAAAACCAAACATAAGTGGGCTGGCTTGAGGATATCATTATTTATTGAAACAGATTTTTCTTTTCCTTATGGTTTTAGAAACAAATGGCAGGTGCAAACAAAGAATAAAATCAGTTATAATTAGTTTGTAGACTATCTTGAATCACACAGATGAGGTCTGGGTAAATAATTCACATTTTACTCAGTAAATCTAAAACCCAAATCCATTTAGAAGGGCTGCTCCAAAATTTATGCCTCTTATTTTATTATGTTGGCCCACAACGTCAGAGGCAGAAGTTGGTGGTATGGCAACAGAGACTGAAACTTCCCACCACGTAATATTCCATTACACATTGTTGCCATGTGGCAGATGGAGCAGAGGGGCAGTCTGACAGAACAGTGCCTGACATGGAAGAACAGATGAAGCAAAGGTGTGTCACTGGATACCTCCAAGAGGAAGAAATGGCACCCACTCACATTCACTGATGCTTCTGAATGTTTGTGGAGATCAAACAACGTATGTGAGCACAGTGAGGCAGTGGCTAATGCTCTCCAGCAGTGGTGACAGCAATGTGATCACCTCTTCTGGTGCAGATTTTTCTGAGCACAGCACGCAGGCTACTGTTGAAAATGCATAGCTAATGGTTGTGACTGTCGGAAAATAGTGTTTTGAAGCTGAGAATTTTCTCTATCAAATCGCATTTTTGTGCTTTTTGTAGCTGTTGCAGTTTCCATGGAAATAAATAGGAGGCATTACTTTTGGAGTAAACTATGTATTGTCAGGTTAACAGGTTGTGTCAATTAACAAAATTGTCTTACAACTGTGGTAACCTTAATCATCTGCTGTGTTTCTGTTCTTAAGTACAATAGCATTTCTTCATTTGAATATCTATGGAAATGACAAGGTGAGTTGGGGCAAGTTTCTCTTTAAGGTCAGCAAATTTCTGGATTCCCTACCCTATCTTTCCTCATACCTGCATAGCACTTGTGACATAACAGCACCAAATACTGCCTCAAAAATCATAACCAAGTTTTCAGCATTTTGACAAACTTCCATTGCAACTTTTTGCAAACTGTTGACGAATTCTACTCCTCAACCTCATAGTCATTTATTGTCTTTCAGTCTGTAGGCAGAAGTTCTGATTTGATACAGGCATGTTTCTTTATATGCTCAGAAAGCGATGGGAACGATCCCACTGAGTAATGCCTCATGAAAAAACATGTGCTGGGGAAGATGTTGATTAAGGTAACTGAGCTATCTAAAGGAACCAAATGAATTGCTGAGCTGCTGAGGCAGAGCAACTTGATGGCAGCTTAAGCCACTGGCAGAACCAAACAGCTGCATGCTGTTTAGTTATTAATTAATATGTAGTAACTCACAATCACTCATGGTAATAAATGGATTCACATACCAACAATTTCACTTGGTAAATTTTTCACAGAGCCTCCAGCTTCCTTTTACCAGGAAAGGTACTCCTGGTTTTAAAGCTTCAGGTGAAGTAAATCAATAGAGGAGGAGCAAAGAAGAAAAAAACTTTCTAAAAGCAGACCCCTTTTGCTGAATCCCTTTTGCTTCCAGTCCTAGCCTAGCTTTGCATGACATTTCCTGCCCTATTTTGAGAAATAAAAAAACTTCTTTAAAATATTTGTGGAACACCATTATGTCGTCTGTTCGTTCAAATATAGAAAATAGGCCAGGCTTCCTAAATACTCCACTAATTATTCTGTACTTTAGATAATGAGAAAAAAAAAATCCAAACTCTTTTTAGTTTTTCTGTTTTGTCTCAGCCTCTTTATCCCCTTGGATGACTGGGCCCAGGAACCAAAGTATTCTCAGTAACAGGATAAGTAAAAGATATATTAGCTAGCAATTGAATTTCATACTACCAACTATTCTAACCCTCCTTACCTATCCAAAAAACATATCCTTAGCAACTTGCATATCTTCTTCAGTTTTATTTCGACCACCAAACTATCTCCTGGAGATTTTACAGTAGGAGCTGCAGATAATTGATAAATATAGAGAATAGCACCAGAATGAACATGAGAATGGTCTTTTATATGTATCTTTAAATACTTGCATATTTAAAGAGGCTCTGGGATTTTGGGTGAATAATAGACCAGTAAGCTTTATGGGTGAACCTAATAAATTACTTGAAATAATAACTTAAATCCAAGTAACAATACACTGGGGAGACCACAGGCAAACAAGGGCCAATCAGCACCATTTCTGCAGAGGGAAATATTGTTGTGTTAATATCTCCTAGAACTCCTTCAATATGTTAATAAAGAAGAGCAGCTAGCATAATTTATTCTAACCTCTCTGGGCCACTGACAAAATTCTTTGCGAGAAGCTACGAAGGAAGCTAAGTAGTGATGGATCAAGAAGCGGTGGAGGGAAAAGAGGTGAAGGGCAGGATTAAATGGTCAATTTCATCATGTCAAAGGATAACAGCAGTGAGCCCCAAGGTTCCTGCTCATCTGCTTATTTATTAATCATCTAGGAAGTGGGAAGAGCTGTGAGGCAGCAATTTGCAAGGAATAAAAAATAGTTCAGTTAAAGTTCAGAGATGATTGTGTGCAACTTCTGAAACAAACAACAAAAAAAAAACTGTGTGACCTACTCACTCTGACAAATGAATTATCAACAAAAGCAAAGGAAGGTACACCAGGTGGAAAAAATATGAATTACTCAACACCTCACAGAGCTCTAAATTAGCGTACCAGCTTTAGAAAGGGACCTAGTTATCCTTGTAAATTACTTCAGTAAAGACTTCTGCTTAATGTGCAGCTGTACTAGATAAGCAAACATATTAAGATGCATAAAGAATGGGAACTAATAGAGAAAGGATTAAACTGCCAATGCCATAGACTGATCTGAAATACTGTGTGCAGTACCAGTGACTCCATCTTATAAACAATAATGCTGATTTAAGAGGGTTCAGTGAAGGACAATGGGAATGATCAAGAGCATTAAAAAGTTCTCTTCTGAAAAAAAATCAAAGACGCTGGGGCTGCTGACCATGAAAAAAGGGACTTCACATTTACAAATGCTAATGAAGGATACAGGGAAGGTGTGTCTTACACACACACACATAAAGAGAGACAGTTAGAAAGGGTAAAATGGAAAAGTAAATATATTCTCACACAATTTGCATTAGATTCTGAAATTGAGGAAATCACTGAGGTAAAGAACATATAAGCATTCACAAAGAGACTGCTTGACAGTTATATGGATGCCCATGTTTTTCAGAGGTAACAACAGATAGGACAGGCTTTTATCTCAGTCAAACTGAGTTAGGGATGGCTACTGTGGCACAAATCATCTTATATCCCTGCTGTTGGGTTTCTCTGAACACCTCTCTCTGAATCATCCTGCGTGTTGTAGAAGACAAGGTATTAGATAAGACCAATTTGAGATTATTCCTACAGTTGCTATGAATCAAATGCTTTCACTTTAAAATGGAACCCACTTGCAATTCCTAATTGTGATTTATTCGTTAGCAGATTTTTAACCTATTTCATAATTTTTTTTTATAGTGATCTTGACTGAGTCTGTGCAACGCTATTTTTTAAAATCATAATGTAACTTAAGTGCTAAAATTCATCACAGAGATCTAAGTATATTATATTAAAACTTTAATCTTTATCACCCAGACTTAGATGATCTTATGAAGAGATGGTAACAGATTTCCTTGATAAGACCTGTTTTCCATAAAATCATATTAACTGGCATTAACTACGCTAAAATCTGAATTTTTTACTTATTGTGTTCCATACAAGCCCTTCCATAGCTTTAAGAGAAGCTGATATCAGACAAAGTAGCCTGTAACTCCTTGTATCATCTCATTTCACTATTTTTAAAGTAGTAACACTTGTTACTAGTCCTCTGGATATCTTCTGTTTTTCACAAATTGAAATGTTCAAAACCAATATTAATATTCAGAGTGTTCTTAAGCCAATTTTTTAATACTACTGGCTGCAAGTTATCGGGCACAGTAGATGTTAAAATGCTTAATGTTTTTTGTTTCACATCCTCCCCAGTTACTAATGGAATAGAAAGTATTTAATTAATCACTGTAAGAGATGAATACATCATGCTAATGATGAATACTTCTGTTTTTCCTGCATAGTGATTGACAATTTTACAATCCTGGTCAAGTACTGGATCTATGCCATTTCTAGGATTTCATTTGTTTCTGATTTAGTTAAAACATTCCTTCTCAACCCTTCTAGTCAGAAACTCTCTTTACATGCCTTTCAGCTTTCTTTGTTAATTGCCAACTACTTCTGACTGCTAGTATGGGCTCACTGTGATGAGTCTCCATATATATCCCTTTTTCTCCACGTGCTACTGCTCTTGTGGCAGCTGCTTCACTTTTCCTCTTAGCCAGGATGTTTTCTTACCCAGAGATGACTTTGGTGATGACTGTAGAAGCACACTGATGGAACCAGGACCTCAGACTCCTTCAAGGTGGAGACATGTCAGAATTGCAAAGAAAGAAAAAGACTTTCTTTATATTCACAGAGATTTCAGTAGTCTCCTGGCTGCATGATGAGGAACAAGTGGTGCACTTGGAACAGATCTGTAAAGAGAAGTAGTGGGTGCTGGGCATCTGGCATTCACACTGCATTTCTCAGGGCCCAAAGACTCACTTCAGGAGCACATTCGTGACCTGAGCCAAAATACTAATGTAGAGGCTTCTTTTAATAAATAAAATCCTGACGTGATCCAGAATTTTTTAAATATCTGTTCTCTGTTTCCAAATAATCCCCAAACCCACAAATAATTATCTTTTTTTGGGATTGCAAAATTGGTGAAAGTCATCTTACTATTTCTTTTGATGATCTCTATTTATTCTTACACAATGAACCACCGCTTTTCCTATTGACTCCAACAGAAAATAAAAGCATCAGCTAAAACAAAGGGACAAGGACATGAGCAAAGGCAATCTGCAAAAAAAAAAAAAAATCTCATACTCCTTCAAAATTGCAGATTTTTAAAAATTATTTATTTATTGGAGTTAAGATGGATGAGAATTATCAAATGAATCTAAATACAGGGAAGTCTGAAGGGGTTATAATAAGCAGGTTTTGTGTTAGAGGTAGCAAAACATTAAGTAAATTTCTAATCAGGGTAATTTTTAAATGACCTCTAAATCAAAAATAGTTTGATTATACACTGTTTGAAGAAAATTAATTATCCTTCTTTTTCTTCAAAGTATGGAAATTTTCAGGCCAAACCAATTTCCAAGCAAAAGTTAAAGAAGGGCAAAAATAGGACTTTAAAAGCTGGCTGCAACCTTAACAACAGGGAGAATACTTTTTTTCCATAATAAAGAGAAGGTTGATGTGACAAAACTGCCTTAGAGGGTTGTAGATTTGATAATAAGAGGGGGTGAACAAAACTTTAATAAAATCCAGCACCTACAGAGTTTAGCTTAAACTTCTTTCATGTGTGGTGTTGAATAGTCTGAAATGGGACTAACACAGGTAGCTAGCTGCTCCTGGGATAAAGTTTATTTCCTGAAGGAAACTCTTCAGTGTACAAATGCTACGAGTAGAAATGGTCATCCCAAAATGGGGTACTGCATTTCTTCCTCTCTGAAACATTACTCTGCAAGTAGAACAGTAAGCTGAATATTTTCTTTTCCTATAAATTCAGCAATGCAAAGCTTGTTTCACACATGGAGCCCCTGCTTCTCATTCCAGTATCTTAAGTTCTTCTGTCAGTTGGTGGTGGACCTGTTGGATACAGATAAGATGAAGAAGATTCAGCCAAGGTGAAATAGCATGTTGCAGCTTAACTCAGACTTCCCTGATAGCATCAAGACCGAACTTGACTGTTGGTTGCACTTTATGGATATAGTGATGAAATGCAGTCATTGAATTATCTTGACTCACCCATTTGCTGGGCAGTTCAAGTTTCTAAAAAACTTGATTATATAGCTAAATAGTGGGGAAACTCATATATCAGCAACAGAACTGGATGAATAGTAATTCATTTGTGGTTATGGGCTTTTCTCTCCATTTTTTATTTGTCAACCTTACATGTGATTATTTGAATTTTTTTTTTTGTAGAATAATTTCTATAAATATATTTGGTATGCAGGTTATTGTAAGGCAGTTTAACTAAACTATCTTATATTAGACATTCATAAGAGGATCCGATTGGACATATCAATCACATGTTTATTTTCTAATTGGATGAGAATATCTCTTTGAATCTTCCTGCTTGTAAAAATAATAATAATTACAAATGCAAAGTCATTGCTGCACTGATTTTCCTTGCCAATAAACTGATATGCTGGAATATTTGTGGAAAGCAAACACAAAAAGGATGTGAATAGTTAATTACAGCTCATTCATTTGAACAACTATTTGCAAAAATTGCTTGGGAATATTCCGCCAAATGGTAGTTATTGCTATCGTCTTCCTTCTCTTGTCTGTGAGCCTCTTCATTGGTTGAAGGACTGATGGTGTTAAGCAGCTGACCTTTCAGGACTTGTCAAAACAACACACTCATGGTGAAACCTAAGGTAAAAATATTTAGTCAAACTTTTTGATGTAGGGTTTTCCCATTCCTGATGCTATCCAGAGTACAGAGCAATGGTTTTTATTTCCCTGTATACACTATTTGCTTGTGAACAAATATTTTAAAGGTATGTAAATTATATTTAGCTAACTTCTACAAGATATATTTCACTCAGGATGGGTTTTCCCCAGTCCTTATAGGAATCACAAAAACTGAAGTGTGATTTATAACAAATTGTCTCGTAATTTGGAAATCCCAACAGAATACATATGTCCTTTTATTTTATGGCTCTTCTGATCCTCTTTACAGATGACTTCCAGTTTAGTACATGGCCTAATTCAGAGAGTTATTCACTTCTATTCACTCATTTAAGTAGAACTGGGAGAAAACTACTTGATCTCCATCCATATCCAAACGCTTCTGCCTCGCAAGCAAGAATTCACTGATTCCTTCTGGATAACTATATCATAGACCTGACTACATGGGCATCAAAAAAAGCTGAAGATACAATCTGCATAAAATTTGCATACATTTGCATACATATGCCTGGTCAGAAAATACAGCAATTCACATTTCCACATCATAAGAGGGGTAATGGAACTACTCTCTGTTCTTTTGGTGTGCCTTTCACTGTGTTGTTTTTTTTTTTTTTCTTTTACAGGCATCTGTTTCACTCACAGACTTTCCAAGTCGCACCTATGCCCCATGATTAGAGATCAATTTTTTTCAGTTTTTGTCCTTTACCTGACCACTCTTCACAACTTTTTGATCCTAGCAGGATTCTTTGAAAATGTCTGAATTCAGCACTATTTATGTATTTGAAACATTTTCTGCTTGTGGCATAGTTCCCCAACTTCACCCTTCACCATCTTAGATCTCTCCATATCTGCCTCCACAGCTCCTCACAAGTTTTACTTCTGCTGTGGAACAGAAGAGCAGGATGAGAAAAATAGTGCTGTACTTAGGCTGTTGTCATTGAGGTAATTTTAGTGGCTTCCCTCTTTTCTGCTAGGGTAATGCAGCTGTCACAGATGGTATGCTCGATGATATTCAGCTACCATCCTAGGTTTATTGGCTTGACTGTAAAACCTACAGAACATACTGGAGAGATACTGAAGATGAAAAGAGAGGTTCAGAGGGATGGTAGTTAAACACACTTGGTGTAATCTTAATTTCTTCAATTTCCTGCAGTCTGATCAGGTGAAGAGATTGTTTCATGAGAAGTCACCATAAGGACTAGCATATTAGAAAGAAGGAAAGGGAAGGGAAGGGGAAAGGGAAAGAGAAAGATGAAGAGAATAAGGGAAAAAAGCTCCTCCTTAAAAATAAATTCAGAAAAAAAGCCATGACTTAGATATCACTGAAGTCTGCTTTATGTGCACTCTATGCTAAAACATAGAGAAAGTGACAGTGATTACTGTAGTCTTCATAGCAACAGAAAAACAAAAAATTGCATCTTAGTCTTTCCCCTTGGACTCCAAATCACATTGCAATAGATTCCCTTATTTCTGTAAGGACATCAATACCACAGCTAGAGATGTGCTCTAAGTTAGGCCAACAGCAGCAATATTCTTTAAGGGAATCTGTTTTCTTATGCAGACTTTCAGCTGAGTCTAACTGCCAAAGCTAATCATGTTGTTTTTCCCCTGGAGCCCTGATTCAGTCAATTCTGGGGCAAAGATTTTGTATAGAATTTCTTCCCCAATTAGAGATTTCCACAGACTGGTTTCAAGTGGCTAATGAAAATGTGCAGGGATTATAAACACACTTTCTTCTGGGTATTTTGGGTATGATTAATCCTGTTTCCTGAATTCAGAACACTAATATGTATATAATGAATTCTTTCTACTGTTGTTTCCATTTTCTTTGGACTTCAGGTATGAAAAAAGGGGTTAAAAAAAGGAATTTGATTAGAATTGGTTTTAGTATGAAACAATTGAGCTGGAGCTAGGAAGATAGTTTTGAAGGGATTTTTCTACCACTGTTTTCTACTAAAAGTAGGTTTATATATTCCATTTTGTCATACTCTCACTGAAAGACAATGACTGTATTCTTGCATTAACAGTTTAAATGTAGAGTGAAGTACACTTTAAGAGTACTTATCAAGGTTACTGTTAAGGAGCTCATTGCTTCTAACTGTGCAAAGAAGGTTGTGCATGTACAGTGTTCACTCAGTTTTCAGTTAATCATAGAATCGTTTGAGTAAGAAGGGACCTTTAAAGGTCATCTAGTCCAACTCCCATGCAATGAACAGGGACATCTACAGCTGGATCAGCTTGGTCAGAGCCCCATCCAGCCTGACCTTGGATGTTTCCAGGGATGAGGCATTCACCACCTCCCTGGGCAACCTGTTCCAGTGCCTCACCACCCTTATTGTAAAAAACTTCTTCATTACATTCAATCTAAATCTCCCCTCATTTAGTTGGAAAATATTTTCCCTTGTCCTATCAAAACAGAAACTGCTGAAGAGCCTGTCTCCTTCTTTCCTATAGCCCTCCTTTAAATACTATCAGGCTGCTCACAGGTCTCCCCAGAGCCTACTTTTCTCCAGGCTGCACAGCCCCAGCACTCTCAGCCTGTCCTTGTAGGAGAGGTGTTCCATCCCTTAGTGCATTTTTGTGGCCCTTCTCTGGATTCGCTCCAACATGTCTACGTCTCTCCTGTATTCAGAACTCCACACCTGAATGCAGTACTCCAGGTGAAGTCTCACCAGTACAGAGTAGAGGAGCAAGATCACACTTCTTTTGATGCAGCCCAGGATACAGTTGGCTTTTGGGCTGTGAGGGCACATTGCTGGCTCACATCCAGCTTCCCATCTACAAAAGCCGCCAAGTTTCTTTTATCACAGCTTTGCTCTATCCTTTTATCCTCCAGCTTGTGTTGACAGTGGGGGTTGCCACAACCCAGGTTCAAGATGTTGCACTTGGCTTTGTGGAACCTCATGAGGTTCACCTGGGTCCGTTCCTTGAGCATGTCTAGGTCTCTCTGGAGTGTCAACAGCACCACACAGCTTGGTGTCATCTGCAAGCTTGCTGAGGGGGTACTTGAATTAACTGTCGTGGGAAAATCTAACAGAAGAATCCTGTACCTTATCTTCAGGTAAAGAACTCAAAATTTGTAAACTCATTTCTATTGCTAGAGCAGTACTTTTGAGTGAAAAATGACTATGAAGTAAGTGAACAGTGCATAATGGGTTAACTATGCAAACAGAATTATTGTATGAATGTAATGTATTCTGTTAGTGAATGTATCAAATCATATACCTATCTAGGAACAGATAAAAGATAGATTTCAAGTGCCTATGTATAAAGTGGTTGGTTTCCTTAAGGATGATTTAGGAGGAAGTGTGTAGGATTGTAAAGGATGTTTTACTTTTATGAAATGCATTGGGACTCTTCCTTACATTCTTGTTGCTTTGGAATTAAAAGCACATTTAAAGCATTAATCTCCTACAAATACCTATTTTACAAAATGTGCTAAGATTAAACTTACAGGAATGGAGGCAGTGAAAATTAGTCTCAGTGACTCCTATCAAGACTATCAAATGTACTGTGTTGCAAACAATTAAGCCAATGTTCAACAATAACCACTTCACTGACAATTGATGTAAGTGTCTGAGGAAAAGACCAGGTTGGCTTTAACATCATCAGATGGTGTCACCAGTTCCATATTTGCAGCATATTTATGCTGTATAAACTTGTCCTACATGACACTTGTATGTGTACTTGCAAGGAACTGCATTTGTTTCTGTATGTAGATTTTCTTGATGATTAGTGTTATGGGAAATTATTTTCTTAAAAGGTTAATTTTAGAAGTTATGGAAATGTATCTTGAGCCAAAACAAGAGAAGGTTTCCTGACACATATTCTACCTGATTATTTTTCCACCCAGATGTTAAATCAGTTAATATCACCTTCCAGTGTGTAATCAGGAGTGAATGAAAAAGGCGAAGGCTGTAAAATGGCTTATTAGCTGTAGGTGTTAGCTTTTGTTCAAGGCAACTGCGTTAGCAGATCTAAGCCTTCAAGAACAACTGTGCTGGTTTTGTGTGCATATGCTTATATTTTCCTCTCTGTGCTCAATGAGACAATTATTACCCTCGCTTACTGTCACTTGAAAAAGTTCAACTGAATCCATGGATCTACTCCAATTTTTTGAGCTCTAAAACTGTCATCTACTGACTAAATTGTATACTCTACCTAAAAGGAGTACCTTTTTATGAGTTCCATTACGCAGTGATTCACATCCATCTTCAGAGAAACACAGTGAGAGAATTTAACTGATTGCAGAGGTTAATTTGGTCTATATACTTTGTCAATAGTAGGTCTGAGGAAAATTAGCACCAATAATTATAATACTGGTGTAAGTCATGAATCTTATTAGAGTGATTTTTAGCAATTTAAGGACTAAAGGATCACAAATGTCAGGACTTCAGTAATATCCTTGGCTTTTAATAAATGGCAGACGTTTTTAGAATTTAGGCTCCTTTTGCTTGCAAGCTTAATCAGTATCCAAGAACACAGAAGATAAAATTATCAATTTGAAACCAGTGTTACAAAGCTAAGAGAGTCAAGCCAAATTGGACATGGATATTATTAGACTGCATTAATTGCAAAAGGGAAACACTTACTGATTTTCTCGACTAACATCAATCAGAAATAATTTTTCCTTTTGAGTGACTGTATATGCAACTAAGAAACGGGGATTTCTCTGTGAGCACCTCATACAGGCCCACATACAGAAGAACTTTGATTTATCAAGCTAGTAAACACCACATCATCAATAAAAGTAAAATTCAAACATGAGACTTCAAACCTAATAATAATAATTAGAAAAATGAATTTAGGTTAAAAAGTAGCATAAGTATAAAAGTGCAGCACAAGTTTAGTGGCAGAAATGAGAACAGCAATGAAACAAACCAAAATGCACTTGATTAGGCGCATCTGCTTTAAGAAGACAGAATCCTGAAAGCATTTCAACACTCAAAGGCAAACCACGGGGAAAATTAAAAAAAAAAAAAAGTTGGTTTCCCAAAGAGCATAAAAGATGAGCTAGGCATATGAGATGATAAGAACATAGTAAATTTACCACAGTTTTTCAGTTTTGCTTGGAGTCTCCTCTAGATATTTCCAGTGATACATAGGTCACTTTGAAAGTAATGGCTCCTACTTATTTCCATGGAAACTACAACAGCTACAAAGAACACAATAACAGTGTTTGATAGAACAAACTCTCAGTTACAAAACACTGTTTTCCAGTTTTCCAACATAATTACCACCATTAGGTATGCATTTTCACCAATGATGAATAAGAGCCTGTATGCCACAGTTGTAAAAAACTTTATGGCAATCTGGAATGTGGCTTGTCTTTCACACTGCTATCACCACAGCTGAAACACACCATCCACTGCCTCATTGTGCTCACATTCACTGTTTGGTCTCCATAAACGTTCAGCAAGCATCGATGAATGTCAGTGGGTGCCATTTTTTCCCAAACTGAAGAATTCAATGACACACCTTTGCTTCATACGCATTTCCGTGTCAGACACCATTTTGTCAGACTACCCCTCTGCTGCCATCTGTCACACAGCAACAAAATGTAATGGAATATTGATGGGAAGGTTCCCTCTGCTGCCACTGAACCAACATCCACCTCTGATGTCATATGCCAACATTATAAATCTGGAGACATTGCTTTCAGAGCAGTCCTCATAAAAAGTATTCACAGAATTTAGATAAGATTGCTAATTTTCAATCATATGCATCTGATAAATTTCATCTGTTAAAAAAAAAAAAATGGCTAATGAAAACTTGAAGCCATTAACAATCGTATCTGAAAGTGTGGAAACCTGAAAGCAATAGATAAAGGAAGGGTTGGAGATGTCCTTGCTAAAATATATAAATATTTTGTCTATCTAATGAAAGAGAAAAAAAAAGAAGAGCAGTCCCCAAAGAGAGTGTAATAATTTAATAAATTTTAATAACCTGTATGAAAAACAGGATTTTCTTAAACCTGATGGAAATTGCACAAAACCATAGCACAACAACCGTACTTCTATCTGCAAGAAAATAGAAATCATGTAGGTAGGAAAGAGGATAAGCCATATGATTTATTTTAACTGAGTATATCAAAATATGACAAGTTTTGTATAAGCAAATTAAGGAAATGTGTTCTAGGCTGAAACAGTGAGAAAGTCATATTGGAAGGAGGAAATCACAAAGGCTTTTTGTCGTATTTGTGTTACACTTCTACAAAGGTTTGTCCTCAGTCTAGCATCTTTCAATACTTCCATTATTAGTGACCATAAATCTAGAAAAAAATATCATCACATTTATATCATACCGACTGGGGCAAGACTTCCAGCAGAGTGATGACCTGCTTAGAATCCAAACGTTCTGAACAAATTTCAAACTTTTTATGAAACCAATTTTAACAAACATGAAGTGATGGAGTTGCCACCACCGTAAGTTCTTATGAGTATAATAGATTTGCATCTGCCCGTAATGAGTTAGATACCAGTGATGTTCCAATCCAGTGACAAAATAGCCTCATGAATTCTTTTTCAGGTATGTGATTTGTTTTAGTCTCAGTCATGGATTATGAATATGTAAATGGGGTAAAGGCACTAAGTTCCTCTTCCTGTGCCAGCAGAATCGTTGCAGGCATTGTAGAGTTCTTCTAAATGTAATAAACAACTTTAAGTTTTCCAGCATCAGCCTTTCAGGCACAAATGGTTCATTAGTATACCAGCATTTACCTTCATCAGACAACTATGGTGCCTGCCTACCGCACAGCAGGGCCCTTGTATTTCTCCTACCCTGCCAGCATTTCAATCTGTTAGAGGCTAACCAAACTGATTTATTTTTATTCTGAATTTGAGGCTTCTATCTTACTGGCTTCTCTAGCTTACTGTTCCGATTTATAGATGAATTTGCTGCTTCTAAACACACAAGAAACACTTCTGTAGAAACACAGATGCCTAACATTTGCAACTACGTGTGATGTCAAACACTGACTTTGATTTGTCCATAACAGATGGATTTCCTACTTTCATTTTCATGTACACGATTTACAATAATACGTTTGCATTACCTCTAAGTCCTATATTCCTACTACTGTAAGCTTGATTTAGTGTTGCGCTTGCATTTCTTCTTACTTTTCGTTTTTTAATACATCAACTCTTTGAATACACACTGAAGTCAAATCTTTCTGCCTAATATTGTCTCACCTGCTATGATATATATAGTCTTTTCTGGTATACAAACACTAAATTTTTGTTCTTGACTTGGAATACCTCTTGTATTCTCTTAGTCTTATAGGATTTGAGCTTATCCAATTTACACCTGCTCTTCAAGGATTTCTATTTCTTTTATTTCCTGACACAGATTTGATGTTATCTCTAATTTGAGCTTGGACTGATGTCAGATCTTTTCTCAACAGCTGTAGAACATATATACAGTCACTACAGTTAAGAGCTATCTCTCATAGATAAGGCATTGAATTCTTTAGCTCCATGATTTGACTGGACCCAGGAATGTTTCAATAACAACTAATATTTAGTTTTAGTGTGATTTCTTGAAACAAAAAGAATTCCTCAGAGAGAAAAGCCAGAATGCACCAGCGTTCAGATATTTGGTGCAGTTATTGTGGGAAATGCAGAAGCAAAAAAAAAAAAAAAAAAAAAAAAAAAAAAGAAGACAATGAATCATCTGGCTGGAATCCACAATATAGCCAGCATCAGACAAAAATATTTTAAACCCTCTCTTTCTATTTGTTTCTGTTTTTCTTGCAAATAATGTGATTTGCCCCACACTCACAGATCTTTGTTTAAAGGGTTTCCTATGAGAGACCTGCACATGTACTGGAGAAATCACTTGTACTGAATTTCTATATGAGTATTAATGCTTAATTTTGGCAGATTTCAATTTAAGAGTAATGGGAAATGTGGGGATAATGACAGTCCTGAAGTTTATGAGTTAATGAAGAAGGAAAGACAAATGGAAAGAGAAAAGGAAAGAGGAAAGGGATAAGATCCTCTGATAATTTAGAGTTGCTGTCCTTGAACTGCTCTGCCATTAAGACTTCCATTTAGATCTCCCAAAATACTTCTTAGCATTTCATACTGTGACATCTTAAAAGGTGCCATTATTGTCTAACATGTTGTGAGTTGTATAACAATACCATGTTACAGACATTTCTATAGAACTAATAATGACCTTAGTGTCAATGGGAAAATCACAGACTATTCATGCATGTACACACTGGCATTTAAAAAAAACAAAAACAAAAAACTTCAGGACAAAATCAGATGTGGGGAATAGAAGTGGTTAAGTGGACTCAGATATATAAACATGCATTCACAACTGAATTTTTTTTTAATTGTCTACTGATAGGAGGCCATGTCAGAACTCGTATGTGTATGTGTATGTTATGTTCTCATACATCTGCAGTAGAGAGAAAGATGGATCATGGATATCTGGGATGAGCTAGACCTACTGATCAGTGAACTTCTTCTGTTCCCTGTCAACACAAACTTGTTCACAAGCTACATTACAAAACTGAGGCAGCCTCTTTAATGAGCACTGACTGTTTTATGGAGCACTAAACTGACTGTAGTAACATTAATTGATATTACACCTAAGCTTAGTCATAAAAGCATGTGTCAACTCACTGCACGTTTTGGACATATATTTTTAAAGAAACATTACAATCTTAAGGAGAAACAGTAGGCACAAATGCCTGGCAAAGACATGCTTTTTGGTTAGCTGACAAAACAACCTTGGAAAACCCATGGACTATTTTATTGAATGGTTACTGATTTGTGTTTTGGAGATGGCTGTGTGTGTTTGCCTGGAGTGAGAAAAGTTCTCTCTCCTTTTTTTACCATGTACCTTTTAAGCCAGTGATGTTTGTGCCTCAAGCCCTACAAAATGCCAAAGAAGATGTTGCAAGAAGGCAAAATGAAAAGCATGATACAGCAGTTCAAATGTTGAAGGATGTGGGCAAAGCCAATGGTGACAGATAAACAAAGGAGGAGTTCCAGGAAGGAACAGAATGAAAGAGCTTTTTGAAAAGGGCAAGGGTGTGTGTGTTCTGTGCATGTGATTTGCACTTCCTTCATTCTATTCATTTCTGTGTTTTCCACTTCTATGGAAAAGTACTCCAAACCACTGGCTCAGACAATAAGCTTTATAAAAACTTTCATGCAAAATTATCCTTTATTATTGTTGAATTTCATTAAATAATTTTAAAATTATTTCCCAATCACTAACTATTTGAATCTCAACAATTTATGATGTAAAATATAAATAAGATATATTCAACTCAAAGAGAGCTTGTAAGGAGCTCAGAAGAAGCTAACTGAAAAAAGCAAGCATGTTGCCAAAGGGTCCAAATTTGTCATACGGCAACTTCCACTTGAAAATATTTCGGGATCTGCAGAAGAAAAGGTGAAAATTGTTAGTGTAAATGATACCAGAGGAATTAGCGATTTTGTATGGTTAGGGGCATATCCTTTTTACTTATTATTTCAGGTTCCTTGTGAAGTGCCAATAGCTGCACTTGGCATTGTATAATATTCATGCAGCTTCCAGAAAAAAAGAGAGTGCATTGAAAAGGACACAGTCACAAAATAGATACTATGCCTTGAGAAGCACAAAGGATGTTATAAGTAGGAGGGTTGACATTTTTCTCTTCTTTTATCTTTCCTGGACATCGTCAAGAAAAGAAGGCCTTCATTTTGAAGATTTATAATAGGGCATTTTTTAAAAGATGGATCCTTGTTGTGACACTGTGCAAGCAGGTCACCCACCGTATTACAGGTCTTGTAAAAACCTTTGGCTCTATTTGCGTTGCTAATTTCAAGTACCCATAAACAGATAACTGCAGTACATTGTTGATTCCACTAGAGGGGTCAATTGTTCCTGTATGATAAATGCTTAGCCAGAAGACTGGTAAATGAGCAGCCTCTCAATAATACCTGCTGGTTGCCACTTCTTTCCAATCTCTAACAAGCAAACACAAGGTATTATTTGCCTTAAGAGAAAATTAATAGACAGCTACTGGACTTCTGTGTGCACTGCTTGCTTTACAAAAAGGCCATACGAAGGAATGTTTTAAGTCTTATGGCTTCTACTGTCATTCAGTGGTAACTACTGCCTTACCTGAAGATACGTTATAAGCTTGTAGCCTCTTCTCCTTTGGAGCTGAATTCTTTACTATTGGAGTAACTTAGAAGGTCTGCTGAAAGAATTGGGATACTAAAGGCAAGATTTGGAGGTTGCCCCTCTAAATGGAATATATCTGGCTCCAGGAGAAGTTCTGCAGAAATCAAGTATGTCAGCCCAACAGTCTGGCTGAAAACAAGCACATGTAATAGCTAGCCAGGTCACAGTCTGAAAATACTTCTGATCATTTTTAACTTACAGAATTTAAAGTGCAGTTATTTGCCTTCAGAAAGCTATCAAATAACACTGAGTTCATAATTGCAGCTTTGCTTTGCAAAGCAAACTGCTGTAACACAGCCCAGGTAGATGCAAGCATGCAAAGACTCCATGTCTTTGTCTTCAAGAAGAGGTGGAAAATGGGCTCAGATTTCCTCTACTTATTCCCTCCACTTTTCCTAATCTGCTCTTCAACTGGGTACCCACTGCAGCAGACGAGAAAGCACTGGAGAAAGAGGAAATGGAAATGCTGCAGTACAAAGCATGGTTAATAATATTTATTAATGCATGCGGAGAACTATTAAATTAAAAAAATTAATGGAGGTCAAAAGCCAGCTTCTAATTCTCTTCAGGCAAAAGAAAGAATTTATTAAAAAGCAGAAAAGGTATCCACAGAGAAACTTTCCCCATTTGCTTTATGTGCATGAAATATAGACATCATCTTGACATTCAACTGATGAAAGAGAAGAAAAGAAAGTAAAATTAATGCTCAGGCAGTTAACGTTAGCCTCACTGGGAGGGGGGACATGGAACCCAGCACGCTCCATTTGACACAGGATGTTCTGGAGATCTGTTAAAGTTTGTGAAGTGCCATTTCTAAGGAATCTTTTTTCAGAACCAGCTTTCATCACACAGTATCTTCAGCACAGATAATCTTGGCTGGCGTTATTTTACACAATGCAGCAAGCTGAAAATCCAAAGGATGTATATCCAGATCTTCTGGCTGTGTGGATCTGACACAAAAAATTGGAGCACAGAGTGAAAGAGTCATGAGCATGCATCAAACATGCTTTTTATTACTGGAGGCATTCTTCTCTGCTGGCAAAAATATTTGTTTAAATTTCCACATCAAGAGAAGATTCAGGTATAGTTGATCAAATAACCTAAAGCTTCCTGATAACTAAAATAAATTCTCAGGAAGCATCACCGGTATTTTTTAATTTTCTTTGTGCTGGAAACATGATTTTCAGTATGGTTCCCCTGCAGAATCTGCATGAGGAGAGAAAAAGAAAGATGGTTTGAACCAACTGCAATGGAGACAGTATTGTGGGAAAAATATAAAAGAGAGCGTTTTAAAAATGTCACAGTTCTGCTGCCACCAAAGCCAGTTGCAAACCTCCATAGTTTTCTCACAGAAACGAAAGGAAATGTCTAAGGAAATACAATGGCTGGCACTGCCTGGATCTTGCTGAAGCGCTCCGAATAAGGGATTTATGGAGGCTTTGGGCAGGACCCTCTGCACAGAGGTGAATTTCTCCCTGGCAGCAAATCAGGACTACACAGGATATTTTTATATATTTTTGTTCACTTAGTCTTTCTGGATTAAACAGTTTGTGCTTCATCAGTCTTGTTAAAATCTGACATTATTTCCCCTGATATTAACCCCCAATATATCATTTACTCAAGACTGTTCAAGGTTTCATCTTGGGAGTAGGATTTTTCCTTTATCTATTTCCTTATAGATATAACTATCATTGATGCTCAGCTGAACATGAGCCAGCAGTGCCCAGGTGGCCAAGAAGGCCAGTAGCATCCTGGCTTGCATCAGGAACGGTGTTGCCAGCAGGAACAGGGAAGTAATTGTCCCCCTGTACTCAGCTCTGATGAGGCAGCACCTCGAGTACAGTGTCCAGTTTTGGGCCCCTCACTGTAAGAAAGACATTGAGGCCCTGGAGCGGGTTCAAAGAAAGGCAACAAAGCTGGTGAGGGGTCTGGAGCACAGGACTTATGAGGAACTGGGATTGATCAGTCTGGAGAAGAAGAGGCTCAGGGGAGACCTTATTGCTCTCTATAACTATCTGAAGGGAGGTTGTAGTGAGCTGGGGGTCAGCCTCTTCTCTTGTGTAACTAGTGATAGAACTAGAGGGAATGGCTTCAAGCTGCACCAGAGTAGATTCAGGCCAGACATTAGGAAATACTACTTCTCTGAAAGAGTGGTCAGGCACTGGAATGGGCTGCCCAGGGAGATGGTGGAGTCATCGACCCTGGACGTGTTCAAGGAACATTTGAATGTTGTGTTGAGGGACATGAGTTAGTCAGAACTATTGGTAATCAGTGGATGGTTGGACTGGGTGATCTTGTGGATCTTTTCTAACCTTGTGATTCTATGATTCTATGATTTTATGATTCCACGATCATTTTGTAGGAGTTTGCTGTGATCGGAGGTGTTCCTGAATTCACGAACACATAGGAAGACGGGGATTTTGCACACTATTTATAATTACAAACAATTAAATTTGGGGTCTGAGCAGACCTATAAGAGCTGAGAAACAGCACTGGCAAGAAATACAAGGAACTGCAAGGAGCGGTCCAAGTTCAGTCATGTACAAAATTTACAACACAGCTGAAGGGCAGGTCTATCATTTTCACTGTTGGCTTTGGCTTGTATTATGTTAAAAGTAGTAGTTTGAATCCAGAAGGATCAGGCGTGCCTTCATCGCTTTCCACCATTCTTGGCAGGACCCTGCGTCCTCAGTTCAGCATGCAGACATCTCATACAAGTATATGGATTTCCCCCTCCCTCCTCTTCAGACTCTGAATAACTTCACCACAAAATACTAGACTGAAGGCAAGCATCAGCAAACGAAAGTTTTTCCACAAAAATTATCTGAAGGGGTATTCATAGCAAGCTCCCTGCAAATGTGCTAATCCAATCCGTTGTGTAAATATTACGTCTGGGACTGAGGGAGACTGTGTGTGTACAGCACAAGACGATAAACCTGGGGCGTCAGTCTGCATATGCACAGCAGTACATGCAATAGAACCCTTGGACAAGGGCAATGGGAAACTATGAATGTCACCAATGATGTCACGGGCATCTCCGGGCACACGGGCACTCTGAAATCATGCCTCCATGGCATTCCTTGGACAAACTTTAAATCCTGGTCTTCTCTGGAAGCTTTGTGCAGAAGCAGAAAGAAATCAGAAAATGTCTACCTTGTACTTCACTTATATGAATCGAGTGCTGTTTCATCAACAAGGTGGGTTTGAGCACCCATATCTTAACAGGATTTAGAGATGTTGCATCAGAAAATTAAACATCCCAGCCAAGTTGTCTTTATTTCATGTCCATTCTCACAGAAACACAGTGTGGCTGAGGCTGGCAGGGACCTCTGGGTCCATCTGGTCCCACTCCTGTACAGGCAGGGCCTCCAACAGCAGGTTTCTCAGGCTCATGTCCAGGCAGCTTCTGAAGATCCAACCTCTGACAATGACCAGTGTCAGGCATTCCAATAAATGCAATATATCTCAACAGTAAAGCTCATTATTATCTTTTGAATATTTTGCTTGGGTTTGTGCAGTTTCAGAAAGAAATGGCCAAGTCCTGCCCCTTGGATTCCAGACCAATTCTCCTCCTTACAAGATATATGAGGTTGCAGGGAAGATAGGTCTGGGAACAAATAGTTCACAAGCAAAAAAAGATCTTCTGTAGAGGGCTGCCCTTAATGGTCCTCTCTGTCCTACTTGTGTGGGATTTTTCCATTACTGTGCAAGAGAAGACATATGAGACGCTGTCTGGCCTCAGAGATGCTACCACAGTTCATTACCTCCTGCTTCAACTTTACAGTCTCTCCGTTGTGTTTCTGCAACAGTTCTCCAACGAGTTTGCAAAAGTGATGTATCGTAACCATCCTATAGATTAGTGCAGCACCCAAACAAGGATTATTCCAGTGCAAAGCAGTATGTGAGAAAATAGAGAACCCATGTGAAATTGTTTAATGTCCAAATGTGTTAACAAGTCACAGATATATAGACACACACACACACACACACACAAAACTGCATGAAAGAACAAAACCAACCTACCACTTTGAATTTTTGCTTTTCAAAAGATTGAAATATCGTAGCATGGCCACTGCATATTTATTTTTTTTACCAACTGCTTTACATCTTTGTCACTGTTCCCTGCTCACAGTAGGGTAAATTACATAATTTTAAAGTATTTGTCATCATATTCTGGAATAAAGCAAATTGAAAGTAAAGGTTTTTCTTTGTAAAGCTATATTAAGTGTATATATATATATTCCAAAACTAACACTAGCTGTCAATTTTTTTCTAAATACCTTCAATTTCTTTTGAGGTTATGCTTGGGAAATATTCTGAATTACCTACCAGGAAATTCACATTTTTCTATCCAAAGGCTCCAGACTGCAGTTTCATTCTTCCCTTACTTGAACCACCTGTCCATAACACCTCCCTGGCAGCACCTTGCTGCCCAAAGGGCAGGTTCCACCTGTGGCACTTCCCAACAGCCCTTGTTCAGGGGAGGAGTGGAAGGGACAGCACCCTTCCAGGTTTTAGTTCCTGGAAAACATGTATGTACACCCCTGGTCTATCCTCTTGACTTTCTTTTTAGTTGTTTTGTTAGCCAGGCTGGGAAGAGTTTCCCAATCAGACTAAAAAAATCCCCAAATCTCATCTTTAATTCTCTCCCTCAATGGTTTCACATTTGGTATTTTTCTATATGGTTTTGTAATCTTATATATTCTTTAAAGTCATGTTTACCACCTAATGTTTATAAGGAATTTCAGCACTGTTTAGTTGTTTAATTGTTTGTTTGCTTGGATAACAAAATACATGGGCTTTTAAGCATTATTGACTTTTCTGACTATGTCTTTATGCTCCATAATAAATCCCATCTCTTTAAGACCTCCAGCCACTCACACACCCATTCACACTCGTTACCTGCAACCTTTTCTTCATGTCATTAGTTACTAGAGGGTTTGGTTGTTTCTGTTTGTTTTTCCAATCTGCTATTGGTAAGCGAATGTGAACTTTTCTTTGTATTGAATTGCCTATGACAATAGGCTCCTGTATGGGAACTGCTGAGTCAATCAGCTTGGATCACTGATTGATCACCTGAGGCGAGCACTGAGTCAGCCATGGGAGCACAGGTGAAGGCAGTTCAGCTGTGTGACCCGAAGGGGTGGAGCCTGGCTGCACCTCTTCTAGACCCCATTTAAGGGCTGACTGCCACCTGAGGAAGGGTCTCTTTTTGGAGATGCCTCCTTTTAGAGTCTTCTACTGTAAGGATGTGGGTGAGTGTTTCATTTTTGGTTGTCTCTTTCTACCACAGTAATCTTTCTAACTATAACCCTGTGAAATACCATCCTAACCATGCTGCTCTTCTAACTGTACATTTGTTAATTGTGCACTCATAGAAATTTCTTCTGTTACATTTCCTTTTTGTGAGAGAGTCCTTTATCAAATTAGCACCTCACCGTACATGGGGAACAAGTTACAGTTTAATCAGATAATTTTGTTATGACAATTCAGCTCTCTGTGTCTGCGTTTCAAGTGTTGACAGATAAGTGGCTTGGACATCCTCTTTTCATTCTCCAGAATTATGCTTCTGCATTTTTTCCTGGTGTCACTCTGCATTTCTAGAACTTGGTGGGTGGGCAGGTAGGCACCTGAGAAGGGCATACGTCTGTACTTAATAAAACGTTTTTGTGATATCCTTTGCATCCCTCTGGGGAAAAGAAAAGTCTATGTAGAGTTACATGCCACTGATGCTAATATAACTGGAGTTACATCACTCTAGCACTTACATAAATGGCCTAATTTAATAATAATTATTATTGTTGTTGAATATCAAATATCTTCCCACTGATTTGAATTCTCAGATCAAACAAATTACATAAAAACTCCAAGGTGAACTCTAGAATATATAACTAAATCTAATCAGAAACCCAAGATGTAACATTTTATTTAGCATCACTATATCAAGGTCTGTTATTTCATTATTCATGCCCATCCAAGCAAAGTATGGGATGATGTAGCTTCAACTTTTGTCTGTGGCTTTTTGAAATGATATTTAATTTGTGGTCAGCACGTTAAGATTTATTAAACAAAATTGAAATTACTTCCATTATAAAGAAGTAGCAACAATGTTTCAACTTGCTTCATTTTTTAAATTAGTACTTTTAATAGGACTTTTTTTTTCCCATTATTTTCCCAGCTCTGTTTCAGATTTGAAAAAGTACTTTTGATCAGCAGCACTTGTCTGAAGGTGATAAATATAAACAAGCATAAAAGTGATGCTGGATAATAAACTATGGGATGCTTTCCCTATATGCCTTTTCATGAAACATTTGTTGAATAATGTTTATTTAGCCTGTTGGATTTGTTTGTGCATTTTTTTCATAGAAAATGGCTAAAATTTCAGCAGGAAAAATAAGAACAGATTTTAATAAATCACATTGTTCAAATGTAATCTTACAGGCAA
This sequence comes from Phasianus colchicus, assembly GCF_987193195.1. Taxonomy (NCBI): domain Eukaryota; kingdom Metazoa; phylum Chordata; class Aves; order Galliformes; family Phasianidae; genus Phasianus; species Phasianus colchicus. The sequence goes on along the minus strand of NC_143439.1, from coordinate 55,678,836 downwards.
AGTCCTCTAAGGTATTTAATAAAGTAGGCCAGAGAACTCTCCTTTGTGGATAAAACTCTGTTGCAACTTCCAAGTTGTTGGTGAGATAGATCTATTACATTATTAGCTCTGGGGTAAGGTTTCCCAGTGCTGCTAAAATATGCTCAATTTAAATTCTATATTATATCACCCTGTCTGAATAATTTTATATCTATATTTTACTTTTAAATGCTTAGCTGACTCATGTATTTTAAAGAATTCCAAACATATTTTAGAAAATAATATACATCTTCATGTTACCTTTCTTTTTTATTACATTTAACTAGAATATGAGGAGGATCAAGGCCAAGGTTAAAACCGGAGGTTGCACTATATTTACATTTTGCTCAATACCAGCACTTAAGAACAGAGGCCAGTCATTTAAAAATAGGCTGAAGGGGATGAAGAGATTTAGAGGGGAATGCCTGGCTGTCTCAGAAAATATCAGGTGAGTCACAGCTCTGCCACTGCAATGAGCTCTGGTCAGGGAAATTTGTACAGTTTAGCTCAGAAAAGGAAGGCAGCAAAAATACAGAAGCAAAGCAGGGTTTTCTTTCTGTAGTGTTAAGAAATCCTCTATTTAGACCTGCATCTGCAGAGCCTCCCAGCGTAATCCATGCAGATCAGTACAGGACTCTGGCACCAGGTTCTCTCAAGGGTGGAACTGGTCAGTAGCTCAGGATGCTGCCTTCCAGTCCTCCATCTGTGCCTATTCTGTGCCAGAGGCTATGGACAAAGCAAGAATGTTCCCATACCCTCAAAGACTGCTTATTTGTACTCTAAGAAACCAAGAAGAAAGCTGTTTGTTATTTGTCTCCAAAAAGGCAATGGGGAAGGCATATACAATTGTGCCAAAGAATCCTAGATCTAAGGTAAATTCATAAATTGTTAGGAATGGATCTAGGAAATCTTCAAAGGTGAAAATTTTTGTTTGCTTTTCAGTGAAGATAGATTTAAAGTGGTGTTAAATATGAAAGAGGAAGACTTCTTCCTCCAAAGTCCCCAACACACCAATGTAAATTATTCTAACAGAGGCTTCAGTAAAACTCCAATATGTGTAAATTTCTCATAAGGAAAGCCTATATATAATCTCAACATCCTGGCCAAAGTTCAGCTCAGGTAATAAAACTGCTTTCTTATCCAAGCTAACTTGCTTACAAAGAATGTACTCCTCTAGTTTTGTACTAAATCAGTCCAGATTAGTGCCCAAAGGTGACTCTACTTTTCATTAAAAATGACAACAGCAAAGAAAACAATTAAAATGCTTGGAAATATATTGTTCAGATTGGACCAGGTAAATGGCAAAAAAGAAGAAAAAAAGGAAAAATAAAAATAAAAAGCAAGGAAGGAAAAGAGGAGAGGAGGGAGAGAAAAGAGAATCTCAACAGTTAGTTTTAAATCTCAGCTCTTTGTTAAACAGCTGCCTATAGCCAGGCTCTTGACTCATGATAAATGTGAGTTCCTTCAGGATTGCCACTAACCTAGAAGTCCAAAATGACCCCTGCTTTCTAAATCTATATCAAGTGGAATAAATGGCATCTTCTACTTGGGTAGAAATAACTTCTCTCTGTGCTTTAGACTTCACATTGTTAGCACATGATTTTTTTTTTTTTTTCACTTCCTGAGGCTGCTAGTAGCTAATGCCATTTTTTCCACCCTTTTTCTTTTTTCCCTTTGTTTCAATGGGCTCATTCCCTACAGGCAATGCCAGTATCGAGTCAAAATGTGATTCAAGCTCACAGAGTCGTGCATTCTCAGCTGGGAGGTGGGGCTGATCATCTAATTACCTTCTGATACTTCCATGGTCTCTTTTTGCACCCAGGTACAATAAGTAGGGTATTTCAATATCAGTTCATCCTCAATTTAGGCCTGTTTTGAAAATACAAAAGAATCTTAAGTGGTCTGTCCACATCATTGAAATACCAACCTTAGTGGGTACTTTGAAAACTCAAAGGCTTTACAAGATGAATAGCAAACTGTGGATGACAGCTCCTGTGGAGCCATTATTGAATTGCAGCAGTGATGACTGCATTGCTTTGGATTTAGATAAAAGACTCCATACAAGACAAATGGTAGGAGGACATCAAACAAGACTGTGTCCATGCAGTGACAGAAGCAATCCAATTGAAGAAGCTGTTGATTTCCCCCAAGGCAACTTACTATTTCTTCTTGAGTAATTTATACTAAGAAACTAAAGATTGTATATTCATCTTCTATTTACACTTTTCTCTAAAAATACTGCTTCTAGTTGTCAAGTAAGAGATTTACTTAAACATTAACTGGAAAGGAAATACCAGAATTGTTATATTTTTGCATCTGTGTTTTATTTAGCCTCAGTTATCACTATGTCTAAAGGTTATAGACTGAGAGTAACAATCAATTCTGATCGCATAAGATTAGTCAGCAAATCAATTACATACATGGTAACAGGAAGCACTGTGCACTCAAGACAAGAATGAATACAAAGGGTACAGATAAACATCGTCACCTTTATTTAGATGAAAGCTGATTCTAGAGCACTTCCAGTATCTCTTTAATAATGCACGAACCTTTTGGAGTCTTAGTTTGCTATACAAGCGTAATGTAGATCTTGAATAAGTTTCAAGATGTGACCTGTTTGTACATAAAGTAACTTTGTACAAAAATGTCATGACTGGGGTTTGCTGACAGCTGCGCAACCTGTGTCATGGAAAGAATACTAACTGCTTGTGTAACTTTAAAAAAAAAGTCTACATTAGTATCTGAGTCTTCCTTTCACTCCCACATACTGTGCCTTACTCATTCACAACATGGAATGAGTTTGGCTCATACAAACCAGCTTGTTTCCTAACAAATTATGGATATCCTGTAAGCAAGCACATATTACAAACTGCATCTGGGAATGGCATTCAATCAGCAGGACTGCTCTCAACTTTTCCTGGGCAGAAGTGCCTGAAATGCCTATAATAATACTTACTGGTTTGCTACATGGATCCCCTTTCATTTGTCCATCATAATTGTTAAAAGAAACAAAGACTTTTTGCAGTAGAAGTACAGATGAGGGTTAGTATTTAGTTTACTGTCATTTCTTAAAGGTATATATTAGCATTTTGAAGATAAATCAGGTTGTTTTATGGGTGTTAAGAGAATAAACATATATATAAAACAGGTGTATATAAAAGCATTTAAAAATGAATTACTGCACAGCTTATATATGGTTTCCTTTATCCTATTTTTCAAAACTTACTATGCTTGCTTTCTGCTTAGAATCAGCCAGTTCTAGTTGCCATCCGCTTATTTTCTCCTTTTCCCTGATAGGTCTTGGCATGGGGCCCTGGCAGCTCATTATTTAGACAGGTATACTCTTCATCAGGTGGAAAAACTGGCTTGATGGCTGGGTGCAAAGAGCAGTGGTGAGTGGGGTTAAATCCATTTAGTGATCAGTTACTAGTGATGTTCCTCAGGGGTCAGTAGTGTGCCCAGGTGGCCAAAAAGGCCAGTGAAATTCTGGCTTGTATCAGAAATAGTGTACTCAGCAGGACTAGGGAGGTGATCATCTCCCAGCATTCAGCTCTGGTAAGGCCATACTGAAGTGCTGTGTTCCTCACTACAAGACATTGAGGCCCCTGGAGCATGCCCAAAGAAGGGTAATGATTCTGTGAAGGGTCTGGAGCACAAGTCTTGTGAGGAGCAGCTGAGGGAACTGAGATTGCTTATTCTGGAGAATATGAGGCTCAGGGGAGATCTTACTGCTCTCTACAACTATTTGAAAGGAGGTTGTGGCGAAGCGGGGAACAGTTTCTTCTCCCAGTTAACTAGCAATAGTTTGAGGAAATAATGGCCTTAATTTGTGCCAGGGGAGGTTCCTGTTGAATATTAGGAAAACTTTCTTCACTGAAAAAGGTACTGGAGCAAGCTGCCCAGGGAAGTGGTGCAGTCATCATCCTTGGAGATTTTCAAGAAAAGTGTAGATGTGGCACTGAGGGACATGGTTTACTGAGAATGGTGGTGAGTGATTGATGGTTGAATTAGATTACCTTAGAGGTCTTTTCCAACCATAATGATTCTATCATTCTATATTTCTCTCTACCTGCTTTCTTCTTCTTCTCTTCTAACTACTTCTTTCCCAGATCCTTCCTATTAAACCTAGGCCTCGCTGAATTAAAACAGTCCTCAAAGAATATATCCTTTTTTTCCAATCCTTCCATTTCTCCCTCCCCCACCAACTACTTGACAAACAGAGCATGGTCAGCTGTCATCAAAAATTTTATTTGGGAAGCCACCCTGCCAGGATGCGTGGTCCAAAATCCCTCCTTACTCTGATGCAGTAGTTACCTTTCTTGCTGAAAGCTTAATCTAAATGCCCAGGATTGTTAAATCCATATCCATTTTCAAATGACATTAGAGCAGAATGAACCTTTAGCCTGTTGTATCCTTGTAATGAGAAAAAGACTCCTAAATCTGAAGAGTTTGGGGAGCAGCAAATTTTTCACATAATCAAGAAACAGACCCCCTCCACCCTGCCTTCAAATGCTTGACTAATTTAATGTGTGCACATGAGTCTCTGAACTCCTTGCAATGATCTTGGTCCCAAGAGGAATTATTCACATCTGCTCCTTTCCTTTCAGGGTACTATAAGCAATATACTGAAGAATCTAAAAGCTAAGTTTGTTCTGAGCAGCTTCATTGAAAAGAACAGGTTTCAATAAGTTAAACTTTAAAATAGCTTCAGTAGTGTCTAATCTATGATTTCTGCTTGGCACTGATAATTAGAACTAAAAACAAAACAAAACAAAAAAACCTAACATGATTGATCTCAGTGAAAAGAGTTTTTTGTTCTCTTGAAATTACCCTCAGAATTCTACTTTGCATGATTACTTGCAGTATTTTTCCATCTTTTTTTTTTCTTTTTTTACTTTTCAGAATTTTTGAGTTTTTCTAAGACCCAAATAAGTGGCAAGAGCAATTGTCAGCCTAGGGATAAGATCCAAACAAAATTATTCTCACTTCTTTCTTTCTTCACCCAAATCCTAATGGGAGCAAGGCTACCTTTCTCATTACAGAATTTTTACTTTTAATTAGCTCCTTCTATTTGCTGACACCTGCAGTACTTGGCCCCTGATTGGCAGGCACTCAGCACCTTCCCAGTTCTTCACTGAGTGTGTCAGTTGGAGAATGAAGAACTGAACCACCTCTCGTATCTGAAAAAGTACCGCTGATACATGTGTCTCCCTTGACTTCATCTGTATTTATGGCTGCTCAGCATTTCGAAAACAATGATCACTACAGCAGCCTTTATGTCTTGTAGCCAAAAGCCAGAGAGGTCCAGGATGTTTAGCCCCCTCCAGGAAATTATAAATGCAGAACAGCATTTGTGGGGAATCATGTCCTTTTTTCCTCAATAGCCACACAAGTACTGCTGCTTGAACTGGAAGAAATGTGAAGAGAACAGAATCAGCTGCCCTCTGAATCCTTTTTCAAACAAACATTTCAGAAACAGACAATTGTTTTATGTCTTGTTGCAGAGGAGATTAAACTCTTCCAATATGAAGAACAGAATATAAACTTACTGGTGGTGATTAGGAGCAATTCCTCTGCAGTCTCTTTCCAGAAAAAAAATGAAGGGAGGAAAAGAAAAGCAAGAAAGAGAGAAAGGAAGAGAGAAAGCAAAAGAAAAAGAGAGGAGGAGAGAGGGAGAGAAAGAAGAAAAGAAGGAGAGAGAAGGAAAGAGAGAAGAAAGGAAAGAGGGAAGGGAAGGAAAGGGAAGAACTCAAAGCCAGCGTCAAATGCAGGTCTCCAAAGCATATGTTGATTTCACTCTACAAAGTCACTTTTAATCCACTATTCCCTTGTTTCTACTCCCCAAGAGGAATCAAACCTAACAGAGAACAGCTTACATTGTCAAGACCTGGGAGCTCGTTGTAAGAATAACTAGTTCTTGACATTTGAAATTACTCTGGTTCAAACATTTTTTGATCTTTCCTATTAGCCTTGTGTCTCGAGAAATAAAAATATGATAATCAGAAAGTACATAATTGGGTTCAGGGAATTCTGTGGACCTTCACTGGCTCTGGAGATAAAGGCACTTTGAAAGATTATGCACAGATACCTAGAATTTATTCTGCACAGACTATGAAATGACAGATCTTTTTTCTTAATTATACTGGCTATATCAGACTAACACCTGTAATTAACCATTCTGTCCTGAGGAATCTCTTCTGATGCATTTATTGTTCCACCAGAGATATGGCAGTAAAGCAGCACATGGATGTAAGGATATTTATTACTGCAATCTCGAAGGCTGATGCTTGTCACCATGCTGATTCTTGGTCTCCATCACATCTCCGCCACCCCTGGGCTTTGAGGCACTATCCATAGGAGGTGCTGCTGCACTTTGAAGCATTGTGGACTGGAAGCTGCAGTTTTACAAGGTACTGGACCCAACTACATGTGCATTAGCCAACCCATGCAACTTCTAATGAGACATTTTTGGGAGGGATAGTCATGTGCATAACACAGCTTCCAGTACTGCTACTTGAAAGCTGCTCCCATTCCCTGCTGTCCACCCACCACCAGCTCCTCTTCAGACCTCCACAAGTACCCTTGCTGCTGCAGTGAATCACACTGCAGAGGGCTTTCCACCAGCCAAGCTTATTGAGCTTTATTATAGGAAAATATATCTCAGATGGCCCAGCTGCAGCCAAAACAATCTGTCATTTTTAATTCTTTCTGTCACCTCATTAGGAGTACAGCTAGAATGACAGTAAAAAATTAAATAAATAAGTAAATAAAGCAAGAACAACAAAAACAACAGCAACAGCAAAACCCAAAATACGTTTCCTCAGCTCCTGATCAGATTTTAACATAACACCAACACCAAAAGATTCATTGACAAAACATATGTGACTCAGCGTCGTATACAACAGAGTGACATATAGAATGGTCTCAGTAGGCATATAAAGCAATTAAAAATAACTGTGCTTCAAAGCATTGTATTATAGCATAAAAGGTCATCCCCATAAACATGGAAAGGATGATTGTGTTTTTTTCCAACAAACAGGCAAACAAATGCTTAACTAGGGGTTCCATTCTCACAAGGGATTCTTTAAAAATCTCTGAAAATAAGACATATCCTGTATCATTCTCCTTCAGTCTGTGTCTGAAGGCAGTTAATATTTTAAATGAATGTAATCGGAAATAATATCAAGCCTAGCAACATGTTAGAAAACAATACTGTGCTAAATACAAAATATTTGCCCTGTGCATACATACGACAGAGAAGGAAACCCTGGGTAATCATCTGTGAAAATGAAATGTCTATTTTTAACTCCTAAAGCTTGCTTGTTTTCACATTAATGCATCAAAGTTGTATTCCTATGGAAGCTGCAGAGAGTACATTTTGAGGACTCTGATAATTTTTGCAGTAACACTCTGAGTTTGTGATAATAATATTTATGCACAGATGTGAAGAATGTGCTGACAGATTAAAAAGGAGTCAGTCAGTGTTTGTACAGTGTTCATTTTTATGTAAGGGGAAAAAAAAAAGGAATACTACATCTGGCTATTGAACAAACATCTTTTTCAGAAGAGGAGATAGTTCAGTGTATATTGCAACTCCCTGAGCTCCCTGGACTAATTAAAAAAAAATTCAATGTATAGGTAAATCAGAGTATCACAAGCTTTTATTTTTATGGCAGTAGAGTTTTCTACAACTACCTGTCATACTAATACTAAAAGGAACCTTAGTCCAGACAGCAGTATTTTAAAGTAAGGATGTGTTCAAAAATGTATGTTTGTTGCAGAGACAATCCTTGCTATGGAGACATTTCATCCTCCTGTATTTAGACTGTATTCACATTATTTCTCAATTTGGTATGCTGTGATGTCCCCAAGGGTGCACTGAATGATAATAAAGGTACAAATGTAGCATATAACAATAGGTACATGCTTTTTTTTAATATGCATCTATGGTATTTGACAGCTAATTCATGTCCTGAAACTTCATATTTTACAATGCCACAGGATGGTTAGAGGTTACAGATAATGTCATTTGCTCTCTGACTGATGAGAGAAACTACCCTGATCAAATACCTACAGAATTATGCAGCAGCTCCACTTGGAGAAAATACGCTGATTTGGATAGAAAAAAAAAAGGAAACAGCCATGAAGAAAAGCTAAAGCAGTGAAATATTCAAATTGGAAGAAACATTTATTTGGAAAGTTGGAGTGTGAAAAAACCTGCAACTTCACAACAGACTCTTTAGCTGCAGCAGGTAACCACAAGCAGCACCTCCCTCTTTTGAAGAATTCACCTTTCAACCTAATTAGAGCAGGAGCAGAAAGATCAGATGTTCCTTGTTACTTTTCAAAAGTGACTGGGAAAAATCCACGTAATCAGGAGGTATTTATGATTTCCATTGACTTTCAATTTTCTTGGTTCATCTGTTCCCTTTCAGACCGTTTGATGCTAGTCTATTCTAAACTGTACGTTGAATTTGCTTTAATCAGGTGTCTTTGTAACAGGCATTAGGTCATTTACTGTTTGATTTTTTTCTGTGAAAATACAGGTTTTCTTAGTTTCAAAAGTCTCCTTTGAAGAAGCCTGTAATACTCGAGGCAGAAAAAAAAAAAAAGAAAAAAAGAAAAAAAAAAAGGATCAAGGAGGGAAGTAGGGAGCAGTCCTCTAAATCTGTTCTTTTCCCACAGTAACTATGGGAATTGTGCTCTGATGCAGAGTGGAACCCTTTTTACCCATCACTGTCCCTCCCATCTTGCTTTCTCCTATGAGACAGGCTTATTCACTCATGCCAATTAGTACAACTATAACTTTATATTAAGGCAGAAAATTGTGTACAGTGGTAAGTGCTACATCACCTAAATACCTCCTCTCTCTGGAGCCTCCTCACACCTGTTTCCCTGGAACTCTCAGCTCCCTTTTCCCTATATCATACCCGAGTTTAGAGTCCCAGCCTTAATGGCACCTTATCTCCAGCTCCAAATTTCAGTTCCTTATCCAATCCCAACTATCTGCTGGCCATTGCAGCCACCTGAAATCCCGCTGTCTGAAGCTCTGTGCATTAAACAAAAAGTCCTGCTGCTCACACAGATATATTACAAAGAGGGGTCTTAAGATGTTACCGCTTGGAAGTTGGAAACAATAAATGGTGTAATGTCAACAGAAAAGGTGCTGAAGTAGCTGGTAGTTGACAGAGTTAATGAAGTATGTAAAGCAGGTACAATATAGATGAAGTTGTCCCCTGCAGGGTGATTGGCCACTAGGGAAATAATGTGACAGTTGCCTTTGTGTAAAAATAATGTGGTTCTCCTTCTTTGCCAGATCCTATCTACAACGAGAGATGAAAGAAATCTTGCAAGGGTACCTGGGTGTTCCTATTGCAAATGCTGTGCGTGGAGCTCGCAAATAAAGGACAAGGAAAAGAAAAGGTAAGGAATGTAATGGCTATTTCTAAAGCAGTTAAGTCTATTTCCTACAACCCACACATAAATTATTACTACGATACGTCAGAAGTTTACACTGCTTTTCATAATCCACTTTCATGTATTACAATACATTGTGGTGCTGACTGGGGATGACTGAGAGAAGAATCTGGCTGGCCAGTTTTTTGGAATTCAATTATTTTTAGATATTGTTTTAATAATTAACTACATAGCTCCTAAGCAATACAATGGATTTAGAGAGCAAAGGATATTTTTGAGAGCAATACAGTTTTTATATTATCATCTCTGTTTTTTGTCAATATCACCATTGAAACAGTAGGGAAAATATATCAAATGGAAACAATTTCTCAATTATAGCAAGCTGTGTGGTCAGTACTTGTTCCAAAAGAGGCGTGTGGAGTATGGGGTAACAAAAAACCATTGATAGCATCAGTTTGGTGCCTAAATAGTCTGATGTGATATCCCAACATTTCTCTTATTAAAAACATCTCAGAAGAGTCTGTCTTGGCCATCAGATCTCAAAACACTTTTCAGCTTTCCTGAATCTGTCAGAGGTCAACGGAATTTTCATGTCATGGACAGATGAACATTATACATTTTTTAATTATTGAAGTTTTGGCTGCTGACATTTTCTTGGTTCAATATTTATCAGTCATAATTAAAGTTAGTTAGTTACTAAATATTGGACTTTAAGGTTTTTTTTTGCTGTGATTTTATCTTCATCGGCATCATATAAACTCACGAAAAAAAGGAAAAGTGTTTTACCCAAAATATCTTTTTAAACATGTTCTTCAAATAGGTAGCAGAGGAGATTAACCGAGTGTTCTTCTTGGTGTCCTTAAAGGTAATGTTATTTACAGAGAAGCAATTTTTAGCAAACATCTGAGAACAGAAACTATTCCTAAGCATCAGATGGCAATCCACCCTTTAATTTTCATAGTATTTGGGAAAGACAGTAAATGGAAAAACTTCTTCATAGGACTTATGCTTACTACAATCATGTTCTCTTTTTCTAAGGTTTCTTATGGTTGTAAGAGTTGTAAAAGTATTTATTATTATGTTAGCAAGAATAACAGCAGAACTTCTTACTGTAGGGATTTGAAAATCATTCCCTTACAATTTATTAGGGACCACAGTTTAAAACATTTTTTTGTACCCAAAGAATCTCAGGTGATGCTATTAAAACAGTGTAAAATACCACAAAATACCAGGAGATCAAACCAAGTAGCAATTATCTAAAGTGTTTTTCTGGTATCTACCCAGATTTGCCTTTTGGGAGAGCTAACTTAGTAAATAATCACTATACATAAACAAAGCATTGGCTATAACTCTCAAAAGATCTTAAAATCTTCTTCAAGTGTTTTGCTTTGTTTGACAGAATACTCTTTGGGGATGTACTAATGGACAAAACTAAAGATCCAAAGAAAGGGAACTTGATCCATTTGAAAGAGAATAGAAGGCTAAAGGAAGTAAATGTAAAAATATGCTGGTACTCACTCAAAAAGTGCTGACTTCCTCCTGTAGGTCATCTCACCGGCCCACCTTTTACCACAAAGAGCATAATTAAAAAGTGCTGATGTTCTCTGTTGGCAAGGCTTTTCTTTTCAACTCTTGTTTTAGACTAAATAACAAGACAGAGTAAGTTATATGCAAGATTGTGAGTTTGTATCTTACAGACTGTCTTAAAATTAAAAGGTTTCTACAATTCCGCAAAATCACAACCAAAGTAGTCCTAATCTATTAGCAATTAATTAACTTTGAAATTGTGTTTTATATCGCAAGGCTTTGAACAAAAAATCACATGATGTAGCTGTAATTAACTGCTACAAGTACTTGCAGAATGCATGTGAAAGAACGAGATGATACCCACTTGCTCAGACAGACAGGATATCCTATACAATCCAAGGTGAGAAATCGTCCAGGATAAAGGCTATTTTACAAATGTCTAGCAAGAAAGAGACTAATAATCTCTTCCTCCTTTACATCTTCCTGTTAAATATACTCTACCTTTTCTAAATCTCTGAGCAAGTATTTGAAGGACATCAAGCCTGGGCCGGTTGTGAGGAATTAATTGAACATACAAAGGGACTGTGCTGTGTACAACATCACAATTAACTTACTTGTTAAATAGGTAATAGCACTTGACTGTTAAATGGTGAAGGAATGTGTTTGTTAAATGAATTTTGCTACTTGTTTAGAGGATATGGTGTAGGGTCTTGTTAAATAATGAAGGGCAAATCCTGCCCTTTCTCCTGGCTCAGAGACCTTCATTTCACAGAATCAAAGAATCTCATTCCCAGAGAATTTGAATGAGAAGATGTATTTTCTCAGATTTGAAGCACTGCTGGCCACAGCTATGCAGAGAATAAGCCATACACAACCAGATGAAATCTGCAAGTATGATATCCTAAGAAATTAGGGAAAGCTGTTTTCTTTCATTCTCCAGTAAATAAAGTTTCAGATCTGTTAAACAATTTGAGATAACAAACATACTTCTCAACAGCATCGTGTTTCTCAAAGTCACACTTTGTTTGTTCTTCCATTCCAGAAGTTTCCTTAACAGGGATAATCAAGCTTTGACAGGGTTGTGCTCTGAAATGTCAATGCTGTTTATTTCTTTTGCTCTTGACTTCAACAGTATGATCTAAATTTTCAGATCTTGATCTATGGGAGTCATAAATCATGGGAAACAGGCACCTAAAGAATTGAATAGTATGTTTCACTTTGTTTTCAAGGTAGTCTAGTATTAGATATGGAGGTTGGTAGCCCTGCCTGCAGCAGGGGAGGTTGGAGCTTGATGACCCCGGAGGTCCGTTCCAACCCAAGCCATTCTATGATTCTGTGAAATTTGAGTCTATAGCTCCACAAGTTTTTGTCCAGTCACATTATTGTTCTGTTTTTTGGGGTTTGTTTGTTTGTTTTTCAATATTCTTTTTAATTGCTTAAAATAAAACATTGCAATTTGCAATCTGATTTTCCCCAAAGTTTGAAGACAAGATATTCTGATCTGAAGTTCTGCTGAGGAATGTGTCTAATTTTAATTAAAGCAAACTATTACAGAATGTAAACGCTGCAAGTTTCTGTTCAATTCTCCCTTGGTACAGGCCATCTTATAAATACAATGTCATCTCTTTGCAAGTGAGACAGAGACTCTAACCTCTTGCAGGATGCATAAAATCCTGCCCGTATGTCATGTGGCTGCCACCTTAACTTCTCATGGGACAGGAAATCCTGGCAACCATTTCAGAACTTGAAAAAGCACTTTTTAATAAGTTGTTGTTGTTGTTGTTTTTTATATAAAAACAAAGCTTCATGTTGTCTAAAGCATCACTGAGTTTCTTCTTATAGGATAAACCCTTTCCTCAGTGCTTAGCTCATGGCTTTCAACTGGGGAGCTAAGTGGAAGAAAAGGAAGAAATATTTTCTTTGTAGATTTCAAGTAAGATGTTGTTCTTTCTAAAGAAATTATATTGTTTCAGTGGCTTCAGCCTACTTTCAGTTTTCAGTCCTGTGAAAAACATTAGGGAAGAGTTTTGCAAAGTTACTGGGACAGCTATAGAAGTTTCTTCATCTTAAACTGGAAAAATGCCTTTTTAAAAGCCTTTTCCAATAGATTATATACTAGAAGATAGGCATCCCATGATATCATTTTGTAAGTGTGGATGGCCCCTACACTGTACAAATCTCACTGAAGCCATCAGAACTCCATCCAGGCCCAGGAACTCTTCTAGGTCTGTTTGCAGAACTGATGGTTACAGACTGCCTGCTATTTTTGCAGTGTTGTGACATACTTGGTTGTATAGATTATGGTCAACTTTTACATTTCTGTGTGTTATATTAATACAAGGAATGTGAAAAATATCTCTATCAGACAGAAACACAGAGGAAAGCACCACAAATACAATGCATTTCAATATCCAGTGAGTATTCTCATTATGCTGTAGTTGTAACTGAACACTGAAACAGATGACTACGTGTCAACCTCCGCCCCATCCAGTTGTCTTTGTTCTGTAGCATGTATATATGCATGGTATATACCATATGATGGTATTTAAGCTCTTGCGTATTTCTTGCTAAAAACATTTAAGTACCAGATAGGTAAATGCCACTGGTTTCTCACCTAAGCCAGTGGTTCTTCCAAATCTATCTTTGCAATCCCTTGCCATTCCAATAGCTGTAACTCAGGATCTATTGTGATGTGTGTGTAGCCAGAGACAGTATCTGGCCCAAAATCTTATAATTAAAGAAAGCAAGATTTGGGAAAGTACTCCACTTACAAGACCCTGAGTGGATGAGATGTGTACCGATTTCCTCCAACATCAAGGTCTTTGATTTCTCTTACTTTGACAAACTTTTCAAAAACAGCCACTATTGACAGGTTCCAATGAACATAAGATCTTTGTTGAAAAGTCCGTGCTAATCCAAGAAAATTGATGTAAAGAATCACCTTCAAATGCTGATTGGTTGCACCATGAGAAAGATGGAGGTGCCTTACTTGAGTTTCTATGTCATCTGGGAAGAGTCTGGGACTAAATTACTTCTCTACCTACTCTACCCACAGTCAGATGGATATTTTTTAGAAGAAAGAAGGAATAAAATCATATCCATGTTTTTTCTTCTTCTTTTTTTTTTTTTTTTTTGGCAAATAAGCTTTTAATATTATTCATCTTGTTTGCATAAGTTTGTTTAGTAATTTCTAAAGGTACTGATGCCATCAGCATCAGCAGTATCTAAATATCAGTATTTTGGCTACCATTCATATGCATGTGTTTCAATAAAATGAATTCAGCTAAGAATAAAAAATACCTTTTATACAATATATAGCAATTTTTTAGCAATGTATTGATTTAATGTACTTAGTTCGGTGAAAAAACTTTGTTTAACTTATCTGCCATTAGTTTCAATTAAAATATATTGATCTGAGTAAATGTTGGTTAGATTAAGTGTTGCCTGACTGTGAAAAAAATATTTGCTTAAGCAAAAATTCTATGAGTATTCAGACACATATTTTAGATGGGGGACTTTTCTAGCATCAGTAGAACTGGTTAGGTATCAATAAATTTCTCTAAGCATAAATGAAAATATTCTTTCTGAAATGAAAAAGGTGATTACAGTAACGCTGGGACCACACATATTAATTCTAGTAAATTTCTTTTCTAATAAAGGCAATCAGATGAGAACATTGTAACAGGAAAATGCTGGGTAGCTAAGCTCCCTTTCAGGGAAATTAGGCTTCCCAGAAAAGGTATTCTTTTTCAACGACAAAACTAAGATCACCTGGTATCCTCCAGTATCTTTTTTTGGTTAATGAAATATTTGGAGGAGGACAACACAGATGCAGGATAGGTCACTGAGCTATTTCAAAGTACTTTAACTACGTTATTCATGGTATTAATTTTGACTCAGAACATCTAAAATACATATGGAAATAAAAAGTCGGTAAGCAAGAGGGCTAATACACTGGTCCTTTATTAGTTCTATAAAGACTGGGAGCCCTTGGGACTCTGATCCACAAGCATCAGAAAATTCTCACCTGGCGATAAAAGCTGGAATTGCCTGCCTACCACTGCCCTCAACTGCAGCCCTCGCACCAGGTGATAACTCCTGGCCACCATCAGGCAGTGAGCAGCCTGGATTTATCCCACAGTATTCTGCTTGCAGCCATGAAGCAGTGCAGCACCAGGAGAAAAGTCCAGAGATCTGGACTGATCATTGGATGTTTACACATTGCAGACTTTCATTTGCATTGTTTACTCTGGAATTCATTATTATAGACATGCATTGTTTATTTTATTTTTGTGTATTTAAATAAAACATATGACTCCAGATAGAAACTAATAGAGTTGTGGGTTGTTTTTTTTTTTTTTTTTTTTTTTTATGTTCACAAGGTTGTTTGAGTGAGAGTTGCTGCCCAGTCTCCCTCTTTTCCTATATGGAGATGTATGCAGTGAAGAAATGTTACATTTATAGGTTTTGTGCCTGCCACAGGCCCTATAGTACAGTAGCATACTTTGTGTTACAGAACTGTACTGCGTGTGACAGTGCATCTATATACACACTCTATTCACTAACATCCATAGACAGACAATTAAAAACAACAGAGTAAAATGGGTTCTGGATGGCAAGGGGAACAGCCAGCACCGCTAAATCTCAAGTATTCAGGCAACTCAGACAGGCACACACCATGCAATTCTGAGGCTCCAAGAGGAAAGGACATGTATACAGAAAACATTTGAGGTAAATTTTCAGTGCTGTGCATAGAAAGTACAGCCACATCCTCCATGCTGTGCTACAAATGTCCCTTTTGAATGGCAAGAAGACACAGCAATGGACTGGTACCAGGTTCTGAAGCCACAGAGTCATTCCCCAGACAAGAAGAATTACTAACAGCAAGTGAAATAAAGAACAATCTGCTCATTGTCTTCCAGAAAGTTTTGTTTAAATCCTAATTATACTTCACTACCATGTCCTTACATAGCAGAAATAGAAATTCATACCTGAACATGTGACATGTGACATTTGTGGTAGCAGTGGGAGTGTGAAGATGGTTGGACTAGATGATCTTATAGGCCGTTTCCAACCTTGTGATTCTATGATTCTATGTATTAACTTTCACAATGGGACAGGCCTCTCAGATTGTATGTCACATTTTAGCAATTATAAGAGCCATTATCACCCAAAAGGAAAAACTATAAAAGTGTGAAAATGAGAGAAGAAATCTGGATGCATTCCTGTAAAGGAATGTATGGATCAGTGAGCAAGTCTTGGGGCAAGACAGGGCATGAAAATCAGCCACAGCACTGAGCAGCCAACATCCCACACAGTGCTTGGTCAACTGTTAAGCAAAAAGTAAGATGTGAGCTTCAGGGGAAAAAAAAAAACAAAAACACAGAAAAAAGACTGATTCCCAGTCATTGTATAGTCTAGGGCTGGGACATTCGCACAGCTCTTTGTTATTTCCTTTAGCACAAAGCAAAAAAGGGAAGGAAGTCTCAATTCTTCTCCTTGATGTTCACATTTGCTTGCATTTATTAATATTCTTAATAGTCTACACGTTGCTGATCTTGCTAAATTGCAGATAAATTTACAGTGCTAGCACAAATCTCAACTGGCTTTTTAACACAAGAATGTTAAAAGATTGCTAGATGACTATCCAAAGCACTTATTTACCCCAAATGACTTAACATTGTAAAAACAGAGATCTACTAACCAAGAAACTGTGACATAAGGTTAGAATATAGTCATCACTATCACTACTGTGATTTTTTTTTTGGAGTGGGAGTTTCTGACTGAATAATTAGAGACAAAGTTATCTTCAGAGATGAAGAACTGAGGCTGCTTTTGAGGCAATGAGATAATGGGTGGGTACTCGAGCACTCAGAGAACAAAGCTGCTTACTGCATGATCCCAGTCACTTAAGGAGTGAGTCTGAGACATGGATGCCCCCTTAGTGAAAGCCAGCCCCAGAAACTACAATCTTGACAGAATACAGATGATAGGGCAGAATAGAGAAAAGAAAGAATACTTCTTATATTATAGGATTTACTTTAATCCATATCATAAAACTAGGTCAGATGATTATCTAAGCAGGTAAGGATTAAATAAAGAACAATAAATGCAACAAATACGAAAGAAAAGAACCCATAGAAGATGATAGGGTGAAAGGCAAACAGAAGAGATTGTACCAATCTGAAGCAGCAAAACATGCAGATTTGCTTACAGCTTAATAGACAGTATTACATATGTGTGTAGAAACTGAAGGAAAAAATTCCAAAAGATGACAGAGATTTTCAGTTTAACTAGTTTAAAATATTATATTTTACTGTTCACAGCAATAATAAATTGATGCCATCCTTACCAGTTTGTACCAGGAGTACATATTCTTTTACTCTTATGATATTTCATTGATTTTGTTTTGCCCAGGTAGCTGTGGTGATGTGGAATGACTTGAAGTTAACTTCATGAGCCCAAGTTAGGGTGCCTGAGTCCTGCAAGCAAGGTTTGTTGCCTTTGGGTCATCCAGTCTTTGTTCATGAAGATATGTGTTTTACTAGAAGGCAAGATTTCCTTCATTTGCACATACTCTTGTTTTATCTTTCCTAATTTTTCTAGTTTCAGGAAAGTTTTTCTAAAGAAAAGAGACCAGAATGTGGGCAAACATTCATGGGAAAGGAAAAAAACTATTTACAGAGAAGCTGAGCTCAGTCAGAGAAGTGACTATTCTATTAAATGTCTGACTTTTCTCCCCTGTTTTCTGGAGAGAGATTCAGGGTTAAGAAATAAAATGACTAAATTAAGCAGCTTAGTAATTTCTGCATTTAATCTGACTTGGTGGCTTGTGGGAGTGCTTAAGGTTTATGCTAGAAATTCCCTTGCATCCCAGGGATCAGGAGAGGAAGCTGATAAGATAACATGAGGCATGGGAACAGCATGTCTCACTCCACTGGCTCTGCCTTCAGAGAACATTAGCAGCTGAAATGAGGATGAGTCTAGCTTTGTTTCAAAAGTATAAAAGAAGAAAAGTCAGATAGCAACAGAGTACTGCCTATAGTTACTGCTATACACTCCCCTGAATGCAGGAACTCATTTCCATTCCTTCAGTATTCTTTTTCAGATTTCCTCACTGTGGTGTACTCATTGTCAGGAAAGAAAAAAGCCTTTGTCTTAATTACCGTCAAGCATCATAAAGTAACATACCTGTGTTCAAGTCAAAGAACCCACAGTGAGAACGATAAGGATCCTAAGGCTGGCTAGAGCCATCTTCAGGGGATACAGGCATGTGTTTGGTCCTGGCTTTCTTTACTCACTCCTCCAGCTTAGCAGAAGCAACAAAGGGTCAGTCAGTACTTCACTGAATCATGGAATCGTAGAATGGCCTGGGTTGAAAAGTACCACAATGATCATTTAGTTTCAATCCCCCTCTTATGTGCAAGGTCACCAACTACCAGACCAGACTGCCCAGAGCCACATCCAGTCTGGCCTCAAATGCCTCCAGGCATCCACAACCTCTTCCAGTGCATCACCACCCTCTATGTAAAAAACTTCCTCCTAATATCTAACCTAAACCTCCCCTGTCTTAGTTTAAAACCACTCCCCCTTGTCCTATCACTGTGCACCCTCGTAAGCAGCCGTTCCCCCTCCTGTTGTGTCTGAAGTAACAGAATGGGCCCTGGAGACGGTGCCTCCACTATGCAGGCCCCAGCCCCACTGTAAGCACCTGCCCTAGTGAAAGTGCCTTTTCTAAGGGCTGAATTCCACCTTTCTGTGATGCTACCTCATTGTGATCTCTAATCTGCATAACATAGAAATGTTGACTCATTTCATTCTTTACATCTATTATAATCCCTAAATCCTTTCTGAAAAATCAGGCAAATGAGAAACCCCTGCAACAACGTCTTCTTTCTCAGGACTTTTTCTGAACAGGGGCTGGAGGTTCGTTTCAACTTGCATCCACTCATCCACCCTGCACTGCACCTGGGATGCTGCTTTCCACACAGCCCCACTGCACAGAAGTGGAAGCAATATGCAGTATGCATTATGAATTGTACAGCTTAGTTACTTAGACACTGCTTTTAACTAGAAGCATTTAGTACCACCAATTAAGGGCTCATCAGTGTGACTGAGCACTGCAAAATACTCCCTGCTTACATTTGTTTCAATTTCTAATCAAATTCACCTGGAATCACGTTCCTTCTGCCCACAGTTCTCCCAGTTGCCTTTTCATTAGTTTTATGCCAGGCCAGGAATACGTGCTGGAAATAGAATCATGGGATCATCACACACAGAATCACACAGAATGGTCCAGGTTGGAAGGGACCTCAAGATCATGAATCTCCAGCCCCCCCTGCCACAGGCAGGGCCACCAACCTCTGTACCACTGTACATATGCACACTGCTAGATAAAAAACAACAGTGTGGGAAAAAAATGTATACTGTGGATAGAAAGGGTTAATCAGAATGGTTTAATAGCTCAAATTATGAATGTATTTTTATCTTCACATTACCCATGAAATGTCTGAGAAGGAGCTGTGTGTCAGATTTTTTTTGTAGCCAAAACTTACTCTAACAGTTGAAAAGATATGTCAGGAGAATGAGATAAAAAGGTGAGGCAAGAGGAGCAAAGGCAGCAGCCCAGGTTGGAAAAAACATCCAAGAAGACTGAAACAAAGCAAACAACATCTCTGCAGAGCGACTAATGCCAAAGATCAAGCTGGGGCATGTAGCTAATAACATCTCAGGTCAAAAGGCTGCAGACCTTCTAATGATGGCTATCTCTGTCTCTCAGCTTCCTGCATTTTGGCCTTATGCTCCATTTCTTTCACCAGCCCTCACATTAAGTGCCTAGCCGATGGCAGTTCTGCTCAGCCTCAGAGAAAGGTAACCCCAGCCAGCATTTCTGTGGTTTCTGTTTCCTGTGTCAGCAAATAACTCTGAGTAACTAATGCATTCAGGAAAATCAGGGTCTGTTCATGGACAATTTGCAAACATAAAGAGATTCAAAAATTCAATGAATAACTGACTTGTTATGAATTATTATCTCCACCTCTTCTGTTTGCAGCTCAGTGACTGTGGGCAGCCAGTCGAGCCAATGCACACCCCCAAAAACATGAGACAAGTCACTTCTGACCTTGTTCTTCCTGTGACCTTACAGCACTGGCTTGCAGAATGAATATGTGTATACAAATATCTATCTTGGCATAACTTCAAGAGCAGTTCAGTAAGTAGTTCACAACTGCTGACCATCTGGATGTTAGATCTGAGAGGGAACTGTTAATGTTAGAGCTAGAACATTGCCAAGCTGCAACAAAAGCTGCATGGCAGAAGTGCATATGGGACCTTTTTAATAGCCCTGATAGAAATCACTGCAATTATTTTATCTTCCCATTTGCTCAAGTAATGTCACATTATTTCTGGTGTCACCACAGCCAGAAGCACTACTGAGGAGAAAGTTCCACTGCTCAACTATATGATTAGACACAGCTCCCAAAAGCTTACAAACTAAGGTTATATCTCCATAGCATACTGGAAAAAAGACAAATTTTTATGTACTCTCTTGGTCTTTCCTTTTCAAAAGCAGTGAGAAAGACATAGCCTCAGTTAGCTCAGAGTTAACCTGGGGTTAAAAGGCAAGGTAATTTAAATGGGTTTCTGCCCTGCAGTATGACTACATTGCTCCTTCTCAGTTTAAAGCCTGGTAGCCATCCAGAAGTATACTGATAGAATATTTGATAAGAAAAACAAAAACAAAAAAGAAAAAGAAAAAAAATTGGAAGAAGGGGAAGATATAAGAATGAATGTGGTTTATGGGTCAATTTATGTGGTATCATGAGGGCTGATGCACAGAATCTATGTTTGGACATCTCTCCACATTTCTATTTCATTGGTGTCACAGAAGAAATGCTCCCAAGGGATTTGGCAGTAACAACGTATAATCTTACATGTCAGTGTAGGAAGGTCTTTTCATTCTGTGGGAGCAAAGAGAAAGAAAAGCTATGAGAAGAATAAAATCTCTACTGTGCTGGAATTCTTGTTACCAGTTTTACCAAACACTAAGTCATTATGAAAACAATAAAATGTGATAATAAATTCTACATTTGTCCCTGTATTCAGACTTTGAAAGCCATCTAAATACTCATGCTTTCCTTGATAGAGAAATTAAAGTGTATTTAGGATGTGTATTGACTCTCAGCCTCAAGATTAAAAGGTGTTTTCTAAACATTTTCTTATTTTTCCCACTGGGCTGATTGGTCTAACTTAAAATACATCCTCAAAGCACTTTTCCCTCTTATGTATGTTTCCAGTGAGCTTCTCAGTCTATGATATTTAGGGATTTGATCTGATTCGAATCCTTACATAAACCTTTTGAGACTTGCCCATCACTGCTTACATTGCTGTTTTTGAAAAATAACCTCAAGGCTATTTAATTAATCGTTCATTGTTTTAATCTCCAAACCCAGGTAGATTAATACCTACGCTGACCACAGATCAATGATTTCTGGAGTCTTCTACAGATTAGCACATCTGTAGTTAAAAGGCGTTTTGCCTTAGAAGGAAAGAAAGAAAGAAAGAATGAATGAACAAAAGAAGGAAAGAACAAACATATTCCCAGGAGGAACTTTTCAGGGATCAATTCACAAGCAAAGGAAAACATGCTATTCTCAGCAATGAAACAATGTACTTTATGTCTGCCACAGTGATTAATAACATGCTATAGCTAGAGCATATTTAAAGGGCTCCATCAATTTTAGGCCAAAAGCTGACCCACTTTAAATCCTTAAAATATGACAAGAAATACTCTGACAACTTTTTCAGACTTAAAGAAACAAATGTAAGTTGTTGAATTGCCACCAATGTTTTTCTCCACAAGCACCACAACTTGTGTTTTTCTCCACAACCATCACTGTGAAGAGCACCCAAAAAATATGGCAGAGGTATAGCACTGCAGTGCTCAATAAAATCTTAAGGCTCTAGAGCAAACAGAACAAAAATTTACAAAACTCAAGGCAGAAGGGAACTGTAAGTTATCCTGTTGCTAAATTTTATGCACACAGCAGTTCAGAAGAGGAAGGATTTTTTCCCAGCCCAAATTAGATCTCTTAGGTGAAGTTCTGCCTTTCTTCTGACTTCAAGTGACATAAATATAGAACTGGAAAATGAGTTTTGTCTGTCTATTATGTCTAAGAGAGATGGTAAATTCATTCTAGAAACAATGAGATAATGTTGACGTTTATAAGGATTCAGGAGTAAAAAGATAACATCCTCAGTTACACTTAATAGAAGCAGTCCTCAGCCTTGAACTTTCCTTCCACTGAGCTGGAAGTGAATGTTGTGATGGCCTTCGAGAGCTCTCAAACCAGTGCTTGTTACCTTTAAGGATCAGACCCTTGAGATCTCCTCCAGCAAAGCACACGTATAGCTACTCAGAGAGTGAGAAATATTGATGATTTCAGTGGAACTAGTCAGATACAAAGTCACATTGAGATTTTATTGGTCAGGAGTCTTTGGGAAATAAATTCAAAAAACCTCATAGCATGATGAGGTTGAAAAATTAAATTTTTAGAAAATCATCAAAATCTTCAATCAAAATAGATAAAAATCTCATTTTTTTTAATCTATGAAAAAGTACATTTTATTGAAGAGAAAAACTGAATTATTAATATGAAGGCAATAGCCAAACACAAGACAGAGTGTATGCTAATTTCATAGTTCAAATAGGCATTTATTTAGAAAAAAAATGTTAAAAATAAAATCTTGGCCAAGCTGTTTTTAAAAACACGTCAAACCCATTAAGAGTGAAGCACAAAAAGCTGGGGCAGTGTCATCAGCCTCAGACAACCGGGCAGCAAGAGGGCTGGCAAGTAACACCTTTACCCTTTCATTGTATGAGTAGTGTTCAGTAAGAACAGCAAATTGGTAATTGCTATAAAAATAAACAAATGCTAACCGGCAAAGTTAACAAAATCAGTGACAAAATAAAATTCTTGATACTATATGGAGGAGATAAAAAATATCACAAATTCTTGAGAACTTGATTAAAAATATCCTGCCATGAAAAAGGCCATGAATTAATGGGTTGGCCTATGAGGGTAGCTAACAAGGGCTGCTTCTGTATGTGCTCCAACATGGCCTGGGGCCTTTGAACCACGAGTTGCTCAAATTTGATTCCATCATCTTATAAACAAAGATTTTGTTCTTCCTTCGCTTTCTTTTCATGGGAAACTCCTGCAGTCTCATAGATACCTGGGTACCCTTGAAGGGCAGTTTACAGCAGCTCTATATTGGTCCAGAAGCGTGCAGAAAACTGGGGAGCCTATATGACTCTAAAGTGCTCTCCAGATCTACTCCTACCTTAGCAAAATACACTGAGTTAGCCATATCTACATGTAGTACATAATGAAATTCATACTTGAATGGCAAGTACTTTGCATGCTTTTTTGTAGTATATAACCAATGATGTATTTTCTCATCTAGTTATTACTTATTTCTAAAACCTTCATTACACAGGAAGTTAAAAAATAACTTTCTCCTTTTAAAACGTTGATTTGTTTTTCTTGCAGAGAATGTGCTACAAAATGTCGAGGTAAGCATTAGTTAAAGGGCTACTACACCATGCCAGCAGGAGCAATTTACTTCTTATGCATATATTCCTGAACATTTTGTTCCTTTTCTTTTTTGTGAATGGGAGCCACTTCCTTAGAGCAGACGAGGGCCTTCCTCCCCCCGCTCCAGCCCTTTCTTCACCTGCTCAACAGCAGGCACATGTTGAGGGCATGGGCAGTGGAGGTACACACAGCCCTTCTGTGCATTAATAGATACAGTTGCACCAAATAAATGCAGTCTACAGACATTTCAAGCTGAAAACTCAACATTCTCTGTGTGTTAAAACTGCATTAAGCTGTTTAATTGTTTTGTGATTACCAGAGCACTTACCTTGTGAGGATATTAATTAACCAGGCATGAAGAGACCACGTTTCTCTGTAAGGAGAGAGACTTTTTTTTTTTTTTAAAGTTATTCCAGTTCCTTTTACTTTCCAGCTAAATAGATCTTGCCTGGGAAAGAGAAAAAAAAAAAAATGGGTCTAAATGCAAATTAACATTACTGTTTAAATATCACAGACCATTTTCTCTGAGCCCAGTTACAATAACTAGTAATTATAAAAATTGCTTGCCTTGGGCTTCTGGCTAAGCCAATGCTAAACTTGTCCTTTTATTAGATCTGTCAGACTGAGTTAATTATCTTTATGATAATAGATGTGCCTTACCTCAAACAAAACAAATACCCTTATAATTAGCTTTTTAGTTAGAATTTTAATTTATTTATAAAGACTGTTTGTTTTGTTTCTTTTTCTGCTTCACAGAGAAGTTTGATTTTTAACAGGTTACCAGTCAGCTTTGTCATTTTTCAGAGAAAACACTGTCTATTTTGACTGAAAGGATTTGTGGTTAACACTGTATCTCCTCAAGCCACTATTGAGCACTGTGAACGTGTGCATGTGTGTTGGTGTGAAAGACATGCTAAAGGACAAGAGGAAGAAACAAGGCATATTCTTTTAATCCGGAAAGTTCTCTTTGAGCTGACTTTTGAAACAGCACATTAACTGAATTTAATAGTGAAGAGTGCTAGCAAACACTAATCCTAGCTGCATGTTTTCTTTTGAATTCATGTTCTGAAGTCAGAGCTGAACTTCTCTTCAACTACTGAAAATAGAAAGCATAGCCTGGTTTAATATATCTCTGTCTCCACAAAATCCCTTTCAATCTCTCTCCCTTTCTCTCTTCTTTTTTCCCTTCTTATCTTCCTCATGTATTCTCTGAACCAATCCTGCAAGCCCTCCAAGCAGAGCTCCCAGTAAGAACAGAGGCATGCAGGATGGGATCTATGCTTTATTCAGGATTTCAGATGTATTTCTTCAATGAAGTAAAAAAAATACATCATGCATCAGCAACAACTCTTATTTTTCTACATAGGAGAAAAAAAAAAAAAAAAAAAAAAAAGGAAGAAAGAGATAAATACTTTTAAATTCAAGTCTGGTGGAAAATGCAGTCTATAGACTGATACGTTAAGGAACACGGTTAGGAAACAAGTGCCTTGTCTGTTGTCTTCGTTCTGTCACAGTGATAGGATCAAGTTGGAATTCTCAAATAAAACTTGTTTAAATCAAAGTCATGATGCAACTTTCGTAACTTTTCCAGATCTAGATGTCCCCAGGTAACTAATGCAGTCCTATCTGGAAACACTGTCAGACGCTCAGCTCATTTATATTTCTGCCAGCATTTGAGATGCAAGCATTTGATGAGGTTAACTAATACTGCTTTATCATGTCTGATTCCCTCCTACTGAAGTAGTTAAACAGGCTTGATATGCAACAAATGTAAGTGGAATGTGGATAAAAACGTGGTAGCAATTACAGTAGGAGGAGACATTACCAATATTTACAAGTTTTTCAATTAATAAAGTAATTTCAAAAGTAAACAGCTTTGCAACCAAATGAACATAAATGCAGCTGTTTGGTAATGAAAAACATACCCATTGCTATGCACCCTGTGTAAGCATATGAAAGGGAAAAATGGCTCAGTTAAAATCAACATAGATATATCTTTCCACTCTCTATGCACATAAAAGCCAGAAAACTTATAAGCACCTCAGAAGTACAGAAAATAATACATAACAGTAAATACTCAATATCAGACAAATGTAGTAGTGATAGCTAATATCAATACAAAGGCAATATACAAATTTATGTCTGCAGTTTAAAAAATCTTCATTCATTTTTCATAATTCAAAACTCTTTGGTGTAAACAAATAGTTATGTGGCCAGTAATTAAAATTAACATGATTAAAAGTTATATATTTTCCTAACTTTGTAGATTCTATTTGGCTGGTGTAAGTCATTGTATTTTTGAGAGATAGCAGGAGAAATGGAAAGAGAAGGAGAGAGTAAAAAAAAAAAAAAAAAAGAAGAAGAAAAAAGAAATAGAAATGGAAAAAGAAATAGAAATGGAAACTTGAGGGGGGCTTATAAGCCGGAGGGGGACCAACTTTTTCCACAGTCTAATAGAGGTAGGACAAATGGGAATGAATTTAAAAGAGGGGTAATTTAGGTTGGATGTTAGGAAGTAATTCTTCACTTAAAGTGTGGTGAGGTGCTGAAACAGACTGCCCAAAGATGTTGTGGATACTCCATCCCTGGAGGCACTCAAAGCCAGGTTGGATGTGGCCCTGCGCAACCTGACCGAGTGGATGGCAATCCTGCCCACAGTGGGGGGCTGGAGCTTGATGCCATTCTATGATTCTATGAAAAATTTTAGATGTGAGAGATGAAAAGCAAATGAAATATAATGGTCTTGCAACACTCCATTGTAGAAGAAAATTTTCATACTTACCATACTTGCTTGGGTGCAAAATCTTTTGATTAGGAAGACTGAGTTTCTAACTACTGATATCCTTCTGTAGTTTTCCATTATTTCCCAGTGGGTAGCAGGATTACGTCTCTACTTCTTTTTCTGGCAGAAAAGAAGAGACACTCATGACACATTCTGCTTTTTGGTGAAGCTTAGGGCCCTGAAGCCCTCATACTGATTGCCTATACCTGTTGGTATCCCAACAGAGGCTTCCACTCATGGGAAATCCTAGTTATCTCTGTTCAAGCAAATCATCCTCAAAACTAAGGATGATTTGTTTGCCAGTACATGAACTGTACCTAGAAAAAAAACATGTTTAAAATGGTAAATAAACCCTCACAACCCTAAAAAATCATACCTAAAACTGGCATTTTGCTCTTCACTATAGATGAAAAAGACTGATTGCCCCAGAAAGCCACTTGCTGTTGAAAAAAGAAGGTTGATCTCTACTTTTCTAAGTCAAGGTGCAATACCACAACATAAGCCAAATTAAGTTGAGGCTTCTTCAGTCACCTCTCATACCCAGCTCAAAATTTCTTGGTCCTTTGTGTCTGCACTGGTGCTTGTCTGATATTGTATTGAGCTGGTGCAGGGAGCTGAACAAGCAGATTTTTTATTTTTTTTTGCCAGATTAGTTTTCTGCTAGCTTCACCCTCTGACCCATCTCACTGTGGTGCCGGATGAATGCTAGTGCCCCTGCAGGTGGGAATATGAGGGTAGAAGGGTGTTTTTAGTGTCTTTTGTTCATGGGACAGCAACCCCAGGCACTGATGCTGCATAGCTATGCATCAGCTGGGTGGTTTTGAATGATTGCTGACATTCTCTTTAGCCAAGCCACTATTTTATCTTTCCTGAGAACTTTCTTAAGAAAAACTTTGGATCTATTTCTTTGTTAAGCAAAATAACAGAAGACAAAGAAAAAAAAAAAAAAGACAATAATCTAGATAGATCCCAGGTTTCTGTATATCTCTGTTGTTTATTTTTAAATAGTCCTGATTAGATGAGGAGATTGTCATGTATAAAGGTAATTGAACTTTGGAGTTAAATCACGCTATTGCCACTACTGCTTATGCTCACATTAGAGTAAGAAGTCTGAATTTACTGTGGGCATATATGTGCTTTCTCGTACTGAAACATACTGTAAAACTTCCTGCTCAAGGAACTGATATTTTACACGGAGATGCAATACTCTAGTTCTATAAAAACATACTTAAGATGTAGGAGTTCCATACATAGAACATAATATTAACAGAGATTAAAATATGTTATTTATATGTAATAGTCCTAGGCAACACCACATAAATAGTAGAGTTTGTTAGGAATGCTCTCAGGTAATGATTATCTTCTCTCCCTCTAAAATTTTCCAAAATTTGAATTAGTCACAATCACCTATGAAATACATGGGTGATCAGGCACTGGAACAGGCTCCCCAGGGCAATCATCACAGCCCCAAGCTGCCAGAGTTCAAGAAGCATTTGGACAATGCTCTCAGACATGTGGTTTGAATTTTTGATTGTCCTGTACAGAGCCAGGATCTGGACTCAATGATCCTTGTGGGTCCCTACTAGATCAGGATATTCTGTGATTCCATGTTACAAAATCTAACTACAAACTAATGTTAATTTCTCTATGAACTAATGCAAAAGACCAGAAAAGCATCTACCTTTACAACTACATGACAAATTATATAAAAACAGAGACCTGTTAACCACCAAAAAGTTATCTTCAGGAAAGGTTCAAAGTAGTACTTGACTCCTTGATTCTGCTCTGCTCTATTAGATCTCATATAGATCCTATACTCTTCTCACAGTCCGATAAGGACCAATACACCACAAGATGGACAAGACAGTGTTAGTCTTTTTTTCTTTTTTTTTTTTTAATTTTGAGTGACATTTTCATCCCTTGCTATTTCAAAGTGAACTTTGAAATGAATTACAGAAATTTGTTGCATATTTGCTCTACAATTGCTCCCCTGTGCACCACCAAATATGAATGTTAACTAAACCAATGGGAAAGAAAGTTATTAAAGTTGCAAAGTCAGATCTTCCAAAATTAGGAAATGTCACATTTAAGGCTACAACTTTAACTCAGTCCTTTTGGGCATATGTATTGTGATGGAAGTTTTAATTAGTTTCCACAGGACTACTACTTTGCAGGATGGAAACACAGTATGCATCACTGCTGCTTGCCCATAAAATTCAGGATTATGAAAAACACTGCTACGCAGGATAAACATTGTTTCTGAAAGATCTCAGTAAATGTACTGTATATAAATGCGTATATAAATTCTTTGCATTTGTATGTACTGTACATTATTATGAAAGTTACTTTCCTCATGAGATTAATAGTGTCAATTAGGCTGTCAGGGATGAGCGAATCTGTCATGTGGGCTTTGACAGAATGCTTGGGTTGATTAGCTTCATGCAGATATCATAGCTTAATATTTACATTTGAGTTACTAACATTTTCACAAATGCTCTTTGAAAATTTTCTGCTCACAGGACTGTATTAATAAATATGATATCTTATAAAAAACATCATAGCATACTGCACATCATTCAAATATGTTAGTTCACATAGGTTTCAGTCATAATTATCAAAACAAAATTAAATCACTATATTGTACTACTATATGAACAGGCCAAAACAAAAAAAAAACAACAAAAAAACAACCATCATTGAGTGATTTTGTTTACGACTGCTGAAAACAAAGCCAGGTTTCTCATTCCTGTATGTAGTTTCTAGAGTAATATTTAGTGTTTACACTGCTACAGAAGGGAAAATCTTCCATCTGTAGAGGGAATACATCAGACAGTGTTTTGTTGGCAGACTACATATCAGACTGTGCAGTTGATCAAGCACCTGCAAGCAGGTGAAGGGACCATAAACCTCTTGGAATCTGCATCCTTTTGATGCTTCCTATTTGTATGTCCTCCCATGGTGGATCCTCTTTTTGATCAGCAGCTTCCCAGCTTGGGAAGAGGACTGCTATTACCCCTTGCTGAAGACTGAATGGGAGGAGGTAAGGGTATGAAGAGTTGTGTTACTGATGGGCTGGCAGTATTGCTCTTGCATTGCTCTAAAATGCAAACGCAGTTCTCACGTACAGACCAGCAGGACCATGAGTGTTTTGTGGGTTTTTTTTCCCCCAATTCATAAAAGAGATCTTAAATTTTTAAGAGGATAGTACAATGTGTCAAAGGCAGATTTCCTTCAGAATATCATATATGGCTCTCAGCAGGGCTTTTAGTTTTCAGTGATTTTTGTTATGTATACCATCTGCTTTCAGTGGTGTCCTGACCAAATCTCCTCTTGGATGCTGTTTCAGGGCTGTATATCTTAGACATTGCAAGGTCAGAATTACAGGCAAGGTATTATCACTGTGCCAAAAGGTAAACACCTTCTCAATTTTAATTTTGTTTGTATTCAAATTAACCTCCCATTGACTTCTAGTCTGGACTCCGAAATTTGGCCCCAACCAATAGCTCTAATAAAATGAG
Organism: Phasianus colchicus; assembly: GCF_987193195.1. Taxonomy (NCBI): domain Eukaryota; kingdom Metazoa; phylum Chordata; class Aves; order Galliformes; family Phasianidae; genus Phasianus; species Phasianus colchicus. The sequence goes on along the minus strand of NC_143439.1, from coordinate 55,648,978 downwards.
TGAAGATAGTATGAAAATGGGCTCACAAATAAATGTACAAAGTCTAAGTAACACAACATTAGAAAACTCTGAAATGTGTCTTATCCCACGTACACAGACCGGGTTTTCAGCTGTTAAGCATGACTTTGTCCATTCTGTTTCTCTTTCTGGGTCATGTGTACTCTCCAGTGAGACTGCAGGGAGTTCAGGGAGGATGAACTTTCCTGACAGGTTTTTAGAATCTCAATTCAATCTTTACTACTTCTCTAGCTCGATCTGTCTGTAGTATAAATAAGAATAGCCAATGGACTTATTTAAATCAAAGCAGTAATAGATTATTGTTCCCCACATTGAAGGACATATCATGGGCTCAATAAGTGAGGCTAGAAAAGGGCCAGGGGCTCCTATGTTGGCATTTCATCACATCAAAACCCTCTGTGTCATGGATAATAGATCACTGTTATGGGAGTAAGCAACAGTGGAGGAAAACATAGAAAGGATGGCTCAAGATAAATGTATTTTGAAAGAAGAATTTAAAGAAACACCAAGAAAACGGATGAATAAAACATGACAGAGGTAATCAGGGAGGTAAAGGAGACTAAGCAAACAGTAAAATGAAAATAGTAAGTGAATGACAGGGAGGAAAAATACAATGAAAGTAAAGATTAATATGTAGGATAAGGTGAGATTGTCAGGAACCTTGGATGTTCAGGTAAATATCTTGACTTCATTATATATATTTGTGTTGCAGTCATGCCAGGAGAAAGACTATGAGCAGTATGGTGGTGCAAGACAAAATATATCATTTGGAACTGAAGGAAAGGATATATTTAGCTGGTAGATTTAGAGGGGAAAAAAAAAAAAATCAACCAATCAGAGAGGAGAGTATCTCCCTGAAAAAGTCTTGAATACACTGTCAGAAATATAAACATAGCAGGAATCAAATCAAACCATTTTTTTTCCACAGAAAACCTCTTTTCATTTCTCAGCTATGGGGTCACTAGACAGATGATGGAGGAGAAAAAGGAAGCGTCCTGTTAATTACAACTCTATTACAATATGAAAGAACAAGAGTCTGTGCTGTGAGACAAGTAGAGAGAGCATACACAGAAAGTGGAAAGATCTGAGAAGGGGGCCCAACACTTCCTGCTTCACAAACTCACAGCCCTTCACAAAACAGTAAACGGCAAAGCTCCAGAGAACTGGAGGCTGTAACTGGGAATAAGAATTGAGGGAATAGCATTCTCTCTTCTCTTAATTCTTATTGTCGACCCTGACTTGTGTGAAAGTAGAAGATACAAAGAAGGGAAAAGAACTACGGCTGCATTAAACCCCACCTTTTCACCACATTTTGTAGCATGTGCAACCTGATATGGGTACAAAGAACATATCAGTAGAGGGTACATATTACAATACAAAATCTCATGTTCCAAGATGAAGAATTGCCTACAAATTAGTTCGCTACATCTTTGTAGATCGAGGAATTTTTCGAGGAAAATAAATGTGAAGTCACTGGATTATAGTTATTTTGAAGCTGGAGGGAAAAATTGCACAGTAAGCCAGTATATTTATATCTACAGAACTGCAGAGAGCAAACAAAACAAAATAAAAATAAAATACCCCTAAGCAGTCAAAACTGCATTGCAAATAAAACCTTATATTAAGAGATACATTCACAAACTGGGAAAATTAGGTGTGAAATTTACAGTAACTGCACATCAAACCATTAAAGAGTAAAAGGTGGTCTATGAAAATCTTGATAACATGATGACTGAGAAAATACTTAGCAAGGACTTCAAGATTTGACCTAATAATAAAATTTGAATGTCCAGTTTTAAAAATGAAACCCTATGGAAATCATTTTCTCTTGATACATACATATTCTTCAGTCGAACAGTAAAGGGAGAAATGTGAACATATTAAGGATAGAATATACCATGTAACTATCCCAAAAGGACTTAACTGAGTTTAATTTAGATTAATAGGATACTATATAAATACTTCTTGCTTGTTAAGCACTTTTTATTAAGATTTAACTACTGCCTAATACTTTTCCATCATTCACGCCATAAAAACGTAGGGAGAATAACAATTTCAAATGCAATGAAATTCCATACTCAGAAACAACTAAAGCACTCAAAGCTGGGTTTGTTTTTAAGAGTGTAAAAGTACCATTCATCTTTTAATCCTAGCTTTTTGAAGAACAGTTTAATCTTGCCATTTAATCTAGTTCAAACTAGCTGTTTGGGTTTCCTCTGCAGTGAAAAGCAATAAATACCTCCAATAGTTCATCCATCGTAGAAGAGAAGAGTAGAGTAGGTGGGTTATGTCAGTCTTTGAAGATGTTTATCTCTCTTAATTAAAACAAAATCATATAGATGGCAACCTTATTCCGGACTCTTAACCTTTACACAGCTGTAATGAAGTTAGATGATCTTCCTATCACAAAGAGTTTTTCAAATCTCCAAAATACTAATTATTTCAGTATTAACAAATAATTGTTTGAGTTGGAGGGGATCTTTAAAAGTTACCTAATCCAACTCCCCTACAATGAACAGGGACACTTACAGCTAGATCAGAATGCTCAGTGCCACATCCAGCCTGACCTTGAATGTCTCCAGAGATGGGGAATCCACCAATTCTCTGGACAACATTTCTATTGATGCAGCCTAGGATATGGTTGAGTTTGGGGACTGTAGAGTCTTTGTGTACATTGCTGGCTCATGTCCAGCTGGCTGTCCACCAGTACCTCCATGTCTTTTTCAGCAGAGCATTGCTCTCTCTATCCTTTTGTCCCCTGGCTTGTACTGATAGTAGGGGTTGCCACAACCCAAGTGCAAGACCTTGCCCTTGGATTTGTTGAATCACACAAGGTTCACCTGGTCCCACTGCTTAAGCTGCACTTAGCCATTCAGCATCTGCAGGTGGGATATCAGCTCTCTTAAGCCATCTAGTTGTTTGAGATATGCAGTCTCTACAGTTTATCAAAATTATTATATAATCATAAGGACCAGTACATGTATGGGAAGGGAAATTATATCAGAAATTTTCACTGATCAACACTAGAAGAAAAATACTTGCACACTTATTTTCACCAATTATAGTGAAAATTCAATAGAAAGAATATGTTCTCGGTCCTAGCCTGAGTTATGAAAAGGATTGATCACCTCTTTATTTTGATGGTGAGTTACAAACAGTGGGACCTTATTTTTAAGAGCTTATTTCACTCATTATGAAAAATACGAAAACACAAGATATATGGCAAAATTATGAACTGGAGCAGGCAGGCAATGAAAGGTAGAAAGTGAAACAGAACTGTTTAAGTACTGAGAGAAATATAAAGGAAAAATGGCTGCTACTGGCAGAAATATTTGCCTGTGCATAGGTAACTTCCTTAACTTTTATATCTGAACATTTTTGCAAAATAAAAGGATGTATGTCACAACAATATTCTGAGGTGAAGAACTATTATTTATATGGAGAAAACTGAAGTTCAGAGTGATTAAAGTCCTGAGTCAGAAAAGTATTCATTAGTGTGCTAGTCTTCACTGTCAGTGGGAGCTATAAGCTTCACACATGCTTGGAACTTCACTCAATCCAGACTATAATTCTCTTTTCAGTTCTTTGAAGTAGTTAGCAACTAAGATGGATATAAACTGGTATTTAATTGTGTACATTTTATAGCATTTCCATAGGACTTGATTTATTATGTATATAACCCTATTGATTGCATCTTTATTTAACTCCATTAGAGTGCTACTGAGAGTGAATGAATTCCAAACCAGCTTGTTCTTACATTTAAAATCCTTCAAGAATAAATTATTTTAATGGTTTTAGAATATGAAATTAATATACAAAAATGTGTTTTTATAAACCCATGGCTACTTGTTGTCACTTAGAACAGAAAGAATAACTGAAGACAGTCATCATAATATTTCTCTTATAGCAAAAAGTCAATACTTCATGAATATTGTTTTCCAAATTCTCTTGTCCCAATACATAACATAAAAACTGCCAGTCATAGAAGGTTCCTATGCGACTGAGATAGCAACTTGTATTTTGACAAATTTACAAAACCATTATGTTTATTTCTTCTAATTTTACTTATCTAATATCAAAGTATGCACTAAAGTTTACAGCAGTTGGTAGAGAAGCAACAAAATTTTAGTCGTGCTAGAGGAAAACATACTCAAAATTTCATGGAACAACTGTGCCTAAATAGCTAGATGGCAAGCTCTAGTATTGCAGAAATCAAACATTTTTCAGAAGATGATCCTCACAATTGAGTACCTAAACAATTTGAAACTTCAAGCTTTACGGCATTCACCCATTGCTTATTTGTTTACTTTGTAATTATTCTGAATTAGTATTTTTGAAGCAATTAAAATTCTCCAGGCAAAAGAGGATCTTCCTTACTAGTAGGCTAACAGTAAACATTTCACGTAGAAAAGACAACTTATTTAGAATATGGGAAAAATGGAAATAAAATGGTCACAGAAAGGGAAGTAATAAAGCCATGTTAGCCCATTGTAATCAGCATGAACAAAGTGAAAGCCTGTAAGACTTGTACAGCTCCAAAGACCACGGCTATTCTTTTTACATATGTCCATCCATGTTTAGGCATTATCCTATTGTTTATTGTTGAGGGCTGCTTTTATCTGCTGAATTTTGTTGATCTCTTTCTAGTCCTACAAATATCAGTGAATACAGTGAACAAGAGATGATGAAAGCTCAGAATCTTTTGCAATCTTCAACATCAAAACATTGTAATCACCATTTTTCCTAAGGCTCACTTCTTTGCTCAATACATTAAGGGTGTGTGCTTTAATCTTAGCACTTTTGGTTTGTGACAGAGTTCAGCAAACCACAGTATCCTCAATTCAACACCACCCACCGTTTCTATCCATTTTGTACTGTCAGAAGCACATCAAGAAGCCTCTGAGTGTAATCACATCAAAATCGATTTTCATGGCTGAGAGAAAAATAATGGAAATTTCTCTAATGTAGAAAATGTATGTGTTCCTTTTGGTTAACCAAAATAGACTATACATCAGGACTGTCAAAATTAAGTTTTCTTGATTCAGTGCTCTTCCCCAGACTTGTATACAAATTATAAGATCTCACTACAGAATGTCTTTAACATAATTTTCCGTTGGACTGTCTCAATGTGGTTCTGAAAAATGAACAGTCTACTGAAGTGATAGAGTACAGATCATTCCCCAGAACAGATCCACAAGTGAATTACTCCTGAGGTTTTAAACAGAATCCCTGAATCTAAACTGAAATGGGTAGCCAGGACTTCATATTTGCACAAAGCCTCATGATGTTACTGACTCCCAGCTACTGCATGAAGCCCACGAAGCCTAGGGTAGAAGTCACATGTGAAATTGTGAATCACCTCTCCACATGTATTGCTTCTTAAGAAACATGAGACTTTCTATGCAATATTGTACAAGTTAAGCTCAACAAAATTTTCAAGAACAATTTTGTATACTGCAGAGGAAACAGATCTTCTCAAGTACAATTATTTTTCATTATTTGACCACATTCTTTGTAAAAGGTGTTCAGTTGTTCTCTATCTGAATCTGCCACTCATATGATTGTCCTTATTTCTTTTAGAGAAGCTTGAAATTTTGAAGCAAATGTACATTATCCCACTTGTAGACATTCTGCGAGGAGCCATAGACACAGGAATTAAATAGTTGATGTTACTTCTGGGAGATTTCTTAGAATTTGGTGCCAGAGAAGAGACTAGCAGAAGTAATAGCTAGGCACAGGTTTTTGGGAGGTAGCAAAGACATTTTCTGTGGAAATCCATAGGAGTCTTCTGAAGGTAATTACAGATGGCTATAAATATTTATAAGCTAAAAACAACTATGGCAGTGACCAACATTCTTAAAATGGGATTAGTTCATTAGTCTTGAAATGTGCTTTTTCTGGTACATATGGAAAAAATGGGAGTGGCAGGTTTTGCTTTACAAAGGCCTTCATTAGCGCTTTTTTTTAGGGTAACATAGTCTGAATGAAACTATTTTGTCACAGATTAAAATTTGGATCAGAAAATTCTACCTAGAATCAGAGAATGATAAAAACATTTGTGCTGGAAAGGACCTTTAAAATCATCAGGTCTAACCAACACCTGGCACTACCAAGTCCACCACTAAACAATGTCCCTACGCACTACCTATACACATTTCTTTAAGGGTATCAGAAGGTATCACCTGAGGTTCTGCAGTAGTTGTTCTGGATACTGGAATTCAGACAATAGAATAGAGAATATGCTTATTAAATTTGCTGCTGACACAAAGCAGAGAGAGACTGCAAACACATTTGGAGACAGAACTAGAAATTAAGATGGTTTTCACAAATTGAAGAAAAAGTCTGAAAAACATATAGTGGCTGTTTAATAAGTGTGAAGTATTAATGACAAGTAGGAATGAGCAGCTGCATAATAGAAGAACAAGCAGCTGATTAGCTTAGAAACAATTCAAGAGGGCATAGGGATTTACAAGCTGAACCTGAGCAGTAACATCAAACTGATATGAAGAGTGCATAAACAGAAATTTAACAGCAAGACACGTGGAATAGTCTTTACTGTCTACCTTGTCCTGGTAAGGTTTAATTAAAATTACACATCTTGATTTGGATACAGTACTTCAACAAAAATTGAATCATTTGGAGAGACTTCCAGAGCACAATGAACAGAGCCCTAGAAAATATAGTCTAACAGAAAAGATTGAAAGACTGAATTATTTAGCTTAAGAAAAACTGTCAGGACACCTGACAAGGCTGTTGCACAGTGGAATAGAACAATAAATACTCCATGGTAGGTCACAGGTTTAGACAAGATAATCTTAAATTACAACACGTGAGATTCAAGTTACAATTTAGGAATGATTTTCTAAATATAAGGCAATGAATCACTGAGGAGATGATGGTGCTTCCACCGTTGGGGATCCTTAAGGACAGGCTGAGCAATAACAGCACAGATTTAGCAGATCTCATCCGTAACCTAAGAGGTGGACTAGATTAAGCTTTTTCCAGCTCCATTTTTATATGAGATGATGACTGTGCATTTAAGCGTCTGTGCACAGACACTTGGACAGGTCTAACCAATTAACTTGGTCATGATGGTGCGCAGCATTTCTTTGTGACACCTGAAAAAAACATCAGGCAGTGTTGTCAGCTCCTGCAGTTTAACACTGGCTCAGCTCCTGAACTTGTACAATGACAAGAAATCCTTTCTTCTCACATAGAGGAACAAAAGTAAATTTCCAATCTTGCCTTTGTGAAGGAGAATGTGAAAACCTGACTCCAAATGGCTTAAAACATCAGATGACAAAGAAAAAGGGACAATGTTTTTACATCATTAGATTCCCATGGCTTGAGGAGGGGCCTGACTCATGGTTTTTCAATGGAGTTGGCATTAATGGTAATAGGCTAATTTGAATAGACAAATTTAGAAATTGATATTCCTGAACTTCCTATTATGGAGAAGGCAATACTGCCTGAACAGCAGGTCTATTTCAGGAAATTAAAACCTCCTCGTATCCTTTCAGATGACTTGATCGTTTCTACATTTCAGTCAATGTTACACAGGGGACATTGCACAATGCTTAACGTAGTAGCAGAAAATTCACCTAGTAGAGAATTGTGAAGGCACAGTGTATCTGCTGAAAGACTCTCCAGCTGGGAGCAGACATAATGGGGGCACAAGGAATTCATTCTTGGGCAATCTCTGTTGGGAAGCTGTTGCTTCAAATTAACAGTACTTCTCCCACAGGGAGATCTAGGTAGAAATTGCATGCAGAAGAACAGCTCTCTTCTGCACCAAGCAAGACCAGACATCTGCATTCTCAAAGGACTGACAAGTTAAAATATATTGTAGAATTTAATGTGAAATTTGTTTGATGGAGTTTATGCCTACAGAAACAAAGAGAACACAGAACAAACTCCAAAATCTCATTCTCCTAAATACTCCTGTTCTTTACTATAAAAGATATTTTCTCTCTCCTACAGTCTATGCCCTTATTGAATCATAGAATGACAGAACTGCAGGGTTTGGAAGGAGCCTTGAGAGATTCAGCCTCCATTGCTTGTCCCTCCTTTCCTGGAAATAGACATTTTCTGTCATCCCTTTCCTCCTCCTCATAGAGAGGTGAGAAAAATAGTGCTATAATAGATTACTTCCATGGATTGAAAAGTTGTAGGAAAGATTTTTATGATTAGGTAGTTTCTATCTTCCAGCACTTCCCTCATTAGGATCTAGGAGAAATGTCATGCATGTTTTACAATGCTCTGATGATATGACAATTGTGGGTGATGTGTACGTAAATGCTATTTAGACTTGGTTGGCCTTGGTAAGCCTTTAAGAACATCAAAGCTGTGCTATGGGAGATCCTCTCTACACTTTCGGAAACTTAGGAAATTGATAACAATCAGACAACATGGGGATGTCTTGAGTACTGCCATTTCTATGTCCCAACATTTGTTTTTTCTGTACCTTTCTCCCTGCATTTAAAAATCTGTTCATATAATATATGTCTTCCCCATGTCCTTTGGCATTTTCTACATTAAAGTGAGTCCAAAGAGTACTGTAATTCTCCCTAAGAAGGTAACATTCTTTCACCTTATTTAGCATTTTCTGTGATATTTCTTTCTGAATCCTGACCCAATTTCATATTGTCCTTCTGATAATCCAAACTTCTCCAAAGATCCCAGCTGAGACAGCCTTTCCATTTTGCTGCTCTTACTCCAACTACTATCAGTAGTAGTCGCCAGAAGCTTCCTTTGCCAAGCAATAATTCTCCTGCAGCTTCCACAGTGATTGCTTGTTGCTTGAACATCTCAGTTCATCAAAGAGCAAGAAGCAAGAGGACCTCTGTAGCATTCAGGAAAGAAAGGGAAGGAGAGTTGTTTCACCTTTAATGGAGCAAAGAAGTCACACACACCCACACCATCTCTTAGCTTAATACCTTCCTAGAAACATCTGTGATTCAAATCCCTAACAGAGAAAGTACAAGAGTGGGAGCTTTGGCTCCACAGCTGCAGGGTGAAAAGTTCTTCCTGGAAATCCATGGAGCACAGTATTGAGCTCCCCAAGTGGATTTAGCCCAATGAATGTAAATAAGCCCTAAAGTTATCTATCTAAAAAGAAGGATCCTCCTTGCAAACGTTAACAATAGTTATAATGATCCATACATAAAGAACAGAGACCACAGAGGAAAATCTATTACTGTTGCTAAAAAAAAAAACCAACAAAAATAAAAAACATAGCAACTCATGAGAGTTTTACTTTTATTATTCATGTTGCTATTAGGAGTTGCATTATTACTAGATCCTGGCTGGCACAGATGGCTGCTACGCTTTGAGGTCTGCTTTAGTCATGTTTTTAGCTGCTTTTTTCTGCAGATTTTATAGGGTTTTGGTTGATTTTAGCTTCCTTCATTTGCTTGATAATTGTTTTGTTTTTTGTTTTAGTTTTTACTTAATTAGCAGGAATATGTTCATGTTTATAGGGTGCTTTATTCACTCTTTTTGAACTTGTGGTAACCAGAATCAGCAATGCAATTACACCTTCTGTTGTTTGCGTGGGACTGGCTCAGGCCAGATGCTTTGATGGTGGCAGCAGCCTTTCTGGAATCAGTACCAGTTTATCGGCACTGCTGGACAGTTATTTCTCACCTTTTGGTGAACTTTCCCCTTCACAAAACATCTTTCTCAGCATCACTTCCATTTGTTGCTAAAAAGCAAGGGGAAACTCTCACGGGAATTATTTTCTTACCCTGAGCTGCTCCTTCAAACCACTGCACAAAAACTGTTGAGGTTTTTGGCTTCCCAAGCTCCTCTTCTTCAGATTCGTCTTGGTCATTATCACCACTGCTACTAATTTTTACTCATCTAACAGATTATCCACATGCAGTATCTTCCATTTCTTCATGCCTTACAGTCAATCCCTTCTTAATAAAGACAAGCAGCAGGAATGGGTGATTTGGACTACCATACCTGGTCAGCTTTTGTTGTAGATGTGACCGAGAGGAACCAACTGATAAATTTTTATGGTCTGTTAGGTAGGAATTCAGACACTGTTATAAACAGCAATGTAGTTTACCCCAGCTACGTCTTCACAGCACCTTTATAGAAACTCAGAGTGTGTGTTTCAGCAGAGCCTGCTTTCCTCTGAATGAAAGAACATGAGGCAGGAGGGGAGGAGTGGTATAGTTCCATATTCATCCTGGTCTGCGGGACCATTACTTGGCCACTGACAGCAGAGACAGACAGCTATACCTGCTAGATCTGAAGCACACTGTTCAGCCTCCTTACAGGTGTCCACACACTTGCATGTCATATATTGATTTTCAGTGGTCTCCCTTAGTCCTACTCTTTAACTGATAAATGGGTGGCCTACTGGTTAAGATGATTCACAAAAAGCATTATGTCCTGCCCGTGGTTGCTGCAACTCTCCTCTCCCTTCCTCTAAATATCACCATCCATTTAGGCAAAGAAGTTTTGAAATATGTTCCGGGAGGAGGGAAAGCTTCATTTTACTAAAAAATAGCTGCTTTTCAGGCATGTTTTAAAAATTTAGTTTTGGAAACCTATGAGTCTCAAATCTACCACTGCAGGAGGCAAGTAATTAATTACCATTGTCTCAATGTCATAAGACAGCTTTCAGTATTATAACCAAAGGGAAAAATATCATGAATAGGATGCACTAACTTACAGTAATTGGCTCCTAATCTTCTGCCATAGGATTTGAGTAAGTGCCTTTAAAGTCCATAAGAGTCATTCGTATGCTGTAGCAAGGGACTAGGTTCCCCAGCTTTTATCTGCTCTTCACAGTAGCCTGAGTGAAAGTCTGTGAGACAGAACTATAACCCCAGCTCCAGATGCCCCCAAAATTTGGATCTGGCTGAGAATGTAGGAGCTCAGGCCCATCTCTAATTACAACAGACAAATTATTTGATAATTCTGCTTTATCTTCGCAATTCACTGGAGCAGTTAATTTCTCCAAAAGCAGACACTTCCTTTCTCATTAGAAATTCCTTTTTGGCCTTTTTAATACAAGTTCGTTATTATTAAACATGCATACACATTCACACATACCCCCAAAGTTTTGCTGATTAGGCATTATAACTGGTACCTAAGATAAAGTGAGATGTTTAACAGAAAGTTGGCTTTAGACACTAGAAAGTTTGCCACTTCATGGAAGCAGTCTTAGCTGATTTCTTCTCCTCATCTTTTTTAAGTTTTGTTTTGTTTTCATAACTACAGCCAAAATTTGAAGAGCAGAAGAACAAGTACAATATCAGTCCATATGCTTCTACAGTAAAGAGTCATTGGGTTGAAAGAGGAAAGGAGTGGTGGCAACTTATTTGGATATCCATTTGGGATGCAAATCACTTGTTCATGCTTTTGCAATTTCAGTTTCTTTCCTGCTAACAATGGAAGTGAGATATTCAGCAACTGCTAACTCGGATATTTATATTAACTTTTCTTCCCTTTTTGGATATTTTTTCCATCCAGTACAGGTCCACTGCTACACACTTTTTTCTATAACCCAACTGAAAGTAATTTCAGTCATCTATTTGGGGTGGTAAAAACAGATTCAGGAGTTACAGAAAATGTATAGTTCACATAGATGAAATTAAAACAGGAGCAGGATTTGCAATAAATGGAAGCTTAGTTCATGGTTCTGCAGTTACTCAGTCATGGCTGGACACAAAGCTCTGGATTCTTGTTTCTTCCCCATATTGCCTTCATGCTCTGGTTCCTCAGACACACACACGCTGAAATCATATTTTCACAAAAAAAAATTACATATAATTATCCTTTGGTTTGTATTGATTGAGCATTGCATTATTCAGTTTGAAGTTAGTAACCCCAGGGGATTGCCCTGAAACTTCTAGGTAAGTAACAAATGCACCTATAAATTTTAAAGCTGTTAATTGTAATTTTTTCTAATATTCCTGCTACTAAATCAGCAGTATTACTTCGGAAGTCCCGGCCTCTTGGATTAGCTGCAGAACTGCATGCCTCTCAGTTGCATAATATTTTGGAAATGTATGCTTCATTGAAGCGTCATTGATTTTCAACTAAAGTGAAGATGCCCTCATTTAATGCTTTCTTAAGAGAATTACAAAGGATGCTGGAGAGGGTTTGGACAAAGTCATTATTAATTGTACATCACAAAATTGGGATTTATATATTTTTAATGCAGAAATTCTTTACAGTTCCTAAATCAAAACACTATTCTGAAATTATGCCTAATTTTATAAATGGAAAGATTCTATTTTTATTCAAGACTTTTAAATTCCTTTGCTTTGTTCAACAAACCCCTGCACTTGCTGTGAGAGGATTGCTGATTGCTTTGTCAGCAAGACCAATGATATTCAATCTTTGATTTCTGATTCATTTGCTTCTTCCTTCCCTTTGATGAACAGAATAAACGTCTAGCTTTCTCCTCTCCTTTCAAAAAAATTTCTCTCGCCTCTCACTTCCTTAGTAGTGAGACTGTTTCATGTGAAACATTCTGCCTGTCTTTTTAGACTCTCCTCCTTTTCACTGAGCTCAGAGCTGTGTAAGTAGTTTATGATCATGCATTAGAGAAAACAAGCTTTTCTCTCTCTTCAGTTGTTGGCTCTGGTGTTAGGGCATCAGTTTTGCTCCTGACCTTGATGCCCACTGACTTTCCCTTGACTGCTTTTTCATGCATTCATATTGGCATTGCTCTCTGATGTGACCAAATCCATCTCCACTCCAGTAGCAAATGAGTGAGAAAGTCAAACATCCTGAAACGTGTGCATATAAAGGATGCTGTGAGGTTACGAAAGTAATTTTGAAATGGACAGTTAGGATCAATTGATCAGGATGTTAGCCTATGAGCTTCAGTCAGCCCTACAGAATCAAGGCACAGCTTAGTTACAAGCTTAATTACAAGCAGTGATAGACAGCTGACAGGCACCACTCAATTTGAACAAAGCCAATCAAAAATGGGATGATCTTTACCCATCTAACTACCATCCTGAGTTAAAGAGGCAAAGAGCCTATGAACATCCCGTTTTGGCCCCATGACAACCATCTATATGGCTCCAGCTGCCACACTGCACCTGCAACTTTCCTCATGGAATTTTGTATGGGACAAGGAAGCTCCTAAGTCACTAACTGCCTGTATTTGGCATTAAAGTGGTACCAAAAGTATCTGAGCCTGCCACAGTGCTGCCACAGTGCCCTTTAGTCTCAAACTCAAGCTCCTGAAGTTGTGATTTATTAACACCTCAGGAAGTTCCAGCTATCCTTTCACACTTAGCATTACACAACTCCAGAAAAAGGCAGATCCTTACTGCTTGAATATAATTTAAACCAAAATAGAGCAGATCACAAATGGAAAAGAATGGACTACTAGAATCCTGCCACATGGCACATGACATACTACATGTTTAAAAGTGGAGGAGTGGTTCTGTGTGATGAAGCTGCTCAATCTTTGGCAAGTTTCAAGTCTGAGGGGAAAAAAAAAAGATTAATGCTTACAGATGGGATCACAGTCATCTTTCTATCTTACAACTGCTAGAGCTTCTATTATTTGGGTAAAATATGTTAAAAGTAAAGTCCATCTGAGTATGAGAATTATACTGTATTTTAATTAACTTGATGCTAAAGGTTTAGCTAACAAAGATCTTGGCCCTGTGAAGTCTTGACTAGTACACTTAATGCTTTTTCAAAGTGATAACTCCTTCCTCTGAAATGCAAAGTACAGCTACCTATGACCCACCTCAATAAGCGTTACCCTCAGTATGAGAAAACACTAGTCTCATCTTACTGAAAAGATCTTAAAATCATAGAATCACAAAGTTGGAAAGGACCTACAGGATCATCCAGTCCAGCCTTCCTCCCATTACCACTGCTACCACATATCTCGTAGACCCTCATCCAGATGCCTCTTGAACACTGCCAGGGATGGTGACTCCACGACTCACTGGACAGGCCACTCCAGTGCCTGACCACTCTCTGAGAGAAAAAGTTTTCCCCTACGTCTAATCTAAACCTCCTCTGGTGCAACCTGTGGCCATTTCCTTGGGTCCTGTTTGTTGCTGGGAAGAAGCAGCCAAACCCCTCCGCATCACAACCTCCCTTCAGAAAGTTGTAGAGTGCAACAAGGTCTTCTCTGAGCCTCCTCCTCTCCAGACTAAACAATCCCAGCTCCCTCAGTCTCTCCTTATAAGACTTGTGCTCCAGACCCCTCACCAGTTTTGTTGCCTTTCTCTGGGCACATTCCAGGGACTCTTGCCAGATTCAGGTTTTGCACCGTCTCTGGACAAGTGAGAAGTGCAAAGATCTTATGGTCATGCACTTCACTAGACAATGCAGATAAGTTCGACGCACAATTTTTGCACTAAGACTCACTCACTAATCGTCCTTCTGAAAAATCTCTATTTCATTGGGCATACAGAAATGCAAAGGAATATGTACCCAGAGACCTGCAGGTGAAGCTGAGATCACAGGTGTGTCATAACTGTGCAGAAGTTTTATAAAGATTTCTGCAATGTGAGGAAAAAAAAAATCAAAATATTGATTGCAAGATTTGATCAGTTGCTCTTTTCAGAAGAAATTTCAATCTGATTCCTCATGTTATTGATTTTTTTCTTGCTCTTTGAGTAATTATTTTTAGTTATTCTTAGCTGATTGCCTCACTTTGAACTAGTATCAGATATCAGATTGGAGGAGTTTTATTTAAATGTGAGAAAATATTAGATTTAAGAAGGATTAGACAGTCAGATCTGAAAGAGAAAGCTGATGCATGTCCTTGTGAGGAAGAAAAGAAACAGAAGCACTTTCTACTTCCTAATATGGCAAGGAAGGCCACACAAGGGTGAAAAAAAGTAGAATGGGCTTTATTATGTTCAAAGGTGAAAGATAACTGCCCTGGTTTCAGCTGGGACAGAGTTCATTTTCTTCATAGTAACTGGTACGATGCCATGCTTTGGTTTTAAGAGAAAAAGCAACATCATAACCTTGATGTTTTAGCCTTTGCTGAACAGCACTGTACAGGGTCAAGCAGACTTCAGCCTTTCAGTTTCTCATACAATCCTGCCAGCAAGGGTCTGGGGGTACAAGGAGCTGGGAGCAGACAGAACCAGGACAGCTGATCTAAACTGGCCAAAGGAGTCTTCCAGACTGTACAACTAAAAACTATACCAAAACATACAAAATATACACATACCAAATACTATGAAAACAGGGAGTAGCCCATGGGGGCTGCAGCTGCTCAGACAATGGTTCAGCATTTGTCAGCAGTGGTGGAACAACTGCTTTGCACATCACTTGCTTTTCATATACATACATACACACACATCTTCCCCCCCCCCCCCTCAAATTTTATCATCATCATCATCATTCCTCTCTTCCTTTTCTCAGTAAATAGTTTTCATGTCAACCCATGTTGAGATATTTCCCCCCCCCCCCCGTTATCTCCCCCATCCCACTGGGAATGTGGGAGCAAGCAAGAAGTTGTGAATTGTTTAGCTACTTACTGGGTTAAACCACAAAAATAACTTGTCACATCTTTGATTCATGGCATGCTTTATAGTGCTACTTACCTAGGTATTGTTTCTAAACATAGTCAGAACATTTGTAAATATATAACACATCCTTATTGCGACAGATTTTTTTTTTTTTTATGATTCAGCAAAATGCTCAGTAATGTTCCAAGTTTGCAGATACATCAATAAAGGCTGGTAAGTGCACAAAAAAAACTTAAATGCTTCCTGATCTTTACTCTGTTAAGAATGACTAAATTCAAAACCTACTGATATCTTCAAAGGCCATTGCAGTTTAGGATCAAGGACCCCAAACACAGGTCATTGTTAATTGACTGAAAGCACAAGTACTGCTTTATAAGCAGTGAAATTTCATCTGTGTATAATTCTCTCCTTTGCTACCCTTGTAATAAACTAACATTACCATTTCTTGAAAGTGACAAAAGTCTCAGCTTTTTTTTTTTTTTGTTACCCAAGTACTTATGCAGAACTTGCTGACATCACATGTAGGTACATGGGTGGATTTAAGTAAGCTTTTTTTTCAAACCTCATCCTAAAATACAAAACCAGAAAAGCACTGAATGAAATATTCAGCTTCTGCTTAGACAGCCTGAGTTTCAGGTACATCACAGACTATTGTAGAGAAGACTTGTAATGCTATAACATGACAGAAAGAACAGCAATAATAGTGAAGAAGCACAATCCTAGGATCCTAGGCTACAGCAAATGAGAACAAGCCTAAATGAAGGAGTCATGCACCCACAAACAAAGCAAGAAAAACTACCCACCTTTAGAAGGCCCCCAGTAGGCAGGGATCTCTAGTGAGTTGCTCTCACTTCCACTGCCAACTCTTAAATGAGGTCTGGCAAGGGATGCATCCTGGCTCCACCCCTTCCAGTCACTCAGGTTCATTGCATGCACCTGAGCTCCCCTAGGTTGGCCCTGCCTTCCCACCAGGTGCTCAGTGACTGGTTCAGGCCATGACTTAGCATTTCTGCTACAATGCTCTAGCTTATTTTTTTCCATAGAAAACAATGATATTCATCAAAGAAGTTAATCATATTAAACACATGCATAGGTCTCCTCTTAAGATAATTGTAGCGTACTACATTTATGGAATATTTGAGACCATAAAATAAAGTGGGATGGTTTTAAAACCTCTGGAGTAACATAGGGAAAAGATTCACTCTTTGAAGAACTTATACATTCATATATAAAATATTGTTTCATTGCAGAATATTGTACAAGAAAGCATAAGAAAGATGTGGAGCTTTTGGAATACATCCAGAGGAAGACCATGAAGATTACCAGGGGGCTGGAACAACATTTATATAAGGAAAAGCTGAAAGAGCTGGGATTGTTCCGGTTGGAGAAGATAAGGCTCTGAGGAGACCCCAGTGTGGCCTTCCAGTACTTGAGGGGAGCTATAAGCAGGAAGGGGACTGAAATTTTACAGAGATATATGGTGATGGGACAAGGAGAAATGTCTTTAAACTAAAAGAGAGGAGACTTAGCTTATACGTTGGCAGGAAATTCTTTACTCAGAAGGTGATGAGGCACTAGCACAGTCTGCCCAGAGAAGCTGTGGATGCCCCATCCCTGAAGGTGTTCAAGTCCAGGCTGAATGGTGTCCTAGCCATTCTGATCTGGTGGAAGGTGTCCCTGCCCATGACATAGGAGTTAGAACTAAATGATATTCGGCGTCCCTTCCAACCTAAGCTATTCTGTTCTTCCATGATTCTATGTAACAATGGGTAATCCAGATTCCTGCCTAATTTGTACACAAACTGAGGATAATTTCTGTACTTTCTCTTCCCATGTGAAGCATTGAGGTTAAAAGAAAGATAAAGTTGGCAGTAATTAAAGAAAAAATATAGATTATTTTGATAAATGATAACTTAGTTTCTCAGCAAAAAGGCTGTAGGCAGTTGGTAAAGAAATAGCCTCATAAATATTTTCAAATATTTATACTTTATCTGCTTAAAATTTTAGGCATTTTTTTACATTACTGTGAAATATGAACATTTGAATGTAGAGATTTTCTGGAATCACGGAATCACAGAAGAGACTGGAATATGACATTAGAGAAAACCTAGTGCAACTAATAAGGATGGAGTTTCCATAGACTCTCTGATTAAATTTCTCCAGTAGTTGACAACCCTTCCAAATAAATAAATAAAATCTTTATACTTAATGACAATTTCCCTTCTTGCGGTTTGCATCTAATGCCTCTTGTGCCAAGTGTAGTCCATGAAGAGTCTTGCTCCATCTTCTCCACTCCCTCCCATACTGGCTGAAGAGAGTCCTCTGCCTTCTCTTCTTAAGGCCAGACAAACCCAGCTGCCAATCCTTCTGTCAAAAATTCAGCTCCCAGAATAACTTGACTTGAGAACTCTTCCCTTCATGGTTACGAGGACAAAGGATGATGAAGTATTATTTCAGGTTGGCACAACTAGAATTTCTTAAATGATGTTACAGAAACTGACAAACACGGCTGTGTTAGAGAAAAAAAAATCTAAGATTATGCACTTCTGATTAATTACAGAACTGGGAAAAATAGCACTTTGAAAAAGATTTAAGATATTTGCTTGCAGAAGCATTACTCAGAGCTAGCTTTATTTTTTAAGGACGCAATTCTTCTGTCAGTCTGTAATATGATACTGTGACTAGGTAATATATCTTCAGACTTTACAGACTCCTGACCTGACATACTCTTTGACACAGTAGATCTTAATAGATCCTTCTGCATTAATTCTGACTAATGAGCAGATGAATAGTTAATTAAAAATGCTCCACACAGGCTTTGGCACAGTAGACCATTACAGCTTCACTGTGGTTCCTGCTTTCTAATAGATGCAGAGAACTTGCACTTTTTCATTAGATCATAATGGCTCAAAAAGCTCCATTACAGTTTACCAGACCATTCATCTATGAACTAAACAGTATTTAAATATTTCTTCATTTGATTTACTGTGATGTGTGATCTCCTGTGCCTTCACTGAATTCATACAGGAAAAGAACCATTATGTCATTTATTTAGTCACTGATCTAGCAGATCATTAAGTTTTTTGTTCCATAGGCATTAGGCTTAAAGGGCTTGATTTTTTTCTAGTGTTCTGACTGCTGGTTTTCTACATAGGGGGAAGCCCTTTGTAATGGATGGTTCTTGAAGTGAAGTATGTGCAGCATGAAG
The DNA here is from genome assembly GCF_987193195.1 of Phasianus colchicus. Taxonomy (NCBI): domain Eukaryota; kingdom Metazoa; phylum Chordata; class Aves; order Galliformes; family Phasianidae; genus Phasianus; species Phasianus colchicus. The sequence goes on along the minus strand of NC_143439.1, from coordinate 55,630,270 downwards.
CCACATGCAGCAGCGCATATCAAGTTAACATGAGGTCTTTTTTATCTGAATAGAATCCTGTTTTTACTTCCTGAATTATACATTCAACAGCTTCTGATGACACTGCACATTTTAAAAGTGCTGGCAGGTGTAGAAGGATGTAAAATGACTGAGTTTTGATTCATACTATAAAAGAATGCAGTCCTCAACTCCTTACTGAACTCTCAGCATGGTTCACTTGTGGGTAAATCTTCTGCTAATGACCCGTGAAAAACAAAGTAAGAACTCAAAATGGTAAGGGCAGCATGACTGGTCTCAAACACCTACAGAATTCAGATTTGATCAAATCAAGTTTTCAGTCATAGTGAGATTAATTTCCTTCAACTTAGTATTTATGAGATGTAGTCCTCATGACCCTTGTCATGATCAAGTCTTCATATAGGAATAGGCTGATTTTACGTTCCTTCAAAGAAATTCAGAATGTTTAGAGAATAATTGGTGGTCTCATCAATAATGACTGCATCTGGCTTCTTTAAGCCAAAAGCATATTGTCCCTTCTCCAGCTCCGCAAATTTTACGCTATTTCTTTAGAAAAAAAATGTTTTGCAAAAGGAATTTCTCTAACTTTTAAAATTTCTGTTCTTGAAAACTGCACAAAAATAAAACAAATACTTTTTTTTTTTTTTTTTTTTTTTTTTGCTATTAGTATTGTATTATGAAAATGCATCAGAACAGTATTCTTGGAACAAAAGACAAGTGAATCACATTGGATCAGATTACTTGCCATTAAATTGCAAAAAGCAATGGTCAATTCCAATGTTCATTTTTTCACAAAAAATTCAGTAAAGCTATTTACCTTCAAAATGTTTTATGGTTAGAAACTAACCAAGTGCTTAAAAGAAACTTGAAGAAAGAACACAGACGTGATGATGTTACATAAAACCTTGCTTAGATAAATTATCTGTCTTAAGCACCTGAATTTACTTGTCTTTTGGTTTAAATATATACCCTATCTAATACTATTATATTTTGTGGGATATCTTTCTATAGTTTGGATGCTTCTCAGTGGAATCAAATATACTGGTTAGATTAGGTGAGAGTTTCTTGAGAGATATTTGCTCGATTATAAAAAATAACACTGTAGAGAGAATTACCAAACCAATAGAAATGAGGAAGAAATGAGTCATGGCAATTAACTTTCTACAGGACTCTCATGTGTCAGAACCTAAATGTTACTCCTTGACAGTTTTAGCTAAGGTATAATATTCTACCTACAGTTAATAGTAACAAATGCTCTATTAGCAAAGCAGAACATTTAGAAATATGATAAGGATAATGCTCATGAGAGCTGAACAGCTATCAGGATTGATTATTGTTCTACTTTGGTGTCCAAGTTTAAGGCTACGTACTTAGTTATACTCTGCTTTATTTTGGAACTCATTATTGGAAGGAAAAAAAAAAAAAAAAAAAAAAGTGTTCTACTAGCAAAAAGTATTGTCTTCCTTCCAGTAATATAAGAATTCTACATTGGAAAACTACAGGAATGCTCACCAACGAGCAATAAAGAGAGATCAAGAGAACTTCTGAAACATTAATGATGTCCTTCTGCCAAAGCTTGTAAAAATGTGCTAAAACTTCGAGTATTCATGAATTTGGCAGCTTGAGATTTACCTCACCTCATCAACTCCCTGGGCTAAGTTTTCACTTACCTAATATTTTTCCCAGACGGGATCTCAGTAGGATTATGAGAGATAAGGAGGAAAGACACACATCCCTTAGCCAAGAGATAATTAAACAGAGTTATCAAGGCCAGACCTCTGACTGGGCCGTGAAATCTACTGCCAGATGTTGCAGATACATCTGTCTAAGTACTAACAGGATCCCTCTCATCACAATACCTAAACATTTCACAAATATTAATGTTTTCACTCCAGGAAAACTATATTGTTTCACACTAACATAGCACCAGGCAGAGCTGGACAAATAACAGAAGCAAAGTTGGTATTTTTTGAACTTTGAATTCTGTTTTCTAACATTTCTGTACATAAGAGGGGAAAAAAAAAAACATCTTAAACTCTCTAAAGCTTGAAAATCTACAGACATATTGCTTCTATGTTGATGAATTTTTGCTCCATAGTCCTGCACCTATTGAACAATAGGCCACTGACAAATGGCGAACCATTTGTTGATGGTTTCTTCTAGTATATTTTAGGTCTACAAGTCTTAGTGCAATAGTAGTAACTGCGGCAAAAATATTGAAAGTCTGCAAGGCAAACATAAAAGATCATATATGCACTTACACAGATACCTACAAATATAAATATTTTTTAAAAAATTAAACATGTATTTAAAAGTTAAGTGTGAATATATATTTTTATATAACTTGCAATGCGTGTGTATGTATTCCTAATTACAAATAGATAGCTTATTTTTCATCTTTTTCATGATGCTTAGGGCAACAATTTGAGTTGGCCAAATTTCTTGTACTACACTGAAAACAATGTATGGGAGAGACAAGATTCCACTTCTTAAATTTCTTCAGATTCTGTATGATACAGTATATTGCCATCTGCATTGTGCACTGGGACAGAGATAATGGAAAAGACAAGATAGGGAAATAGTATCAAATTCTATCCTTTCTTTTAGAAAATGGATCTCATCTGCAAAGTTGCAAATAGACTTTCCTTAGATCTTACAAACTAGTGAAGAAAAACTTGTGTGCACGTATGAAAGAAAAGGACACTTACATATTGTTCAGCATGAAGTAACAAATAACTAAATACCACGCATAAAAGATCACCAAATATAAACGTCCAGGTGGTGCAACAAAACACAAAAGCATCTGTTTAAATGTCTGCAGTTTCATTTCAGTAAGGTAATACATTGTAATTAGAGATTTTAACTGAGATTGTACTGAGGAAACATGTTAGCAAGTGAGCTGTGAGGTTCATTCTTGTTGACAGTGAAAGATGTGCAGGACACACTGGGTTATCACTGTGAATAAAAATATACGTGCTTCCTGTCAGCCTCTGGTGTCTAGAAAGGAAGTACATTTTCATTCAGTAATCCTGGCTTTACAGAGCAGAATGGATTTGGGCAAGCTCTGTCTCAGACACTCTGGTCTTTGATGACATGGGAGAAAACCCAAATGGCCACATGAGGAGTAGGGGACCTTCCTTAAGTCAGTAAAATCTGAATTACAAACTTTCCACAGAAGAGTTAGGATACCCTTTGGGAAGCATTCTGAACGGGTCCTATTTGCATGCTCTGCTCAGCTGGCTGGCTGGAGGCACCTCCCTGCTAACAGCACAAATGGTTGACAGCCTCTACCAGGTCTCTCCCTCCGTGCTGCATGCAGGAAGGTCAGTTTACGCTATCTGAACGCCTAGGCTAAAGTATATTTATCTATTTTGCAGTTTCCTAAGCTTTACTTGCCAAATTCTATGGTGGCATCACATATATCACATGCAAGCACCTGCTACTGAACGGATGGCATTGCTGCTGCTAGCTGAGGGTGGAAACTCACATGCTAATTAATGATATAACTGCTCCACAAATACTTTTGTTAAAAGAAAACAGATACATTTTATAGAAGATCCTAGATAAAATTTACTGTTACTCATTTGTTAGTTGTATACTGTAAATTATTGTATACTTTATTAATATATGTCAAGCTCCGTATTTACCACTTTATTCCTACTTGAAGAGCAATCTATTTTTTTTTTTTTCTCATTCTTTCCAAAGAGTTTGGTTAAACCTTGATGATTATCAAAAACAGAGGTGTTTGGTTTTTTGTTTTTTGTTTTTTTTTTTTAGTATCTGAGCAAAAGTTTACCTTACATTGTACAAGGCACGACCAACATGCAACCTGCAGGTCCTACATGGTCCAGCACACCATTCACTGCAGCTGTCCCCTGCCCCGTGCCATCTTGGGGGTGGCTCTGCCCCACCTGCAGCCCAGCCCACCTTCCCACTAATATTCTGTTACATTTTGTTGCATTGTGACAGATGGCAAAATGGAGTCTGACATGGAAGTGCATATGAAGAAAAGCAGCATCATTAAATTCTGCCATGCAGAAAAAAATGGCACTTTGTGCCATTTATGACATTCATTGGCACTTGCTGAATCTTAATGGAGACCGAAGAGTGGCTTTCAGTACAGTAAGGCTGTGGGTGATGCATTTCAGCAGTAGTGACAGTGGGTCACCTCTACTGATACAGATTATTACAAGCATGGTATGCAGGCACTTGTTCTTTGCTGGAGAAAATGCATAGTTAATGGAGGTGACTGTGTTGAAAAAGTGTTTTGTACAGAAAAATTTGCTCTATTAAGTAGTATTACTGTGCTCCTTGTACCAGTTATAATTTCCACAGAAATAAATAGAAGGCATTTCTTCCAGAGCAACCTTTGTAGACACGGCCCTAGACAGTTCCTCTTCACTCAAGGCGGCCCTGGCAAGGCAAATGATTGGACACTCATGCATTGTATTTTATCTTTTAAATACCTTTTTTAGTTCACTTTAGTAGATGAATTAGGTTTTCAACAAGGAAGTATCTTTATAGTTGCTAAACAGTTCCACAATAAGTGGGAAAAACAACCTCTTTGAGTCCATTTAGATGTCAGTAAATTTTGATGCTGTCACTAGAATAATATTGATATCCTTCTGATATTAATATATTTGAAAAGTGTATGTTCTTTGGAACTTGTGACTTTTAAAAATACACTTCCCAAGATTAGATAAGTGTTTCCTATTATAATATATAATACTGACTCCATGAAGTTCAAGTCTTTTGGGCCCCATGAGGACTTCTAGTAGCCCATGCCCTGCCTCTATGCTCTCTCCTCTTTTCAAGGTCAGGAGGAGGGGATGGAGTGTATGTAGAGTAGCATGTGCAGGAAATTACACCATGGCCACGCTTGTTGTACTCTGAGAAACAAAGGTAAAATTTTGTTTAGTACTTCCAGAAATAGTTGCTAATTATTTATTTAGAATTTGTAGTTTGTGCCAGAGAGATTTAAGACTTTGGCTTCTAACAAACATTCACCAAAGCAAGTATGTAAAACAGAATATATATATTGTTTAAAAGACAGGCAATCCTTGAATAGAAATTGAATATGGCTTCCTTTAGTCCTGATAGTTTATCTCCAGAGCTGTCCAGTTCCAAGCAGTAGAGAAGATTACATGTACACAAGGCTATTCTTTAGATACAAGTTGTTTAATTGAGGAAAATAATCATACATTCCTAACTGCAGCCCATATTTTAGGACCCATGTTTCCAAGGTTGTATCTAATCCTCCATAATGACCCAACCTACTGCTGTCTCAAGTTTGCCAGAGCAATGCACTATAGGATTTGGACAGCCTCAAACTACGAACTGAGCAATACAGATTAGTTTCAGAAAATATACGTGTTACAGTACAGTCAATCGGTGTACAGAGGTTAGGCTAAGTAGAATTATTGCAGTAGAAAGATAATAAATGAAAAATGCTCACCAACGTTATAGGCTTGCAATAAATTCTACAAGGACTGATCTCCAGAAAAAGATCTTCCCTCAGTGCCAGTCAGCACTCAAATGGGATCTAGGAGAGGTGGAGCCAGGCTCCACCCCTTCTGGTAGCACAGGTGAATTGCCTTCACCTGTGCTCCCGTGGCTGACTCATTGCTTGCCTTAGGTGGTCAATCAGAGATTCAGGCTGTGATCAACAGTTCCCATACAGTTACCCACCTTGTTCACTTCCTAACATAATCTTCATTTTGGTGCAGAAGTAACTCAGACAAATCAAGGGTTTTTACTAATATTTTCTTCATTAAAAAACTACAAAATAGAAATAAAAACATATATGTGAGAATATAAATTAGCTAAATTAGCCTTCGCTAGGAGCATATTTCACAAAGAGTGTTCTTCTGTAGTAATGGGACTTCTACCATGTTCTTAGGGAATCTTTCCAACAATTTAGTAAATAATATCATTAACATATTGTTGTCATTGTCCAGCTTAAGCTTTTGTCAGCACAGCTTCACTCTATTGCACTTGATTGTATCTTGCACTTTACTAAACAAATTTTTCTATCTTTTCTCAATATTTCTAAAATCTTTAAAAGTTTGTTAAAAAAATCATTTTAAAATCCTTTAAAAATAATAGGCGTCTCAAGCACTTATCATATCTCAAGCACTTTTATCATATCTTTACTATGTGTTTCCATACAATTTTCTGTACTAAACACATCTGCTACTTCCTGAGGATGTTTTATTTTTTTATTTTTTTCTTGTTTTCAGATAGAAAACACATTAATTACAGTTAAGAACAGACATCAATAAAAAGTCATTATTCTTATGAAGTTCTTATTATCTGAGTAACAGGCAACAGAATTGACCAAGAAATGCAGAAACAAGCATACAGAACAAAGCAGTACATCTTTCAGTGTTGTCTGTATCAATCCTGGGTGAGTCACAAGTACAAAGCCTCATTACTTCTAACTGACGAACAAGAGAAATTAAGGTGATCCTCCATCTCTTATTTCAAGCAAACATCCCTCACCGCTCTGATTTATCTCCCTGCTTATTATCTATCTGTTATTTTAAGAGGTACTGCTTAATTCATGGTAGGAATATAGCAAAGACTGAATGAATTTTTCAACAGCGAGAAAATGTTGTTATTTTCATTGCAATAGAAACCCTTGTCTGTCCATTCAGTAGGTCTCTGGCTTTTATGCTGTGTTGTTTTGGACTGTGGCCCAGACTTGAAGAACTCCAGCTGCAGTGTGGTGGTGATCTGTTCCAAGGAGCTGAAGCATTTGTGAGAATCCAGATTTTGCACATGAGCTCAGGTAACAACAGTTATGCAGCATATTTAAATCCATGGAATACTGAAAGCTGTATTTACAGACATTGTACAGATATAATATTAGCTACAGAAATACAAGAAGGCATCTGTGAGACATGCTTCCAGAACAGCAACCAGCACCCTGCACAGTTAGCAATTTCATATCTAAAGTAGATTCTGTGCCATGGTTTTATCATAGGCCGAGTACTGGCTGTGTATCTAGTATTTACTGGTCTGTTCCACACAGGTACAGAGCAGACAGCAAGCGTGGTCTTAAGCAGCATTTAGCCATTATTTATAAATTTTCAATTGACTGAATTATAGCCCAGAACACAGTTTACAACCATGATAGCAATCCTTCCACAAATCAAGACACAGCCTGCTAACCACAGGTTACCTTTATTCCTTTTGTGCCTCTGAAGATGCTATTAAAAAAACTTTATTCCTCCTTTTTTTGTATATGTTCATATCAGAAGCCAAACAAGATCTGAGCTAGCTTTTTCATTCCTAAACAAAAAGAAACACACAACCTAGCAAAGCTTCCTAGTAGGCCAGTATCACAAAGTCTTCAACTTGGCAGGACAAGAGGAATAACAAGAACTGAAGATGCCATTTTTAGGAAACAGATCCAAAATATTTTAAATGTCATTATACAACCCAGTTCATTCACTTTGTTTCCTTCTGAAATATTTGAACGTATTATTCCCCATCTTATGTGTTTGTGCATTTCTGTATTAGCATCATTAATATGATTCATTATTATTTCAAAAGCCTAACCTTGCAGGTATTTTAATGAAATATCCAATGCCAAAACAACCCTGGGACATAGCTTGCTTATGCTCCCATCTAACAGATAAGGTCATTTTTACATTTTATTCCCCTATTAATAGAAACTGAAATTGGCCTTCCTGGGTAAAAATTTTCATGTACTATTCTACCCATAATTCATTCACTTCTGCCACATAGCAAAACTTCTAATTAACGAGGCCTCTCAGGGGCCTGGTTAACTTCTACTTGCACTACTATACTGCTGAAAACCTTAATATGGTCAACAACCCCCTAAAAAGAAGAAGCTTTGCACTTTCTGGAATGAGAGAAGAAATGATTTTGCATGGATCAGTAAAGATAGCAATAATTGCCATAAGGCTTACTGTAATTTATGCAAAAGTTTCTCAATTGCTCATAGTGGACTGTCAGATGTGAGACAGCATGCAAATGGAGCAGATCATAAAAATAATTTCTAGCCTAGGTTCTAAGAACAAAACTCTTGCAACGTTCCTTTATGGCTAAGAAATGCAGGAATAGAGAAAACAATGTGATTGCTATGAAAGTAACAGAATTGCATATTGTATTATTCATACTCTTCTACAGAGCTGCAGCAAACTAAATAATACAATTTTCCAAGATTTATGCGAAGGACAAAATGTTCATGTATTGCCAACAGTATATTGGTCTTCTTTCAATTTAGGTAACAATTAAAGTCTTGCTTCAAAGGGCCTATCTTTCTCTGTAACCACTGGTGCCTTCAGCTGTGAAAATACAAAAAAGTTTCTTGTAGTTGTTGGTTGAAAGATACATAAGCATTTGTACATCTGATTAATTTTAAGAAAGCCATGGAAATATATTAGGACTATTTGGAAAAGTAGAAATTAAATTGAAGTTATGTCGTTTGAACATGAGCAATTGTAGTAGGTGCTATTCTACAAATTTTGCAAAGGAAAATAAATAATGATGACAGCTAATTGTTTAGTTCCTACACTGTGTATCTCAGATGAGTGTTGTGTATATCACATCGAATACAGCATTTCAAACACTTTCAATCACTTGCTGTCACATTCCCAAGGACATCCAACTTTCTAAGACAAAGTTCACATAGTTAATTTTGAACGCATGGAAATACAGAAGCACATTCTCCCAACGTGGCTACCTTCTAACTGCATTTGAAATGATCTTAAAATGTTTTTAACTGCACTGTGACTCCATGATTCTATTATGGTTGATTTTTGGGTGGTCCTGTGTTAGCCAGGAGTTGAACTCCATTATCATTGTGAGTCTGTTCTACTCAGAACATTCTGTTCTATGATTCTATGATTTTACTCATTATTTATCTGTACGCATTAGATGTGGGATTCATCCCACCTAAGTTTAATCATATACGATCTATAATGTCTAATCTAAGCTAGCTGTCTAAAGTAATCATCTGAGGAGAAAGATAAGAGCTCTCCGAGAAAAATCTCTTGCTTAGACAGTGTATGACATGGACATGGGCTTGAAGAGGAAAGAAAAATAGCAAGCAAATATTTTGTATGATCAGGAGTAAAGATTGTATTGATGTTATGTTCGAAAATTTCCTGATACTATTCCTGATATTTTTATAGCAATGCTGTGGCCTTCTCAGAATCTCAACAAGAAAAACGTTTATTTTCTATGTCCTTACAGAACAGACTGCATTCACAAATCCATAAACTCAGTGCCTTGCTTTAGGATCTGTGTTCTCCATAGATGAAAAGAGAAAAGAAAATTCCATGTGTGTGCTCTGATTTGCTCTGGATGACTGCAGTGATTCTAGACCTCTGCCTAACAGCTCAGTGGGATACCTGAACCTGTTGAGAAAAGGCAGGTGTTGTCAGTTCTGCTTCTCCTAACAGCACTCTAGTGCACTGTCATACATGTTCATCAATTAACAAGGAGAATAATACCCCAGATTTTTGTAATGCCCTCCTAATGATTAAAAGGGTGAATTAAAAGATGCTGACTATAAAAAAAGGGGAGAGCTCCACAATGCACATGTGCCAATGTCCTATATACCTTTTTCTATTTAATCTACATTAGTAGCTGGCAGTAGACATCCATTTTTCTTTTTCTCTTAGGAAAATACATTGCTGCTTTACCTGTTTTTCATCTTGTTTTATTTTACTTATCTTCAGGAATTATGTCTTGGAGGGATTTTCTGTGCTATTCAGAACTTGACTGCTGAAGATCAGTGGCTTTTACGTTTGCTTGTCAATGGCAGATGTTTGTGTAATCCCATGTTCCATACTCAGAGTGCTGGACTTTACAGCCTTGACATTTGGCCTAAGATTGAGGATTTGCTATTAGTATTTCCCCAGGAAACTGACACTTGATGGACAGGATACATAATCCATGCTCAGATACATTTCTTAGTGAATTGATGTCCTTTGCAAGTTGATGCAGGCAAAGACACAAATGTAGTGGATCACCACCTCTTCCCCACCCACACTCTATTTTAATAAAATGCAACATGCATCGCAGCGTAAGCTATGAAGCATATAAATCTGCAACATGCAGCTTGAAACTTGCTTACAAAACACTATGAGTGCCTTTCACATTTCCCTAGTGTTTATTTACTTATGCAGGAAGCCTAGAAAAGTATTTTGATGTATTGCATGCCATAATTTTTAACATTACTCAAAATGTTTCAAAAGATTTTTAGTGAAAGTTAACCCACATCAATCATAACCTTGACATGAAAAATTACTGACAACCTTTAAATAAAGGAGGAGAGGGAGCAAGGACTCTAATACTCCTGGCTAATGCAGAATTGTTCAAAACATTCAAAATGTTATGCACATACTCTGTCTACAGTCGAACTATATAAAAGGAAGCCAATCATTTATTACCATGGCAAATGTAATTAAAGATCTTTTATCTTTTCAACTTATAGGATCCCAGAATGTGCACTTTATATAGTGAGAATTATATTTAGTAACTATTGTATTAGTAACTATAGTAACTCTTTCTACTTTAGATTAACATAGATTTCAGTGAATTCTCTGGGAGCTTTTCAAAGTTAATAAAAAAGTGCATTCAGGCTGTGACTGTGTAAGATGTGTTGCTCCTTCCACACTGTATTTCCTCAGCTCAAGATGTACCTGTTACCCAAACAAAAGATGATACCGGAGTAAACAGGCTGACTGGCTTTCCCAGTATTCTCCTTTGGAATGAACAAGAAACTACGTGAGAAGACTTAATAGTCTCACAGGATTTGAACACAGAAAAGTTTCTATTTGGTAAGCACAAACAGCATTGCCTCCAGCTCTGTGCCAAAAACTCATTAATGTGCCTAAGAAAGATGGCATATATCCTGTAATTTGTCAGAGAAAAGTAAACTTCATCAGAGATCTGAGAGTTAGGTCATCATGTCAAATTCCCTGGATATATTGAGAGTTTTGGTCAGTCTGATGTCCTGGGGCACAGAAAAAATATGATTCAAATAAGGAAATGATTATTTACTTTATTATTATGGAAAAATTTAGACTTGAAGTATTTCAGCTGTACATTCCTCTAGACTAGATGCTTTATAAAACCTTGTTATTACAAATCCAGATTATTGCAAAGCCTTGATCCGCAAAGCCTCTTTATATACAGATTTCTGATGTTTTTTTTGCAACACATCTAAATCATATCATCTAATTTATTCAAAGTTCTAACTGTGCTTCTCAGTCTCTTATAAATGTCTACAAGTTGTGAAAAACATGAAATTTTATGAAAACATTACAACTACCTGAGGATATAGAAATTGCTCTTCTTGTCCATCTGACTTGTAATTCTGCTCTTGCACTAGTCAGATTCACCCATAAACATCACAGTTTTTAATCATTCAGTTCTATACATCATAAGGAAGTGGAAGGCAATATTCTGCTCATGGTGGTAGCTTTACATGCTTAACTCAAACTCTTTCTGTCATATGAACTAGAATTATTTCAATTGAATTAATAAGGGATCTAGGAGTTGCCAGTGTCCCTGAAATAGTTACCTCACAACAAATTACATTTAATTTAAGGAAAATATTTTCCAGAAAATGTGCAGAAAACATGAACTCCAATCACAAGTAAGAAACTAAGTGTAATCAAAAGCAGATGCAACAAAACAAAGAGTTCTCTGTGATGACTTCTTACTGCCTACAGCATAATTGTAAATTTAGTATCCTTCAGTAGTAGTAATGAGAAGCTAAAAACGTATCATGAAGCTTTGGTACAACTAGCTAAAAGAAAAACCTTATGAAGGAGAAGATAAAATTTGTGCATATGTGCATTTCTCCTTGTCTTAGTTCTCACCAGCAAGTTGGTTTAACTCAACAATAGCTCGTTCCCAGAGTCTTAAAAGATTGCTCATCTGTAGAGCTCTCTTTTTCCAAAGGAAATCAAATGATTGATAGTACAGATATTTACAGTTCTCAGTCACTCTCAGAGTTGAGCTCCTTTGCTTTAGAAAACTCTAAAGCATCTCATGAGTTTTAGTCTTGTGGAAGGTGCTGAAAACATCTCCTCTTCTGCTATTTTTAATAATTGACTTGTAATGGCAGGGAGCACTTCAGGAGAATCTATTGGCCATGTTAGATTATGTCTGACCACTGGACTGATGCTCTAAAGGCTTTAACTCATGGGATCCTGTGTCATAATTCTTCTTCCACTTCATTTACAATACACCTATTTTTAGCATCAGTGTGAGACAGACCCAATTATACCTGAAGTTCACTGGCATATAATAACTGTCTGATTTGACTCTTGAGTTATTCTAATAATCATTTTCACATTCTAACATCATTTTCACAATGCTATTTGGTTTTAAACACTCTGGTCCCAAAGTCACATGTTTAAAATCACGTGTTTTCAAAAAAAGACGCATAAGTGACAAAGTCAGGTAGCCATTAGTGTTGTGAGGATTATATGGAACCTATGAGGTTATATTTTAAACAGTTCCATTAATACTTTTTCTGAGTGTTGGGAACAATAATCCAGAATGAACATGTACCGTGTACTATTGTGGCTGTGGAAATATGAAAAAGCTGCTTTGAAATTTATTCTTCCTTTCCTATCAGGACTTCAAGTTGCTTTTAGTTAATTTTGCTCCCTCTATCTGTACATCTTTGTATCTTCATGGGCTCCCGTCCTTCTAGAGCAATTCGCAGCCCCTTCACAGCCACGCTCCACTTGATGAATTGATCGTGCTCTACGCTCAACTGTCTCCAGCTGTAAATAAGACAGAACCTGGAATCCTGTTTGTTATCTGATGTGTTTTCATGCAAACTGTTAGCAACCAGAATTCATTACTGGATCAATGTTTGTCAAACCCTAAGCATCCATCTGAAATCCAGTGTCTTACATATAAGTCTATCAATCTCTGCCTGGATTTCCCAGATAGAAGCGTCTTTCTACGTGCAGTGAAGTAAGTCCAGGGCCATCTTAAGGTAATTCTGAAATTTCCTAGATGGTTAGATTTATTTTATTGAATATACATAAAGCATATGTGCAGTACAAATACAAATAGTCTCTCTGCAATCCTCTCTGCAACTTTTCCAATACCTGCTAATACTATAAGGTTCAATGTTCCTACATATACACACAGAACTAACCAGGCTCCTAGATATCAGCAAAACTCAAACATTTACTGCAAAAATGCTGATTGGTAAGGAGATGAAGGTATCCACTAATCAGTTTCACATTACTACAAATGTTTGGTCACAAATATTCACAATGATATGATGGATTAGGTGTAAAAACAACTGTGCAAAAAATGAAAAATGTATTTTCATCCATTGCAGGCATGTTTTCTTCCAGTAAGGGATATATCCCAGGAAAATCAGGTATGTAATAAATCTGATTAAATAAATTAAAAAACAAAACAAAACAAAGCAAAAAACCCCACCCTCCAAAGTACTAAGTACAAAGTGATATGTTCAGTTACCTTCAGTTAGGCAGGATATTAGGGAGCTGAACAACCTGCAGAATGGGAATGCACCAAGTCATGCTTAAGGTAATACTTACAGATGGCACACTTTACAAGGATGTGCATCCTAAAAATAATTTTAGCCCAGAGCATTTTGTATTTCTTTGGATAGGTTTAACTTTGAAGGACTTAACTAAGCCATATCTAGAACTGTAACTAAAACATCCTTCAGGAGATTAAAATGCAGTTCTTCTTTCAAGTTCGGGTGTAGAAGAGAAAACTTCAGTTACATTATTGTCGCAGAACCTCATAATAAATTTTGACTTGTGAATACTGCTTTCCACTGTACACATATATCCCATTAATGTCAGCAGCACATCGGAGATGAGACCTGCTGTGCATATCTGAGAGGAAAATTTTGTTGCTGTGTCTAAAAGATAAAGAATTGTTTATGCTGAGATTTGGACATTGTTCCCAGAGCTATATAATTAGTTTTAACTGTTGTAGTTACAATCCTGCCATGGATTTGCATGTGTAACTCCATGTGATTAAAGTGGGATATGAAGAGCTGAAGTGAGTTTTGTGCTATATGGGAAGCAATGTACGAGCTTGTGCCCACTGAAATCACCAAGAGCATTTTCTTCCCTTTGCTGGGTCAGGATTTTCTCCTGTTTGGCTGAGTACTCAATACAGTCTATTCCTTAACCCTTTTCTGCTGGTTAGATAAGATAAAGTATTTTCAAGAAAAAAAATGTAAAAAGAGAGCCCAAATAAATGCATAATTTTGATATCCTACTTCTCCCTGACATAAAAGGAGAAAGAAAGGGTTTGTGCTCCTACAATACTTCTCATTCTAAATCCAATGTAAATACAGAATGAAATGTAAATCCATTGGCTTTTCATGTTGTGAATTTTACAACATTTTTAATATTGATTCAGCTATGTGCTGGAAAGTGTCTTTCATTAAAAAATCCATACGCAGTTGAGGAAGGGGTTGAGGTGATGTCTTAGCGTCTGCAAAAGCTTAAACCCCTCTTGTATACAGCCAAGTGAAATCCAGGAGTGGGCAAAGTGACATAAATCACATCCTGCTATGATCTTCAAGATTTTATGACATGCTTACCTTTACTTTTGCAGCTCCTTGGTTACATTTCAATTGAGCTCTCCCTCCCCATGTCACTATCTTAAGTATTTTTCACTTTTCTAATGTCAAAAGCTCTTCTGTTGAGAGGACTCAACAGGAAGTGGATGCAGGGAGTACAAGCTCTAATGAGATCCTTTAATCCACCCCTAATCCCACTCAATTAAAACTCCATTGATGACAGAAAAATCATTAAGTGCTGAAGAACAGGAAAATGAACAAAAACAACCCTGCATAAGAAATTAGATGCACTGCTTTTAACAGGGATGTCCTGCTCCTTCCTAGCACACCTCCCTTCAGTGCCATTCCTGGAGAGACAAGCTCTTAACTCTTACAGCTGAGCAGGTAAAAATGTATAATCTAGTTGGCAGTTTAAGTAATGCAGCTCTCACTGCTCAGGGAGAGATATACACAGAATACCTAACATAGCACATTGCACCACAGCTGCAGGAGATGGAGGGAGCTGAAGGCTTATGTGAAGAGTCTGTTCAGAAACTGTTCTGCTCTTCTACAAACTAAAAACGTATAGTAGTGCTAAGCTATGCATCCCCAGTCTGTCTATGAATGGCTGCTTAACTGTGTATTTTTGTAATTACTTTTCAGGTGGGCAGTTTGCAGAAATATGAGAAAAAAAACACAACAACAACAACAAAATATTATTGTGTTTACAAATCTGCCTTAATTGCATTCCTTCCTTTTTTCTACTGTAAAATGCATAGGGAATTTATTGTCTGATATCTTTACACTTAATACATTCATTTTTTACTTTACCTAATGAAATGGGGAGGAAACAAAACCAAGGAATCAATATTTGGAGGTAGCTGTCTCCTTTCTTTGTGCATCTTTTTCCTCTTATACCTTCAGATACCTCTTATGTCATAGGGAAGTAGAAGACATAGTAGAGAACGTAGGAAGAGCTCTTTCTAAAGCAGGTCTAAATGGTATTTTCCACTGGAAAAGCAAGAAACCGCATGCTGTAAATGCTGAGTATAGTTAATGCGACTTGAAGCAGCATTAAATCCATTTACACCACATGAGCCCCCTCTTCCCGGAGTGCACAAAGGGTCATGGAGCCAAAAGCAGTACAGGGACCAGCTGGACTTCGTTGCTGGTTCTGGTGGTGGACAGAGGAAAGCCTTTGCAAACAGTCTCTTTGTATGTTCATGCTGAGAATCTACAGCATTGCAGTCTTGATTTCTCATGGATTCCCAGACTTAATTTACTGCCTTTCTTGACCTGGCATAGCCTTGCTTTTTGTCTCAGATAATCTCACAGGCATGAGGAGGGCATGAAGTAATTTACAGAAACCTCAGACTTGAGCAGTTGCAGACTTCTTGGATTTATTTGTTTCCCCTCTGTGGTTTTACACTGGGAGGGCGTATATGTAGACTTCCATCCTTCTTCATCGCTAACTTAAAAAAAAAAAAAAAAAAAGAATGGCCTGGTACTTTTCCAGGCAATCTGTGTGCACCTATAAACTGAAATGAATCTCATAAACATTAACCATGTTGAAACAAAACGCTCTGTTTGTGATCGCATTATAAACAACGTAGATGTGAGACACAATTTGTAGACATCTGTAATGTCATTGCACTGCATAGGAAAACCCAGCCTCCACACCTATAGTACAGACTCATTATCAGCACCTTCATTTTTGCCTTGCACAGAAGCTTTGGAACAGCATGCATGATCTCCATATGACACTGCTTGTAACAAGTTCTTCATCAGACAATGCTTGTAGTTCCCTTCTGACCACTTTTACACATATCTTTCACAGCCCTTCTCCCTGTTTCTCCAATACACACTCACTGCTACCTACTGCAAACTGCAGATTGCAGAACTTTCTTGCTACATGCTTAATGTCTTGTTCAACGCCTTGTATTCTAATTCCTATTTCGTATCCTGAGGCAGTGCAGTAAAAATAATAACTCACAGGTCCTGACCCTTCAGATACTCCCTCGTACAAGTAATACCCACTAAGACTGGTATGCACATCAGAGAGCAGGCTGATGATTTGTACAGCTGGCAAGCAGAGGCGCAGGAGATTCCTTAGAGGTTTCTCTTGATAAACAGGAGAACATTGCCATGCTTCTGTTTACTGGCATTTATTTCGATATAACAGAATGCTTTTGAAAGATATGCACTTTCCAAGGATTGAAGTACCTTGCAACCTGCTTACAGATTTCCCTCGGACAGCTCAGATATCATCCTGCTCTCTCCTCAGCCACCAGTCACAGTCAGTGCCAGTCATCAGCTCCAGCAACAAAACTACAGGACGTGCAAATCTTCCACAACTCCTCTGAGTTCTATTCATAGAAATATACTATGATCTACGCTCAGTGGTGCTGGTGCCAGTGATAATTTTAGAGGGAACTTGGCAGGTTTCTTCTGTCTCCTTTTTTGCACTATTTTAATACAGGTAATGTAAGGTCAGAGTCAAAACCTTGCTGAACAATTTCTCTATCACGTTACGCTGCAGACTTCTTGTTTTTAGAACTTACTCAGTGCTGTTTCTAAGCAATCCATTAGGAGACACACACGGTTGCTTTATATTGTGCATTGTTAAATTAAAAAAGAAGACAACTGTTTTGCAGAACTACATAGATAGGCCTTATGAATAATATTCTAGACTCTAGCTGATTTTTTGAAAATCATACAGAGAAATAATTCCTCTCAGAAGTCAGAGAATACACATGACACTCAAATGGGCATCTGAGATGTTGGGTCCCTTATCAACCCTATTATCAGTCTGCTTGTTTCCCTCATCTCAGCTTTCCAATCTGTTAAATAGAAATGAAGTTTCCCATCAGTCATATGAAGATGTTGAGGCCTGTGGATAGTCATGCTACTGCAGTCAGGTAAATTGTGATCAGAACTCATCTTGTAAAAGAGCCACTGCCAAGAAGCTTACTAATAATGACATATAAAATACTTATTATATTCTATATTTTCAATAAATACAAATCTAAACACTCTTATAGACTAAATCTAGATTTCTGAAAAGAGCTATGTTGATCTCTCCAAAGTCTGCCTTTCCTGGACACCAGGACTTGTTCGGTGACAGCTATTATTTTAGCCTGCATTCCACAACAACCACTAATTACAGACCATACTATTTTGAAACTGCAGATAAGAACTTTAAGCTTCTAAGAAAACCTGAGGAAAAGAGTACGAGTTTGGGGCTCCTCCATGGATTTGCCACAAGCCAAGCAGTCTGCAGTGGGATATATATGGAGCAGTCCAGGACACAGGCTGCAGTATGGGAGTGCCATGGTCTGCCCTGCCCAGTGCCCCTGGAGAGCTGTGTACATTGGAGACAGGTATTATGGTAAGTCAATAGACTGTAGGAAAGCCAGAATAGCAAACAAACAAAAATAAGAATCAGGAAGTAATAATTTAGGTCCTCTCTGGTTTCTTCATGGAATAAAACAGCACTATTCCAGAGGCAATCAATCAGGCACTTCTGACTTGGTTCGTTCAGCTGGAGCAGACAGTGCAGTCCTAAAGGCTGATGTGCAGGATAACAGCAGACTACCAAACCAGGCACATTTTTCCCTGCCAGTGCAGGTACAAAACTGGAAGGGATTTCAACAAAAACTGTGAGACGCTACCATCCATACTCAGGAAAATTTAAACAGTTTAAACCATTCCTAAAACACACTCACTTGCTGAGAGTAGAAACAATGGGTCACTTCTACCTGCATTTTGTTCTTGTATTATTGAAAGTTAGTGCTGCAAGCCAGCAGTGAGGAAGTAAGACCACAGCTTGGATCCAGCACTGACACCAGGAAGAAAACATAGGCCTTTATGGCTACCTTGGTTGCAAAATCTTACTTAATTCAGGTGAAATAGGGGACTGTGATGCTGCTGCACTTGTATCTGCTGCTTTCTGCTTGTTTGTAGCATATGTGTTGTAAAAGGTAGCATGAGAAGAAAGAAAAATCTTCAGAGCATGGTGAAAGATCTTGCTTCTTCAAGCCTACTTGATGAAAAATAAATTGTGTTAAAAACAAAATAGGTATGAACTTCTTACATGGAAAAAAAAAATTGACAGCTGCAATTCAAAAAGTCACAACTAAATGTTATCAGTTTGCAGAGAACTATTGAAATCAGGGTTACTAAGTGAATGTTTATATAAAGGAAATATCACTTAAAATGCTTCTTTGAATTACTGTATAATTTCATTATTTTGAAATTTTTCATTTTGTTTGGACTTGAAACATCAGAATTTAGTGGAGAGGAAAAAAAAAAAAGAATTTCCAAGGCCTGCTGGTGTTCTTTCTCCACAGCAATTTGGAAAATCTGTTCTCTTTCCTTTTTTCTTCTTTCGGCATTCACTTTTTTTTTTTTTTTTTTTTTTTTTTGAGAAAATTAATTCAGATCAAAACTTTTCTGCAGAAAAAACAAAACTTAAAAAAAAAAAAAACCTCTTAGAAAATAGATTTTTAAGACTTTTTTTCTGTATAAAAAAATTGTATTTACTACTAATAGGATTTTAATGGTGCCCAGCTTGTAAGAAAAGAAGTTACAATCATCTTGCCAATATGTACTACAAAGAATAAGAAAAAAAAAATGACAAAACCATATGTATAAAAACTACATTTTTTTAAACAAAGAATAGCTGCATTATTTGATCTTATGGATTGTTGCAGCTTGCCTCTTTAGGAGTTGCTGAATGACAACTTAATTTGCAAGTGGGAGAGCAAAGACTATAATGTGATAATTTATCTCCAAATGAAGGCAGAGCAGGAGCACGCACAGAATGAATCAGCCCCCTTCACAGACGGGTATTGAAAATAGTCTTTTAGTAAAAAGTATTTTAGTATTAAAAAAAAAAAAAAAAAAAAAAAAAGTAGCTCGCTGAAATAATTCCCCTTGTCCTCTTAATGGGCTTCTTTTTTACATGGGAAAGTAATATACCACTTTAAACATATTTGATAGGGCAGGACATGGGTTTATTTGAGAGGAGAAGGGGATATTTTAATATGCAAGTCTAATGGTGTATTGGGTTTTTAAGAATCAGGATGATCTATAATGTATCCTAAATTGAGACTACATATTGTGGTATTCAGAAACATGTTGTGTCTTGTTGAATTTTCTCTGTAATACAGAACAAGAACACAATAGCTTCAGTAAATCAAACTAAAATGAATGATTAAGTACCTGATTTAATACTGTGTATTAATTTCGGTTCAGATGGTCCTTGCTTTGTTGTATAATACAATTACACACAAGACTACATCATTTGCATGCTATAGCAAGGTGCATTATAAAAATTATCTTAAATTACGAAGAACTGAAAGGGAACGATTGTCAGGGTACAGTGCCCATATATCAAAGACAAGCCTTTAGCAAGGGGACTCCTTGAATCTTATTTAAGAGCATGTACTTTGTTGCCTTAGCAATTCTTCCTTTTTCCTAAAATCCAATGACAGTGGCATCCCTTCAAGGTTTCTAGAGGCCTAGCCATTACTGCTCCTCCTGTAAACCATCAGTAACCTCTTACTTAGCAAGTTTTACATTATCCTGCATCTATCTCAAAACTACAGATGTACTGTATCACATCTTTCCAAAGAATTCATAGCTAAAAGGGGAATTTCTTTCTAAATTATTGCTTTAAAGAACTGTAGATCTACCTGTCTCTCTTTGAGGCCCTGCTGTCTTTATTTAAGCGATTTTTCCACATCTCCAAGCTTGTATCTTGGTGGCTTGTTGCTCCTTGCTCCATCTGAAATCCGCAGCTGGCTTGGGAAGCAAGGTAAACAGCTCACTGGGAAACACACAGTGCATTAGTTATATTGGGTGTAAATAAAAACAAAAAGGCTGATTAGTGCATAGCTGACATTCTGAGAGCCACCTTACTGCACGGAGGTCAAGTCAGGTCTATGATGCTGCCTCCCTCAGTCCTGTGCTTCTGTGTATGACTGGCAGGAAAAAGGCAAGGTATCAAACACAGTAGCTATCAAGAAAAGCTTCAGTAAAGCTGACAGGAGGCCAATCTGTGGTTTTTCTAGCCAAGACCCTTTTGCTTGTGCAAAACACAGCTCTTTTAAGCACTATCTTGTCTTTCCCCAGTGCTAAGAAAGCCCATATATCAAAGCACCTTTTCTTCAAGAATGGAAAGGATCTTTCTGAAGCCTGAAGGTCTATTCAGGATCTCGAGGAACAGCCATTCAGCTTGGTAAGAACTGCTGCCATCCATCTGTCAGCTCAGCATGAGCCCTGAGATCTTCCTCCAGATACAATGGAAAAGCAAATGCATTGGCTTGTCAAGTCAAGAAGAGGAAGGACCTTACCAATCTATCCTGAGTGCACGGAAAATAAGTTAATGCATGTGTGCCTATGTCTGCGTGCAAGAGAAAAGTTTGAGTGAGTGTGCAGGATGGCAGCTGAGTGATGCACATTGGTACAAGCCATTGTGCATTGATAGATAATGGACAAATACTGTAGGGAAAGACATAAGGTGACTACAGGCATTCACTGATTGTCATGTCAGCCCACGTAAATCTTAATTATTTTGCTACTCAGTTATGAACTGTTTTATTCAGAGCTATACTGATCAGAAGTAAATTCATGTCCACTATAACTCTTCTCCCTCCATGCATAACCACCTCACTGTCCTCTCAGGAAAGTCATATTCCACAAGCATCACAGAAAGGAGAACAAATTTGCATTCATGACAATAAAGATTTTGTCACACAAGGGGAGAACACTGTTTTCATGTTTTCTAGTGTTCTCCTTCCTATGAACACAAACACATTAATATGAAAACAATGATGTCTTATCTCAACTGTTGACTGTTTTGTAATAGAGATGACAATCTTCTCCTGACCTCACAGATCATCAGCTTAAGCTCTGAAGCAAGAGGCCTCATTACCCTTGTAACTCTTTAGTAGGAAGGCTGCAAAACTTAAATGTTGTTCCTGACACCTAATCCCTTTTTAATCCTCCCAAAGGGCTTACTTCAGCAATTTCCATGGCAGTGATTCCACCACTGATTAGTTGCACACTGCATAGAATTTCTTCCTCTCTGCCTTGCAGACAATGTCTGCTTGCAGACATTGATTCTCACTTGCTGCTCACCAATTTACAAACAGGGGGAGGAAGGTGTCTGATTTGTGGAGATCTCCTGATCCTACTGTGTTCAATAGGCTCAGCACCCCGTAGCTCCTATCTGTAAATCAGCCTCTAAGTGGAATGTCCATTGCTCTATAAAATATTAAAAGCCTGTAATTAGAGCATAAATTGTAAGAAATGCAACAGTTTCTCCAATCAGATAGCATACACTTTTAGAATTCATCCGCAACTATTCATAGACAGACACACTTAGATGTCTCTTGCATTCTCTATGTATGGATCTGTGTTTGTGTAATGACAATTATTAAAGAAATAATATCTAGTAGTGGATTCTAAAGAGTCTATTTCATGGAAGCAGCTACATCCCTATAAGGAAACAGCCAATTTGACTAACAGAAAACTCTTTCTCATTAGCTTGTTTTCAACTGTTTTTGCTAGAGAAATTGTGTTTGTTCTCATCAACGTTACTTTGAAATGAGACTAAAGGGAAAGAAGCTGGCTGGCACAGAAACTCTTACACTCTACACCAAGTCTTCACAGCACAAACTTCAAAAAGAATCTGCACTGATAAGAGTCAGCAGTTGAGTTGAATGATTTCCTAGAGATGTCAAATGTCCAAAATAACAAATTTAAACACTGTGCTTCAAAAATATTTAAGACCCACACACCATTAAAAACATGTGATGAATTTGATCTTAACACGGGTTTTTAATAAGGCTTATTCCACATAACTTTTGCCTAAGTTGAACCTTATTTTGCTACTTGTTAACCTCTCCATTACATAATTATCTGTGCTAGTACTCATTGCATCTTAATAACTTAATAACACCTGTGAATTCAGTCAGCATGATACCTTTCCACTCCCACATCTCTAATAAAAATGTTATATGAGTCTATATCCAGCAAAGATCCTTGTATCATGCTTCTTGAAACCTCCTACACTGTAATTTCATGACATTTCAGAAAAAGGCTGCATGCTTCTCTTTACTGCGTATGGAAAACCAGACTGAAGATACATGTGAGTAAATACATTAACTGACCCATATTAGGGAGGGAAGAAACAGAAGAGTTAGAACCAGTTTCCTTTCTTTTTCTGACTTATATAAATAAGCCTGTTCTTATTTATATGCATTTTTCAGCCCTAGTTTTCTTGTACTCAGTTTCCAATAAACTCACCAGCAATACTTTAGACTCTTTGTTTCTCTTATGTTTATACATTAATCATTTTATGTGACAATGGGAAATATCTGAGCAACAACAAAAGCAGACTGTAAAGCAACTATGGTAAGCATAAAAGACCAAATTCTAACCCAGTTATGTTAATGAGCTGGTTATTTCTGTTCTGCTGGACTCTCTTTGAGTTCAGCACGCTAACTAGAGACTTCAGTAGGAGAATAAATGGTAGAAAGTTTCTCTTGGTTCATGTGAGCCTCTATGAGCATATGTACAAGACACTTAGCAATTAAGAATGATGCTGGAAAGAACTGGCAACACCTCAAAAGTCTTGTGTGAGTACTGCTGTCCAAAGGCAGGGAGCAGGCTCCATCTCTGATGGCATAACTCCTGGGAATTGAATGGCTCAAAGCTGCTCTCTTTCTCTGAGAGTCTCTAAGGAAAATGTTAGGTGAACATGACCTGCCTTCCCAGGGATGTGCCTGTCCCTCTGGGGAGCCAGGGATCTGTCTGAGGGAAGGAAGCCACCCTGTGTGTCCCAGCAGGGGGGACTGCATCCCCCCTCCTAAACAGTGAGCTAAAATCCATCAGTCATTTTAAATGTGTCATACACAGAGCTCTAGTCTATAGCATTTGAATAAGCAGCGTGATACTAGTTTTGTATTATTTTTCTTTCATCTACCAAATAGTCTCTCTTACGCAGCCCAATACTACAGTAATGGGCTCTGGATAATGACTTAAACAGAGTTAGTCTTTAACCATACTGCGGTGTTTGTCCTTACAACACAACAGCACTGTGGCATTTTACAGCAAAATATGAGAGAACAAGTGATAATGAACAAATATGGTTGCATCATGTTGGGAAACAATAGGCTAAGTGCCAATTTTCAGGCACTTCTAAGTGATATCCTTGTGTTTATACTATTAGTTCAACCAACATTACTCTGCTTCATACTAAAATAATAACAAGAACAGAACCGTTTGTTCAGCCTGACTGCTGGAAAAGGAAAACGACGTTGTGTGTAGAACTGCAGGAAATTATGTTGACTGATAACAAATATAATTATTTCCGAATTATTATGATTGTGTCACAATCATTCCAGGAATGCAAAAGATTTTTTTTTTCCACTCCTCCATTCCCTCACCCCACCCCTCCCCCCCTCACCCCCATCCAAAATAACTCCTTATCTGCCCTCTTTGTTCTTACCTTCTGCAGCAGTTGCAACATTGGCATGGTGCCCCAGCACATGAAAGCTATAGTATTGTGGATTATCAGAGTTTTGCCTGGAATAAGATGGATGCAGAAATACTCCGTTTAACAAAGGCCCTGCTTTATCTTTGCCCAGACTTCTCTCTCTTGCTCTTTGAAGCCTCAGTTGGGTATATTGTGTCACAGGGTGGCATAAAGAGCAGCTAATTTCTAAGAGGGCTCACAGGCTGCAAAACAGTTTGTTCTTCAGAAACAATATGCATCAAACAGAAAATACATCAGATGTCATTGTGAAAAGGTTAGCAATTAGGGGCTGAGGTGCTGGTTGGCAATAAGAAACAGTGGATAAAATGGATTCTAGCAGGAATGGGGATGAAAAAGAAGCCATGATTGAAGAAGGCCCCCAAATAGGTAAGATATTGAAGAATATTAAAGTTAATGCGGTACATTATAGAGCAACTGAAGAAAAAGGAGATGGATTGTGAAAATTAGACCTAGATGAAGAGAAAAGTAATGAAAAAAGTACTAAATTAGAATTGATTGACAACAGCCTGTTAAGTAATATTGAAAAAAGTTAACTGAAATAGGGAAATAGTCCAGCAGCTGGATTCTGGTTTAGCATGAATTACCCATGGGAAACCATTTGGATGAGAAGAAAGCATCACCTGAGGCTACTCTGGCTCTGTCCATGGGGAGAAGGTGGCAGCTTCAGCTGCTAAAGCCCAGAATGGAAAAAGCCCCCAGCCTGCTGCTCTCATATTATCTTTCAGGAGCACCTGGACTTGCCAGCAGACTCTGTGACACATCGAAAGATGAAAAAGTATCCAAAAAACTGTTGATAAACTTTTGATAATGTTCATTTGCAGCAGCTAAGTGGCTAAGAATAGGACAGGTTTACAGAGAATAATTACTGAGTATGTCAAAGCTGAACACGGGCTTCAGTACAGAAAAGATCATTAGTCAGTAGCAGAGGCCAATGTCGCGTGAAGTGACAGTTCTAGTGGTCCCTAGCCACACTTTTGTTGGGCTACGAGCCATGAAAGCAGGGTTATGGCAGGCAGAGGTGTGTGTGTAACTGCCCTGCTGTGTGAGGCTGGCAGTCGGCTGCTGGCACCATGGCTGGTCACTCAGAACAAGTCTTTGTGAAAGAGGCAGTCATGACTGTCTGCTGTGCACAATGTGCGCAGTCACATCTCATCAGAGGTGTCTAATGTCCTAATGATGTCTGCAGATCTTATTGACTGTGCACAAGTGTAAAGACTGTTTCAGACAAAGGAACTTTGTCCCAAGTGCTGCTCTGGGCTGAACCAGATGAGGGCCACGAAGATGATCAGGGGACTGGAGCACCTCCCCTATGAAGACAGGCCGAGGGAGCTGGGCTCGTTCAGCCTAGAGAAAAGAAGGCTGCGGGGTGACCTCATTGCAGCCTTTCAGTACCTAAAGGGAGCCTACAAACAGGAGGGGAATCAACTCTTTGAAAGGGTAGATAACTGCAGGACAAGGGGAAATGGTTTTAAGTTGAGGGAAAGGAGATTTAGGTTAGACATCAGGGGGAAGTTCTTTACAGAGAGAATGGTGAGGTGCTGGAACAGGCTGCCCAGAGAGGTTGTGGATGCCCCGTCCCTGGAAGTGTTCAAGGCCAGATTGGATGGGGCCCTGGGCAGCCTGGTCTAGCATTAAATGAGGAGGTTGGTGGCCCTGCATGTGGCAGGGGGGTTGGAGCTTCATGATCCTTGAGGTCCCTTCCAACCCTGGCCATTCTGTGATTCTGTGATAATTGTAACAGAAGTTTGTTGTTTTGAAAATGTTGATCTCAAGCACCCAGGTGTCACATCTATGGCTTTTCTCTTACTGCCAGAGTTTAGAAGCCCTGGATCATAGCAGCAGCTCCTAATTGGGCTTTTCAACATAGCACATCTTTGCTTGAGGAAATCCAGCAAAAGAGGACTATTAGACAAAGCATGAGGCACAAGTCCAGCCAACTACTCGAGACTTTGTGTGGAAGCATTACTTGCTAGACCAGCCTAGAAACTTGTAACATTGCTTCATAAGAGCCAGCCCAGAAAACTTAGAACTCCTCTCTCACACCCATCAGACTGCTATGTGGAAGGGAAGCAAATGCAGTCTGATATTCCCTGTCATGCAGCACACACATTGGCAGGGTAACATAGACATCTAAATGGCTTTCCTGCACAAACCCATGAGGTTTTTGACCAGGTTCCTCATTCATTCCTCCATCTGTATTGTTTCTGCTTGAAATGCCCTGGCAACTCC
Organism: Phasianus colchicus; assembly: GCF_987193195.1. NCBI lineage: Eukaryota > Metazoa > Chordata > Aves > Galliformes > Phasianidae > Phasianus > Phasianus colchicus. The sequence goes on along the minus strand of NC_143439.1, from coordinate 55,603,901 downwards.
TGCTTTATCTATCATCACAAGAATTCGTGGCAGGACTACCATTTTTCTCCCTGGCTTCATAACAGAGTGAGACCTACACTACTGCCCACAATTTTCTCTGTCATTCTGATGTTTAGGATATGTTTTAGAATATAGAGATCTTGCAGTACACGAGATGAACCCGGGATCTATAGTATATATGTGCTGTTAGAAGGTAAATAATACAAAATATTCTCGAACAAGTAAATTGTTTTCCCCAGCAAGTGATATATTAAAACTACTTTGGCTGCAATCTGTCAGAAAAGAAATTATCATAGGGTCTTTTGTAAGGAAACTGTTTATAAGAAGCATTCGAGGAGACGGGTCATGAAGTCCTCAAATAACATTGTCTTAAAACAATGAAAATGGTTAAGAAATTTGAGACAACCAAAATCTGGAAGTTTACCTTGGTAGATAAACTACTGTTACTAGCTACATATTAAGCCAGCTAATGTTTAATTTCACTAACCTTGAGTAAAGGCCTGTGAAAGAGGTACAATCAAAAGTAGAGATAAGGAAAAATGTAAAAAGATAATCAAGGAGGAGGGCTAGTGGAGGATTTTGTCTGCTAAAAAAAATAAGTTATTCTTAACATGGAGAATCAGACATAAAAGAAAGGATACTGGAAAACGCTGAAGATGAGAGATCTGAGCTTTACAAACGTATTACCCAAAAGAACTCATTAATATATATTTAAATATAAATATACATACACATATATGCATTTTGCAGAGATGTGAAAAGCTTAATATCTTGAATCATATTCTAATCGCACTTTCCCTTTCTGAGATATGTATGCCTTGATGTTGGCAATGGGATTACACTATTTTTGTTCTATTTATCTATACTGCATAAAACTATGTTAGATATATAGTATGTTATATCCAAAGCTTTGATACACAGGAACACTTCCTCTTTTAAATTATTATCATTCCTTTTTATTCATCCGGAGACTCATCACAGCTACCTGCCTCTGAGAGACTAGATTTACGCCTAGCATCTTTATGCTTTACACTGATGTCACAGGCAATTCAAAGGGACTAAAGTGGCCATCTGCCTGTAAGCACCTGACAATAGGTTGTTGTAAAGAGCAGAGAACAGAAAGAAACATTCTAGACTCCATCAAAGCAGCAAAGTACAGTAGTGCAAAGAGCCTTCTCCAGGCTGGAACTGCATTGCTGGCTACTAGCAAAAACTCTGATCTATAAGAACAGCACAAGCATAAGCACATAAGCAGTTAAACTTGGGGTTTTATTTACTTTGATTGTTTGGGTTTCTTACAGGTGAGTTTTAACCTTAGTTGACTCTTCGATCTGGTTCAAGACCTAGCATAGGCATATATGCTGACAGTGGAACAGGGAGAGGGCATGGAGTGGGAATGAGCTGCCCAAAGAGGCACATCTTTCACTGACTTTCCTGGTTCCAACAGCATGGGAAATCCTGGCCTCGGAAGCAGCTGGCATCTGGGTGCACTGTGCAGAGAGGCTACAAGAAATAATTTCTGTTCTTATATTGCTGCATAGAACCAGAGCACATTCTGCCATATGCACGTATCAGAGCATTATAAATAATGCATTCTTCAAATCTTGTTACCAAACAAACATGCCATTGTTAAGACACCCTGCCAGCATCTCTATGTTGTTACTACTAAAAATATTCCTTGGACCTTAAAGTTTCATCTATCAGCCTTACAAAGCAAAAGGTAAAGATATCAGACAACTAGTTAGGAACAAAATTTCAGTGGAAACTTCAGGATAAAACACACTTAAGCAATTTATTCGTTCAAATTTTCCTTTTCTTGTATTTCAGTGTGTTTCACTATTAGCTCACTGGCTGATAATAACTTCCCATGTGCTCATTGGAAGATGGATGTGTTTTATTTGCCTGTTTAAGTCCCAGAAATCTTCCCTATTTCAACCACATATGAAGATAAAATATATTGGTTGGTGAGGTATGAATAGGTTGTAGGGAGGGCACAATCTGCCTGGATGAGACATTTACTCTTTTCATAAGGGGATATATCCAGAATCTTCCAAGTTTCCATAGGTGCTTAGCTTTAATGAAGACAGATATTTCAATTTCTCCAAGTTTTAAGGAAGGAAAAATAGAAGTATTATGGTTAAAGGTCCTTTCTGGCATTTGTGTATTAGTTTTGGACAAAATCCTTAAGTATTTTCTTAGAGCTAAATCATCATAAATGGATATGCTTGCTGAGGAAAAAAAAACTAAAAAGCCTATTTAAATAGAACATAGGCCACAGAGGACACAGGGAGCAAGGGCAAGGAGTAAAGGAAGGAGACTCGTCATTCTTACGCTCTTGAATGCACTACACCGTGTGATGCCTTGGGGCAGTCCCCACAAAAACTCTGGCAGCATCCATTTCCATGCGAGGAACTGGGGGAGCCACAGAGGAGTCCCCCCCTTTCTCACTGCCATCTCTACGGCTGTACAAGGTCTCATTCTCTGGTGTGCATAAATAACAGCGATTTAAACATGGCCCTATGCTACTTTCAGGGCTTATTTTCCCAGATCATTCACAGCTGCTTTGCTGCTGTTTATTTGTACTGTGGCAGTGCCTCTTTTCCTAAGGTATTCGTATGGTCTTTGTCATTGCTATGCTCAAGTTTCTCCCAGTCTCAGATGTGTTTATTCACACAACGGTGCTATGAGAGCAGTGCTATTACCCCATCTTGGAGCAAGGAAGCCAGGACATGGGGCCATCAGGGTCTAGACAAAGGCAAGCAAACATCTGACTTTCACTGATAGCAGTGATGTTTAGATATCGAAATAGAACTAAAATGTCCACACCTAAAGAGGCATTTCTGCTTCACTTGGGAGACGATGGGGCAAGAATTCAACCCAGCTCTCACTGCCTTTATGCTACTCTACCATCTCAGGGACACTTCTTTTCTACGAGGAACGTACATGGTGAAACTGCATACTAACAAAGATGCTACTCACCCTGAAGTATAAATATTGTGGTTCCTTATTGCTATGTAAGTGATTTTTCAGAGATGAAAGTGGAATAACTCTAAGGTAGAAAAATAACTATGGAGTTAGAAGTTAATATCTCTTCTCACTGCCTCAGAAATGTGTTTCTAAGGTTCCGCCTCCTAGAGGCACACTCTTCCCCAGGTGTGTTCCTAGTTGGAAAGTCACACCTGAGTAAAGGAGTTTTCCTGGGGGTTTTCCTGCTCAGGATAGTCTGTGATACTGATTTTTTCCTGCCTAATGATTGCAGCATTTGGTCTTTTAATTGGTTGCTGTATATTAATTGGATCTGAACAGCTAAGGTATTTATTTTGTAAAGCAGTTCTGAATGATGAATAACCTACAATTTTTCATAAGGAGTTTCACTATACAGTCTGAAAGGGAATGCAGGTTTATACAATAAATACAACTGCTCCAAAAGGGATCAGATTTATCTTAGCAACTGGCAAAGTCTTTCTAGGATTCATCCCCAGCCCCAGCCTATCTGTCAGTGTATCTTTCTTCAAAGTCCAAAATGCAATAAAGCTTACTCTTTTATAAATTATAAAAGTTTTGTCTGATACATGAGGAATTCCTTCAAGTGAGAGGTTTTATCTCTTAATGGATCACATTAACAACGGTAATATTAATAATTTAACTTTTATCTTAATCGGGATTGTATCCAAATTATTAGACGTGTCCTTGAGTATAAATGAGCAAGGGCAATTCAGGGTGGTAAGTTTAGCACTAGAACCGAATAAATAAATAAAGAAAAATCTTACCAAAAACCGGCTGAATCTCAACAATTGCCGAGCCAGCAGGATAACTGGAATCGTCGCGAGTTCACCCTTTATGGCCCAGGAAAAATACATTGTTAAGCAATTTTGTTGTTTCTACCAGCAGACCTTGAAGTGGAAATTAACGAGTGGTGGTATTCTCTCACACCCAATCCCCTGTACATTTGCATTCATTTGCATTTGAATGCCCAGCTAATTGTTTTGAAGTAACAATTAAGAGAACAATAGAGGAAAGAAAAGGGACTCCAGGCAGCAACTGACACCTGGGAGTCTGTATTAAGGAAAGCTTTTACATATTTGAATTAAAAATAGACAATGGAACAGAAACAGGCAGGCATAAAATTCATTACAGAGAGAAAGTAGCACACCACATCCGTGCGCGCTATCACGCTACAGAATATGTTTCCCACTCGTGCAGTCAAGAGACTTACAATGTACTGGATGGTAAAGGAGGTTTCTCCTTTTTGTGTGTGTTTTAGAAAAAGGTTGCTTTCTCACATTCCCTGAGTGCCTAAACTAAAGAGTTGGAGTTCAGAAGGGATGGAGGATTTTGCCAATTCGGCCTAAGTTTCAAAGTGGATTAGCTTTCCCAGAAAAGTTCTGGTATGCACGGATGCAGCAGTGCCTCTCAACATTTTGGTTCTGGTTAGAACTGCATCTATCAGAATATGGTAATAGAGGTACTGATTTCTGTTGTAACACCATAGGTGCCATCTGTAATCTCTATTCCGGCTGCATATGCATTGGGGTCCAATTATCAGACTGCTCATGCAGTGTATTTTGTTAGACCTTCTCCTCCCTTTCGCTAATGATGATGTAATTCTTTTTATCCGGAGCAATTGCTGTTAACTACATGACTGGCAAAAGCTCCGGCTCTGCTGTCCCCTCCCACGAGGAGAAGCCAGGGGTTGGAAAGTAGGCTAAAAAAAGTGCAGGAAGCAGTTTCACTTCTGAATAGTAACCTCTACTACTAAAGCAATTCACTGACTCGAAATTAGTCTCCACTGTGGGTTTGCTGTAGAAAAAAAAAGGTGATCAGTATAGGGGCAGCTTCCACAAAGCAGTGCAGTGTCACCTCAACCTCCTTCAAAAACATTTGCTTTCATGGAGTTCAGAGAAGGGAAATTGTATACTGTGTACAATATGGGTTTGTTTGTTTGTTTAAAGGGAAAAAAGGTTCACTGAGAAAACAAAGAATCGTGACCTATTCCTGATCCAGGAGGGACCATAATCTGCAGCGAATGCCTGGGAGATACTCCTAGTACAAAGATGAAAAGTGTAATATGACCATAAATTGCATTTCCTGAAATGCAAAATGACTAGCCCTGGGACAGTTATGAACTAGTTCACATGGTGCCAATAATAGCATTGTGATTCTCTGCTGCTCATGGTGGCAAAATACCCCAATATGCACCTTGCATACTGGGTCTCATTATCTAGAGTAATCAAAACTTATTCTCTTGCAATTAACTTATTTTAAATAGAATACAGTAAAATACAGGACCAGGTTATCTCTCATTTTCATTGTCCTTCCCTGGCTATCTGTAACTTCTATTTTGATAAACAAGACTGGGATGTAAGCAAATTGTACCACTGTATATGTCCACAACAGTTAAGGCATGTGAATATAGAGTATTATATTTGAAGACATGCCTAATCATGAGGTACAATACTCATAACATATTCTTCAATATTGTCATTTTCAAGTTGTCTGAATAGCTGGAAAAAAAAAAAAAAAAAAAAAAAAAAAACAGAAATGTAGTATATATATATGACTGCAATGGTCTTTTTTTTACTTCATCACAAAGATAAGTAAGATAGACCCATAGAAAGATGGATAAAACTTTCACTATAAAAGACTTGAAAATACAGAATAATCCACCTTTACATTATTTGCTGAAATGCTGTATAGTAAGGCACTTCTTTCTCTTCCTATTATTTTACTTTTCCTGTTTTTCTATTCTTTTCATGTACTTCTAATACATTAAATAGAATGTTATGGATTGAAAAATAAAAGTCTCTGTTATGGATGAATTATTTTTTTCCATCAAGTTGTCTGAAGGTTAGACAGTCAACACCTACAAATTACACAGATATGTCATATTCCTAAATGAATTGTATTATGCTGGCACACCTATGAATTCTAAAACAGATCTGTCACAAATCTCAGTATAAAATGCACCCCTTTAATTTGTCTGGGAATATACAGAATACAAAAATATTCAGGCTCTCTAAAAAGCAACAACATGTTGTGGGTGATGTTCTTTATCAATTAGTTGTATTTGGTCTCCATTATTTATCACTGACTAATCAACAACTCCTTAAAAATATGGAAATCATTGAATAACAGTGCATTGGTGACATTATTTTACTACTTTCGTATCAAAAGCCATCCACATGTGTGCTGTATGAAAACAGGAGTGAGGGAGGAGACCTGCAAGAGCTCAGAGTCTACTGTCTGGATTGAAGGCAACTGTTACTTCAGAATGTAACATGATGATGAATGCTTTCAAAAGGTCCCTGTAAAATATAATCCCCTATCAATTTCAATGAACAAGACTGTAGAGAGTAGAAAATTAGTTCCCATTTTATGTCAGCAACAAATAAGAATGCATTGCACAAGAAAACCAATTCTGAAACTGTTGATTAAGGAGTCAAGGCATTTGGTGCAGCGCTGATCTGCCTTGAATGCAGTGGGGACAAAGGGAAGAGATTAATTGAGTATTCTGGGTATTTTTCTCCCAGAAACCTGGTGAAAGCAATGGTGGGAAAGGTTAGTGCCAACACCAAGGACATTCATGCTGGGACTGATTTATCTGAGGAAAGACAGAAGAAATCTGAGGTGTGACAACTTGTGATCTCAGCCACTTCTTCCGACACTATGAGAGATAAGATAAAGATTGGATTGAAAAAAAAAAGGGGGGGGGGGTGGGGGCGGGGGGGAGGAGGTTCAAAAGAAGGTTATTTCCTGAGACAAATGGGTAGTGGAACAGTTAGACACAGTGTTAAGGATGTTTGGAGGAGGGAAATTGTACAAGTTGAGAAAGACCGTTGCTTAGGCCGGGTAGGAGAAATGTTAAATACAGATAAAACTGTTGCTCAGCATCTAACACAGCTAGGCCAAAAACCTTCGGGCACTACCATATCACAAATATTAATTTTAAACACATGCCATTATAATTGGAGTTTCTTCAAATACATATGTAGCTCATCTCAAAAGTATTGCTTCCTATTTGTTTTGATGCAAACTACTACAGATACAAAGAACACAATAACACTGTTTGATAGAGCATATTCTCAGCTACAAAGCACTTTTTCAAAACAGTCACCACCACAAGCTATGCATTTTCACTAGCATAAACCAGAGCCTCCTTGCCACATTCATAAAATTTGCAACAGTGGAGGTGACCCGTTGTCACAGTCACCACTGCTGAAATACACCACCCACTGCCTCACTGTGCTCACATCCATTCTTTGGTCTCCATAAACGTTCAGCAAGCATCAGTGAATATCAGCGTGTGCCATTTTTTCCACATGGAGTAATTCAGTGACACACCTTGGCTTCATACGCACTTTCATGTCAGATACCACTTTGTCAGACTGCCCCTCTGCTGCCATCTGTAACACGGCAACAAAACCTAATGGAATATTTCTGGGAAGATTCCACCTCTGCTGCTGTACCACCAGCATCCACCTCTGATGTTGTGGGCCAACATCATAAAGTAGGAGGCATTACTTTCAGAGCAGCCAATGTATTTATTTGAAGGCAGTATATATTTATTCGTTCTTTTTAAGCCATTTTAAACTTATTAATTTAGTATATGTCATACTACGAAGTGCACTATTATTTCCTACTTACTACTGAAAGCTTAACTTACATTGTCATAAGTTGTAATTTTGTGGTGGGCTAAGTGAAAAGTGAATTCTATTTTCAACGTTAAGCTCCAATGACAGTACAGTATTAAAATAATTAGAAAGTATACATGAAAGCTGAGATAAAATGATACCCAGTAGGCCAGTGCTAATGCATATGGTAGTATAGTAGAAATACATAAAGAAAGATTATACACTAGATAGTCCAAAGAGATTCTAGTCAATCTACCATGAACAAGAATCATAATTGCCATAAACCATAGCAAAATGTGCACCTAGCCAGAGGTCACTTCATAGCACGGAGAGGACAAACATAATGAAGTGTGGTCAAATCGTAGAACCCGCCCTGAAGGGCTTCAATTAGGGCACTGCTAATTCCTTAATCTTTAACTGTGCATGTGTAAGGTGTTTTCTCTGCCAAGACAATTCAAAGTTGCATTTTCTTCTGTGTGAATGTGTGAATCAATATTAGTGATTGAATAAGACAAGCTCATCTGTTCACTCTGTCTTGAAACATGACTTATGTGGTGAGACTGCATCTAGTGGGAAGGCAACTGAAATACTTATAGCCAAATGAGTGAGAGCTTGCCAAACAGGTTTTCTGATCTGTAACAAAAGCATCTGGACAAGTGTTAGCGCTAAAATTGTCATTTAGTTTGAGATCAAAGAGGTCTGCATTTACCATAGCTTCTGCTGTTTTGTTTGCCTCGACTGAGTTGTTAAGTGAAAATTGGCTATGTCCATATGCCTTCTTGTTGCGAGCCATGGAAGTAACAGTTTCATGTTTTAAGAGAAACATTTCTAGACACCTGCAGGTTGCTGCTTACATATTTCAAGGAGAAAGGAGACTATAATGTGAGGCTTGGAGACAGTGTTTTTTGTGTCAGTGTTTATGAGGCCAATATTTCCTGCTCTTATCCAAGCTGATTTCTATTCAGCACTGTTTATTCCAGTCGTGCCTGTTCTACAGACAAAAATGCAACCTGGCAAAGCGAAGGTTCAGTCAGCCTCTGGATTAACCCTGCAACCACTTCTGGTTCTTAGATTTCATGGTTATTTCCTCTTGGTAGATGGATGCTGCTCACATTTTACTTTGATAAGTCCAGTATGTGCCCCAAGTTACATGGAGAGAGAGAGCATGGAGGCATTCCCCCTAAACCAAGATAAAGGAGAGTTGAAGTCAGAAACCAAGACTATATGGGCTAGAGAAGAGTTACAGACCTTCATTAGATGTGGTATTAGCACAGTATATGAAATAATATTTGTTGACATTTATCTGTCCATTTCATTTACATCTGTAAGGTCATCTGCTTGAATCTCAGCATGTGGAAGAATCTGTTCTCTGAAAGCAATCTCTCTGCCACTGGTGCTGCTGTAGTTTTTTCTTTCTTTCTTTCTTTCTTTCTCTCTTTCTTTTTCTTTTTTTTTTCTTTTTTTTCTTTTTTTTTTTTTTTTTGCATAGAAAAGAAGACATGACTGATGATTGTGAATTAAATGTAACCCAGTGAGCTGTCAGTGACAGATATGCATTACGTGCACTAGTACTAGTCCAGATGTCATTGCTGCATTCTAGTATTCTCCCTTCAGCAGCTTACAGCCCATAATTAAGGTTTAACTCACTTTTTAATGCTTTCAGATCTCAAAGACCCACTTTATTACAGCTAGTTATTTGAAAAGAAAGAGGGTGCACTGACATGTTCACAAGTATGTAAGAATTTTGGAAAAACGCTATTTCTTAAACAAATGGAAACTGTAATTTTGACGAGTATCACAAAAAAAAAGGAAAAGAGTGTCATGTCCTAAGACATGATAGATTGTCATTTGTTTTGTTTTCAAAATGTTTATGTGAGAAAAATCTAAGAGTAATCTATAGCCGCAAGCACTATCGTGGCTGCATCTTTAGCAGTTTCTTTTTCACTTTTTTCTTTATCCAGTTTCTTGATTCTATAGCTTTAACCCCTTTGTTTCCCAGATTGCATGCAAAGTTTTAACAACATGACTCCCACTGACTTTAATGAATCTTGATGCTGAAGATTATGTAGTTGACTGATGGCTGTAGTCTACATGTACGGTATGCAGTCACAGATCATTACACAGTCTTGTCTCTCTCGTGAGCTATAAGCAGTAGCTGTAGTCTCTAGGCAATCAACTTAATTTGCAATGGGTTTAACACAAAATATCTTGAAATTTTAAGGAAGCATAAAGCTTCCTCACCCCGTGCTGAAAGGAGAAACTTCACTTGTTACTCTGATCAGAGCAGTCCTACCTCACTCTAAGAAAACTGTACTTCTTGTCTGCTTTTTATCTAAGACAAGAGCTGAATCTTTTGCAAATCGAACTCCTTAGGTCACAACAAATTTCTCTTTCTGTACTTGCATGCTGGCATTTGCCTGGTAAAGTGATTTGAAATCTAATGCAGTTTTACACTTAAGAAAAAATGTGTTTGAGCTGTGTGGTCCTGCCAAATGTGGATTTGAAACCGGTGTCAGTGCTTTGTCTGCCTGCCTCCACTGTCACCTTGGAGAAGAATAGAGAAGCAACAGGTATATCTGGAAAGCAACTGAGTTCTCAGTCAGACAAAGAAGGCCTGGCAAATGTGACTCTCCTGGGGCTTTGGGAGAGTGCCACAAAAAAATGATGATCCCTCTTTTTCTCTTTCCTTCACGTGGCCTAAATTTTTCTGCCATGGTTTTGAAAAGAAAGTCTGGCTGGCAGCAACACTGTTCTCCTATCTTCTTTGTTCTCCAAGGAAACAGCTTGGATAGGAGAGGCAAAGTTTCAAGTAAAGAAGTAGTGCTGCAGTCATTTAGGGTTGGTGCATTAAATGCATAGGATGAAACCAGAAAAAGTGTCCTCATTGACATTGCTATGTGACTTCAGTAAAAGAACGTGCAGATTTGTACAGTGTCATTGGATTAGAATGGAGAATTGAATTTTTTAATTTGCCTTTCATTTTGTCCAACTTTTCTTAAATAATTCTTTATCATTCTTTAAATTACAGTTGAAGTCTTTTACGTTTGACTCAGCCTACTCTCAAATTAGCTTCAGCACTAGAAATGAAACTGTGGAGTGTGTTTTACTTGCAAGGTAACATTAATTTATTTGATTTTTAAATAACTGGCGTAAAGAAGTTAGCAAATCAGTGCTGCTATTGCTTCTAATGAATAATAGTGAGAAGTATGTTTCTGTCATATGAAAGAGAAAGATCTGTTACTTGGACATCTCTGAAAGCTGTTGCAAGAAGGATGTAGCTTTGGATTCAGCCAATGGAATTCTACTAAATATTGCCCAAAATTAACTTACTGGCTATAACATAAAAATTTGCATAAGAGAAATAATGAGCTTTTTAAAAAAGTCCTTGTAGTTCATAATATAAAAGGTAGTAAATATATATGTGGTCATATCCTTAATGCACATAAAATGCTAATTCATTTGCTTTGCAGACAAACGATGTGTTAATGATCATAATAAGCTGCTAATGAGAATGTGATTAAACTCTGTTAATGTAAGTAGTATTATGTAGTTAATTGGATGCTGTTTAGTCATGAACAAACATCTAGGTATATGCATGCAAAAAAAAAAAAAAAAAGTATCGGTAGGCATGTACGGGTATGGTGTATATATGTCCAGCCTTATCACATTTCAAACCATTCTTCAGTCACAAGAGTGCAAAACATCTCCCAGTGATAGGCAAGTTCAGTTCTACACACACATAAACACATACTTTAAAAACTGGAAATGATGCAGAGTACAAGGAACTGAAGTTCACACAGGAAGCCTGTGATGGAGCAGCAAATTGAAGCTAACTCTCCTGGATCTCTTGCTGAAGTTCTGATCTTCTTTAAAACCTTTCAGACTACTAAACGTTCAGAATTTTTCATGAAATTGTAATATTTCTTAATCTACAAATTACTCGCACAGTGAATAAAATTCTTACGAATAAGTAGTGATTGAGATTATCACTGGCGTGAGATTGATCAGAAAATGAATCAGACTGTTTTATACAATACTCTGGATATCAAGGAACTTCCCTAGATTGCTCTTCAGGGGGAAAAAAAAAGGAAAAAAAAAAAAAAAGGAAAAAAGAAAGAAAGAAACAAACAAACAAAAAACAAAAAACAACAAGACAACCTCGACTTTAAGATTGTCTGGAAAATCTTTCTGTTAAGTTGGTTTAAATGTATGCTTTGGTCAACATACTTGCTTCCAGAACTGCTCTTCTGGCATCACCTCTTCTTCATCTTTTGTCTCTGGAGCCTCACAGATGTGCTCCAGTCATTTGGCTGCTTTTAGCATTGCCTTTCTATAAGTGTTATCTAATGTCTACATAGAAGGCTACCTTGTGCTTGAAAGCAGCCTTTTGCTATGAGAATTAGAGCCAGACCTCCTCTTAAAATCTGATATGTCACTTAGAATCATAAAATCATAGCATCATTATGGTTGGAAAAGACCTCTAAGACCATCTAGTCAAACCATCCACCTACCACCAATATTGCCAACTAAACCTTGTCTCTAAGTACTACATCTACCATTTCCTTAAACACCTCCAGGGACGGTGACTTCACCACCTCTCTGGACTGCCTGTTCCAATGCCCAACCAATCTTCCTGAGAAGAAATTCTTCATAATTTCCAATCTGAACCTCTCATGGTACAACTTGAGGCCATTCCCTCTCGTCTTATCATACAGAATGTGTCTGTCAGGTCTCTGTTACAGGGTGCTTTGCAAAAGGGCACTTCACCTCCTCCTGAGCTATCAAGTTGTAGCTCTAGCTGTTGCATAAATACCTTAGCACCTTCAGCCTGATGATCAGTTATAATTTTACTTACTCTTTCAAATACCCATTCCAGGTTTTCTGACAAGTCCCATGTTTCGTCATTGCAGGCTGCCTCAAGAGATATCTGAAGGGCAAGTGAAGAATCTGAAAAAATACTAAAAAATGAGACAATTTCATTTTCTTGTTTGCCAGCCTGAGTATTATCTCAGTTTCATAGTTCTCACAACTCTTACAAAGATAATCAGGAAACATATGGTATAAGGCAAACTCAGCTCTTCTCAGACCTAGTCTGTCTGTTTGTTGTTTGATATTCTCTCATCAGCACTTCCTGAGAAGTTGCTTCAGTGTGACTTCATCTTCCCAGATTGCCTGAACAACCCCATCTCCTATAACAGTCATGTCATAAGCTATACTCTTTACATCCCAAAGTCCAGTTTCAGTCTATGTCATGCTTAGGTTGATGCCTGCATGCCCCAAATGCCTGTCAATAACTGTGGCAAAGACTGTCAAAAATCCAGAAGTCTCACTAGCATAACATGCCAGAATTCATTCTTGAGGTCACAAGTAGTTTGATTATAAATAAATCACAGTAACATGTCTCCAGTTGGTGGCAATCAATACTGACTTCTTCCAAGTACTCTCCTCAGTGTTTTTGGCTTGAAGCAGATTGTTGGTTTACCTGAAGATTTTCTAACTACATTTCAGATGCTGATTCACTCTGTGCTAATTTCAATGAACGCAGTAATTCTTCTTGTCTGCAGTCTTGTCAGTTCTTCCTTCTGTGGTCTTATCACAGCAAAAGGTCTTTGCATTTCAGTAGTTCCCGCATCTGCAAATAGGGATGCATTTCTACTTTGATATTGCTTTTGGAGTGTTCAGTACTTGAAATAGTCCTTGTGTTTCAGTTCTTCACAAACCCCAAGATGACTAGCTCTGTTTTTTTCTCCGGGCAAGAAAATTGTAAGTCTGTACTGTGATGGGCTCCATGACTTGCTCTAAATTGTTTCTCAATAGTCACTGGAGCTCCTTTGTGCCAACAGTCCTATGCACCAAGAAAAAAAAAAAAAAAAAAAAAAAATTGCATGTTTTGGGAATTTTCTTACTGTCAGCCTGCATGTGTCTACCAGTTTTTAAAATCGTTAGTCTTTTGTCACATTTCTAAAGTCTGATATTAACACTTTTATGTGGTGCTGGAGCTGTGTTGCCGTTGGCTCCACAATTCAGCTTGGCTTTTGAACAGCAGTGGGCTGGTGATTATTTAGTTTTCCAACCAATATGGAAGCTTTCAGTTGGCTGCCTCCTTCTGCAGTGTATTTATATATTCGAATCAGCGTGTATCTTTGAATTTGCCAAAGTCACTTTGTAGACAGTTTCCTCTGTATTGGAAATCATTGTTCTCAGTCACTGCATGCATGCCATTTACATTTTCTCCAGTAACAGTGAGATTAGGATGCAGGGAATTTTTTGAGCTCATATTGAATGACTACTCTTAAGGCTGTGCATTTTTATTTGTGCATTTTTAGTTGCTTTGAGCTCAATTTTTGCTGCTTGTAGACCCCTGAACACTGTCCTGTGTCTGGAGTTACTTGAATCTGAATGTTTGCTCAGTATAATCATTTGTCACTATTTTGAAGCTGAGTACTTCAGCCACCCATGTTCTTTGAGAATGTCCGCTAGGATTCAGATCTTGTTCTCACACCACTACCTCCCAAGGCCTCAGTCTGCAGCAGGAGGATTTGCTGTTTCTTCCATTACATGCATAGCTCTCAATTGGAAAATCAGAGTTCCTATCTTTGCTATTGTGAGAATCCTTCTTTGTTTTTCTTTTTCTTTTTTTGCTCAAAGCTTGCTTTCTGGGGTATTTCTTATGATAAGACTCTAACTGATTTATTGAGGAGGTAAGTGATGGGTGTGACAATCAATATCATTTTGTGGACTTTTGAAAGCACCTTCCTCCAGAGCTGTTTGCCTCTGGAAGAGAATGCTTAGGAGTGTTTACTGGTGGAAGATCTGGCCTGTGACTAAATAGCTCCAGCTTGGTATGGGGAATGATCCCATTGTGTCCTGTGAAAAACAGGATGCAGGTGGGCATCCCTGCTCCCTCTTATCTGCTGGCAAAGCCCAGAAGATGGGAACAAAGGAGTTTCTGCTGAGATCCCAGAGCCAGAAGCTGCTACTCCAAGGAGAGCTGACTCAACCACTTTGGATTTGAGCTGTCACTCCAAAGAGAGCTGACTCGACCGCTTTGGACTTACAGATAAGTTGGTACTACCAGTGAAAAGTTGTCGTCAACAGAACAACAACACCCAACAACCCACCAGTACTGAAGATCAATGACTGAACTACAAACCATGCTGGATCCATGTGCTGGATACATGGTGGTGACTATTTCCCTCTTGCTTCTTACAAAGCACTCCTTGCTTTTATTTCTTATCTTCTCTATCGCCCTTCTTCCCTTCCCCATCTCTTAAGAGTTGTAATAAACTGGTCAGACCAACATTTGAACTGTTGTTTCTTAATCTCAAGCCTAGTATACATATATCAAAGAACCTCCTCTTCATCCCATAAATTGGAGGGAGACATCTATATAAATGTTTGCCTTCCTCACCACTTCTTGTACTAAGACAAAAAATAAATTTCCCTGTAATGTCCTTCTGTATAGGAAACTTATTACCTAGCAAAATTTATCACTTATTTACTTATAATGCTTGTTCTTTGATTTCAGTTTACAGTAAGACACTGTTCTGGGCAGTTCTCATTTCCAACATTTTGTCTCTTATGCAAGATTTCTTCGTAGAAGGCAGTGATTTTGTTGGACATTTCTAGTACTACTTTGCTGCTGCTTCTCAGGTTTGCTTTTAGCTGACATTTGCCTGTTAACCAGACAGTTTCTCACTGTGAGACTCAGTAGCCTGACTGTTGCCAACATGTCTCACATACTGCCTGCTGAGCCAGGACATGAGAGGCCTCCATGTTGGGAAGCTCTCCTGCCTCGCCGTGATGACTCATGTCCACAGAGATGCTGCTGAGGCAGTCAGCGCTCCAGGCTTCTTCCTGGTGATTCCCCACAATTCTCCATGTCACAGCTGAAGTATTTCCTCCAGGACCATCACGTTTACCACATGCAGATGCTGACAAGCAAATTTGTTCATAATGCTTCTTCAAACATAGTTATCTTAATCAGGAGATGAGTAATACAGAGCTATTTGGCCAGAAAGATCCAATTGTATCAAAACACAGACACTAGAGGGGAGAGAGTAGAAATCTCCTCTACAATCCTACATTCTCTAAAATGAAGATGAAAAGAGGCTGATTTAGTCATACTCCTAAGGACGTCACAGTGAATGCATATTTGTGTCTATCAGTTTGTATCATTCTGCTAATAACTTCTGACCTCATTAGTTGATTTCAACCAAATTTGACTGAAGGGTACCTTTGCCCTTCATTCTCAAAAATAATTGATTCTGCATTTTATTAATAATTAATTAATATAATTAAGTGATTTAATGAATTAATAAATCTGTACATTTTATGAACTTATGTAACCATACACACACAAAGAAAAAACCATACCATTCAAGAGAAAAAAAATTGCATTGTGAACATATCCTTTATGCACCGTAGCTATTGACAAAACCAAAGACATAGATGAACTTTTTCAAATATATCATTAAGGGAAGATAAGTACTGATGGGAAAACAGGCTGCTTAATTCACAATTTCCAGGAGTATTGTTTGAATTTTGTCCTCTTGACTTCAGTGCACTTTCCAGCTTTAGCTACGTGGGGGGAGTTGTGGACAGTTGGACAAAGGAACATATTAGTGATCTTACACAGCTGCTAATGATGTAAAAGAGACAACTGCTTAGTATGTAAAAACTAATTTTCAGTACATCTAGGACTGCTGCATTATGGCACTAGTCTTCAGGCCACCTTAGAGCATATTGCCTCATTGTGTAACAGGCACAAGACACAGTGACAAAGAAGACCTTTTCAGTGCTTTTACGCTCCTATTTCTTCTGGCTGTAACTAGCTGACAAAAAATCAAAGGAGTTTTATTTAAGCCAAAGACTTTTTGTCTATTCAGGCTGCTCAACCATGCTTAATACCAACATAACTTTACAGAATCACAGAATCATAGGTGTTGGAAGGGACCTCTGGAGATCATTGAGTCCAACCTCCTGCTAAAGCAGGTTCCTTACAGTAGGTTACACAAGAAAGCACCCAGGTGGATTTTGATCATCTCCAGAGAAGGAGACCCCACAGCCTCTCTGGGCAGCCTGTTCCAATGCTCTGTCACCTTCAAAAGAAAGAAAATTTTCCTCATATTTTTATGAAACATCTTATGTTCCAGTTTGTGCAATTGCCCCTTGTTCTGCAACAGGGCACTGTTGAAAAGAGCTATCCACTGGGCTCCTGCCCCTTTGATAAGTATTGACAAGATCCCCCCTCAGTCTTCTCTTCTTCAGGCTAAGCACCAAGTCTCCAGCTTTCTTTCATAAGAGAGATGCTCCAAGTCCCTCATCATTTTGAAGCCCTCCTCCAGAAGGACTCTCTCCAGTAGTTCCCTGTCCTCCTTGAACTGGGGAGCTCCAAATATGGCCTCACTAGTGCAGACTAGAGTGGGAGGATCACCTTCCTCAGCCTGCTGGTCATGCTCTTTTTAATGCACGTCAAGATACTATTGGTCTTCTTGGCCACAAGGGCACACTGCTAGCTCATGGCCAACCTGTTGTCTACCTGGATGTCCCGGTCTTTCTCACCTAGATCTACCCATCTTTTCATATGACGCTCTCCAGCTAGTATTTGTAGTGGATAATAATCATCACTAACTCATATGGAACCTGCCTGAGAATTGAACACATTTAATAGGAAAAAAAATAACCTGTTCTTCCACCTCAAAGAATCTTTGGTGATGAGATTTCTACTGTCTATTTTGAAGAATGAAACTTGGTCAAAACAACTACGAAAAGAAACCACTAATTTCATTCCCGTATTGCTGCTGAATCTACTTTGATTTTTCATAACTTGCCTCAGAACAACATACTTAACCTTCATCATATTATTAAGTCTGTACTTCTCATGGTAATTAAGTGACCTTCCAGAACGGTGAACAAAACCAAGAGATTAGTTCTGAGAGGTGTGAACTGTTCTGTTTATCCCAATTGACTTTAACTCTAAAGCCTTACAGATAACTTCAACTTCAGTTTGATTAACTATTTAATTGCTGATCATTCAGAGTGAATAAGATCACTAATGCAATTAGGCCCCAAATCTAGCTTCTTCAGGTTGACTGAATATCCCAGACCAACCAGTTTCCTCCTCTCTGAAGTAACTAAAATATGATTATTTGCAGTCAGGACAAGAATCTATAGCATATTGAAGATGAAGACCAAAAATGTGGGAAAAGCATTAAAAAATTTAGATTTGCAATAAAATTAATAAAACAGAGAGTTCTGTCTTGATTTTATTATTTGTGCTCATACTTAAATCAGGAAAGAAGCAGTTGCAGAATTTCCAGGCTGAGTCTGCAAGAATGGAAAAGAAGCCAGATACACTGCAACATGGAGTCAGCGGGAAAAAGCAGGCAGTGAGTCCTGATCTCAAACAGCACCAAGATAGGGCTGAAACACTTTTACTTAATTCCTATTTGCAGTTATTCTGAAAAATAAGAAGGCGACTTTGTTCTCCAGATTTCCAGATGCCAGACATGTTTAGCACTTGGAAACACTCGGTGCTTCACAGTGCTAGCGCCTCTGTTACTTTTTGTGCCTGGTGTACCAGGGCTAGTCTCCGCCTGTGAACTGCGCCAAGGTGAAGTCAAACCAAAATGTGAAGCATCTGGAGCAGCTCCTCACGTAACCCTTCTTACTCAGTCACCACCTCCACCACTTCAGCCAGGATCTGGGAAATGATTTGGCAGTGAACCCAGTGAACCCCTAGGCATTCCTTTCAGGTTGAGAAGAGTGTGGTGTTTATGGCTACAGTAAAGTCAGGCTGAACTGGTGTTCAGGAAGAAAGAACTGGAAGGAATGAGCTTGCTGAAACTCAAGCATTGCCTTAAGAAAGTTCTGCTGGCACTGCTGGAGCTAGACAACATTTTTTACTTCCTGGATCACCAGGGACTTTACAATCTTAGTCTATTTGTGTGTTAACAATGACTCCAACAGCTAGTTCTGCAAGTTTGACTTTTTGCAAGGAGTAAGCTGTGCCTGAAAATCAGTATGTAAAAACCATTTTAAAGGAAGGGAATAACAGAGGGTCAACACAGGAAGATGTAAAAAGTCTGTAGAAGGTTAAAAAAAACTTGACTAATTTTTCAATCACAAGAAATAAAATCAGTAATATAAAAAACTGCAATTAATTTTAAAAAGATAAATTTGTACTTTAGATCATTCTGAAGGTTGTATTTGTTGACATCTTTGTAGCTTTTTCTTTTTTTTTCATTAGTTTCATAATTCCAGTTTTCTATCTCTTTATATCAGCCTGGTGGAAGCTTGTTAAACCATTATTTGATTTTTTGCCTAAACTTTACTGCTTTAAAACGGTAAAAAACAACAACAACAACAACAAAAAAAAAAAACAGTAAAAAAAAAAAACAGTAAATAAAACTTTTTTTTTACTCACATAAAAGTAAAGAAAAAATTTTAAATATATTTTGTTTCTATCAAGACTTGCTAAGAAAATGGTTTGAAAATAAAGCTAAATTTCTCTCTTGAGTCTTTAGATGGCTTCTATAGAAGAAACAGGACTCTACTGACATTCCAGCCTGAGAAGTCTGCTTTGCAGTTAGGTTCTTTAGAAGATAAGTCATTTTAATTAACTATTCTCATACAACTCAAGTTAATTGTGAAACTTTGTTGTTTTCAGTTTTATCAAATCTCAATAGAACACAGGTATCGTTATCCTGGTAGCCCATATTTGTCGTGTTGCAAACACAGTAAGTAAATGTATTTGAGGGTTTCATGAGATATCCGTTTGTCCATTCTATATTACCTGAATGAGAAACATCTGTTCAGTACAAGTAACTTTCTTCCATCTACACATTTTGAAATGAGGAAATTTCTGAGAAAAAATGTGGTTTGTTTACAGTAAAGAGCTTGGCTTGAGCAAGAAATCCTTTTCAACAACTACATGATACTCTTCACATGCTGAACATGCTAAAGGGTGGGGGTGTTTATCATAATGTACAATGGAAGCTTTGTCCATTAAAGAGTTTCCCACTTGACATCTTTGTTTCATTAGTGTTCTTTACTGAATTCCTAGCAATGTCAATGGTGACTCTCTTGAAATTTGCATTTGTAGCAATATAGTGTCTTAGTAATGTCAAGATTCTTTGGTAACTTCCATCAACTCATGAAAAGTCATCTAAGTTCCATTTTCTAAAGTTGATCGGTTGGGATGGTATTTTATCTGAGATGCTAACATGGCTCATGATGAAAAGGCATGTCTTTGCTTTCCTTCACAAACTTTCAGGAGCTCTGTAGATTCATATTAAATTTTTTGGTGCTGGCAGAGGTTGAAAAGTGGAAATCACTTGGGCTACTACTCTTGATCGGTTTCAAAATTATTCACTAAAGCTTTGTCATGTTTGGCCACTATATCAAACAGTCTTTTCTTGTTCCACACTAGCTTTACAGCATTCCAGTACTGTACAGTCTGAAAACATGACATGGATATCTTTATGCGTGACATTATCCAATGTCTCCAACTAAGTAATTATGGAATTCTTTGGAGGCAAGTGAACTGACCGTCCTTCCAAAAGGACATACATGAGCATCTGATTTTCTAAATTTCTTAGTTGTCTATTATTTAGTCACCAGTCCTTTTTAGCCTCTACTCTTAAACTAGCATAGAGATAGCCTGGTTGATTCTGGCTGTCTGTCACTTCTGAATTGCTGTGAGGTCAAGATTCTCTTGTTCCCTGTTCTGTAAGACTGCTGTGGACAGAGAATCTACTAACTAGATACTGATCATTTTCTCGTAGCATTCATCTAAAATATAACACTAAATCTTCAACAGAAATCACCAGAGACATCCACAAGCTGTTAGCAGAGCTGTGTAGCATACTGTGTGGTGGGCATTTCCTACTCATATGGTTTCCTAGCTTTGAAACAGAAATTAAAGTTTTCTCCATTTAAGAACAGTTACAAGTAATCCCTACTACTTGGTACAAGCATCACAAGCTTTTGATAGGACGTTTTAATTTTTGAAACATTCTGAGCATACTTAAATTAGCAGATGAGACGCATCTCAGGGTTTCTTTTTTAAAGACAGATTTTCAAAGAAGTGGAAATGACTAGGAGAAGAAATTACTACAGTCCTGCAGATGAAAAGCTCAACAGAACCAACAATGTGCGCTTGCAGCCCAAAAAGTCAACTGGATCTTGGGCTGCATCAAAAAAGGGGTGGCCAGCAGGCCCTTGTTAGGCCCCACCTGGAGTACTGTGTCCCTGCCTATGGCAGGGGGTTAGAACTGGATGGGCATTAAGGTCCCTTCTAACCCTAGCCATTCTATGATTCTGTCATGATTCTATGACTCTCCGATGACCTTAAGAGTTACATTTTCCAGAAGCTTTCATTAAGATTGCTCAGCAGTGATTTTTATTGGTAATCTGTGCTTTCCATTAAATATATTTTTCTGCAGTAGTGCTACATGTATCTGAAATGCTATATTTCAAAATTTTAATATAATTCTTGCAGTAATGAAGGAAGTGAAGCATTGTTTAAATCATTTTCTGTCTAATAATCTCATAGAGAGTCACACAGAATCACAGAATGGTTGGGTTGTGAAGGTACCTCTGGAAGTCATCTAGTCTAGTTACCCAACTCAGAGGAAGCTCCTTAGACCTATGCCCTGTTACGTTCTGA
The DNA here is from genome assembly GCF_987193195.1 of Phasianus colchicus. NCBI lineage: Eukaryota > Metazoa > Chordata > Aves > Galliformes > Phasianidae > Phasianus > Phasianus colchicus. The sequence goes on along the minus strand of NC_143439.1, from coordinate 55,582,598 downwards.
CTAGCTCCTTCATGGAGACTCCAAGAATTCCCTGGCACCCTTGTCCAGTATCTGACGACCCTTACAGTAAAATGTTTTTACTCATGTTTCTCTGGACCCATCAAGAGCATGGACTTCTGTATGTCAACTATATTTAAATTCCCTAACCCAATCCTCCGCCGCCAGGATATTTCATCCTTTCTCCAGGCATGGAATTTTTGAAAGCCCAGTAATAGTACTCTCAAACAGTGTTTCCATATGCCTCTCCAGTCAACTCCCTTAAAGTAAGACATATGCTAAATATCTATCCTTCTCTGTGAGATTTAACCAGCCATTATAACTCTAGTTTTCTGATGTACTCAGCCCTTGATACACTCAAACCTTGAGACTCTTGTGACTTGTTATTTCCAATTACAGACAAAGAACACTATGACTTATTTTCAACAGGATGAAATGTATCTCTAAATCATTTGAGGGAACAGGCCAACAAAAAGTTAAGATGATCCATGAAGGACCTCTCAAAAAGCTTTGGGGAATTTTGTGGCTTCTGAAAACAATGACAGCATGGATATATGTATTTTCCTAGCAAATGAGACCACCTCACTTGTCAGTGAACAGTGAGGGCTTTTGAAAAAAAATGAATTCACTCTAAAGGTAATACTCTGAAATTAAGAATGTTGTCAACTTCAAGAGATTGGCAGGAAAGTGTGTTCCTTTAACAGCGTAAAGTATAGCCCTTGGACAAGATGCAATTTGAGAGAATGTAAAAAGAGCTTCCTACAGCAACTTACCTCTGAGGTCACTTGTTCTTTTCATCTGAAGATACCACCCTACAGGCTTGGGGAATCCTATGTTACAAAATAGCTGTGAGTCGGCCAGAAACTGTAAATTGTAGTTTGGAATTTGGGATGCAATCCAATATGAATGAGCCCATTCTCTTTATATAAACAACTTGATATTTTTTCCTGTCCATTATGCTGGTGCTAAATATAACATGTACTAATGGCTTCTGTAGGCTTGCAGTGGGTTTCCTCTTGAATTTTTGAATTCACTTTTTTGTGTTCCCACTCCTATTCCTAGCAGCTCAGCGTGTATTCCCACTCTAAGAATAAAGAAAAGAAGAAAGAAAAAATGACGGAAAGAAAGAAAAAGATTGAAAATCATGATTTATCTTTTATTTGAAAAAAAACATCTGCAGAACAAAATGAGCCTCTTGATGCCGGAATTGTCATCAATGATGACTTTGACAAAATGAGCAATACATAATTTGTTAGCTCCCTCACGAAGCTGAAACAGATTGTCGAATAAAATACTGGAGGAGATGCATATGGGGTGAGTAGACCAGCTTTGAATATGAACACATGCAGGTGGTCGTTTAGTAGTGGTTCTAAGAGGCAGGACATCCCTAATTTGGAGGGTCATTTGCATTTGGAAATGCTCACTGCTAAATAGTAACGTATTCCCTATAGTAAAGCAGAACTGATACTGCCAAACTATAGCTATTTCTGTTCCAGCGTAACTTGAACAAACCAGACAGCCCAAGGCAAAGTAGAGAGTGGTTTACACTCCAACAAACCTGCCATTAGTAGTGGGTTTGCAGAATACAGATTAGCAAAAATTTCAGAAAATGCTCTCTGAAAAACAGAACTTCTTCACTCTCAGATAAGAAATGATGTATTTCTTGCAAGGCAGGCATAGCATCTGTATTGACTTATATGCTGTGTAAAATAGGCAACCTTCAAAAATGTTTTATCACAACCTCCAATTTTGAATTCAGCCACAGTACGCTGAATTCTCAAATTTGCTCACTCCACCATCAGTCACCTGACAGTAATTGCAATATTCAAATATATATGTTCCTGCATCTTTCCTTTTTCTTCCCTTGGCTATGTGGCTGTGTATTCCATTAGATCATGAAAGACATTTAAAATATATGTATATATATCTTTAAAGAATGAGGTATATAACTACTTTTTTTTTTTTTTTTTTTTTTTTTTTTCCATTCTATTCCAGTCATAGTGTCAGCCAAATAATTGAAATATTTCCTTTAGGAACTACTAAACTACCCATTAAAAAAGGTTTCTCTGAGCTGCTGTCACTGCAAAAAACTATTTCTTTATTCCATGAGTTTGAAGACCCCTTTTTAGATGGTCTGATTGCTTTCAACACCAAATGAGATTAGATAACACTGTGAGCTTTTGAGGATGGAGGACATTCTTCCACTTTGGAGAGAGGATGATATCAGGAGGCCTTATATCTGAGTAGAACCTTCAGTTATTAGAATGCTATAAATAACTAATGATGATGTCATCTTGGGGGCACTTAGCAATGTGTAAGAGCATGCTGCTCTTTTAGCAATAGTTCTGTAATCTCAGCCTTTTAGCATATTACTTCTAAAAGAACATAACTTCCTCTGGAAGCTTCATTTCCATTTAGCCAGCCTTGTCCTTTTTTCAGATATACTCCCCTTGACATGTGTAAAGGAAATGTGATCCAATACCCCAATGTAATCTTGTTCAGATTCGTTAATTACCTTTGATCAGACTCTTTCCTCCATACCTTGGTTAATAGTGTACACTTGAAAAAAAGAACAGCTAGATCTGTTATCCCACCAATTACTGGGAAATGGAAGTGACAATTTGCTTACTTGCTTGAAAGATCAAACAGTAAAACCCTAATTTCGGTCACTTGGCACCAGATTATTTATATTGAATCTGGCAGGCACACTTTATGCAATGTCCAGGCAAGAAATGACCTCAGGCTTTCATGGACTAAAGCACAGTATCCTCAGAATCACTCTGCTTACTGATTTTTAGGAGACTCCTCTCCTTTTCACTCCTCTTTTTTTTTTTTTTTTTTTTTTTTTTAATTGAAGTCTATGATAATCATACACATAATCAGAAAAAAAAAGAATATACCATATATCATACAAAGTACAGTGTAGTGTGTCTTGACACTGAGTGTTTAATAACCCATCCTTAGAGACAGTAACTACAGTAATTGAAGAAGGAAGAATATCTGACTCCTGAGTACGAGTTTTTATGAACACTATATAGTTCATAGCACACTAGGGATCTTTTAAATGCAGAACATTGGTGTACAGTAAGTTTACCTCTTTGACAAATGATTATTTTACCACATACTCAGTTAGGAAACTTTTACTACTGCAGATGAACAAAGACAATAAAACCACAGAGAATTCTCATTTCTCTTTTTCATGTTTCCCCTTTTCTTGGATCTATTCTCCACGTTGTCTTTCAAGTGGAAAAAAAAAAACCTTGGGACTAGTGTGAGTTAATCCACCTTGCCAAGAACAGGATCATCAGGTTTTCTTCAGTATAAAAATTAAATCTTTGCTTTATGAACACCTGCCTCTCTATTGACCTGAACCCTGAAATGAAAGCATGCACTTTTTAACAGCAAATTAACTGAAGAGTTAACTAACACTATTATACAACTCCTGCTTATGGGAAAGGCTCTTAGCTCATCAAAACCAAATAACTGTTAAACTATTTATTGCTATAAAGATCCATGCATCCTCTGTAAAGCTAGGTAAATGCTAGAAGAATCCCCAGATCTTTACCTTGGTGCAAAACAGAAACCTGAATACATTAAAGAGGTCCTACGCAGGAAGGGGAAAAAAATAAATAAATAAGGATCATCAGTACTACTTAAGCTTTGCACAGTATAGCCTCTTTTAAAGCCAAATGATTCACAAGGCTATACATACATAACTAAAAAAAGTTCTCTGAAGAATATCTCATATGGAAATCATAGTACACTCCATTAATTACCTTCTCTGAGGGAAGGAAGGGTGAAATCTGCTATAGAATCAGATCACAAGACAGAAAGTCTCAGGCATCCATTATATAATTTACTCCTGACATAGCACATTAAAATCTGAGGAAGGAAGACCATTTTATTGTTAGGTCAGCAAAATGCCATAGAACTAAAACCTGATGCTGCCTGCATACCGTTAACTGTATCTACAGTGAATAACTATTCCAACAACCACATCACTTTTAAAGCCTGAAGAATTTTACAGTGTTGCTCGCCTCACACATGGAGTTCAGTTGTTCCAATAGGACTTCTAAGGTCTGAAATTTTGGTGAAATACCAATCCACCTATTTCCTCATCCATGCCTTTCAGTCCGTGACCTGGTAAGCCAAAGGCACACCTGCTGAATGAGCCCTTCTGCTGCCTGTTCCTGAATGTGTTTGCCAACCATGGGAGCAAACACTCTGGGCAAGAGTTTCCAGGTAGTGAAGCTGTGGCCTCAGGCACAGAGCAAAGGGCACTGTCTAGCCCATGACTTCCCACGGGCTGCCTGGGAGTAGTGTGCCTTACAGACTGAACAACGCTTCACCCCAACTCATGGATTTCAGGGGACAGCAATTTCTAAACCCCAGTGCCTCAGCTTCCAGCAGCAATTAGAAGGACAATCCCACATCTTGCCCACCCCCTATTCTACAGAATAGAACGGTGAATTTGGCTGATTTTTTTTTTACCTATGTGCATACTTTGCATTCCATGTTTGTCATTGATTTCAATGAGATTAGTCCCATTTTTAGTGATGTCTCTTGGTGTAAAAACCCTAATGTTCAAAGATGGGATCACATAAGGTGATGATCTGCACTGTCCTCTTGCATATTCCAATTCAGGGTGGAGTTGTGGGTCTTAAAAGGAAACTGGCTCCGTGTGTGCAATTAATTCATTTCTACAGCAACATCTGGTGAGCAGCAGTGGAATGGATTTAATGATTTCTGCCATCTTTATAAGCTGCCCAAGAATGTGCTGGATGCTTCGTTCACCCTTGAGCTTTCAGAACCACCTTTGCTGGCCTAAGGCTATATTTTCACCCCTATGTGGCTGATTGCTCAACACAGAGCAGCTCAAAAAGACTACATTCTGTCAGTATTCCCTAATCTATTTTCCACCCAACCTCTCCTTTTAGTAAAATTACAAATAAAATTAAAAAGCTACCACATGGTTTGCCCACCAGTGCAGCTCACTTACTCTCTGTATTTCAAATCTGTTGGCCTGTTTCTGTGCTAAGGTTCACACTGAACCATCAGTATTTGACAACTGGTCAGCTCAAAGTTCAAAGACCAAAATGCAACCATGAGTGGGTCTGTTTTGAAAACAAATGCAGTACAGTGACAGGGACAGTATATCCTAAGACAACAAAGAGAATATTTGTTTTCAATGCACTATTTGCTGAGCGAGGTTTTATCCAAATCCATTAAAGAACACAGCTAACAACAGTGCTGTGACTACAAACACCCTTGTGCAATTGCACTTCATTATGCACTAGCCCTGAGAGGCCTCAGTAGACTAAACAAGTGCAGCTATACTGAGGGATGAAAGGATCAGAGAACAATTTATAGGAAAAACAAACTCTCCGCGTACCTCCTCTCTTCTCAGAAGCAGGTGATTAGCCGCTGCGTAAGGCACTTCAGCCGAGCAGCCAGCTAACATCAGCATTGTGGTTTACATCCCATTTAGTGCGTCCCACAGATCGTAATCTCAGCAACTGAAATTCATGATTTCACAGTAGCAGAAAAGCCTCCCCATGCTTTGGAGTAGTGGTAAAAAATGCTTCTGGTTACAGCATTGCCATTCTGTGTTATCTATCACAGAGAGGCAGTTTGCATGAGCGAAAAACTTCCTTAAATCAATCACCTACCCAATAACCTCCCAAAGTCCATACCACCCTTTGTATAGCTTTGTTTCTGATTACTATTAGTAAAAAGAAACATAGTGAGCTGGATGGCTCAGAACTGACTTCTTGTTCCCATGTAAAGGAGTACATTTCACCCTTTATCATGAATTTGGAGAGTTTCCTGCTTTCTGAAGAGTTCAGTTTCTTAATACGCTCTTCAACATACACTGTTTCTTTGGAGAGAATTTCCTTGTTGTCTGTCTAAACAAATTAATCTTCTCTGCTTCTACAAGATACCACTTCTTTCTTGGAATTAAAGAATCAGTCTTGGCAAAAAAAAAGAAAATAAAAGGAAAGAGTAAGGAAAGGGAGAAATGCCAACTACTAGTAAAGCATCTATCTGTTGTACTGTTTGCCAATAATGAAGGCATATTTTACTTATGAATTTTGGGAGAAAATGATTTTTGAAATATCCTTTTACAGCACTAACTGTAGCAAAATTTCTCTGGATTTATTATATCAAATTTTTTTTTGCAGAGCTGTTTCTACCTGAAATGCTCCAAAACAGCTGAGTAACAAACTATCAAGACTGTTCATGTTAACAGAATATATAAAAAATTCTTGAATTGATACTTTCAAGAGATAAATTCTGTTTGGCAGTTTATGTTTAGTGTGAAAAGGGCAAGGTGTTTCAATCCAAAAGCATTTTTTTTTAATCCTCTCCCCTCAGAAGAGTATGCATGAAAGCGTAAGAAAGCTGTAAGCTCAGAATAAATGAGCTTTTGCCTTGGTAATTATCAAGGCCTATCAGAACATGTCCTATTGTCCTTTGATTTCTGGAACTTGTCCAAGAAAATAACCACAGATAACAGTTCAAAGTACATTACAGAATAACAAAGGAAGTATTACCAAAGTCTGCTGAGGATGTTCATGTGGCTTAAAATCTTGGTGCTAACCTTTATTCAAAATCTTATAAGAGTTGGCATTTTTTTGTATTGAAAACGCAAGTCAATCTTGGGCATCTCCCTTAGTGAATGTGGATAGATTTACAATAGCTGAAAGGTTGAAAAATCATGGAGTTACTGATGTATTCCATGAGCAGGACGTATTGTGGTGATTGACCTACTTCCATGCTCACGTAAATACAAATGAAGCATTCTCAAAACTTTAAAATGCTGCCAAACATCTATGGCAGGGCATGCCCCTTTCAGTCTGTGCCAGGACAATAACCTTGAACTCCAGGTTTCATAAAACAGTCTCCAAGAACATCTACATGCCAGATTTCCTCACTCCCCACCAATCAATTTAATCATGTCTCAACCACTGTGCTTTATCAATAATAATTTTTATTTTAAATGGCTAAATAACATCTGGAAGTAATGATGATCATTTCTGAGAAATTACAAGAAATTAAGGAACATTAGATAGATTGCAGTGTTTACCTCTAAGTAAACATTGTTTGCTAAATGAGTCCTAGTACTCTAAAACATGGTTATTCAGAAATAATCGCTAGAAAAACATGTTAAGATCAGCAACTCTCTTATATCTATATCCTGGAGTTGCCCTTTGAAATCATTCCCCATGGGAAGCTGTTATGCTACAGAAACCTTCTTGAAAGCTGCTCCCACATGGGACCGAAAGCTAAATATGTTGTGTAATACAACAGTGCAATTACAACAGTGAAAAACAAACAGAGACTTCAGCGCTCTCCGGTGTATCACAGACCCAGTGCTCTTTGTTCCGTGTCATGGTCAGTTACTTGTTGCTGGCATTTCTTGACCTCTTCCTGTTTTCAAGGGAAATATGCTTGCAAAACCAACAAACAATCCTGCAAGGGATAACCCCACAGCAAAGGTTCACCACAGCTACAGCCAATGTGCCACTCATGTAGGGTGTCCAGCAATCTATGCCTCCAGTTTACTTTTTAATGATCAATTTTACTCCAGAACCAGGGGAACTTTCTGAAGCTAGTATCTTCGTCATTTTCTTTGAAACGGATCTCAGTGTCAGGGGAATTTTCACACTGGAATTACTGCACTAAAACATACTAAAAGCTTTTTCTAGTCAATGACTTCTACCAGGCTTCATTTTGGTTTGTTGTCTGCTGAAAAAAAAAAAAAAAAAGTAGAAATATATATTTTTAGTCAAAAAAAGAACTAATTGGCTCCTTTAATGCAAAAATCAAACACCTTTTATAATTGCTTTATGTACACATAAAAGTTCCCTGCTAGCTGTGCCAGTGAAGCCTGTGTTTTATCTGCATCATCTGCTTCTTTTGAGATCAGAGGATTTCTGACTCAAACCACATACCCTCTTTCTCAGTATCTCTCTGTACGTATATTACTATTTCCTCTTTCATATAATCTAACAATCTTCTAAAGATGTTATTATTGTACCTTAAGCATCTACATTATCTGAGTGGAAAAACCCTGGAAGAAGTTGGGGGAGGGTGGAAATGTATTATTTCAAAACCATGTTTGACAGCGCTTAGTTCCTTTATATCTCTGAAGGTTTCTTCACTCTCTACTTCATATACAGCCATCCATTTTTCCCTTCTGAAATAGCACAGTGGGCTTCCATTACTGTAGCACGTAAACACTTAAGACTCTTACTTATCACTGAATACCACTACAAGGATAGGAAGCCTTATTATGTATAATGCATAGTTAACATCTGGCATGTGAATACTGTATGTTCCACCAGTTTCATTCTATATAGTCTGTACTGTACATGTGCTTGATGTATACCTTCATATTTTCTTGAAAACTTCCAATTTATCCTCCTTACAAGCAAACAACATAATTTGACCCATGCATTTGGAAAGAGCTGTCCGGATAAAAGGTCAGCAACTCACACGTAAATGTAACATTTGTTCAGTATGATTGTTCTAGCAATCAACTATTTGCTAATTAGCTACTTAATATTCACCATAAGGAAAACAACAGTTTGGCTCCACCTCCTGGTTTTTAGACTAGAATTTAAGGTTAAATTTGGGGATTCTATAGAGGCTGATCACAAGATGGCAATGATCACAGGACAGCAGCACCTAGACTCATTTGCAGTGTGACCTGAAATGATTAGAGTTGATCCTAGAAAATGGTATTGGTAGCAAAAAGAAAGCTTCTACAGTATACAACAATTCTTTTTATTAGCTATACAAGTCCTTGGAGCTCTGTAGTGTGGAAGCAGGAATGAGCAATCCAAGTGGACTATCGAGGTATTGATAGTCTGCAGGGATGCAATTAGAAAGGCCAAAGCTCAACTGATGTGGAAACTAGTAAGTGAGCTGAAAGACAAGAATAAAATCTTCAAGAGCAAATCATCAGCAAAAGTAAAACAAAGGAAAACATGGACGTGCAGAGCAAGGGGGGCAGAGGACAGAGTGACAGGGAATAAGATGAGGTACTCAATGCTTGCAGTGCTTCAACCCTTACTGATTGAGGTTATATATATGCAATTTGACTTTTAAGACTCTGCAGGAGGGAGGCATTACACACAAAGAGCAATGGACTTAGGGACCTCTTCAGTAAATTGGACATTTATAGGATAGAATGATGTGGGCACAAGTAATGCTATGTGAGCTGGCCAAAGTCATCACAAGGCCAGTCTCTGTCATGTTCAAAAGGTCACAACAATCAAAGGCAGTTCCTGACATCTGGAATAAGGCAATCATAATATCATTCTTTCATACGGGCAAGAATGAAGATTTGAAGAAGAGAGTAGTCATCCTAACTTCAGTTTCCAGCAAAGTAGAAGAGCAAAATCTCCTGAAAGCCATATCCACACACATGAAGGACCAGAAATTGAATGGGAACAACCAGCACAGGTTTCTAAGGGTAACTCATGCCTGATCAGCCCCAGCTGGAAAAGATGCTCTGTATGCAGTATTGTGCAGATGTGATCATATAGCTTTGTATTCAGAGTTGGAACAGTTGAAACCCTTACAGGAAAATGGACAGCTGTCCTATAAAGTAACAAGTTCTTTAGACTTTCTCACCCTGCAGTGAATAGGGACTGTCTGGCAAAAAAAAAAAAAAAAGAAAGAAAAAAAGAAAGAAAAGAAACAACAAACAAAAAACAGTTCAAAATGGGGCTTGTACGTGGCTGTGCTTAGTTTAACTTCTAACATTTTCTTTCAAATGGAATTGTAAAGCTGTTCTGCATCTTTGGGAAATTACTTCAGTCTTGGTGAAGTGAAATATCTAGGCAAAGAAAGAACAAGAAACAACATCTACACAGTTTGCTTATCCCTATTTAATCCATATTTGGATTACAATTTACGCAATCAAGTTAAAGTGGTTATCCCAGCCTTATCATCCCCATGACAGAATACTAGCCTTTACACTTCAGTTGAAGGGGAAGCCTGCACAATTTCACCTGAATCATATGCCTTACCAAGAATCTCTAGTTTCTTATTCATATCCTATTGGTACAACTCTGTCCTTCCTGGTCTGTGCATTTACAGCTGTAGAGCTGCTGGAAAGTCTTCTGGAAACTTACAAGGTTGTTTTCCACTGCTCTTCACAAACACATTCTTTATTTAAGCAAAGTTAAGTACTCTGGCATTTTCAGATACTCCTTCAAGTAATTACACATGCTTTGTAATTCTTCATCTCTTACCAACAGTTGCTTTCAAAAATCTATTAATGCAAATTTGTAGAATTTGGTTCATGTGAAATGCAGTTAGAAAAAAAAAATCGAGTTCAGAGAAATCTTAAACTATTCCCAACTTATGAAAAAAAATAACTCTATTACTCAACATATCTTTTAACACTTTTTCTGGCTCTCTAAATGATGTACAAGGCTGTTATTTCGGGTATTTTTATGTCTGTGCCTGAAATATTCCTGTAGAAGTTAGAGAACGATTTGCAATACTATCAATACTGTAAATGCAATAATACATTATAATCTTCCATTTCTAGATCTTCCTCCCTGCCCAGCATCCCACAGCAAATTACAATCAATAGAAAGCTAAACTTAGCACTCTGGTGTCTGCCAAGTGACGGCCAGACACAGGGCAGACCTGTCCAATTTAGGGATTCTCTAATCTAGTGGCACAACCCTACTGCAGGAGCAGTGCCATCAGCTGACTTGTCCTGCTCCTGCTTGATGCCAAGGAGAGTTTTGACATTGATTTCAGAGGGCACATGCCTGAAGTCAAACGTTTAAGGTAAAGATAATCAAGGCTGAATTTTCTGATAAACAAGGGTAGAAGGGTATTCTATTCTCACCCCAGATCCATGATCTTGTTACATATCCAAAATGCCAAGCCACAAAACCCCAGAGAAAGAACTTAATTACTCACGCAATCTCATACTACTATTGAGATTAAAAAAAAAAAAAACGTGGGATTGTCCACTCAAGGTGGAGATCAAGTACATCTCATTTTCTAGTTCCTAGTTCTCAGAAAGACTTTAAGGTGAGGGTTATAAGAAATGCTGCTAGATCATGACCTAAATTAATAAAACTCAGAAATTCACTGCTTTATAGCGGTTACACTTTACAGACCTTGGCTGTGCTCTTGACTAGTGTGAATTAGCATTATATTTGAAGAAAATAGAGCCTATGATGATTTGTACCAGCTAAAGATTTGGGTTGCAGACAGCAGTACCTAGAAACACTCATTTCAAAAACACACATGCCAGACAGACCTGGCTTTTTCATTCTTGCACAAGAAACTTCAGAATAAGAAAAGTAACTTAAGCCTTCATTATGGTACCAGTTACGTGATATTAGTGTCATCGCCTATCAGAAATGTCACTGCTACTCCACAACAGAAATTCAGGATCCACTCACATTCAAAAACAGCCATTACCTAGCAGGATGCCTAATCTACACAAAGTGAAAGCGTGTTTAACTAATTGATTCACTCTACAAAAGAAAGCTATAAGATGATTATAAAAAGGAGCCCTTTGTATACTGAATAGAGCTAGTGGAGGTAAGAAACATGACAGCAGCATTCATGAGCATCTAAAGGCACTGAAGAGCTTTATCAGTGAATCCAGTTAGAAAGCAACATAGCAAACAATTCCTGAAGAACGCTTTTCAAGTCAGCCTCATAAAGCATGGAATTGCTGAGTAATATTTCCCCAGTGGCTGAAGGACAACAGCACTGGGCCATCTGGTTCTCAGAATGAAAACAGGGGTAAATGTGAGTGTTAAAGAGAAATGGAGCAAAGCAGCTCTCCTGCATGGTGAGCCATGGAGCAAACCATGCCCCACGCCTGCTTTCATCCAGCAACTGAGCTTCTGTGAGAAGGACAGAGGAAAGCAGCATCCCCACTGTTTCCAGTGTTAAGATTTTAAAATTTGGTGGAAAGTAAAGGAATTGAGACTTACTCTTCCTGTATTATTTCTCTCCACTGATCTCACAGATGCATTTGTGTACAGTGAGAAGGAAGAATAAGGATAAACTGTCAATATTGTGTTAATAGTACTTCAGACCAATTTTATATAAGTAGTTGCACAAAATCCAAGATCATGGTAGCACACCATTAGACCACAGTCTCTGTGTTGGAAAGCACTGATTGTCACCCTTTCAAAAAGATTTAGCACCTTACAATGTTCGGGTCCAGTGTTAACATGAAATATGAATGAAAATATTGACTTAGCTCCAAAGAGTTTCCAGTTGCATTGTAGAAGGATGTCTTGTAGCAGCCAGAAAAAAACCCAGGAGAGTCAGGAAGCAATTTTGATAAATTAGTCAAGTCAGTTTTCAGCATTTCTGTTTTAACTTGAAAAAGGTTTGCTGCCATATGCATTTGTACTTTGGCAGTGCTTACTGACAGAACAGAGGCTGTCTTGGCACATCACTTGTAAGAGCAAAATAGATTTGGCTGTCATATCCATAATAAGCATAATTCATGTTGCAGTGTCTAAAAACATACGGAAAGGGGGGATGTCAATATAAGAATACAACTTAAAAGAGCTTGTAGAAGCCTCCCACATAACAGGTAGAGGCCCAGATAAAGTTATGAACAACAACAACAACTCCTCCCATTGTAATGGCCTTTGGCTTGTGTTCAATTGATGAATCAATGCAGTGAACACTACTTTGAACACATAGGTCTCAGTTTACCCATTCACAGAAGTTTTGTATCTGTGTAATACAATTAAATTCAGCCACATATATCATAGTGAGTAGTTAGAGTCAGATTCACTAAAAATAATTTTAAAAAATGAACAACACATAGAGCAGGCTTCTCTGCAGGTAGGACATGACTTGTTTTCACTCCCAGGGTGTGCATTTAGTAGATTGCCCAGAATTATTAGTGGCTTCTGCTGGTTTGTCTAGGAGCTACTGAATATAGCTAGGAAACCTCTAAACTCAACCTTCTCAAACTTACACAACTTGCTTCTGACTACAGATAGATAGCTTTTTCTTCATGTTCCACAAATCAAGCTCACACTGCTCCCAGATAGCCTGGAGGATAAACACAATGAACAAAGTATGAAAGAGTTTTTTTACCTGCCTACAAATATCACATAGACGGTGTTTTGATACAGATAAGTCTCACATCCCTTTTTTTTTTTTTATTTTATTTTATGTTTTATGAACTCTCTTGTATTCATGTAAACAATTACCATTATATATACATACCTGTGTAACAATTAATGATTCTTATATGAACAGCCTATGCTCTCAAGGAGTACAAGTTTAGTGTGAAGTAGAACTTCTTGCAGAACAGATTTGCATCTTTTACTGCCAGTATAAATGGATCACAGTAAGAATAAGAAGCAGACCTACATATACAGTTATGTATACAGTATAGTAAAGTAATATACAATTTATTCTTCATCTTTTAACTGCTACTACTCTTTAATCTAGGATTTACAACATAAATAAATGGGTGCAGATGATGTTTCATAGCACTGATGTCTGGCATACCAAGATTATGCATTTCAGTAAGATAGAATAGTTGGTCTTCAAAAAGCACAGGTAGATAAATAAAGCCTGATTCCCTATCCCAACCTCAAAATGTTAGAAGTGTTACTCAGCTTTTACATGTAGACTAGAAATCAAACCAGTTGCACTTTTGATATAACTGTGCTATAAATTCTTTCACTTTTAAGTTTATTTATAGAGCAACATAAGTAAAAGAAACAGTTAGAAGGAAAGAAAAAAAAAATCACATTTCAAAAGTGAGTGAATTAAGAATCTGAGGTCTGCTTTCAGAAGAGAATTAAGTTTCTGAACACAGACCTCTTATCTACTGTTAAATCTAAATGTGTCTTTAAGGGATGCTAGATTTAAAGGGTTTCCATTGCCAAAGATACAGATTTAAAAGAAATGCTTAGTCATCAGAAAACCTTGACATTTTTCAATATTTAAATCCCTTTGGAGATCTGTCTCATGATGCTCAGATCACTTCAGAAATTGTAAAGAGCTCCTAGATTATGTGGGGCTTCCTCTAGAACAGGTGTTGTAACCTTTAGATTTCAGCTGTAACCTCTGGGCTCCTTGGAAAATGTGAAGGAGTAAATGCTACGTGCCTTCTCGGGGCTAACAAGCTAAGCCATCCTTTACGTTAAGGAGAGAGAAAAGTTAAGGTCTACCTACAAGAGTATCTTGGCATCCAGTTCTGCATGAGTGGTAATTACCTGTGCTTCCAAATCTCAGATCCAGAAGACCCAACCTCTCAGGTTAGAAGTAGCTAATTCTTCTCTGCAAATTCACTACACCCATTTTGCAGCTCCACCAATAGTACAAAAAGACAACCTCACGGTCTTTTCACCTTCTTTCTCAGCTCAACAAACATTGCAGGTGTTTCAACAGTTACAAACAAATGGAGAAAGAATGGCAAGATAAGGTAGCAGAGACAATTACACGAGAAATTTTTTCATGGTAGTTCCACATCTGAACAACTTCAAATTTTCAGTCTAACCTGGAAAAAAGCATTCAAATATTGATGTTTTGATTAAGTGTATTAAGAGCTTATTTTTGGGATTTGTCCTGTATGAATACAATAATATCTTGCAAAAACATCATAAAGAAGTTGAATAAGAACCATTCATTGATTAAATAAAAGCCACAATCTTCCCATAACACCTTAAAGATATTTGAAGGTTTCCATACAAGCTCTGAAACAACCTAATTCTCATTAATATATTATAACTTTTGATCCCAGAGGTTTATTATTTTAGGTTAGGGGAAAAAAAGCCTCCAGAAAAAAGAATAGTATTGTATAAGAAAATTGAGTAAACTTTAGTCAAGATACAACTTATTTAAAAGAACCAACTTCATTTAAATTTTCCTTTAAAAAAAAGAGAAGAAATGAAGAAATGAACAAGATAAATATAAGTTATGAGGATAATAGTTTACATTGTGGTAGACCAAAATAACTTTCACTTAGCATAAATATATATAATGCATAAGCTTTATACTTGACTTTACAATATATATTACAGAGACTATTTATAATCTTGATATAAAATAACATTGGCAAGGAGAAATAATAAAAAGTCAAGATTGCTGCAAGTATACATTCAATACATAAATGCCATAGGTAGAAAAAACAGAAGTGCTTTAAAAACTTTTAAATAGTCCTGCATCAGAAGTCACTGCAGTGAGAATTGATGCTCTGTTTACAGTTCTGTTTTTGTTCATCTACATCATAAAGCAATGTGGTTTCACAGGCTTTAGTATACATATTCCTCCCCGAGAGAAGAAAGGGTATTAATATGAGCTAATGATATTGTCAGTAGGAAACTGAAATTTTGATAGCAGTAAATTTCAGCTTCACAAAAGATGCAATTCTCATGCTCAAGTGTGAAATTAAAATATATCTCCAGTTTTAGTTACCTAAAAATCTTAGCCCCCTTTGACGAATGCAAAATAAATCAATATGACAGGAAATTTAATTCCAACAGGCCTGACTGAATACCACAACAGTAGGTATGAAAGAAAGCAGACTGTATAGTCAATACAACTGGTCATAGCACGATCTCAGCTTTCCATTCCTCTGATACTATCCTGGAAATGCCCTTGGCAATGTGCTTAGGTCCATTCTGCACAGCACCTTCCACCCCTACCTTGCTAAAACCCAATGAGTAATAGAAAGCAGCCTACGTGGCTTAGTGGGTACAAAGGTACCTCAGTCTTCACGAATCAAGGTTAGGTCAGTAAGTGAAGTGCAAGACTCTCTTAAAGTCACTCTATTAATAGCAACAAGATATCATTAGTCTAGGTCTAATGACTCTTGGTCTCAGAACTTTATTGAAAACTAAGCAAAAAATTAGTACTTACCTCTGATAAGACCCTTGCAATACTTTTAATGCATTATTGGAGATGTCAGTCATACACTGAAAATCTTAACTCACCCAACTGGTGATAATCTCTCTAGCTACAGAATGCTACTTCTCAAAAAGCAACCCTCCTCCAGAAAACATTCACCTTTTGGAGGCTAGCTCTTAAATGAGCCCAAAGTCTGCTCCTTTCAACCAGCTGGGAAGCACAGGAGAATTGCTTACACCTGTGCTTCCTGAAAGCTGGTTATCCTCAATTCTTTTTTTTTTTTCTTCCTCTTTTCAGGGTAAAAGGAAAGAATATTCCCAAGAAGGAGGGAGAGATTTTCTGCAAAACAGTTCATGTTAGAATTCCCATGCTGCCAATGAATAGTCTTTGGTGCAACTACATACTGTTATATAGGACAAGAGGGCAATCTGAAGTCAACCCCAAAATTACAGTCATTTGCATACCTGTGGGACAACCTAAGGTCATAATCAAAAGCGACCATAAAATATCTATACCGATTTACTTGTATGAATTAATTCTTCCTGATGGTGTGATCTTTGCCTCCTGTCCATCTACTTTATTTTCTGGGGGAAAAAAGATCAAATCTTTGGTATTTCTTGGAGTGATTAATATTGTTTTGCTGTCGTGACCAACACTAATGCTGAGAAAAAAAGTTAGACTAGACCCAAGTCAATTACAGAAGAGTAAGTTTTAATAATGCCAGTCACAGCAGCCTTCTGGGTCTTTTCCTTAGAAAATTAAAAGGCTTTCCTTTTCATCTAGAACCATCTTATCACTCATTTCACTATCAGAAAAACACTCTGAAGATAATAATGGGAGATTCTTTTAAAGGAAAATAAATCTATTTTGTTTCTTACTCCATTTTTGAGGAAACAGTTGTTTTGTTTTATGTAGCTGTGTTCGTGTTTTTTGTTGTATATACTGGTGATAGCAGAAAAAAATGCATTAGATGAGTTGCCTGAGAACTGTAATTGTATTTACTATGTCCACCTAAGATTGTCCCAAAATAGGTCTCTTCCTTACTGCTCCTCTTACACAATTTGTGTTTTGTGTGATGTGTACTTGGAAACTCACAATTCCTGCCTTGTCTCCTAACTCCTTACACTCAGATTCTGCACTCTGTTCAAGATTCAGCAGTGTTACTCATTTTGATTATGTCACCCATTTGTTCAGTAAGTCATTTACCACCTTCCTTTACGAATCAGGATACCATTTCAGGTTTAAATTCTAACATTTAAGGCACTTAAGGTGCCAGGTCCAATTTACTTACAGCTATTGATTGATGTCTGCTTTCTCCCTTGACTTGAATCAGCTTTGGATTGCTCCTCATCTATTCCCACAACATCCTGTGTGTAGTGTGGATGTGAGCATTCCTCAGATACAGTGGTATCCCTAAACAGATTCTCAGCTTCCATGGTATGCGTTTCAAATTGAGAAACTGAAAATGTTCTAATCAGTCTCAGCACCTTTAAATGTGCTGGTTTCATTTCTCAATTTCAGTTCATTTTCAAAACATAAAAAGGCATTGATTTTTTAAACCTGTTTTGTAGAAGTCCCAGGACACCATAATCAGACGTTCTTCTATCCTATAATCAGAGAATAGGATATGACCTAATTCAGCTTCTTTGCATTATTCATTTTGATATCTAACCACATACCTGAGACTGTTGCCTTCTTCACAGCAGGATAAGATATAAGAGCAGTCATGCTGATTCAGAAGCAGGCTCCTGCCAGCCTGGTACTTCTCCTGCAGCTGTGCCATAGGTGGGCACCCAGGGTAAAGTGTTGTGCAGGGTGAGTACCACCAGTGTTTCTCCCAGCAGTCTTTCACCAGTGATGCTTTTCAGCCAAAAGTCCTGAGCCTGCTATAGTTTCTTTGTTTTGTCACCCATAACAAATCCTTCTTCCAAGCGCTTCCCCAGTCTTCTCTCTTCTTAGGCACTCAACATTCATCAGTGAGCAGTTCTTCAGGTCTATTACCTTGCAGGTGAAGATCCGTGATGACCCCTTTGTTCCTCTATGGAAGAACTGCTGTCAGTTCCTGGCCATACCTTCCCTACAGCACTCATGGCCTCAAAGATATCTGCTTCCCATTCTCCACCTATTTTCCAAGTGGAAGTATACCACTCCGTTTTCCATTTCTAACACAGAAACAGTCACATAGTTCTGATGAGCCCTGATTCCGTTCTTCGTATCCTTTTGTTTCCTACGATACACTTCTGAAACAGGACAATGATGACACACGGTATCCAGGGTGCAGTTGGAACAGAGCTAAAGAGCTGTAGCACAGTTTTCAGATTTTGTGTACAATTCCTTTCCTAACTTTCCCCTAATATCCAGTTTGTTTTTCTTGTTGTTTCTAAGCCCTAAACTGATGCTTATCTGGTGCTATGATAAAACCCACGGTCTCAATCTTGGTCAGAGACAATTAGTATGTAAATTTAGTATCACTATTTCCTAGACGCAATACTTAATCTACATAGAATTTTACCTGCCATTTTACTTTCTTGTCTCTTAATCCCTTTCTGCAATTCTTTACAGCCAGCCTAGGGCCAGTTTTGTCACCTTGGTGCTTGTTGGGCTTTCCAGACCACTTACAGGCACATTTCACAGCACAAGTACTAGAAGAGTGTTGCAGTTCCTCCTTTTATTTTGAAATTCAAGTATTTTTTCCTATCCTCTTTTTCTGTTTCTCAGCCTTTTAAACCTAGCTAGGAGCTTCTGTTTTCTGCCATGGCTGCTTTATTTACTAAAATCCTTTAGTGAGGGATTTATTGTCAAAACTCTCTCGGAAATCAAGGCAGGTTATCAGCAGGATCATTGATACTTGTTGCCCCTATCAGAGATGTCCATTGCATCTGAAGACTAGGACTCCTATAGACAAACTGTATTTTATCTTCTAGTCAGTCAGATTTATACAAATTTCAACTAATTCTGTGGCCATTTATCATGGCTTCTGTTAATTTACCAAATGGTAAATTAATGTTCTTCTATGAAAGAACTGCTGTCAGTTCCTGGCAGTTTAATCTACCAAATGGTAAATTAAGGCTTGAAATTTTGGAGATCGTCCCTGGTAACTTCTTAAAAAATTTGTGCTGCATTCACTATTCTCCCATCTTCAGAAATGAGTGAAATTTTAAAGAAATGTTACACACTACTGCCAATAATACCATCCTTTATTTCTGTAAGACCCTTGAGTGAATATCATAGTGATATCTTAACATATTTTATTCTGTCTCTTTATTCAATCACTTCTTCCACAAAATCTTTTGTTTCAGACATTTCTTGCTGAGTCCTCTCAAAGGGTTTGGGTCTTCTTCCAGTCTCTCTACAGTGACCATCAGAGCAGAAAACTTGTTTGCCATCTCTACCACAACATTGCCCTTGCTGAGCTCTCCTTAAACACCCTCTCATTAGGTGACTTAAAAGAACAGGCAGAGTACTTTTAATGTGTTGGGAAAAGGATTTAGACCTGCCCTGCTACATAGACCTGTGCCTCATTTGCTATAGAGCTGGATTGTTCGGGTAAGGATTTCAGGAAGAGAAAAATGGTCTCAAGGCAAGATATCTAAGCAATGGTCTGGAACTCTGGATTTATGTCACTCCTATAGGTACTGGGCAGGTGACTTAAATTAGTCTTTTCTTTGCTCTGTTTGTTCACTTCTGATTTTCTGGGTGACTGATTTGATACCTCTGGTATACAAAGCATAAAATATTTTGAGTATGTAAAGAAGCATACCAAAAACTCAGACCTCACTTCAAATCTGACATATTTGAAGGTTTATGGTGTTTTGTTTTTTTTTTCCATCTCTCTGTGTCTCAGTTCAGTACATGCAAAACGGAATAATACTGCTACCCACCTCAGAGGTTTTGTGCACATAAATTCATTAAAGTTTGTTAAATGCTCAGGTACTATAGCAACAAGAACCATAAAAAAACCTGGAAGGGACGTAGTAATTATCTTCGTAGCAGGGTTCGGATACTGTGCAGTAAATAAGGCATGGGGGACATATTGAGCAATGGGAAGAGAACTAAAATTGAATATTTGCTTTTGAACTAAGCTCCTTCTGTCCTGTGCACAGACTAGAGCACAAATAGTTTAAAACAAAATTCAAATGTGATCATGTAATTAGACAATGTCATAATGCTCACACCCATTGGGGCTCATTTAATGCTATACATGGCAATTTTTAAGATTTGGCAAAGATACGAGCAATTAAAATAGGTTTTTACATTAGATAAGGGGTCAGGAAACTAATGAAAGGCAATCCAATTCTCTTCTGCTACTCCACTGAATTGCACTTTGAAGGGGGTAATAAATATTAAATACAAATTTCAAAACTACTTTAGAGATTTGAAAGCCCAAACTCTATGAGTGTCGCTGCAACTAATGCTGCTGTTTCTCCAGCTAGAAGAAACTCTGCTAGTTCCAGAAGTGGAAGCACTATGAAGAGAAAAAACACTGAGAGAAGAAACGCTTGATAAATTGGCTTTAGCCAGTGTATCTGGGATAGTATCATTGCATAGCTTTCTACAGTGCCATCTGAACACATACAGATAAGACATGGAAAAGAATCTGATTAATATGATTAAGTTTCACAGCATTTGATGCTTATTTATGGCCACCTTTTGCTGACTTTACTTAAAATGATTAACATCTTACTGCAAAAGCTTTCCTGCTAAACTCAGTGGGGCTGCTAATAGTAAATATATTCAGAGCAAGGGGTTCATAATCTCTCCACTGTGGAGAAAGAGAGAAAGAAGTAAAGAGAGAGGAAAGGAGATATAGAGGAATTATAGAGATATTTATTCTTCAATTGTTTATACATACTTCAGCCAAGTAAATTCTTTCTGTAAGACTGAGTAACTGTGGGTAACCTTAATTTCCATACACAGCAGAAATTCTTTATTTTAAAGTCTTGCATGAAATGTTTATTTATAGGTGTGATGCTCTGGCTGATTGTAAAGCTTCCATTGATTAGCACAAGGCCCAAGTTTCACCCTTAATAAACCATTTAATCTACCTAGAAATGATGAAGGACTCAGATAACCCTGCCAGAATTTCATTTTAACACCCAAATAAGGGAAAGTTTTTTAAGACTGTGGCATCCAGTAAGCAACTTTTTCCAGCAACCTAAGCAAAAGCAACCATTTGTATTTTTAAGAAAATGGGCTATAAGTATTTTCTATTTGTCAGGATTATCCTTATGATTTAGTTATTTTGTTATTGTGTTGTAAAATATTTAATGTTTAAGAATTTAGACAACTGCAGCAAATGCAGTCAGTTAACTGGTCATTACAATAACCACCATCACAGCAATGGAATCCACATATTTTTTTTCCTGTAGGGTTGCATTTGTTCTACTAGTATGCACATATATTTGTTTTTTTCTTTAATGGAAGAATCGTATTTGGGCATTCATTATTGACACACACAATCAGATTTTAAGTGCAGCTAAGTACACCATCTGGCTTTTCTTTCCCTCTATGCCTCTATAGCCGTACACAGTCGTCTGCTATTCCAAGGAGTGTCTGGCTTCTATTATAGCTGCACCAGTTGCACTACAATCAGCTGAGTAGGCATTTCCCTTATGAACCCTGCTTTTCAGTGTTTAACAACTAATTCGAAACTGCATCAAGCTCAAACATGACATGCACATTTGTAGACCAGATGTGGTTTTGTTTATCCTTTTATTTTTAAACGCCAAAAATGGCAGGGTTTAAAAAGTCCATCCAAATAATATAACATTTATGATCAGCAAAGCAGATCTGCTGCCAATTTGGGGATACGGTCACAGGACATTTGGAAGCGGGTCTTAACTAGTCTTTTGGTCATCATTTGTATCATTCTTCCCTAGCTAACTACTAATAGTATACAACGTGTACTGCAAACCACATTTAATGTTAGGGCTTAAGCATATCTATGACAAACTCCTGGCATTTGGCATACAGGGAAATTGTGCTGATTTACCCTGCAGCTAGACAGGCAGGATTCTATTAATCCCTGTGTAGAGGTAAAAATAGTCTTTATATTTCTCTCTAAATCTGAGAAACCCAAGGAGAGAGATAGAGGAGACCTCCAGAGAGAAATTCTGAGAAACAGCTCAAATTCATAAGAGGCCATAAAAAGCAAAGAAAGAGGGAATGAATTAAAAATATTTTCATTTTAGTTTTTCATTTAAATTCATTTTGTCATTTTTTCTGACCATCTGAGCTTAGTGTTACGAAGATTCATTCCAGAAATATAGCTAATTTAGGGGATCAAAATCAGCACAAGACCGAGATCTACCAGGAATATCCCTACTTTATCTGAAATTTCTTGAGGCACTTATTTTCCTAAATATGCCTATAGGTGCCTGTCCTGGGGCAATGAATGCTTACATTCCACTTAACACTCCACTGCATTACAGCTAAACTCCACCTCAGCTTAAAGTCCTCTTCATCCTCTTGCCAGCTAAAGCACTCAGCCAGAATGCAGGAGTCCTGAGCCCCCGTGCTGAAGGGCAACCCATCCACACCACCTCCAGTAACCTCACCATGGCTCCTTCAGAGTAGCATCACAGTTCTGAAATAGCTTCAGGAGGCTTCTTTGCACATACCTAACTAATTAACATGCTTGAACCATTTCAGACTGCTGGAGACCTGGGTGTCTCAATGCCTCAGTGAATGCTCTAAGGAAAACACCCATTCCTGCCTGATTGTTAAAAGAATAGAGAGAGCTGGCGTCAGTCCTTTGAAGAAACAGTTACTGTCACCAGGAAAGCAGCCTAGGTTTGTGAAGACAGTGAAGGAAGGCATTTACCCCTCACCTGGAATGATGCTGCAAGTACCAGAGGAGAAAACGAGTCATAATCTCAGGTGTTACTGCTTCCCTGCTGTAGTTTGATGTGTTCAACACCAACAATCATTCAGGTAATTATGGGTGGATTAGGGTATATGGAGGTGTATGAGCTGTACACAGAACTCAGGTAAATGGAGATCAGACACTCAGCATCTATAGATAATTATATTATTAAAAAGAAACAAATAAAGCTTTACTAATTCAAGCAGCAGGTCTGTTTGTTTAGGGTTTGTTTTTTTTTTTTTTTTGTAACAAAGGTTTCTGTGTTAGTATACTGTGCAATTAGATGTCTCATGTTTTGATACAGAAGAGAAAAATAAAGCATGACTCCAATATTAGACTAGAGCTGCTTTTTAAGCCATTAAAAAGGCTGGTATTGAACGTAAGGCATGCATCTGCCTTTCTACATTTCTCCATTGGCAGTACTTTTTGCCCCCAGGAGCCTTTCTGAGCAACTTCCCACTGCTCCTTTTCCAGCATCCTACTATTCTTACTTTCATCCCATGCTGTTTCTTGGTTTCTGTGCACCCTCCTCCATCTACAGCCAAGGACTGCAGGCCCAGCTGTTGTCTTGGTTCTCATTAAGAAGATTCAGTATCCAGTGTAAACTGATAGGGACAAGATTTAGCGGAGGGCTGTTAGTGTTAGGGTAGTATGGTTAGGTCGTGGTTGGACTCGATGATCTTTAAAGATTTTTTTCAACCTGAGCGATTCTATGATAGGCGACGTTATCAGTTTCATAACTGAGGCAGTACCTGACTGTAAGATGAAAAATGTTCTGAGAACAATTTCCCTGTAGATCTGTCTTCAGCAGAGGAAAAGATGAAAAGCACGTGAGAATCTTAAACAATAATCCCAATGAAGTCATGAAAGTTACTCATCTTCATGAGAGTAAATATATAAACAAACCTTCATAGGATAAGAGTATATATTTTAACATAATTACTTCCTTATCTCATTCCACAGGCATACAGAACCAATCCTTGATCCTGTGATGGCCTCTTCGCAATATCAGCTGTTCAACTGACCAGTTACTTTCTGGCTTGTCTGCTCTAAAAACTCTTGCCCTCTCCCTCCACGCATGCCTGTAGTGCCAACAGGGCCCACTTTCACTTCCACACTGGTCATATATTCCTAACATAAAATGTGTTCTGAGACACTAAAGTAGTCCTTGACACCAATCTGAGAACAGATGATGAAAAGCAGCAACCTAATTTACTCATGTTGACTGAGATCAGAAGCAAGCAAGTGGCAGGTACATTTAGACTCCAGAAAACCACTCTTTCCTCTGTGCTTTATGCATCTGTGTTCTTTAAATCTTATTTATAGATTTACCTTTTTCAACATAATAACTATTGGCTTCTCAAAGGCACAATCATTGTGTGAAATTCAAACAAGTATAAATCCTTCATTTTTATTTTAGTGTCATTTTATCTTGTTTTTTCGAGAAGAATGTTACAACATTTTATAGAATTTCACATGAATATGTTATTGCCTAAGATATCATACAATATGTATTAAAATATACAGTATGTATTAATATAGCAGTTACAGGCAGTGCAATTGAGATGTGAAGTCTGCAAGTCAGAAAGGAAGCTAGCAATAGTCTGTCTCCTTGGTAAACCCACATCCACAGCATGTAGCTGAGTTGTGTAGTCAAAAAATGTTATTGTTGTTATTCTGATGATGACTCTGCTCTTTATGTACTCAGCAATTTTACAGGTACCCAGAGACATAGCTTAGGAGATTTATAGTCCATAGGTTAGGAATAAGGACCTATTTTTTACTAGAAAGATGTGCTTGATGAAGCAGACACTACAGTGAGCTTCAGAAAACATGAATTAATATCCCAGTAAAGAAGCCCTCACTGACTTGACAAGTCAATCACCTCTGTGCTTCCCTGGCACAGAAAGTTTTTGTCTCATCAAAAAGTGATCCATCAGAGAAAGGGAAGACTTGTTCTGGCTCATGGTGTCCAACTCTTTGGCTTGCCCGGGCTGCATTGAGTGAAGAACATATCCATAAGTTGCTGTGAAAGTAAACTCCTAATTATTTCCATGGAAACTACAACAACAACAACAAAAAAGAGAACAATAACACTACTTGATAGAGCAAATTCTTAGCTACAGAAAACACTCTTTTTCAACATAGTCACCACCATTAGCTATGCACTTTCACCTGCAGTGAACAACAGCCTGCAGGCCATGGTCATAAAAATCTGTACCAGCAGAGGTGACCCACTGCCTCCACAGTGGAAATGTACCACTCAAAGTGTCACTGTGCTCACAGCCACTGTTTGATCTCCATTCAATAAGTGGAAGTGAATGTCAGCGGGTGCCGTTTTTTCTGCATGGAGGAATTAAACAACACATCTGTACTTCATACACACTTCCATGCCAGACACCATTTTGTCAGACTGCCCCTCTGCTGCCATCTCTCACACAGCAAAAAAACATAATGGAATATTTCTGGGAAGGTTCCATCTCTGCTGCTATGCCACCAGTATCTGCCTCTGACATTGTGAGACATCATAAAATAGGAGCAGCCCTTGTAAAATAAGCAATATAGTTAATGTGTAATTAACAAAGTATTTTAATTCCTAATATTTTTCTTTTTAAAAAATAAAAAATTTTTAAAAAGAGGAATAAAGCCATAAGACTAGTGGGATATTTAACCCCATTTTTATGCAGCTAACCCATCAGCTGGTTTGATGGCAGTGGCTGCAACTCTTAGTGAGGTCTCAAAGGGTTCATCAGATTTTTGAGGAAACTTTACTCTTCCTGTGCTTCTCCCTCAACAGCTGATCACAAATGTACATACTGCCAATAGTTTATGACATGAATGAGGTGTGATTATGAAGTGAAGGATATTTCTCTCTGGTAAGAGAGGGATTATGAAAATCTGGTAAAGTGACACAATCAGATTTTTGAGTTGAAGATCTGAATGCAACTGTATGCATTCCACTTGAGAACTGTAAGCAACGTATTTATATCAACAGAAAATAGCGTCACAAACATAAAATGATTTTTTTTTTTTTTTTTGCAATCTTGAAACCTACTCTTAAAATCCTTTATCAAAACAGAAAGCACAGCTGTGTATTCTTTGCAGAGCGCTGTGCTTAGCCAATGTATCAAAATGCAAACACCTATTTGCCATCACTTGAGTCAGCACTGCCCTCCCTGTGCCCTGTTGTCAGCCAGCACAGTGCTGGTAGCACACTGTGGTTGCTGCTCAGCCCACAACTTCAGGCAGAGCTGCTGCTGTGTGGATATGGGTAGCCACCTTGCCAGCTGGGCCAGGCTGCAGACAGATCACACACCACAGGTTGGATGTTGTTGTGCTTCCTTCATAACAGCTTTCTCCATATTGAGTCCTATCTTCTTCCTCATGCACATCTGCTGAGAATAGAATTTATTTCAAAGACAGAACGTGGATCAACAAGGGGTAACAACCACAAACTGACTCTCAAATTGTTTTCTGGTGCTTGCATAATTAACATCAGTTGCTCTTTTAGTGAAACTTCAGGACTTGAGCTGCATCTCCTGCCTGGAGAGTCACAGCATGACACATAGCCTGTGCTTGGGAAGTTATAATACAACCAGCACCCCTTCCTCATTGCTGGAATCAAGCCCACAGCAGAGCCCAACAAGACTCTGGGATGGAAGCTGTCACACTTTTCGTAACATTTAAATCATAGAATCATATAATGATAGAATGGCCTAGGTTGAAAAACCTTTGTGAAACCACAAAGATCGTCTAGTTTCAACTCCCCTGCCACAGGCAGGGTTTTGCTAGTCACTAGACCAGGCTGCCCAGAGTCACATCTAGCCTGGCATTGAACACCTCCAGGGATGCGGCATCCACAACATCTCTGGACAACCTGTTCCAGTGCATCACCAACCTCTGAGTATTATTAAAATACACAACAGTGAGTGAAAAAAAAGTATGCAAAAGAAAAGTAGAAAGAATGGGTGATTTATTGAGAAATGACAGCATCTGTAAAGCGGAGCTACTTGTGAACTCCGTGAGACTGTTGAACTTTTACTTGCATGCAACTTCACAGCTGCATAATGAAGCTCCCTCAGAGTGTTATTCAGGACTGAATGTATGAAAGAAAGAGTTAGGGAAAAAGAGAACATGGGAATCAGGAAAAAAAAGAAAAGAGTAAGTGCAAACTAAAGTTGCTAAGATGTAGAAGAACTGCTAAACGGCTGGTGTAATTACAGATGGTTGGAGAAATGTCTTACCACGTTGCCTGACTTAAGTCTTCCCTTCTCACCATGCTGGTTGTTGTAAATCCCCTCACCAGAGCTTAACTGCATTGTTTAGTGTATAAGGAACATTGATGCCTATGACTGTGAATTCTGTTCCTTCAATGGTTATCTGACTTTTGATTGCTGTACAACTAAGCACCACACTCTGTTGAGTTGCCAGAGACCCTCTGTTACAGTTGGTGCCACAGCTAAAAAGATTACCGTGGTGAAAATGAAAAACCGAAATAAACAGGGAAGGAATGCTTACCTGTATCTAAAGATCTAAGTTTGCAGGAAAGACTCCACAGAGGGATCTCCAGAAAGAGATCCTTCCCAGTGGCAGTCAGCCCTTAAATGCTGTCCAGGAGGTAAATTACCTTCACCTGTGCTCCCATGGCTGACTCAGTCCTTTCCTCAGGTGATCAATGAGTGGTTCAGGCTGTGACTCAAGAGTTCCTATACACCTTCGTAATACAGAGAAAAAACTATGGTACAAACCACAAATTGTCAGTGTCGTTAGAAATGGTAGGACATTTCCTGCAATGAAAAATAAAATCTATATTTATATCTAGATCGTATAAGTGAGTTGTTTCTGCCATTTTTGACTGACTTTGCAGAGAGAATTTAATTCTGAGCTACATATATAAAGATTTCCATTGACAAAGAAATAAATTTTGAAGTTGTTGTGTAGTCTACTGAGAAAATTTTTAACATTTACTTTGAAAAAGCAGGATATGAATTGAACGACAATGTGAAATCTGTCTGAAAAGGGTACATGTGGGCTTTCAGCCACCATCTGGTAAAAGGGCCAGAGTGAGTGCTGACTCCTTCACCAGCTATCAAGCACTGTGTGGGCTAATTTTCCAAGTCTTTGCAACACACAAAACTATGATAAAAGTTCACATTTCTGTGCTGCAGCGACATTTTTTTCCTTGAGAATTGCAGTTCTTATTCACATCTGTCTTTTTACAGTAATAACTAAGAAAAAAAGTGTGTGGCCATAACAATATGTCTCAGAGAATGGAATTGTTTGTTCTCAATGTGAAAACACTGTTTTCTTTTGAATTAGCTTTAGCAAAAAGGCAGCAATGAGACTACTTAGCATAGTGAAAAATCCCTTACCCCTGTTTATGTACTTTTGAAAATCCTTTATACTTCAATTCTCTGGATGCATGAAAACTATTTTAGGCACATAGGTTAACGATCTAGGCAAAGAAAATATTACCATCATGTACTCACCTTAAAATCTCTCTATAACAGCTTCTGCAATACCACACTTTCCCAGCACTTCTTTGGATTAGGCTGCAAAATTGATATTGTTCAAATACACAAAGAGCACAAATGATCTCAAAGAAAACAGAATTCTCACTGTAGCAAAGACTTCTGTGAGAGACTATTATATACTCCCTAAAATAAGACAAACCATTTGGGCCTATTCAGTCATACCACCTTTATTTCATAATTGCTGGAGCAATGCAGAAGACTAGAACTGAAGAATAATCAAGCTGATAATGAAATGAAACAACTTTTGGAAAGGTAAAAAAAAGTCTAAAATAACTCTTAATGCTCCACAGTACCCTACATAAAAAGTGCCCTACAGCACTTTCTCTTCTGAGGAGCAATAATGACTTCTGTTTGGTCACTGGAAGTTGTGTCACTGTCTCCAGATTTCAGCACTCTTCTCCTAGAAAGATAAATAGATATAAAAATTCACAAATGGTCCCATAGTCCAGTGTCCTTTTAAGAACAGGAAAACTCAGTAACTAATTATGATTACAGCTGTGTGTATAAAACAAATAGGACCAGGATCTCAATGTCCCAGGTTCCAAAACCATAGCTAACAAGCCTCCATAGCTGACTTATGTAAACATGGACATCATATCTAATTCCTCCAGAAAATGATGTTTTATTTTTCAGTTTAATTTCATTCACGTAAGCACAAGCATGTTTTTTAGCAACCCCATAATGGATTTCATCCTGTTGGTTTCAAATATGTGCAGAGGTTTTCAGCTGTGCTCACATGGGCAGATAAGCAGCAAGAATCAGAGAAAATTCACATTGAATACATAGAAGATAACCAAAGGAAGCAGCTGTTAGATTTGTTGATATAACTCTTTGTATGGGGATGGTGATTCAAAGGGTGCTGTACTTCCAGCCCAGACACTCAGGGAGCAGATCTGCCCACTCTGCCCTGTGCGCCCAATTAGAGCAAGCTCATTTATCAAATGAATTGCTCTCCCACAATATACATGAGGACTGAGACGAAGGCAATGAAATATTCACAGAAATGCAGACAACTCTTGAAAAGTCTTTTTTTTTTTTTTTTAAATCCTACAGTCCCATTTTGAAAAGGAGCTGGAAATGTAAACCATGCTATTGTGTGACTCTTTCACAAATTAGCTCTCTGGGAATCCAAAATAGAACAGATTTATGCTAACAACAGGCTGAGGGAGATTACTTGCAAACAACAAAGGCAGCCTGGCCAGCAGTTTAGGCCTTCTCTTGTTAAGAAAATTTTCCCATCTGTAACTAAATCAATTAGTTATACCAGTGCAAACCCCTGATAGAGACATGCTGCACCAGCATGAATTGGGGCTTAAAGCCATTTAGGTTAATTCAATAAATCCTTGTCAGCATTGCTTTGAAGCAAAGGATACCACAGAAGCAAGAGTTTATCTGGGGTAAAGGGACTGACTGACATGTAGGTAGGTATCAAACTGTCATTCTGGCCACAAGCATGTGCAGCTGGGAGAATTTATGTGGTAGGTCTGATGCGGATCTCATCTCAGGCCTGTGTAATGAAGAATGACGCTCTTTCTCTTGCAGCCCTTTCTATTCAATAACTGATCTTAAACTAATTTTCAAACACTTTAATCTCAAGATGTAACATGACAATTATAAATGCTGACCCTTAACGCACCCTCCCTTCTGTAATAACACCAGGCTGTCATCTTTCTCAACGTCTCTGCCTTTCCAGCCCTCCCTTTTCCATGTGGCAGCCCAGCCAGCTCAGCCACTTTCTTCCTTGTTAGCAAAAGCACCTGGTGTTTGTGGAAAGGCGAAACTCAATCCACATGGTGACTACGTGAGGTGGGTCCTTCCTCCTAACAGCTTGCTCATTCAGAGATGTGCTCTGGACAGGCCATCAGTGGAGGCACAAGATCAAGTAGCTACAGCAGTGGAGTGCTGCAATTCCCCTCATTGATCTGACATGGTCGCTGGCCAGAGCTCGGAGAAAGACAGCAGGATGTCAGAGGCAGTATAAGAAGTCTCATCTTTTATGTGTAAGCTCTTTTGTGTTGCTTTGCTGGCTGCGTAAGAGTGTTTGTTTAAACTGACTGCTTTTCCAGAGTCTCTAAGTACCTGCTGTTCTAGGGAAAAACAAATAATATTTTTTAAAAATGCACAGAATGTGGATAACTATTGTGTTGTTATTTACTGATGTCACCTACAGCCACCCCTATATTAAACACTTCAGTTGGTTCTTACAGAAGTAGTTCTTGTTCTCTGGGTTGTATAATACAGTGTCCACTGGAAAATTTATGTATCTGAAAGCAAAACCCTCTTCTGAGATTTGAATTTCAACACAAAAAACTCTTGTCTGATACTTGTTATACATCAGTCCTCCATGTGCTGCCTCCATCAGATGCTTCTACTGCCTGGGGACGTAGGGTTGGGAGCCTCCTGAGACACAGTTTGTGTCTATGTGCCATCAAAGACACCATATCAAATACTTTTTCATAACGAATCAATCTGCAGTCTGAAATTAATAGATTTCTGTTCCAGAAGGCAAATGTTTCTGGACCAGAGCTCCGCAGTTTGCAGAGCTGGTGATTAGAAACCCAGTTCAGGTTTGCAGGACAAAATATACCTGTGTTAAATAAATTCTGCTTTGGATCTACTTGTCAGAGTGACATTTTCCAGCATTTAAAATAGCTTTTTCCCCTCCCTTATTTGTGTCTATTTTCTCTCCTCTGCCTCCCTATATTTGCAGGAATCATGTCCTTTGTAAGACTTCATTTTGCTAAGCAAAACTATTCAGGAAGGTGTTGTGTCCTGTAGTTACATAAGCTCTCTGTGGCCCCTAATCTGCCTCACAGTCCACTATGCACCTCCTTCATGTTGCATCATTTTTTTCTTGCACATGTGCCCACACTGTTTTCCCCATGATACAGCCCCCACACATGCACTGCTA
This sequence comes from Phasianus colchicus, assembly GCF_987193195.1. Lineage (NCBI taxonomy): Eukaryota > Metazoa > Chordata > Aves > Galliformes > Phasianidae > Phasianus > Phasianus colchicus. The sequence goes on along the minus strand of NC_143439.1, from coordinate 55,551,412 downwards.
CTTCACAATGACTTTTGGAATTACTGCACCTGAAACAGCTTCCAACTTATTTTTTCACACTAATTTACAGGGTGATCCCATTGCACCGCCACTGGTGAGGAGGCAGCAATCTGTGGCACGGAGAGAAGAACGAGTGCCCTGTGCAGTGTTGGAAGAAAGGCACAGAGGTGACTTTACTGCCAAACAAAACACAGAAGAAATTTAATTTTCATACTCACCTGTGATCAGAGAGTAGCCTCAAGTCTTTTCCTTCTCTTCAGCTGTTTCCAAGACACAGGTTGCTAGTTCTTGGCAGAAATTCTTGCTGGTCTGAGACTGTGTGACCTTGAACTTTGTGCTATTAAACTTTATCCTTTTTTTTTTTTTTCCTGCCCTCAGTGATCCAGCTGGTCCTGTGTGATATTTTGATCCTCCTCTGCAAAGGCAATGCCACTCAGCTTTGTGTCACTAGCGTAATTTATCAGTTCACTTCCACTCTTGATCCTCAGGTTAAAAGTAAAAATTCTAAATAAGTTTCTGTCACTCTCTTGTTCCACATTCACCAGGGCCATCAAGGTCATGCCCACTTCAGTCAACTTCTGCCCACCTTATGCAACTCATCAATTCATATCAACCACCCACCTCATTCTCTCATTTAACTGGATATTAATCACTGAGAATACAGGGGAAAAAAAAAAATTGGATAGTCAGCAACTGATAAATTGATCCTAATAATGTACCGTCTTTTGGAACATTTTTTTAATGTAAAATACAATTAAAAATGAGGAAATAAATGTAAATAATTATATCTTTATTAAAAGATTAAATGCAATGTCAGCCAAGGCAGATTGCACCTGATTCATTTGACACTCTTCTTGAGTGAAGAAATATTTTTTTCAGCAAAAATAAATGCAGTGAATATCATCTGCCTGGACTTCAGAAAAGGTCTTCATACTGTGTCATACAGCTAGTAAAGACTTGTTAGCATTTGCCATGTAGGCAGGGAGAGGGAGGAGGGAGTTAGCATAACTTCATATCAGTTAAAAATAACTGCAGAGACTAAGACTGCTTGGTTGAGTCATGCCATTTACCACAGGTTTAAATTACTGTGGAATTGTTTAAGCATTAGTTATCTGACTGCCACGAATCCCATGATGGATCTCTTAAATCAGAGTTAAGTAATGGTTTACCATAGCTTAGTTAATGGTTATACAAACTGTTCTTGTTTGATTGTTGTTTGCTTTTTTTCCATTTCTGTAATTGTATAATAAATAACTCCTCTAATTCTCTTCTTCAAAAAATATTTTTGAAAATTTGCATATTTTGCAATTTTAGAATTAGCAATATTTTTTTTTCTCCTGGGAAAAAATGTTATATTAGAGAGCATTCCACCACGTCAATCAATTAATGGTTTCTGCAGGGTTTACATTCTCAATTTTTCAATCCAGAATAATGGGCACTTTTCCACTAGCAGTAAGTACAACAGAATAGAGAGACAGTGCTTGATTGATTGGAATTGCCAAGCAGCAATGAACATTTAATGTAATATAGCAGTGGATGCTAACTTAAAAGAGAGGAACATAACTCCTTAGAAAAAAAACATATTTACTGAGACATTAAACACAAAAAAAAGATTATGTGACACAACTGGAAATATTGATAAATGCAAAAATAAACAAACACTTCAGTGTAGAAGGTAAAGTATCATCCAATTCCCTTTGGTATTTTGGTAACAATTTCTACCGTCAAGCACATACTGTACATTCCGGATGTTCGGTCACACTACATGTACCTCACTCTGCACTTTCATCTGTCTTCATAGGAGGAACATGGTGGTTTCTTGAACCATACGAACTCAGAGACTGGTGGTCTGTGGGTGGAATAAACAAGCTAACATCACAAAGTTATACAGAGCAACGCTCTATTGTAGGAATTTATGCATAAACGGCAAGTTTGTCCCTTGGAAATAAAAGGCAAGATAAGGCCCTATCCACTATGCTGAACACACATCCTTTTATGGTCCTACGAAAAACTCAAGGAAATATAGTTAAAATAGGAAACCTTTCATGCCCTACAATTTGGTTTCTTCTATTTCTATCATTTCTACTCAGGGTAAAAATTCTGTTCACACTGTAATTCTGGGAAATTGTCATCCAGAATATAAGTAAAGTTCTGCAAAGCCATGGCAAAGAAAAGGAAGTTGTACGACAACACACGTAGAAGGGATGACTAGTATCATTGAGTGAGAGGGGGAAGACTGGGAGAGTTCATTTTCTTCAGCCTACCAAAGAGAGAGCTTTATTTTGTGGTAAAGCAATGGCATACACTAAAAAAAGCACATGGAATTCTTAATTAAAACTATAAATGAAGCTTTAAACACACGCATTCACACATAGTTGCACCAATCCATCAAGAAAGAGTTAAAGATTTTATGCAGTCTCTTTTATTCTGTGAAGAGCAGTTTCACCTGCCATTAGTAGGAGTCAAATTTACTACCATGGGGAAGCATAAAGAGGAATTTGTGAACAGAGGATGATATTCATATTCATTTGGGGATTTTTAGTGCAAAGTTCAGACAAAAATTAGGAATAAATGCAAATTTCACCTGGTGTGCATTTATCCAGGGGTGAAATTTCATGCAGGAGCCCTCTCCTCTTCTACCTACTGAAAAAAATACACAAAGTTTAGGCTGGCAGGTCTAACGTGCTTCTCCAGCTCAAAGGTTTGAGCAATTACTTGACTTTTTTAATAACAGGCTGCCTTGGATGTGCCATCGTAGCACATGATGCTATGATGCTGCGCATGTCCAGGAGCAGCACCGTGAGACTCATCACCCAGGCTGCACAGCATGGTGCCATGCACTCCTCTGAAGGGCAGGTCCAACCGACAGGCCACTTCTTTAAGGCTATGAGATTGAACAACAGTGTTGAGCAAGAAAGTATTTCGAATTTCTGTTACCTAAGGACCTGTGAGCCTCAATTCTGGCAGGTGTGTTGAGGAAATGGCACTAGTTACACTTTTGAAATACTGCAGATAAGATAGGGTGCAGCTCACTGAAACAGAGTGAGATGACCCAGCAGTTCAATAGCAGCAGATTCCTTCTTCTGTCTCAGTGCACCTGGTTTTGTGTTCCCACACCATTTACTCTCAGAGCCTGTCTGAACTGACTCAGCTCACTGGCTCAAAAGGAAACAAAGTCAGCAAAAATGCAGGTAGCTGCCTGCTTAGGTAGTGGGTAAATCAGCTCACAGTAATGGCCAAAAGCCATCTGAACTAGTGCAAGGAAGAGGGCAAGACGAATGCAGATGGGTAGATGAAAGGAAAAGGGAGATATGAGAGAGGACATGAGAGAGCTCCTTTACAGAACAAAACTGTAAGGCTCTATTTGTAAGCATCATTGTAAGCTAAGAACATGCTACTAATTTACTTCAGACTGCTCATTTCAGCGTTTAAAAAGATGCCTCATTCTCTGAAAATCTAGCTCAATATTACATGGAATTCAAACAAGCTTTTGGTCATTGGTTGAACTTTCAGGATTATTTCAAAAGAGCCTATAAAGTCTGCACGTGTCAAGAGCACTGGACATCAAACTCAGCAGATTTGAAAGCTGGACAGCTGCAGTACAGTTCATTGCCATACACTACCAAGGGAGAAACAAACTCTATTTTTAGTTCACCTTGTGCAAGCAGTGAAGTCATTACAAAGATGAAAGAATTGGTTTTTACTAAAAATAGTATGTAAATGAGGCCATAGTTTCTACAAGCTTATCTTTTCCCTTCACACTTATTGCCATGGTCAGTAACAAATATTTTTCCTGAAAATAGACATGGCATAGACACAATTGTCATTTATGTTCTCTGCTTTTGCAAGGAGAAAAAAAAAAAAAAAAAAAAAAAAAAAGAAAAGGGAAACTTAAAATATAAATTACATACAAAAAAAACATATTTAAATGAAAGATAAAACGTCTGCAGCTACAGATAGTCTCTTACTTGGCAGAACAAGGTCAAAATAAACATTCTGAAGGCAAAAATATCCTTCAGCCATGACAAGGAATTCCCTGGCCTCCAGTGTTTTGTTTCAAAATACTCATGACAAATGTCTACATGGTATCTTATGCACTTTCTGCTCCCCTTTTGCCTGAGGAAGAGTTGCCAGCAAAATGGAGTTTTGAAACCTCAGCACTTTTTTGTCAATCTTTTAAAAATGATTGAGAAAATAAAACATATTTTTAGAGGAAATTAGTGTCAGGATGGAGAATAATTGTATTTTAACTTCATCTTGATTATACAAATTAGAATGGTCTTGTTACAAACATCTACTAATAAAACTGGGTTTGGCATAGAAATATTGACATATGCTTGTCTATAGTTCTCCTAGCAGCACCATTATAATAAGGGGCTAGGACACAATGCAAAAATGAAAAAGAGCATTCAGCATAGAGAAATTCTGTTGTGTTGGTTGGCTGCTGAATAGCTGCTTCAGAGATTGACAGAACAAGATGGGGCTTTTAAATGGGACAAAGACTTGATTCAATAGAGAAAGAATATAATACAAAAAAAAAAAATTCTATTCATTTTCATGCAAGTAATTAAGTGGGTGAAAAAATATTCTTTTTTTCCTTTAATTTGTAGTTTTACACAGAAATTTTGATTTTGCAGTGTTTATGTCATTTGCTACCATAATCTACTTTCTCTTTGAGATTCAGAATTTTGCCCATTTCATTTAGAGAGCAAACAAACTGACTGAAATTGTGCTCTATTTTTTGCCCTATAGCTTTATCTATTCTCCTCCATTATTCTTTCTGTTCTCTGTTGAGTCAAGAAATGAGTCATGGTTGTGTCATATGGCTCAGCTATTTCTGAGGACATCTCATCTCCAGAAAGAAACACAAACTGCCCTTGACATTCATGAGCTAAAGCGAATAGCAAAATACAGAGAAGCCCGTTATCCCACCAATGTTTCAATGAGGACACTTCCCAAAAATCAGTGTATATCTAAACTGAATAACTTAATTTTTCTCCAGGGTTCTCTATTCCTCTTGGGATTTCTTTTAAAATTGTGTTCAGATATCTTGGAGTATTTCTTCCAGCAGTTTGACCATTCTCATTCTCTGAATTCTGACTTTAATTATTTATAGCAGATTATGCATGCTTAATGAAATCATTGAATTTTACCCCGATGACAACAGGAGTCAGATCTTCAGTGAAGCAAAACCACTCTAAATTCAAACCACACCAGTGCTGCTACATATAATGCTGAACTAGATTAGAAGAGGGATTGAAATAAGTAGGAGGAAAAAATATATAGGATATTATTCTAGGACATTTTCAGCGAAAGCATCCAGAAAGATATGGACATTGTCACTGAAATAAATATAGCACATAGACCCTTGTACGATTTCAGGTCTTTGTGTGACAGATCTACATGATCAAATAGAGGACCTTAGTGATTTTCCAGGTATAAACTTATGTCCTTCACACTTACATCCAATCTTACTTCATTATAAAAGAAAATAAAGCAGCTGCAATGGAAACAGGATTAACCTTGAAAGTCATTAGATTTTAAATTACTGAAGTAAATAAACATCCCACACAGTCACCCAGAATATCTGACTTTCTTTAAAAACCATTAACACAGAAAATTTATCAGATCTTTTAATACTTTATTTCATCAGGTCTACAGTAAGTAACTAAGTACAAAACACCATGCCCATGTCTCTGATTCAGACACTCACACATATACATGCACAAGTGCCACCATGTCATGGCATTCAGTCAGGAGGAGAAGACTGGGAGCCTGTTCTAGGGGAAAAAGGAGGAACATCATATTGTCCCTGAGCCTGACGGAGCAGCAGAAACTGATCATCCTCACTGGAAGAAGAACTTCTCAAGAGTAGCCCTGCTGAGAAGAACTTAATGGTCCTGATAGATGAAAAACTTAACATGAGCCAGCAGTGTATGCTTGCAGCCCGTGAAGCCAATGGTATCCTGGGTTCCATCAGAAGAGGGCCCCTTACTACAAGAAAGATGTTGAGGCCCTGGAGCATGTCCAGAGAAAGGCAATGAAACTGATGAGGGGTCTGGAGCACAAGTCTTATGAGGAGCATCTGAGGGAGCTGGGATTGTTTAGTGTGGAGAAGGGGAGACCTCATTGCACTCTACAACTTCCTGAAGGGAGGTTGTGGTAAAGAGGGGTTTGGCCTCTTCTCCCAAGCAAGGAACAGGACCCGGGGAAATGGCTGCAAGCTGTACCAGAGGAGGTTTAGGTTAGACATGAGGGAAAACTTCATGCCTGCCCAGGGAGGTGGTGGAGTCACCGTCCTGGCAGTGTTCAAGAGGCATCTGGATGAGGAGCTACGAGATATGGTTTAGTTTGTGGTAGCAATGGTAATGAGAAGACAGTTGGACTAGATGATCTTACAGGTCGTTTCCAACCTTGTGATTCTATGATTCTATGATTCTAGGGGTGCCAGCAGGGCAAGGAAGGTGATTGCCTCTCTCTATTCTGCTCTCATGAGTCCCCATCTGGAGTACAATGTCCATGTCTGGGGCCCTCAATACAGGAAAGATGCAAAGCTTTGGAGAATATCCAGAGGGGAGCAACATATATGATCCAAGGGCTGGAGCACCTCTCCACAAGGACTCACATCCAATACAAGACTACTCCAAAACTTCATAACCTGCTACATCAGAGATTATCATTTTTTCATTGTCTAAGAGGCAATCTCATATCCTGGGATACAAGTTAAGGGGTGTGAGAAGGCATGAGTGAGAGTGTCCAGTATCTTCCTACATGTCCAGACTGCACATGCAGGTACACTCTGGTCTCTGATTTAAGACAAGTCAGCCCTTTTCTGCATGGGTGTTCTCTGAGCTCAGGAGCATAACATTCATTGTTTCACAGCCACTCCTATATTAGTAAAATGTTACTATATTTCCACTTATATTTCTGTCCCCTGTGGACTTTCAGTTCCCTGTAAGCATATGAAAACATTAAGAATAATAAAGCTTAGTTCTTATATATCATTTTCCATGTTTAAGCACAGAAACTAATGATGCTCTAAGTCCCTACAACAGCGCTTTTTAGAGAGTTGTAAGGCGAGAACACCTTATTGGAGAACCAAGAAGGTGTGAAATGACATTTGGTTAAGAGACTGTATTGTAGATTAAAGAGACATAAAATGCTGGTTTCAAGCTAAAAGTAGAACTTAAACCAAAATCCCAAGGTTTGGGGGAGAAAACAGCTCTAGTTTGATATGGATAAGTATAACAATAAAATCAATCTACTGGGTACTTACAGCAACCATACAGTTAACCCACTGGTTGGAATATGGCACAATATACACAAAAGACTCAAGACATGCTGCAAATTTTGTTAAGCACATTTTGTTTGCAGCCTATTCTGTCACTTCCTAATATTCCCTGTACCTACAAACTGGGTAACTGGACTTTTAAGCTGTCCTTTGTCCCAGGGTTGCCTCTAGCCATCATTTCAAGGTCTACCTCCTTTAGTGTTTTCTTAAATGCAACATCACATGTTTATTTCTTGTTCATTGGCAACAAATAAATAGAAAACAGTCTCTTCCACAACAGAGTTCCTAAAATGATTAACATATTCTTTTCTCAGACCTTCACTCTTGAGGGCAGTTTCACTGGTAGTCTCACTGTTCGATTTCAATCAAAGCAGATTGGCAGGGTTTACTACTTGCTCTTTACTTATAATTTTGCACAGACCAAGAGTTCTACAGTCTTATAAAACACAAGAAACGTCTCCATCTCCATTCTCTCCATGTTGTCCCAGACATCTTGGTGACATTTTAATTTCCAGGTCCTAAACAACTGCATTACCCAGCTGAGAGGAAGTCCTTGAAATGATGTTTTTTTTTAATCTCACTTTCTCCAATGGTCCTGTTTTATTGGCAGTCTTTAACCCCACTGCAAAATCTCTTCCTGTGTGACTTCTTGCTGTCAATCTTTCTTTACTTAGCCCTGCAATTGTATATTTCTTGGTCTTTTTGTTTTCTTCCAAGGATTTTCTAGTCCTTAAAACTCCATGTTTACAACCACAGTCAAGCTGGAGACAGTTTATTTTCTTGTGATGAAGACATTGCATGAATTTGATTGGAGAAGACCTAATTGTTTTTAATGAGCTTCTAATTCAGACCCAGTATTCTGCCTCCTGTGCCTAAGGAGTAGGTAGACAGAGTATCTTAAATGATGGTGTTAACATACAGTGAGACCACAGACCTGAACAGAATTCCTAAATGGTGCATAGACCAATTCCCAAATGAATATAGCATTATTAATCAGAATGGTCATTCAAAAATATGAACTGTTCTGCAGTCCTAGGCCACCAATTGTTTTCTCTCACTCGATTTCTGTTCATTGACAACAATGATGATTAATGATAGCCTGGCCAATATTGTATTTACACTCCAGAAAACAAAGTGCTACAACATTAAGCAAAACAGAACAAAACAAAAACATGGACATATGGGTTGTTAAAATGGTATTTTATTCAACAATTCTGAAACTTTAACAAGAAGTGCATCCTCTGATTGTAATGGATAGTCAGATGGTTGAAACAATTAATCTGGGTTTCCTGTATAAAAATGAAAGAGCTTGTTGCAGCAGAAATCATTAGGATTTAAAATAAGTAGAACCCTCTCTGTTCCAGAATTCAAAAGATGAAGGTGTTTATCAATCTGCAAAAATAGCATGGCTTGTTAATACCTCTAAAGAGAGTCATGAGCCCTCCCACTACCTTCTAAGCTAAAACATGCATTTTCCATTTAGTTTGAGACAAAGTTTCATGAGTTTCTGTTTTTCTGGTAACTTAAGATAACTCTTCTGGAACTCAATTTAATTTTGACATCCTATTCATCTTCCTGCTTATTTTCCATCACTGACCCTGATCTTATTAAAAAAACTCAGAGAATGTCAGCAACTGCAGTGCTTTTTTTTATTTTTGACAAGTTACTCCAGAATGTGTTTAATGCTTTAAAATTGTCATTGATTGAAACCAGCAATTCTAAATGAGTGATTGAAAGCTAATTTCCCTCTATTTTTTATTTCTGTTTCTTCCCAGCACGCCTGGGCTGATATCAAGTTGTACAGACCAATGGCCTTTGAGAACATGTCCTTCATGCTAGTGCCTGATTTGGCTTCAGTGAAGGTTACTTTTACATCACACTTGGGGCAACTCTGACAACTGGATAGACTGAGCATTGCTCTTGTTCTACTGAATAAGGGCATCATACACAAACACACAACTGATTGTACTTTTAGTGTCTGCATGTCTTGTATGTAACATTTGATATCAAGGCTAGTGGGAGTGTGATGACTAGTGATGACTAGAGATATCTAGATAGTGCTATTTCCTTTGGTAAAGTCTTCCACATTCTACTCATCTGCAGTTTGAACTGGTCCTGTACACACTCATGTTAATAAATATGGATGTTTTTTTTTCCCATGGATTAGTCAGGCCTTCTTTCTGAACACATGTAAAATTTGGCATCTACCACATGAGTTTCCTGTGACAATTAAGTGTGGGGTGTAACTATTCATAGCGCACTGAAATTCCTCTTCTTTTTGTGTTTCAGACATCTGACAGTTAGATTCGATGTCCTTTACTTCTAATATTATGAGACTCAGTGAACAATCATTTTTTGTCTCTTCTTTCTGCTCATGTTTTCATCCCGTTCATTACATTTGTCTCTCAGTTTTGTTTTTCCAAGCTGAAATGCTCCTCTCCAGTCATTTTTCATACAGAAGCTGGTCCTCTGGTCATCTTTCCAGCCTTTATGAGTGCTCCAAAGTACTTTTCAAAACCAAAGAGATAGAACTGCATGTATTGAAGTTATGGTCACAATAGGTTTAAATATTGATATAATGAAGTTTGTTGCTGTTATCTTCTTCCTAGTGCTTCCTACCGTTCATCTTATTTGCTTGACCAGTACAGAGCTTTGAGCAAGCATTATGAATATAATGCGTAGATCTTTTTTCCAAACACGTCAAATTGTATTTATCAACTTTGAATATATTTGCCTCTTTATTGCTCAGTAGCTTGGCTTTGCAGAATCCTTTGGCAACAGCCTGCAGTTGTTTTGGGCTTCTTTGAGCTGAACAGCTGATTATCTTCAGCAAATTCAGTAAACGTTCTAGACCTTTTATGTGTCTCCTGTGCTTCATAAGCCCTAGGAATTTTCCCATTTTTGCCAGACTCCTTTGTGAATTCCCCTTGTTTCTTATTTTTCTTTGTTTCCTAGTCCTCTATGTCCTCTGGAAGGACATACAAAAGTCCTATTCATGTAAGGGTGATATTAGGAATATCAACTCCCATCTGGAGTCAACGATTACAATGGACATAAAGAGCAACAGGAAGAGTTCCTGTTGTAGTTAAAGAAGTAAAAAAAGAGTTCCTATTTGTAGTTAAAATAGTAAAAGGTTAAATAGGAAAAAATGACATTTTCTTTTTTGAAATATTCACTTTTAATTTTCATTTTCTGGATTTTTTTTGATTCTGTTGTTCAAGACATGTTTCTTAATATAGGTACATCATAGACCCTACCAGACTAGATTACTGATACCAAATTTTGAACCTGATCATTCAGAGCAAAGAGATGCTCTTCTCCTCTGGGACTCAAGCTGTCTTCTCCATTAAGCAATCATTCATTACACCAAAAAAACTTAACCACCACATCATATTGTGTCTGCGACATCTTAATTTAGATTCTAATTTACAATTCAAGTATCCTATTTTAATAGACTTGTTGATCTTGCTATGTATCACCATGAGGCACTGAAACCAATCTGAGTGGATGGCTAACAGCAACACACAACTCTCATCTTTATAAAACCCATAGTATCTGCTGACATGTTCATATCGTTCATAAAAGTTAATACTGATAATACTGTTACATGTTGCACCATTACTTCCCTTCCATGAAATGTGTTACCTTTCCAGAGTTTGTCCTTTAGTATTATATGTCTGACTGATTATCTTTCTTCCACCAAGTCTGTGATATGACAACTCCTTTATAACCACATACACTTATCTCACCTATTTTCCTAATATTTTTTAGACTTCTAGAATTGTTAAAGCAGTATCAGTACTTAATCCAGTTGCCACTTTTCTGAGTTCTGTTTAAATAGGAACTAATTTGCTCACTCTGCCATACTTAAAGTTGTGTCAGGTTCTAATCTCTTCTATCTTTCAGAATACAGCATCTCTATGATTTCAGCTGGAGGAATATATCATTCTGAAACTTACATTCTACAGATTTCAGCATTCTTTTAATCTTTATTTTAAAAACTCTCCTATAATGTTTTTTTTTTTTCTGTTTCAATTTTTTTTTTTTTTTTTAAATAAAGCCGTTATTGCTTCTAAAAATCCAGTTATTTGGTAGATATATGTAAAATGACAGTATGACAGTATCACTTACAAAGGTGAGCCCATATGCTGTTGTGGTTCCCAATTAGAAAATAAGAACCAGCTGACTTAGAAACACAGCTGCAGAGGAATAACTATGTACTCTCCGCTCTCCTTCTTGCAAAGAATCATATACTCCAAAAAGGAGCTGTGGAAAAGAGAATTTCAAAATGATGTGGAGACAGAAAACAACAACAACAAACAAACAGGCCATATTTACTGGTAAACTTCTAACAAATTTTTGTAGCTTTTAAATTGTCAAAAACTTTCAAACTGAGTTTTCTCTTAGATATTTGACCTTTTTTTTTTTTTTTTTTTTTTTGGAAAAGGGGGAGTCTTTCATCTGAAATACTGGGAGAAATGTGAGCTGTAATATTACAGCTTTCTGGTGTTCTTGCCTCACTGAAACCCAACTGAAAAAAAGATATGAGTTTATATCATTCCTGAACTTCAATAAAGGTTTGATTCTATTTTACTTCTTACAGTGTGCAAGAAATGCTTTTGTCTGGACTGTTTTTCTATTCCAGATATCCACCTTTGAACAGAATATTTCAGATCTGCATGAATTCCTCCATTCTCTTCATAATTTGTACAGACTTTTCTCATGGTATTAGACAGCAAATGCAAAAGCATCAGATAGAAGATCTTATTAGAAGCTAAACTTTAATCATTTGTAAATAGTTAACTGCAGAGCTGCGTGTGTTATTTTGACAGATACACGCACTATGCCTCAAAGCCACTCTTACTTGAAAAGTAGCAACATAAATCCATTTATCTGCATACTTCTCACATTATTTAAATCTTAATACAATACTCAGATGCATTCTGTGAAGTTGGTCCACGCTGTAGGTAAGGTTTATTACTACAGACATAGCATACAGACATAGCCTATCTATCTTCCAGCCAGGGAAGCTGCAGTGGGAAATAGTTTTTCAGGGGTTCAAGAAAACAGAATCTGGGGATGTATTTTGGCAGTAAGCTGGCACTGACACAACAGTTGACTGCTAGACAGACTCATCCTAGTGTCAGTGCAGATAAGCACTAAGAAATGAATGGGGAAAAAAGGAGGAGTAAGAAACATTAGCTTGTATGGCAGTGCTTAATCTATTTTTTTTCTTTTCTTGTCTTTTATTATTTTTTCATTGGAAAGGCATTGATTTTCAGAAAGAGCTAAGGACTGGCTGGCAGTCCACTAATGATACCGTTCAACAAGCGCTGACAGAAATGACTTGTATGGACCACTGGCTAAATAATGTGCTAATGGCTTGCTCACTGAATCAGGAATCAGTTCAAGGCCCAGAGCTTCATCTTTAGCCAGTGCTTCCCTTTCTTCATGTCTGTATCTTCTCCAAAGTTCATAGAGGCATCTTTTCCAACTCTTTTCTTTCCTCATTTTCCTATTGGAATGAATCAGTTCTTTCAGTTCAGGTAGAAGGCTCCTGTGTCCTTGGAGCAACACACTGCTCCAGAAGCTTCCCCTGTAATGCCACAAGATGCTGAAAGAAAACTTCTGAAAGACAAATATACCGCTAGATAGGAGAAAGAAGGGACTGTGAGAAGACATTACCTGAAATAAATTATATTGTATCAAGGAGCAATAAGGGGAGAAGGAGAAAAGATCGGTCCTCTGAATGGTTGCTTTTTTGTTTTGGCTTTTTTTTAGGCTAAGCCTTGTGTTACTGCAGCTACAAGAGTTCTATCAAATGAAGACAGCACACTCAGAACAAAACAGGAATACTGGGGAGCTCAAAGGAAATAAAACAATTGAATATTTCTTCCATATGTACGTGTTCACATGTGGCTAAACAGAATGATATTTTACACAGATAAATTCTTTCTTGAGCCAATGCCTTAATAAACCTGAACCACGTGACTCTTGTATTTCTTCCCAAGCTTGTTATATACCATACTGTCAGTTGAAATGTTAACATCAAGGACTTTAAAGGTGGATGGATGGCCAAGGCAGAGACCTCTCTAAGAATCAGTGACCTTTCCTTCAAACCCTCTCTTTTCCAATATGACCTAGAGCACAAATAAGAGCATAACTGCTTTGTGCAAGAAAATTTTGAGAAACAGATCTAAAGGAAGATTTACACCTTTTGGAAGCTCCTATATAGCCCATGGCTACATAACCAGATACAAGGCTAAAATCTATGGATGGGAAAGCATGGCAGACAACAGAAAAATTCCTTAAAGGTCATCTGAAATGCTGTGATGTGAAGTGGACTTGTGACAGAAGATAGTTGCTGTAATTTGCATCAGTGTTTCTAAATATGAATATTTATCCCTAAATGTTCTATTCTAAGCCCATAAGGTCTCTGAGGTCATAAGTCGTGGCTTTTCTTTTGGCAGGAGGGAGGAGAAAAGATAAAAGTAATGCCTGAAATACATTAAAGGAATTATTAAAAACATGTTTATGGACTATCATTAATAATTATTATTCTGAGTGTTGGGAGTAAACACCTAAAAAGGACACTAAGCCTGCCATTGCAGGACCTACTCATCTGAAGCCTTACCATTCGACTCCTGCCTAGCACCATGACATTACTCAATTATTTACACCAGACTGAGAGTGCAACTTTATTCTTTAAGATCATCCTCCCTACAGGGACTATTTCTTTTCTGTTACCTCCATAATAAAGCAGATTGGTATGTCCATTTGTGTATGTATCGTGGGTGATCTGTTTATCAAGAAATGAAAGCACATTTCCTTCCAATTCCTGTTTTCCCTGTGATTGATATTAATTAGGTTTTCTGCAAAGCATGGCTTATCTTGAACTGAACCCAAAGCGAATGAATATGTTTCTGTGCAGTAAGATTTTCTTTTCTTGAAATGAAGAATGGGATGAAGATGCTTATCTGAGATCAAACAGGCTTCAGGTAGAGTTTACATCAGCAGTACTTTGAAATTCATTGTCACAGTATAGTTGGTATCAATAAGGAATGAGAATGGTATACCTTGTATTGTGACTGCATTTATTAACTTCTTTCCAGCAGCAAAAAAGGAGAGCTGCAGTGTACCTCCAGTTGCAGTCTTTTCTTCCTAAGATGAAAGAGGCAAGTATAGTTCATAATGAAAATTAATAGAATCCCCAAGAAGAGCTAAAACAGCCACTGTCAAAAGTAAAAGCTTGCCAATTTCCTCTGAGGTCTAATGTCAGCACACCAAGTTGGACAGAAGTTTGCAGGCCGAGGTCTGATGGCTTTTTCCAGCCACTCACTGTGCCTGTGTGTCAGTGTGCAGTGCCACAGAGGGATATATGGCCACCTGGAGCTCAGCATCCCCCTGGGTTCAGCACACAACCTTGCTCATTGCCAGGCTGCCACAATCTGTGGAGCACCACACTAACAGTCTTCCAGTGCTTGACAGAGCCTGTTTATACCTAATACTATAGCAAAGATATGTGCTGATCCTTACATTTTAGGAAGGCTCTAGGTGTGGATGCTAAGTCTCTCTTTTCCATGGTACTAGACAATATCCTCTGCTGGTGTATTGTGAAAGGGATCCAGTGACTCAGTTTAATTCTGTCTTTACACCACACTGATGCAGGCTCATTTTTTCCTTCAGCTTCCCTATAATCCCCTGCTTAGCAGCTCTGCAGCTCCGTCACCCCTCGCTGAGCTCTCTGCAGCTTGTGTAGCCCATCCAGCCCTCACCTCTCCTCCTCCTGCTACCGTGCAAACCTTGATATTCTCAAATCGCCTCTCTGCTACAGCTTCACCACTAAGGCACTCATTCCACTGTCAAAATAGTTTACACTACTCTGTTTTGTACGAGTGCAGCTTATCCCATAGTGACACGTTTAAATCCCAGGACAGCTAAAGCCTTCAATACTGTGGCCATGTATGACATGTAACTAGATAGATGCATTACCCAGCAAGCGTTTCTCCTGCTCCAGAACTCAGAGAGAAAGGCTTTTGCCAGCTTCCAGCATCATTTCTTTTCTTCTTCTCCATCTTTTTTCCTTTCTCTTTTCTGCAGCGTCCATTTGTTCCCTGCACCAGGATTTTTGCCATCACTCTGCCAGTTACAGTAGTTACTAGCTCCTTAATAAAAGAGAATTGCTGAGAATTAGGGCTGCCATCTGGCTTTTATTATGAGAGAATGATGCTTTTCCTATCCCTTATTTCTCTTGTGCTAGAGAAACGCTGAAATAAAGAAACAATATGGTGTCGGCTCTTTTTTGTCACCGAGTCCCAGGAAGGGCCATCCCACTTTACAGCTGAAAGAAGTGATTTAGTCTCTGTGCTAAATCAGTCTTCAACTTCTAAGCAGAGACAGCCAATTGTGCCTAATTGTGTGTGGTAGTTCAACGATATGGACTACTGTTCATTGGGGATTGAGCTGCTCATTTCAGTTAGGACCACAAATTGAACTCAAACCAAGGTCCTTAAGAATAAAGCACGGTGTTTTATACATTAAGTCATTCCTCCTTTCTTACTTGGCCCGTGAAATGAATCAGGGAAAGATTATTTTCTGGGTAAATTGGTAGTAAAACCCTGATGCAGACAGTTCCACAATTTGATTGCAGCCTGACTTCCACTTATTGAATATCACATCAAGCAGTGGTTCAAGGGTTTCATATGACAGCCTTAAAATCCACAAAGTTTTTAAAGGTACTTACTACATTGTGATCAGGTCACAGATCTAAATGTCAGTATTGTATGCCCGATTTGCACATTTCAAAACGATTTAGTAATTTTTTCATTTTATCTGCATGCATGAAGTGATTTGGAATACAGAAACAATTTGGAATCATATTTAGTTTGTAACAGTTCAATTAACTTAAGTGCTGAAACATGCTTCTTTCTTGGTAACTAGTTTAATTGGTTACTTCGAAAGAATGCCTGAAGGGCCAGGGGCAAACTAAAGCCCACTCCAAAGAATCCATGCTCCTGCATAGGCATGTGTGAAAACAAAAAGAGACAGCAACCTTTGGGTCACGATATGGTGTGTGTGACTGTGTGGAAGAAGGACATGTATCCCAAACGAGAAACAGACTGCACTACAACTGCTTTTCTTTGGCTAGTGTAACCTCCAGTTCCCTTTGATAATTTTATTACCACTCAAGAAGCAGGAATTGTAGAGCACAACAAGGTTAGAAAATCTTAATGGTGCTTTATACATTTAATGCTTAATCTGAACAGTAGGTACAAAGATAAGGTAAAATAATATAGGAATGATTTATTGGATGTTAACGTGTGACAATGGTAGAAGTGCCCGTCTAATTAATTTAAGGAAATACCTGCTTTTCTTTTGAAAGTGACTTTTAGTTCGGTCGAGACAGATTTTTTAGTTTTTTACACATTTTCACTTTGAGCTTAGGCTTAAAAATAAAAAGGACATGTCTCTTCAGAGATAGTAAATTATCATGTACCTTAATTCTGTCCTGTCACAGATGAATGAGGAAAAAAAATTGCATGGATTTTTGCATCTCTATATGACTGGAAAGGAATTTCTGGAGGATTGGTGAGATTTTTCATTTTATTTAGTTTTCTTACACAAATCTCCATCATAGCACAGTGGGCTGGAGAGGATGTGGTGCTGTAGTTTCATTTTCAGAATGTTCTAGGCCACAAACACTTTTGCTGCAATACTGCAGCTGCAGTTTAGTCTAAACACTGCTGAATACTGAAGGTAAGAAGAAGCCAGGACATTCCTCTCTGAAGCATGGGAAAGGAAATTTGAGCAGATTAACACTTTCACTGTTCTCTGCTTATTGAAACTAAACTTCCTCTGCTTCCTTAGGAAGGAACAAACTATTAAGCATAATTTATTCAGCATGTAGAAAACTTGTACAAATATTTACGAAATAAATGAGCAAGAGTTCACCTTGGGTAATGAAAAACATCCCTACTGTTAGAGACTGAAGTGTGGCACCAAAAGTGCAGGTGTCATTGCATTTAATCTAATCCATTCACATTTTAGGTCTTTAAAAGAGGTTCTGTTTTTCCTACATAGTTAGTGAAGCGAAATTGGCCCCTCAAGTGGCAACCACTCCTTCTTGATGTCTGCAAAAGCCGCGTGGGCAAGGAGGTTGGGAACTGGTGCAAGAGGTCCACAGATCAGAGGCAAGTCAAGGTGCTCAGACTGGGTAGGTAAGGATAGGTAAAATGCAGCCACATCTCTGGAAGTGCATACCTATTCTTTACTTCAAACTCCTTCAAAGGCATTTGGATAAATGAGGAAACAATAATGTCATTATAATCAAAAGTTTTGTATATCCCAGGTTTACAGATAGTATTTTAACAGGACAATTACATAAAGGTGAAAAGATTTGATTTGTGATAAGAAAAGAAAGATAGGGGATAAACTCAGATTTCTATAAAATTGGAGTGAAAAAACAGGATTATATCAAATATATTCTTAATTCACTACTGAGGCTAATAAATTTGATACATAGGAATTACAGTTTCTTAATTCTAGAAACTGAAAGAAGCAGCTTCATTTTGAATAAGTATTAGCCATAGGTGTTTTTACAAACTTATCTAAAATAGCAGACACAAAATTTTAAATTTTACTTCAAAAATAATTTATCTTTGTACCAGTTACAGATGGATTGGTGGATTCCCTGTCCTTGGAGACATTCAAGGTCAGGCTGGATGGGGCTGTGAGTACCCTGTTGTAGCTGTAGGTGTTTATTGCACCGTGTTCATTGCAGGGGAGTTAGGCATTTAAGGGTCCTTCCCAACGTAGATGGTTCTATGATTCTATGAACAAAAACATTTAATTGAGATCAAAGTTGATTTTCAATATCCCTCCTCCATATTTCCATTTTTTGTCCTACCTACTGAAAAATTGTTGTGATTTTTTTTTTTAATGAAAAAAATGTGAATTTTTTTCACTAGAAGACAGACTCAAGATGGACTGCCTTGAGTTAGAGAAGCCAGGCTTCTTATGGACAGACCTTCACAGAACTGACAGCACAGATATACCCAAACACACAAGCTCAGTGCAAATTTTTATCCATCAGAGCATCGGTTCAGTTCCCAGCTTAAGGCACGAAATGAATCCAGGAGTCTGAGGCAGAAGCAGTGCTCTAAGAAGTTTGATGAGATTGTAAAATCTTCTGCACATTTTTCAGGAGAAAGAACCACGCCTGCTCAATCAAGAGTCTGCTTTATGAGATGGGTCAAAAGAGAAGAATAAAGTGAGTTGTGCATGAGGTCTTAGGGCACCAAAGAAACAGATGAGCATCACAGAAATAGGAAAACCAGGGAGAAAGTGAGGGGAAAACAAGTGGAGAGAACACTGCAGCGATTTTCAACCCATGGGCTGGAAACCCCTCAGGTTACTTTCAAAGGATCTATGAAGGACAATTAAAAAGAATAAGTGTATTTTTACTGTTTTAACTTCAATGTCAGAGGTGTCCACACCTCCAGCAGAGGGGAAGCATGTTGTGAGTTTACAAAAACTGAAAAAACTGTTTGTAGTCAACTGCACTTCCAATAGCCTGCTTTCCCCTTAACCCAACCCTAGTTTTGATTATGTTCCTCAGCCTAATATTTGGCCCTTTTTTGCTTATGTAAATGAAGATGTTTAGTGCAAATTAGCATTACTGAAAAACAATTGTCATCCAAATTAGCATTCTGCCTCTCATTTTACACCAAACCGGCTGGGCTTTTTTAGATAAACCCTGAATCAACTTAGCTGCAGCGTTTATGACTAAATGGCTTCATTTTTTGGCAGTCGCCCTCTTTTCCAATTGTATAATGCCATTAGCAATTCATATCTACCAGCCCATCCTTAAGGGTCAGCTGGGGCTGTCCCTGGTAAAGCTGTTGGGCAGCTCCTTCCAGAGTACATTCTCAGACTGTTTTCAGTCAACAGATATATAAACACACATACACATACATGTGAATGCTTGTATAAACACATGCGTATATATGCCCCACTGGTCTATTCCATCAGACAGCAATAGTTTTATTTTTAATTACTCTGTTAATTGCCTTCATTTGTATATCCACATTTTATCTACATACTGTTGAAAGCAATCACAGTGTAACAAGGAGAAGTACAAAGAGAGAGAAAGGAAAACAATAGGAGAGACCATGAAAGGATGCAAAAAATTAATCCACTGGAGGGTTTTAATTTCAGATATCCAGCTGAATGGATTGGCTGGAGGCTCTGCTCTGCACCATTACAATTCCTACAGAGTTCAATGAGGAGGCAGGAAAAGCCCTTTGTTACATATGCCCTAGGAAAATAGGTAAAACAAATATGTGTTTTTGTATTTCAAAGTAATATGATGAAAATGAGGATAATGTAACACTGAAGACTTCTGATGAACACTTCATCCTCAAAGAGCACTTAGCGCACAAAAGAACATCTCTCCTGCAAAGTAACCAGAAGCCTGCAGAAAGAATATGAGCATTTGCAAAGACTTTGTAGTGTCACCAGACAGGTCTAAAATACATAGACTGTAAAGCATGAACGCCTTTGGAACAAACTCATCTTTGGGATCTCAGATAAAGCACTTTCCCAGAGCCTGTTTTTCCAGTGATTTCATCAAGGAGGTGATTTCATCAAAAGCTAAAGGATAGCTGGTACAATGCTGAAGTGATAAAAACACAAGGAAAAGATTGTAAAGCCATTGAAGGGTGCAGTCGGGGTATCTCTGAATCTTTAAATACTTTTTTCCTCAATAACAGGCATTCAGTAACACTGGACAATTATTTCTCTTTACAGATCTGAATAGAAAGATTTGTTAAATGGGAGAGGAAGATAGATCTTATTAAATAAATAGGATCGTGCCACATATAAAACCAGATATGATCAAAAGAAATGATGTTTCCTACTTACTCCTCAACAGCAGCAGAAGTAGCACTCAAAAATAAAGCAAGACTATTTAATGCTGGGCCTGTATGAAAAGTACTTCAGAACACAGATTTTATGGCCACTGTATGGGCATCCTGGGCGCTCCTGCAGAAGCCAAAGTGCTCCACCATTTCCTGCAAAGCTGTGGTGATTGGAGATGATCTGGGAAAACTGCACTGAGAAACCACCTGGTGCTGTTGTGCCTGACATAAACAGTTTTGGTTTAGAGATTCTTCTGGTAAGCACCAATGACAAGTGCTGCAACAAATAAACAAATCATAATAAATAACAAAAACTAAATACAGGAGCTGGAACAAATCTTTACAGTGCCATACCAGTGATTGGAATGTGTTGAAAGAGACAGTTTCTTGGTTTATGACCAGGGATTGGAAATGACATATAAAATACTGCAGCCAAGCACAAATTTAATCACAGAATGAACATATGGAAAAGGGAAAAAAAAAAAATAACAAATCTCTGCTCAGGTAATCCCTGTTCGGTTGCCAGATATGGTCCTGAAAAAATGAAGGAAGGAGTTAATAGGAATTCCTTAGCTAAAAATATTTATTGCCATTTCTCCTATTATGGAGTAGTTGATATATCTCCCAGATTTTGATTTAGACAGTTTTCGTCCAGCCAAGTGCTCCTGAATGTACTGACACACTTCCAGGCCTGCAGGGCTCTAGAACCCCGGGACTGTTCCCACACTGTGTTTTGGGGAGGACCAAGATGGACCAGAAGCACTTTGGTTCCAATAGTCTTGAGGATACACAGGGCACCTGCAGAGAAACTTCAGTAGATACTGCTTCAGGATGCGCAAAAAACAGTAATGCTGCTTTACATCTTTTAACTGTTCATGAGCTTATTGGGCTGAATTCAGAGCATTTGTGTTTCCTTGTTACCAAGAGGCTGTACAGCACACAAGTGACATTAATAATAATTACATTATACATTTATAAATAAGAGCTTAAAAAATAATTATTTCTATTTTAAGCAGCCCTGAGTTCAGCTACCATGACTGCAAAAGTAAAGAAAGCAGGCTTCTGAAAATGATTGGAACTGCTGCAATTGCCATGAGTTAAGCAGTTACTGGGTATCTCCTGCTGCCATGAATGCCTATGAACATTGTCACATTGCAGAAGGCATTCTTTTGATTCCATTTGTGATGGAGAACCAGACAGGAAGCATCATCCCAATAATGTGAGCAAGGGTGCAAGTGGAACCAGGGTTTCTTGCTGGCCTGGAGGAACTAATTCTTCTGGCATGTAAGGAGGTGGATACAGTCTACAACATTCTTTGCATGGCAATCTATAATTAGAGCTTATGTTTTATTTTATCATTTTTCAAATGACAAACCCCAGATGAGGAATCTGCATGCACATATATACATATTTGTTTGTTTGTTTGTTTATAAGGGTTATTGATATCTATATATACACATATGAACATGCTTATCTGGTATATGTGCAGGTGTGTGCTTTTGCTGGCTATGCCAGCAAGTTACTAAAAATTAAGCATACTTTAAAAGGTTAAATGTTGAATAAGCGCTGTGAAGGGAACCGAGGATCCATACGACTTTCTCTTGGACTGCAGGAATGGTTTCCTTGGTTCCACTTGAACCTGTGTCACTAAAACCGAGCAATGAAAAGATTGCACCATGTTTCCCTCTGCATGCAAGAAATAAATAGTTCCAAGGGCCAGATACTGCTGTTGGCAGTATAAAGCAATAAAGGCAGACAGAACCAGGAGAAAGAAAAAACATTTCTTATTCATCCAAGTAGAGCCACTCTAACAAGACATGACAATCCACTTTCCCACATTCAGAGGTACTGGAATTGACAATAGTTCTGTAGCGAAGGACATAAACTCTGGAACTGACCATATGTTCTTTTCACTGTGTTCTCATTATCATCAAAAGCTGTGACTGATACTTCTGACCACTGGCCACTAACCAGCACAAAAACAGACAGATTTCCATGTTCTCTATTTTTCTATATGTTGCACATATCTTTATATTATTGCCTTCTCTAGTTAAACTAGCGTGGTTTTTTTTTTCTGCCTGTAGCATTTCATGTCATGCAGAGCTGTCCAAATCACAATGCAGCACAAAAAAACCCCAGACCCTAAATCTAAATAAGAATAATGAAATCTCATAATTAACATTTCTATCAGAGACTGAGAATGGCGTCTATGCGTTAGATGCAATAAACACAAATACATCAGAATAATCTCCAGTCTCGTATTAAGATGCGAATCGTCTATTTATTACTTTGAGTATAAATGTTCCATTGCTATTTGCACAATGATTAAGAGTAGTTTTCAGGAAATAAATCTGTTTCTTAATAGTGCAAAGAATGAGAAGGATAGAGAATAAATGGGAGTTTAAAGGGATGCTAAAGTTCTCCCATGAGCTTGGATGAGATTTATGTGCAATGTGAATAAAAAATGTATGACAGCACAGGATTCACTTTGTTGTTGGTTCCTATTCCATTTGTCTAGCCTAACTGTATTCTTTGCCTCTCAGACATGTACTGAGTCTGGCATTGTTGAGCAAGCAAGGGAATAAACTGCCAGTCAGCAGCTATTCGTGGCAGCTTAACCTCATCCGATCTCATCAAACCCAACACTGTAGAACAAGACCAGTGCCGTGAGACTCAGAGTAGAAGCATAAATAGCTACCTGCAGTGCTTTTTCTGCTAGGAAGAGGCATTCCAGGAGGCTATGGAATTGCCCTATTATTGCTATGCCTTTCCCATTGTTGAATTAACACATGGGTTTCTTTAGTTACATATCAGCTTTCATACAGTGTCAACAGCTTAGTAATAGTGCAAGCAAGAGCTGATGGGATCGTGATATATGTCAGATAAGCTTCCCTGTGCAGCTTCAGAGCTATGAGGCTTCATGCTCAATGCTTCGTGACCATTCCCTGTCCACTTCCATTAGGGCTTCCAGAAAAATCTCACTACTGCTGCCTAGCTGATAATATGCAAAGGTCCAAATCTCAGCCTACTGACACCTCATTAGTTAGATGGACAACTTTTGGATGGCTGGGAGATAGCACCAAAAATACTGAGCCGTCAAAATGGAGGATTCCTTTGCTGCCGGTTTTCTGCCTCATTTCCAGAGGGCCTCCTCTCCACGTTGTTTCTATCACTTGTCAGTCTTCCTCCTCTTCCCCTTCCTTAGTTACTTCTGATCACGTTAGCCCTCTTCAGCTAAACATGAAAGAGGGCCAGAAGCCATCAGCATACTGCAGCCTAACACTTCTTTTTATCTCGTGAGAACTGGGAAGGCACAGAAGCAGAGACACTCTCTGTTACTGCTGTTGTAGAGTGGAAGGCTGCAGAGCCGTCTCAGCAAGATCATTACAAATCAGAGGAGCCACATGGGAGAGTGCTGCAGTAAATCAGCTCGGGTATGATCTACTGTTCAAGGAACTATTTGTGGAAGAAAAATTATATTTGTTAGCTGCAGAATTATGCCAGCTGTTGACTCAGCCATTAGGCTGGTGGCATTCCCTGGCAGTGCTGTGCCTCCTTCCCTATGTTTGCCCTCCCACTGTGCTGCTCCCTGTTGCACCAGGACCCTGGCACTGCACAGAGCATCCCATGGTTGCCGTGTGCTCACTGAAAATGCTCATAGCACTCTGTTGTGGTTTGCATAATTGTCATGTGTCAGAGGGCACATCTGACAAAAACATTTTGTCCTTAAGGCAACAATGAACTAAATGAACAGTTGAATGTAAGAGACCAAGAAGTTTCCAGACACTGAGACATGTAACAATATCATAGGAGAGTCCAAAATGAAGTTCTCAAACCATACACATCCTCACTTGTTGAATGCAGCTCCTGTACCCAAAATATTTTATCTTCCTAATTCATCACAGAGCTTTCATAGGGACAATCCACGTCATGGCACAAGGGAAGAAGACAACACAGGCTGCAGCAGCCAGCTTTGCCAGGCTGTTGTAAAACATGGAGACTCATCCAGCTCTTTCCTGTCCTCAGCATAGCAAGAGAAGGACCATCACCTCCCCAGCCCCACAACGCACCTCCAGCAGCCCAGAGGTCCAAGAGCTCAGGGGCTCAGTGGCACAAAAGTGTACTGTAACACACAGATCCTGCCCATCTAGGGCTATGCACTGCTGTTCTGCCAGCAGTGCTGCCAGCAGTGGTCCCACCAGCATTGAGATAGTTTTGACCAAGTCTTGTAGGAGCAAAGAATAACTAGATCTTTTCCCCGAGGTTCAAAAAAGTTCTAGACCTGTACTACTAAATGCTCTTCTTCCTTTGACCACACAATGAAGTACAACATGTCATGGGAGCTGGATTCCCTGCTCACTCTCCCAGGTCAGCCAGGTATATATGTCCAGGTATGCTCACTGTGTCCTGCAGGTGAACTCACCTCACAGCCAGGAGATGCTTCCCAGCTTCCCAAGAAGAGTCTGGGCACATTTCAGCAAAGTATGCCACTCACACAGCCATCGCACAGTGGGAGCTGAGTCCCTCCTGGAGCCTGCCAGCAGTCTGAAATAGGCAATGCTGCACAGCCATTCATTCAAAATGTCAGCATTGCAGAAGGAGCAGGGGCAGCACTGCAGTAATGCAGTGACGTTTTGTACCCTCTGGCAAACTTGATACATAAATAAATGAGTTTCTATCTAAATTCCATTGTGTGCAGATTTGTACCAAAGAATTGTTGTGATGTGCATCATTATGTCTCATTATGTGATTGCAAGTAACCTTTTGTGTAGCAGACACAATCCACGTAACATGCTGTGTGACCAGTTTACAAAACCAGGCTCCTTCAGAAGGGCAAGTAATTAATCATTATTCAGCAGTAGCACTCAGCACTCCACTTCTTGCTGGCAGGAGTGTATTACTGAGGGCATGCTTAGCTGCTACAATACATTATTCATGCAACAGAAAACTACAGTTGTCTGTGGTGTTGTTACAATAAATGGTTAAAAGAAAACAAGAAACAGTTAGTTTTCAAGTATGAACCTGGTGTTGGGTATGTGTTCTGGGTTTTTTTTAATTTACTGCCAACACACTGCACAAATAAGCATAGGCCTGAGTTACAAACGCTGTGGGAAAGAATTAGTGTAAGGCACCAATCTGCGTTTTTCATAATGCCAAAGTCAATAATCCGAGGACAGCGAGAGGATGTCTCAAATGCCTTCCCTTGAAGGTATAGCGCAGTAACTTTATGGCCGTAGTAATTTTATTACTTTATCAAGCACTAATTTAATAGAGAATGAAATGCACATTGTCAAAAATAAATTGTAGCAAATATTTTATTTGATTAAGAGTCATAATAGTAATTTGCGTATTGTGCTTGTTAGGACACGGATTTCTTCATGCTTACTTTAGGCTTCCATTTAAACCACATCTATCATGACGCAAATTAGGCCCACATGATTATTTGCACTTGATCACTGTCCACTATTTACACAAAGTGGGGTTAATGCAAGAGGCTAACGAGGGTTGCAGTTCAATCTGATTTCGCAGAGGCTGGAATTGTACCCCAGCTTTCTGCTCAGCTGCCTTTATCATGGTGCTTTGCAGTTCCTCTCCAACTGCAAATACAGTAAGAAAAAATTCAATATAAGTAAATACCTCTATCGTAGAATCATAATATCATAGAATCACCAAGATTGGAAAAGACCTCCAAGATCAGCCAGTCCAACCCTCCACCTATCACCAATAGCTGTCACCAGACCATGTCCCTCAACACAAGATCTGAACGGTGCGTGAACAACTTCAGGGGCAGTGACTCCACCACCTCCCTGGGCAGCCCATTCCAGTGCCTGACCACTCTTTAGGAAAAGTAGTATTTCCTAACATCCAGCCTGAATCTCCCCTGGTGCAACTCGAGGCCATTCATTCCCTCTCATCCTATCACTGGTTACCACCAGCCCACTATAACCTCCCTTCAAGTAGATACAGTACCTCACCATCTACTCCTTCCAAAAAGATACATTTCATATCAGGTCTCACCATTTACAAAAGTTATGGATATAACAATTCCAATCAAAGAGATGATTGAAATTTCTTTTTAATAGCTTTTCTTTCTATGGGAGTCTGATTTCCCCAGAAACACAAATTTGGAAGGAGAGCTCAATGTATCATGTCCAGTCACATCACAAAGGCTCTTAACATGTTTTAAGCATGGAATCAGAAATTCCTTTGTAAAATTATGATTACAAAAGCATGTTGAAGGGAAGTTGCAGTCATTCGACGCCCAAAAGCTAAACATGCATTGAGAAATGCGTTCTCAGCTTCAAAAGAAATATTTGTAACCTCACCAAAATTTATTACTGAAAAAAATAACCTTTCATTTTGCTTTGGGTTCACATACTGCTCTGATTTTGGGTTGAAGTTGTTCATCTGAAAAGGCATCAGTCTAGGAATAAACATTGATGAAATGCAACATTTACAATTTATATATGTATTCCATTCAGATGCGCTTTCCATAATTGCATTATGCAGACAGCAGCCACTCAGAAAAGCATATCGTGCATAAAAAGATTCCTTTGGTTTCTCAGCAGAATGGTACGAGGAGAGCAAAGCAACTGGAAGTGCAGAGGATATATCCACCTCCTCTTGCCGAGGATTTCATTTTCTTTGCTGAGAAGCCTGGTTTCCTTTGTCCCACAGTATGAACAAATATACCACTTCCCAGCGAAGACAGGCCGCCCTGTGTCTATCAATAGAATCTATATAGAATCTTTTCCCTTAGGGATTAATTCAACTTTTGATTCAATCTTCCTGAGCTTTAAATTATGATGTTACAAACCTCCAAGGAACTGCTGTACTATTTGTGACCTTCTTTATTACTTTCTGCTGTTTGATAAAGTAGAGAAAATTGATTTATAGTTTAGTTTGCTTGTGAACATGGAATATCAATGGTGACAGTAGGATTTATGAAAAAGAGAGGGAAGTTGTATTGGTTAAAGTTTAATATAACAGTTTATTAATTAATGGTGAAGGACAATAGAATAACTGCATGTTAATCTTGAATGAGATTCTGGAAGGGGAATGCTAGCTTTGTATTTACATTTTGCAAAAGTTTCTCTCCAAGGAAGAACTTTCCATAGCTTCTGTTTTCCTTTCCTTCACCCTGATTATGACCTGTTGGTTGTTCTTGTGTTTCCTGTAAGCATTAAAGGTTAAAGGTGGTACACAAGGCCAAAGTTTTCCAAATAGAACCTAAAATTAGGCTTTGGTGTCTGTTTTTGGATTCTTAGGCCCCAATCCAGGAGTCTATTTTTATTCAAAGCATCAGAGCACTTGACTTCAATGGATCTAAAAACACTCGTGCTTAAGTGCTTTGCTGAATCAGGATGGACTTAAGCACAAATGCAAATGCCGTGCTGAATTGGGGCTCTAAATATGTGGCTTGATTTTAAAAGTGCTGAGAGCCGGCAGGTCTAATTGGAGTCAATGGGAGCTGCAAGATGCTCAGCATTTTTGAAAATCAGGCCACTCACTGAGGTGCCTGAGGTTGATTTCAGGTGCTCAGCTCAGAGCATTCATTGTAGGAGAAAATGTTAACCTAGGAGAACAGGCAATGGAAGGCATGATTTCTTAATAAATGAGATCTTGATTTTATAGGGGGGGGGGGGGGAAAAAGTAATAATATAAAATGAGGAATGAGGCAAAAAGTAATACTTTTCTGGAAGTCTGATTGAGTGGTTTTTGTAAGCATCAAAGCGCTTTGCAAAAATAGGAAATGAATAAACCAATCAAATTAAAAATCCAAGAAATAGCGGGTTGAATTCATGCCTTGTGCAACTGCAGCAACACTGATGAAGTACATCAGGGATGGATTTTGTCCTGCTACATTTTGAGCATTAATTTGATCAGAAACAGCAAGGCAACAATGCAAATCACATGCAGAAAAGAACATCATTCTGATAGCACTGTGAGCACCAAGCACAACATTTCAGATCTGGAAATGGTGAAAATGCCAGCTGTAAGCATCACAGTTCCCACTCTGCACTCTCTGCTGTGGGAATCAGTGAACAGCTGAAAGGGCTGTGAGTACTAACTGCACTTCTCCACAGAGTTGTTGCCATCCCAGTGACAATGCTGGTGTGGAAGGCCACCATGCTGCACACTGTATTGTTCAGGAAGGATTCAACAAAGCTTGGCTTGTCATCATATCTACTTGTCCGATCCTCCTAGCCTGTCTGAGAGAGGTGATGTCAAATGAACGTCAGGATGCTGCCATTTCCTAGCAAAGGTATTTGTCATCTCAGAATGGAAGATACCAACCATTTTGGATTTGTCAGTCCCTCCTTCCTACACAACCTGGATCTAAGCATGGCCTTTCATTACCCACCCTCTCATAACTTGAGCCAGCAACTCGTAACTCTCCACTGAGCATTTTTCAAAAGTCTTCCCAGAAGGTTTATGTTAGCTCTTCAACAGCCTCAAGCATTTATGGGGAAAAAGCAGGTATCACCTTTCTGCTACTCAATTATTAAAACGATGGTTCTGCCCCCTGCCAGAGGTGCAGGTGTGATTCTGGGCTATTTGAAATCAGCTGTGACCATTGAGGAGAGCAATAGAAAACCAGTCAATGACCAGCTGGGTGAGAAATCTGTCACTTTTGATAAAAAAGAGAAACAGAAGTGGATTTGAAACATTCGTTTCCCTTTATTTGCTCAGTGAGGCTGATGTGTACTGCACATAAAAAAAAAAAAGAAAATCACAGGAATTTTCATACAATGAATTAAACCACAAAAGTACATGTAGAATTGGCAGGTGGAAAACAGCCCAGTGTGGGCTTAACTAATAGCTCGCTTTCCCTGTTCAGCATAGTCCAACCAATAGCTTTACATGTTCACCTACTGTACAAATTTTACTGTAGCTCCATCAGGTCAGTGGTTCACATGATTGAAAATGTCTGTCACATAGGTACAAATTTAGAATCATCACATTATATTACATGGCTATTCTAGGTCATTTATAGATCAGATCTTATACTACAGTGATTGAAGTTCTCATTACAGCCATCAAAAAGGACACATAATCATTACCTACTGTAAGCTTATATCTAAAGGGATAAGAAGGTATGTATTTTGTTGGTGTTTTTTTTTTTTTTTTTTTTTTTTTTCAGCTGACCCAAGTATTACACCCCAGAGGCACAAACTTTTTTCTCAGCGCTGCTCTTGGTGATGGCAGCCCAACTGATTTTCAGAGCAATTCAGTATGGATATGTTTTTCCACAATTTTAGGCTCCCTCTGTTTGGATTTGGATCATTTTACCTTATGTAGGAATTACTTTGTTATAGCTCCAAAAAAGACCATAGTTTCTAAGTAGCAATTCTGTTACCTGTATTGCAGATGTGGTACTTACCACAGCATGAAAGCAACAGTACAATCTTCATCTCAAAGACATACAGAGCTATGCTGCAATTTGCCGCCAGTGACAATGTGGCACATGTGCTAATCTGAAATGTTCTTGGGAGGGGGCAAAAAAAGGAAAAACGGAGTTTATGTTTTGATGGGTTATCTACTACAGTGTCTACAAAGGATACAAATAGCTTTATTCAGCAATCCTAGCTCTACATTAATTTCTATATGTAATCTGTAAATCCACAGAGGAAAGCCATCTTCAAGATAAGAATGCTTGCTAGGCCAGTGAAAAAAAAAAAAAAAAGACCTGTAACTTTTTGCCTGCTTGGCAAAAAAACAACCAACCCTCCCCCTTTTCTCCCTCCCTCCCCCCCAAAAAAAAATCCACACCAATTTATTCATGTCAGCAATATAGGGCAAAAGAAAATGTATTTAAAATGTAATCACATAAATTTAAAGGCAAAATAGGTAATGCATCTGGTCCTTGAACACATAATATAATCTACTAAATATTGATTTCTTAAAAATAATTTATTGCTTTTAATATTTTTCTTTACAACAGAAGATACTCAAAATCCAGAAAGGAAAACTGTAAACTTTTAGTTTGGCATTCACACAAAGTTAAAATACCTGCATTTTTAACCTACAGAGCAACAACGAGAATTATGCAGATTAAAGAATGTTACGGTTGTAACACAGAACCTCTGAAAAAGTTCTTTTTTTTTTCCTTTTTCTTTTTTATTTTTATTGCTATCTATCTACTGAGAAATAAGAAGCCGAAAAATCAAGCAAGCATCCAACAGGACAGACAGTGGAATCTCTCAGAACACAATATGCTGGTGATAAAATGAATGCAGCCATCAAAATCAACTGCACTGGCATGGGGTGGAATCAGTTTTCTAAGATTGGGAGTGGGAAAGGAGATTAAATAGTTAGGTGTGCCATACCTTTAAGAGGAGTCATGAATGCCAAACAGTAATAGAATACCAAATCTATACATTTGCAAGCAAATTCCAAACTTTGCTGATTCAGTCTAGAGACTCCAAGATCAGATGAAATTCTGATGCTCAGAATAGTAGTCGCTAACGGTTGTGTTTTTGTTCTTTTTTCTTTTCACTTTCCTGAAGTTTCTATTTAATTTAGCAGAAGCAATGTCATCAGCAACAATGTCATGGGCACATCTGAGGCCATGCTAGTGCATAGTAAAAAAAAAAGAGAAAAAAAAAAAAACAAAAACCACTGCTTCTGCAAAAGCTGAATTTTCAGACGAAGCACTTACTCCAAACTGACAATCATCATGCATCCTAGGTATAAAATTTCCACTGGCCTTTTTCTTATTTTAGTCATCTCATAATTTATAATAAATAGGATAATCATAACTGATAAATATGTCTCTTTAGTAAACAAAGGAATGAAGGATCAGTATTTATACAGGATGCATAACTGTAAAAAATATAGATAAATACCATCATTAAACTCTGCCAATGAAAAGATTACTGGCTTCGAGAACAGTGTTTAGACACAGAATTACTGTAAAAATCATACTGTACTGAGTACCTCAGCGTATTTTTATCAAATTAAAATCACAAAAATTAAAACAAAATAGCATTTTAAAAAGATTTCTGATCTCTAGTTCCAAAACTACTGTTGATACATAAAATAAAAACATTTCTTAATGATTACCCATTTGAGAGACCTTACATAAAATTATGGTATCTCCTAGAAAAATTTAGATGAGAAAATTTCATTCCCCTAACAAATTCAGTGTATAAAACTGCAAAAAAAAACCAAGCAATGAGAAAAATGTGGAAAAATACTGCAGAAGTGGTTAACACCTTTTGGGCTAGGATCATTGTTGACAAAATTCTTACATAAGCTCACCAAGGAAGGGATGAATGTGTGTAAAGCGTTTTTGCAGTCAGACACACGCACACTCACACGTCCTCACCCACACGCTTTTCTCTTTTTTTCTTTTTTACAATCAAATATATATAAGCATAAGTTCAGCTTTCTACATATGTTAGTTTACAATAATTGTTTCACCTCATATAATTACATTTGAGTATTCTTGATTAAGAAAAATTCAGCAGTTTTTGAAAAGAAGGCTGCATTTACAGTGCATAGCTGTAACAAAAAAGAACATTGTCATACAGTATGTACATAAATAAAAATACTCCATTTAACATCTGTAAATACTCAACTACTTTAGAGAACGTAGCAAATAAACTATCTGCGCTCACACCCAGATAGTTATATCCAACTCTCATTAATAATGTAACACCACGTCCGCTCATTAGAATAAATCGCTGAACAAGCTGCACATTTGACCATTAACACGGCTTTGAAAACTTTGCTGTGGAAGATCAACGTTGTAGACATTTACATGGGTGTCAGAATTAAAAGACGAAACTTCAAAATGTTAGGGAAGCTTTAGCCTTTCATTTTCTCTTCTGCAAGGAAAAAAAAAAAAAAAAAAGAAAAGAAAAAAAAGAAAGATCTTAAAACTAAAACACATTGCAGGCTTGTGGGTCCTGCGGTTTCTTCTGGATTGTCATTTATCACTGTGTTGTGAGAAGAAGCTTCATTTAAAAAAAAAATGCAGTGTCTGATTCCCAGACATCAGCAGCCATAGTTCGCAAATTTGTTCTTTTTTCGCTTTGCTTTTGTTTTCTTTTTGTTAAAATGCACTATGTACACATTTTGAAGTTCTACGTTGTAAGTGTATCTCTGTGGAACTGCTGCCATGACATGTGGTTTGCCCTGGGTCGCGAGAGGACCGCAGGCTGCCCCGCCACCGGTCACCCGCGAAAGCAAAGCTGACACCCATGGACACGCGTGTGCTTGCTGGAAAGCCATTCTGCCTCCTCCCTCCTCGAGCAGCTGTGTTCATGTAAACCATGGTTTTGAACAGAGAGTGTAAAGTAGGAGAAATTCCTAAGTATGACTTTTAATTGTCCATTATTGAAGGACGTGATGTCCGTGAGGTATTCGCCATCCCTCCGTTTTCCTCGGGTGTGATACATGTTACCTGCGCAGGCTCCGCTGTGCCTCTTTAAGTAAACTATCAAAATCCATGGAGTCATACTTGCTTTTAGTGGAAGCAGGATCAAAATCATCTGAGTTTGAATCTGAAACCCAAAGAGATGCAAGTTCAGTAAACAGGCACAAGGCACTGGCGATCGTGTCCATCTTTTTCTTTGTACAGCAATATGAACAAACACTACAAAAATCACCCATCCACTTGGCATGGATGGAGCTTTCTGTTAAGAGCAAGACTTGAAAAAATGCATAGTATGTCCTCAATAGAATGAGTAAACTATAAAATGAATGTGTATATACTGAACCGGTAAACTTCAAAGAGCTTCTCCAAAGACTGAGCACCATCGCTCTATGACTCAGTATCACAGAATGGCAGAGGTTGGAAGGGATGTCTCGAGGTCATCTGGTTCACATCTAGTCCAGGTAACCATCACAGGTGTTTTACCAAAAAATGCATTACGGTTCTGCAGCTGTGCTTTGTATGGTCTAATATCCCAAACTTACTTCTCCTGAGATAGGTGATAGCAGCTGACTGTGCTGAAAGCCACCACAGCTTGCAGAGAGGCATGCAGGAGACACAGCCATGGGCTGACCTGCCGCAAGACCTGATGCACCACACCACACCTCCTTCAATCTCTCTTATTTCCTGTGCTGACTGTTTTGGTTTGCTTGTTCAGAGCATGAGCAACTCAGGACAGAGTCTCCACGCTGCTGTACAAGCAATCTCAGGTAGCATCCT
Organism: Phasianus colchicus; assembly: GCF_987193195.1. Lineage (NCBI taxonomy): Eukaryota > Metazoa > Chordata > Aves > Galliformes > Phasianidae > Phasianus > Phasianus colchicus. The sequence goes on along the minus strand of NC_143439.1, from coordinate 55,518,042 downwards.
CAGGTCTTTGTAACATAAGTGTAACAGCAAGAACAGCAGTTCAGCATCTGCAGAATATGTGTTTTAGGTGGGATATGTAATACCTTCTCCAGTGCTAATAGTTGCCAGGACATCGTTCTGTTCCTAGAGCAAAGGGGGGATCGCTTTGTGGCCATACAGTTCTTCTGCAGCAATTACTGACTCGACTGCAAGAATTGTATTTCCTTTTGGAGTCATCCCTGTTCAGCACTGGCTCTCCCTGGTTCCTATGTCACAGAGAGTGCCGTTTTCTTGCCATTTCTTCTGCTGAATTAATCAGAACTCCCCATTTACCTCTATAAGACATACTGTGAATTAAATGTTCATTACAAGTCCTGTTAAGACAATATCTTCTCACAGAGGAGAAGTGTTAAACTTCTGTCTACTATTTTCAAGTGTTTTCTTTCTCCTATACTCAACCCAAAGCTGATTAATTCTTCCTGTCCTTGTACTAGCTCATGAATTTTAAAGCTCATCCTGCCTGTGTAGCAATATCAGATACACTGAAATACAGAGAATGCAGTCTGAAGTAGAGAACCTCAAGCTGTCAACGGGACAAAGTGAAAATACTCTGCTTAGAGATACTCTGGGAATCCCACTCACTCTGGTAAGATGTGCCAGGAAATACTCCCAGCGAGTTCCAGGAAGGGTCCCTTTAGACAACTTATTACAAACCTTAGATTTTCTGAGACACAGGAGACCTTCACTTCCACTACCAAAGATAAGTTAAATCAAGTTAAGACTTCAATCTGTTTATAACGTTTATATTGTTTTTATCAGCCTACATTTCAACAAATGCCTGGCTACTTTTTACATATTCAACATTACCTTATATCTCTCCAGCAGTCAATTGCCTTTTCTTAGCTTTATATTATCTGAATAGCCACTGAAGTGAATTATAGCATATTCATTATGAACAATGTGTATCGTCTTTATCATTAATTCTGAAAATACATCAATTGGTTAGTGAAAATATATTTGTATTCACTTTCTGCATTGTACAAAGCCAAGGGCAGTAGATACAAGATTTCATTAGCACTGTGTTACAGGGTTATGCAGGGATTTTAATGATTGTGGTCATTTATTCATAAAAAAAAAACAAACACAAAACCATGGTATCTGATTAATATAGATTCAACAGCAAACTGTCCCTTGCTATTTTATTCAGAAAAGAGCATCTCCCGTACCATTAGACTATTTATACAGGCATCAGGAAAGCTTTAACATTTGATGAATACTTTCAAAGGTAATTAAATAAGAGGTGAGATTATAATACAATATTAAAAGGATGTTTGGGAAGTCTGCATGGTCACTTTATGCGTGTACATCAGTACTCCTCCTTTAGAGGAATTTTTAGAGTACTCCTCCTTTAGAGTTTTAACACTTCCAAACATCCTTGAAAAGGGAAGCATCATACTCTGACCCACAGCATAGGGCAGAACCCTACATTTATGCCAGAACAGAACTAAGATCCAGGTGCATTATCATTTTGCTCTCACTGTCACTCACCAATGGGACAGCAACACCAAGAGATGTGCCGTTCTTTCCACTGGCTAGAGCCTCTCACATCATGAGTGGAAGTCCTTGCAGGGAAACACATTCACACATAGATGCTGATGGACAGCGTGAAAACCACCAGCTGAGATCTGTGCCCTTTGCTATAGTACAGGTCAGATTTGGTCAGGAGTCCCTCTAGCTTTCAAACCTAAGAAACTACAAATCGCATTTAAGGAGTATTTCTGACAAGTTCTCCCACACAACTCACAGCAAAATAAGATTACTGCAAATCTGGGGGGAAGATGAGAGGATGAGGCTTCTACATTGTTCTTTGTTTAGGGTCATATAAACAAATCACGTGTTAGAGAAAAGGAGCACACCAATGAACAGTAAAGAGCAAGTTTTTGGAGTGCTATCATTTCAGTATGGCAATGTACTATTGAATACTAGGCATTTGTTTTATTAATGATGGAAATGGGCTTTAAAAGAATTTTCAGTCTGAAATATCTGAAAAAGTGAATACAGTGTACAGCTCTGATTAGTAGACTTTAACGTGCAAGTGAAAAAGCACCTTCTTTAAATCCTTCACACCGACCATTAGACATATAACAGAAGCAGGTCACAAAAAACAAGCAGACTAAATTCTTCTGAGTTACAACATGGTTCCAGTTATGTACTTTAATTCACAGAGAGCAAGATACCTACCTAGGTCTGCATAGTTAGACTTGCAAAACTGCTTGCGTCCACAAAAGTACAGCTCAAAGTCAGGTTCATTTGACCTGCGTAAAGTGTATCCATTTTCAAGAGCAGCAAAGGCATCACAAGTATAGCGGTAGGTGATGAAACCATAGCTGTCTCTGTAATTAAAAAAGACAGTCGTGAAAAAAAAAACTAAAAAAGAGTTAACACATATTTGTGTAACCCCTTCCTGAAAGCAAGAACTTGCAGGAGATCCAGCAGTGGAAATGCCAGAAGTACAGCATCCATTTATCGGCATGATCGTCCTGTCATGCAGCTAAATAAATACTTACTTCTGGGACAGGAAATCTCAACCAGCAAGATTAATAAATAAAGATGAAAGAAAATAAATATGGTTTTGAACTCAGCATGTCATCTGTAACAGTACTTACACTGGTAACTCCCATACCAGTAATCTTACTGCCATAATTTCTTACATATGGCAACTCTCAAACAAGAGCTAATTTCAGAAGTTCTTACCCATCATCCCGCAAATTTACTGTGCACTCCTCTATTTCACCAAAAACTTCAAACCGGTCCCTCAGTTCTTTTCGGGTTGTGTCAGGTCTGATTTTAGCCACGTAAATCACACGACGCTCTTCCTGTTAAGAAAGAGCAGGACAAGTTTTTATCAAATGTGCAGTACAGAGGAATCTACACATATATGCTTACAAATACATTCACACGGATATGCAGAGGATGCATAATTATACTAATAGTCACTTGTGGAAGATCTACTACATTCAGCTACTGATTGAAATATTCTCTCCTAGAAAGCCTTTCAGGTATTTAAATGATGCCAGATTTTTGGGGTGATTTTCTGCCAGAAGGTTTCATTGAGTGCTGTCACTGTTCTGCTATAAAATGACAGACCACTCCCTCTGTATCTTATTGCATCTTTTTCCTTTCCACCTTCCCATGACTCACCCTTTAAGACTACAAATTATCCAGGACCAGGGATCCCCTTTCTCTTATTAGCTATACAACACTGGGAACTAAGTTGTGAAGCAGCATAAAATAATGCAGCAAGTGTGTAAGTGTATCATAAACATAACAAAATAGATTATAGACATAACATTATAAACTCAGATGACTCATTAGCTGACTCATTCTGCAATCAGCAGTTCCATCATAATCTATACCTTAAACAGAGGGAAGACTGTGAGGAGGCCAGAAAATGAGTTTTATTAAAATAAATATTAAAATAAGTAAATGGATGGAAGAAAGAAGAATAAAATATTTCCTCTGGTCACCACTACCTTTGGGTTTGTTAGGAAGAAGAACATGACAGAACTTCCTGATTTTACAGATTAGGGGGTCATTTGCAGTTTCCTTTGACACTTGGAGCAAACTAACTAAGACACTTTAAAAATAATCGAGTCATGGTCATATAGTTCCTTTCTGAGTGAAAATGCTCAGGAGAATGACAGAAAGATAGGGAAAACCTGTCAAGAGTCACTTCAAGAATACTTGGATTAGCACCTTACTGGGGACAAAGTCATTCAGTGAGTTGCAACCAAAAAAAAAAAAAAAAGTGAAAAAGAGATCTTCAAACCACTGACCTTAGAATAATCAGAGCAAAGAAGCAGTAGCTTCAGATAGCCTCAATGCTCTGACTGCCTTTGTCCTGGAGAACTATTGGCCTCTTGCTCATCCCCTGCACACACCCACGTGTCTGTCCCATAAATTGTACCTCCATCAAATTCTTAGCTAGTGTAAATCTGTCAGTCAGTGGAGCAATGTCAGTTTAAACCATCAACTTGGGCACCTGAGACTTGCATAGAATGTAGGTGGTGAATTCCAAAGGAGCTATACTGACTGCTGAGAATTCTTGACTATCTTAACCTGGAGGTGCCTAAAGGCTAATGGCACCTCAACTGTGCAACGCTGAAGGCTCTAGGGACCTAAATACAAATTTGCATTCCTGCTCAGAAACATCCTAGCTTGAAGAGTAAGGTAGCTTACAGTGTCACAGTTCAACTACAGCACAAAATGTATGTTTTCTAAGAGTCCCAAGACAGGCATACAGCACCAGTCATTTCTGGACCACAGCTAATTGGCACACATAAGACAGTAGGACTGAGATCAGACCACAGTGCTTGTGGAAACAGAAATTATCCTGATACCGCTTCTTTACTTGCTTGAGCACTCATCTGAGATAAAGGGACCATCAGAACTCCCCTTCATATGGGTATGTGAAATCATGGTTCCCCGTTCCCAGGACAGCACACTGCTCCCAGAAGCTGTTTAATGCGAAACAAATGAACAATTCCTGCAGCTGGAAGTTGAAGCAAATATACCTGCCTCCCAACAGAAGACACTTCTTACTAGCATACCGAGTCAACTATTTTTACTTACACTTTTCCTGGCCTCACAAATCTCAGGGGCCCAAACCCAGTTCATCTATGCTCCAGAGAAACTAAAGATATGAGTCCAGAGCACCAGAGAACAGATTCACTACTCTCACTTCTTGGACAAAAGCCCTACTCACTAAGGTATAGCACAAAAAGTGCTTTCTGTGCTTTTCCAGCTTTCCAGATCTTTTGTAGCCCTGGTTGGCCAAGTGGAGACCCTGACTGCTCCTCCAAAGTATGTATATGCTCTCCTTACTCAAAGAGATCAGGTAACTGTCTCATTTAAATGCCTGAAACTACTGCTTCTATTGATTATCCAAGGAACCAAAGTGATAGGATTAACAGTCCTCTATTGCCCTGCTGGGACAGACGCTTTCATTTTTAAATGTTACACCCTCTAAAGTTCACCATTTAAAAGCTGTTCTTGCTCTTTGTTGTAGGCATAAAGCTTAAAGAAGTTAGCACAGCTAAAAGAAGGGTAAGCATGCTCATGGATGGCCATACATTTATGAAGAAGGGTTACTTTACAGGCAGTTGCTGTTTTTTACTCCTACTCTCCTGGAGGAGTCTGGGTAGACTTTCTATGAACTAGGAAATATAGACAGCAAGAAACAGAAATCTGCATTTCTTCCATTTCCTCCATTCTCATTCTGCTTCCTTTCAGTATGGCTGGGTGCTATAAACTTCAAAAAGAAGAAAATCTGCATATGCACAGTAATTACTTTTTCAGACTGTTTTACCAAATCAAGGATTTAACTGCATTGAAACACTTGATAAGAAACAATTCCATTGATACTTGCTATTGAACCTAAATGACTGACCAGATGGAGCAGAACATAACATAGCAGACTGCCTAATATACTTTAGCTGAGATAATACATCTTGACTGAAAAAACATAATGTTTCACTCCCTGACACGGAGATTGTTATATTGCAGTGATGGAAGTAACTACTGCATGCTCTCCCATAAGTCTGTGTGCATGCCTGTGCAATTTTTACTTCCTCTATCCTTCTAATAACTTTTATATATCTAATATCCCTTTAAGACAACTGTAATAAAACAAAACCGAACAACTAAAAAACGCCTGTTAAACTATCATTAAGGGAATAAGTTAAACTTGCAAAATTAAGGAAATTCAAATTTAAAGCTGGAATGCACCATATGTCCTTTAGTGTGTACATGAGGAGATGTTCATTCAAGTATTTTTTTTAAGCAGAATGCCATGATGGTATGAGGTACTGGGGAACACAGGATTCATACAGAACTGTCTTTATCTTGTTTAGCATTGGCTTATTTAAAGTGGTTATGAAAGAAATATTTGTATTTAAAAAGACACCTGCATTTTACTCCCATTAACAATAAGAATTATACAAACCTAACAAGATTATAACATACCCCTAAATGTTAAAGATCCTTATTTTATAATATGTTACATGCTTAAGTCTATATGTGCATATTAACTATGCTTTTTACTGCACTTGTAAGAGCAGATGATATATGCCTTGGAAATTTAGAGAACTAGGGGAAAAAAGCTTTTGTTTTCAACTTAATGGGGGAAGATGAACCTGAAGGAAACTCCAGACAATTGTGTTCATATTTCCCTCCCAGAAATGCAGATGATTTACAATCACAGAATCATAGAATCATTAAGGTTGGAAAAGACTTATAAGTTCATCTAATTCAACTGTCCACTTGCCACCAATTTTGCCTACCAAGCCATGTTTCTGAGTACCACATTTACACATTTCTTGAATGCATCCAGGGATGGTGACCACCTCCCCTGGGCAGCCTGTTCCAGTGCCAGACCACTCAAGTTTTTCCTAATATCCAACCTGAATCTCCCCTGGCTTTTAAATATACATAGCTCATTGTTTTACCAAGTAAATAAGAGGAAAAAAAAGAGCCCAGACAGCTTCCTCAAGCCCAATATGTCTGTCTTCTTTGTCTAAATTTCTTTCTTCTTAATCTTGCTCTTTCCTCCTGGCAGTAAGAACAATTGAAGAGGCAAATGTGGTAGAGAATCTTAGACTGAAAATCACTATTTCAAGTATCAAATTAAAATGGTAGAACATTAGCATGCCTGGAGAAACCAGGACCAGGATACCTTCACAAATTTAAGTGTCAATAAAACTATCACTCATCTCCAAAAACATCTCTGATGTTAAAGGTCTTTTTGTCTTGCAAAGGCTGTCTACAAAATTCACTTTGTTTCCCCTTCCTCATTCTTAACCTTTAATTTGATTAAATCCCAGGCGTATTAGTTTTCACATGTTTTTTTGTACCTGGCTTCTTTACTTAACATTTGTTTTCTTTGCCTGCCTCTCCTTACTGCACCCTGGGGTGCTGCTGTCTTCATTTCCCCTACCACTTTTTGTCTGCACATCTGTGGTACATAACTAGTTCTCCAAGAGCCCAACTATGCTCTGTGTGAAGATGAGACGAAAAAAAAGAAGAAATTATAAAGTTGAGGTCTACCACAAGCAGCATGGAGAAAAGCATCTGGGGCTGTTAGCTGAACACGAGCCAGCAGTGTGCTCCGGTGGCCAAGAAGGCCAATGGCATCCTGTCTTGTACTAGAAACAGTGTAGCCAGCAGGTCCAGGGAGGTGATTGCCCCACTGTACTCTGCACTGGTGAGGTCGAACCTCGACGCTGTGTTCAGTTTTGGGCCCTTCACTACAAGAAAGACATTGAGGCCCTGGAGCGTGTCTAGAGAAGGGTATTAAAGATGGTGAGGCCTCTGGAGCACAAGTCTTGTGAGGAGTGGCTGAGGGAACTGGGATTGTTTAGTCTGGAAAAGAGGAGGCTCAGGGGAGACCATATCAATCTCTACAACTACCTGAAAGGAGCTTGTACTGAAGTGGGGGTTGACCTCCCAGCTGAACAGTGACAGGACAAGAAGTAATGACCTTAAGTTGTGTCAGGGGAGATTTGGGTTGGATATTACAAAAAACTTCTTCTCAGAAACAATGGTGAGGTATTGGAAAGGCTGCCCAGGGAGGTGATGAAGTCATTGAGCCTGGAGGTTTTCAAGAAAAGGATAAGCATGGCACTGAGGGACATGTTTTAGTGAGCAAGGTGATGATGGGTTGACAGATGGACTAGATGATCTCAGTGGTCTTTTCCAGCCTTACTGATTCCATGATTCTAAGCTTATCAAAGCTCTGCTGCTTCCTGCAGCACAAGTGGCTGGCTGGGTACAAGCCCATTTCTGTAACACCTTACGTGCCCAGTATTTTGTGACTTGATCTTCATCCTTAGAACTGAAGGCCAGAAAACATTTTGAAAAAGCAATGAGAGTGGTTGGGCAGAGTCTGAAAAATAGAAATGCTATGAATGCAAGAACCAGTAAAACGTAAGATTCAGACATCATAATAATAGTAAGAAACAGTGCTCTAGATTCTGCATCAAAGAAGACTTGTAGACTAAGTATGACCAGTAAACATGTATGAATGGCAAAAGGAAGACTCACAAGAAGTGAAGAAGAAAAAAGAACATTGCACAATATTCGCAGGTCTTGTTTGTGGCTGAGGACTGAAAAAGTTCTGCTGAAAACACAGTGATGGATCAATAAAACTCAAGATTTTAGACAATCCGTTTGAAATATTTTCAGTAAGTTGTACAGAAAAAGTAGAATGCCTGGGATCAGACCCACCAAGATGAGCAACCACAAAAAAAAAGTCCAAACTAAACAACCAACATGCATTTGCTCCTTCATTTGTGGGAATTTACTGCATTATGGGCTGTGTCTGGTTTCAAACTTCAAAGAACCCAAGCATTCATTTAGGAAACCACCTTTCTCCTGCCTTCCTGTTGTAGAGAAATTTATTTTCTTTGAAACCATGTGTTTCTTTTCTGCTGCAGTGGCCTCACAGTGCATTTATCTTCTTGTACCTGTAAGCTCTCTGGGACAGGGACTTGTCTCATACAGGCTGTCAGCACTTATATATGAAAGTATATATAATAATTTTCTACTGAGGTAGAAGCCATGCCCTGAAAAGTATGTGCCACTTGGTCTAATAAGCTGCTGCAGGAAAAGCCTGCATGCCTAAGAAATGCCTGGGGTGTACAACAAGAAAAAAACAGTCTTCAGTCTTCTTGGCAAAACAGAGCAATCTGCCCTGGCTGGGGGTTAGATTGTAATTTCTAGAAAGCTCTGAGTAGCCTGTTCTGTCCTGCAGTTGTTCCTGGAGCTTCATGATGAATTAATGTGTCTCTGCTATGGTCTGGAGAGCACTATTAAGTGAGTCTTGGTGGCAGACTGGCCTTCTGTTCAATGAGGACCCATTCTAAAATGAATTGTGGACAAGTGACATCAAGATCAAGCTATACTCTGCTAAAATTTATTCCATTAAAAAGGCATCAAAACCAAGAATACAAATAAATAAATGAATGACAAAAATATCCTGACTTTTTAACTGAAAAATGACTTGTGGGCTCGGCAGTCTATATTTTCTGTGTGAGACTGCTCAAAATAAAGACCCCACTCCACGAAAAAGACACTGAACCTCCAGTCACTGGAGAAGGGAAGACAGAGAAGAAGCAAAGAGAAAAATAACACAGAACTTTTTGAAGTTAAGCCACCTGAATATAGCTGTAAATCTAGCTAGGAATCCAGACATCGAAATGCCAGCTCAGGCTTTCAGTTGATCTGAAGGTACTGCAGCCAATATGCTGCATGCAGACTGACCATGTAGCCATTTAAATATACCTTTGCCATGTAGCATGAGCACAGGCTTCTAAAACAAGCCTCGTCAGCAATCTGCCAATATATCTTCGCATCTGCCAAAATACAAGCTGCTTGCACAATCAGAGGGCATTGCTACACATATGGTTTTGACAGATTAAAATATACCTATTTTTTTCTCATCTCTTTTTCCTGAGTTTCACACTCTTGTTGTCACATTGAGAGTAATTCCAGATATTGAACCAGTAAGACCTGATGGCTTTTTGTTCAGTCATGCTTTCTGCTCCCTTTCCTCTGTGCATCTTTTCTACAGCCAGCGCCCTGAGATCTCAGCACAGTGCTTTTCATGAAGGAAAGTCACCTTCCCTGAGTAGCCAGCACCTGGGGCCCTAGTACTGCTCAATCTTTGAGCTGCTCTTTTAAAAGTATTAGCAGGCATGTTGTCTTGAGCCAGATCTTGCAGCATGAGGATGAGATGGAAAGAAAGGAAAAAAGACTCCAATGCAGAATTTATGGAAATCTAAACTTATGGAATTTACAGAAAGAGTTCAAGGAAAGACGGAAGGATTCTTATGACTGAACAATAAATGAGTTGGGCCCCTTAGGAAAGAAAGGAGTGATACATGAGAGACTCATAAGCCAAAAGGAGTAAGAAAGGGAATAGAGAATGCTGGATGAAAAATAGCACCTTTGTTCAGTTAATACACACCTCATCACTGACTTCGTGGGATCAAGGCTTCCCTTTCTATGCTGTCTCCTATTCCCCACTGATTCGCACAGGGAATAAATTGGCATGATTCAACACAGATTTTTAAAGTGAAAGGGCTGGTAGACTTTGGAGAGAGGAGTTAATATGACTTCAGCTACATTTCCTGCAGCTCTTGGATGACTGCATTTAAAATTTTTGCCATGTTCTATTTATTGATATTTTATAAATATATGATTTGTCATCTCACCACATCATTTCAGGTCTAATTTATTTATGTTTATACACAGTTTCATTAATGAAGTTAATTAACATGACAATGCTCACTTTAGAAGAGAAAATAAATTCAGCCTTGAATTAGGAAAGACTAAAATTCTTAACTTGGAGGAAATGATGGCGCAGCACATCTAGAGCTTTTCAAGGACCTTCTCTTTCCTCCTTTTCCCTTCATTAGTTAGTAGCCAAACATTTCCTCGTTTTAAACTAAATCAAATTTCCTATCTTCTCAGTAGGATTCAGGTTTTTATACCAATAAGATACAGTAATTGAGAAGTAGCAAGATACATTCATGACAGAGGTCTATTTAAAACTCTAATTTATGTTAGATCTAAGAAAGAACAGCCAGTTTAAGTTACGACTGCCAGAAGTCAGTGTTATCTCTAAACAGATGGAAGCAAGAAAAAAACCAAACAGTTGACTTAAATATAGTCCATTCTGAAGCCATGCAAAATCCTTCCATTGCCTTCTACTGTGATTTTATGATTTTTGTTATCAGTATTCCACATCATAACATTATGTAGTGCACTGAGAATTAAATTAATTATTAATAAGAAAGAAAACAGCAACAGAATTAATACTCCAGTTCCATGGATTGTTGATATTTCTGGGTACCTGGTTCTCAGAAGAGAAGAAGAACTACATGCCCCAGAGGATTTTGTGTTTCTGTTTTCCATTCAGAGGGAAAGATAAAACTGTTTGCAAGTCACGAGAGGTCCCTTTTTCCTTTCTGCTCATCTCTGCAGTGTGTGTGCTCCCTAGCCATTTCGCCTTCAGCATTAGAGTAAGGCCATCAGTTTTTGGACACACTCTCATTTTTTTTTTGATTTCTTAGCCTCAATTCCAATTATATTGTATTTTTACCTTACATTCCACTATCATATTTAGTAAATTAGTTTGTTTCTCCTCAGATCATTGTTGCTGTTTTGTTTTTAGGCCCATCTCCCTACCCTTTTCCCCTTTCCATTTCCCCCTTTCCTGGGGTGTGGTCCCATCAGTCCCCCCGCCCCATTAGTCACTGAACTGTGCTGACCTGCCCATAAACCATTGACAGCTTCCCTGAGTTTCAGATCAGAACATGCTATAGCTCTGAATCTCATGTTTTACAAAATTTATGTATCACCTACATTATGTACACAGGTCACCTGTTGCAGAGAAAAGCAAAATGATTTATCAAGCTCACTAAGAACAGTAGCAACAGAGATGAAATCCATAAACTAAAGATGCATATTCCCTTACAGAATTTCTCATTGCCACAGACTATGCCAGGCTCTGCTGATCTTCATACATGTAGTTTTGAGGGTGTAAGTATTTGGAGAAATGCCCAAGAGTCTGTAGCAGTTTTTTTACTACAAAGGTCACTAAACATATTGGAAAGAGATCTACTCATTTTGGTGAGCTTTGGAGAGAACATTAAGGGAAAATGTGGAAATGAAGGTAAGCATCCCAGTATACACCAGTTTGTGCAGAGCAGCAGTAAGGGGAGCCCACTAGATGGGCTTAACAATCATAACTGTAGTCCAGAATTACAGCAACTCCCAATTTATCAAAACCATCATGCAGGGGAACTAGAAGGGGGCAAAATCCACACATCCATTTAAGAGCCATTTTTCTGTCCTGCAGCTACTACAGGCAAGGGAATTGCTGATCACCTCATGGGTATTTCCTTTGCTGCAGATACTTTAGTCGGATGAACAAAATAATCAAGTAACACATGTTCATTGTGAAAGGGGCAGCATGAAATGACATTTTTAAATTGCATCATGTCTTCAGACTAGTTTGCTAAAAAATCTTAAAAATACCTTAAAAATAAACTGTGTCATAGACAAGAAAGAAACAATAAAAGACATGCCTGTGGATGTCAATTTTAAATTCTGTACCCTCTGTATAGATAATTACAGCTACTAGAAACATCCAGTGACCAGTATGTAAGCTGATTGGCTTCTTACATTGTTTCTGCAGAGGAAAAGAAATACTGAAACTAGACTTGACTACTGGCATCCTGTAGGTGACATGCAGTAGAAACTGTGGGTTCACTGATAGATCACTTTAAGGAATAGACTGGGTCGCTTTTAATTCTTTGCTGTCTGGGATGAAGCCTTTTCCTAGAAAATCTTTTTTTTTTTTCTTTTTTTTTTTTTTCTTTCTGTTGACTGACCTGGAGAGTCACAATTTAAAGAACCTGAAAAAATTAGTGCTATACAATCAAAACACAAATTGTTATGAAAACACATATTTGCCTAAAATTCTAAATACAAAGAAATGCACATAAACAGATTTTTGCATTTTGTTTGTTCCATTACAAAGAAGAAAGAAAACAGAATCTCAGTTCGAGTTTTAGAAATCTACCAAAAGAAACAGAAACCTATTTCAAAATGAAAGTTATCTTCACAGTGCTTACAATTGCTTTCTGCCTCTGTCTCTCCCTTTGTTTGGCCCTTTCAGATTCCCGTTTTTCATACTCTTTGCGGTATTCTTCCCTCTTCAGCCTTTCATGCTGATATTCCTCATAGCTGTCATATCTAGGAAACATAACTTAGTCATTAAATCAAGCACCTGCATTTCTTAATGTAAATTTAGTAATACAGTTTCTGGAATGCTTTATTTATCTCTTCAGAACTAGCACACTAAATGCACACAAAATGCACTACCTGGGTCTGCGACTGTACGGTGATCTGGATCGCGACCTTGCACGTGAGGGAGAACTTCGGTGTGCTTGGTGTCTACAGTGGCTGGACTCATAACAGTGGCAAGATCTGCAGGAAAGAAAAAAAAAAAACAAACAAACCATTCACCTCTGTCATTCACTTTGAATGTATTGACACCATTTTCTCCTGAGCTACCTCTTACCTGACCTTACAATTTCTTCTAAGCTACCAGTGAAATTTTCCATTGACAGTTTGCGATCTCCTAGTCAACTAAGGGGCCTCAAGTGATTTTGCCCCCCTCCTATAATGTTTCTTATTGAGGCTAACAGAGAGCAGAGAGTCAGCCACTGTCAACTTCATCTGATAGGGACTGCAGCTAGATTGGCACCGGGCAGCTTGCAGATAATGGGAAAGGTTAGTTGTGTATATCTCTCCAATTGCTCTGCCTCTGACCTGACTGGCTCCACTCAGAAAGTGTAAACTTGGCAAATTTAAAGGATAATGGCAACGAGTGTTTCCGCAGCAATCCTGTAGCCTTCAGAGCTAATCAGATCGAGGCAATAAAAACAGTTGCACTGGATCAAGTTTTCTGTTTTTTTTTTTAATTATTTATTTCCTTCAAGTCAATCTGTGTTTTTGTTGTTTTCCTTCTTATTACCAACAATGCTGATGTATGAAATTGCTCACTGTACCTTGAAGAGGATCTACTACAGGGTGACCTTGATCTCGATCGGGAATATGGAGAACGGGAACAAGACCTGCGTTGAGGAAAGGACCTTGATCTAGAGCGTGTCCTTTGGGATCTTTGAGAAAATAAGGATTTGGGTGGAGATACTGAATCTCTGCATGGAGAGTTAAAAGAAGAGCAAGAAGGCGATACGTCAAATAATGAATAGGCTTGTGTCCCATCCCAAGGGTAGCATAGTTTATCACTTTCATCTTCACTGTCATCAAAGAGACCATCCATTGCTAGTCCTGAATTTATAAACATAGGTAGTTTGGAAAATTGTTCATTACTGTAATCACTGTCCCTTAGTTCACCGGTCTTATCTGCTTCTTCATCAAAAACAGCTTGGCTGGGGTGACCAAAATGCTTATTCAGTTCAGCCCGAATTTCTTGGTCTTGGAGCTGTTTTCTGTTATTACCTTGGGATCCCTGCTTACTTGTCTGTAAAGTCTCTTTCTTGAAATACTGGTCTTGTTCTAAAGAAGAACAAATCTGACACTGCCACCCAGGTGAAGAATCCTTAAATTCTAGTTGTCTGGAGTCCTGAAGTTCCTGGGATATTTTAATGTGTATTTCCGACTTTGAATTCACAGATTGACAGTAGTCATGGTCACCAAACAGCCGCAAACTGGGCCGTTTTGTCTTTCTCTCCTCATGTCCACTGGACAGTACTGTAGTCTTGCTAAGCTGTGCATACAGCTCAGTCTGTTCTGGACCCTTCTTGACTGGGTTGTTTCCTTGAGAACCGGAAGACTCACTATAACGGGGCTTTTTTGAAGGTGGTGCAACAGTCTTGCATGATGACTTCGGCTTAGGTGAAGTCCTGAAAGGATTATCCTGGTTGGCTTTATGAGGAGGGGTCGTAGGTGGAGTTAGGCCTGAAGGGGAAGAAAAAGGAGGAACAGAATATTTTTAAGCAGACAAATTTTAGTGAAAAGACACATATGCTTCTTTAAAATAGATAAAAAAGCAAGACTCATTGTATGTCAATTTAACTTAATCCATCTGGGAATTAGAGTATTTAGGGTTTGAGACACCAAAGTTCTGGTGACAATAATAGCAACAGTACTAATGCATGGCCATTAATCTTCAACATCCATTCTGCCCCTCCCCTTCTTTCATGATACCCGCCTCTCTGTAGACTCTGATAGAAAAGATCAAGAGATAAAAATCAAAAGACTTTTCTGATAAAAATCAAAAAGATTTTGATACAAAAATGAAAAGTAAAGGACTGGCACTGTCAAACATCTAAGGAAATTAGCAGACAAAAACCTGAATAAAAGGAAGTCCAAGAAAAATAAATGAGCGCTACCAAAGCAACTTGTGCAGTACACAAAACTTGAATGCAAGGAAGTGCAGCAACTCTACAACTTGACTGCAATGACTCTTTGTCTCCACAGTCCATTAACTTAGTAAACCATTGCTAATGTACGTATAATACATTCTTGTAAGCATAACTAATACATTTTGCCTGAAATGTAGTTCTGCAACTGAAACCAAAGTGAACAATGAGGCTAGTACAATTGTAATGAACCACTGCACCTAGAACCAAATATTAGTGAAAGTCATGAAATAAGGAGTAGATATGAAACTGATAAGAATTTCAAGATTAACAATATCACTAGCTACCAGGATTTTTCACATAATTGTAATACATTACATCACTATGGTGAGATGAAATTGCAGGAAGGACTGCAGCCCATTCTAGTAAAACCTGCAAACCAAAGCAACACCTTCCAGTTATTTTTTCTACAATTCGTGTTTAAATCATAGAAGTTCTTCAGACTTTACAAAGAATAACCCTGTGCAGAGTAACAGTACACTGAACAATGTTGTCCAAGATTTCCTTTTCTAGCCCAAGCAATGAGCTTTCCATGACTTCCATAGCAAGAATGAAAAGAGTGCAGACACTTCCAAGAAATGAGTGTTTCAAACATGGCTGCAGAGTTTTGTCTTTTTAACCATACAATGGAGCTCAGCAGATCAATGCAAATGGAACATATTTTATAGTGTTTTGCTGTAGAGAAAAAAAGCGTCCATCAATTCATAGTGCTCCCTAAGGATCAGAAATGGAGACTGGGAGTCCCATTGCATTGTCTGCAATGAATTTGTTTCAGTAAAAAAAACAAAAAACAAAAATCCCGATACGAGTACTAAGACATGAGTAGCAGTTGTGAGAAAGAAGACTAATTTTGTCTGAGCACTTGGAAAAAATGGTGACATGGTTATGTAAACACTTTGCCTAACGCCACCAAAGTCAGAGAAATTGAAGCAAAGAGTCTAGTAAGTCTAGTTAGCCCAAATGTGAATTTAAAACTGAAAAAGTTTTGTGCCAAGTCATCAACTACTTCCTCTAATTTGTCCTCAATTTTCATTTCCTTCCCAAAAATTCATCTAATTCAGCAGCATAGATTTCACACCTTATCTACCTCCTTGCTAACAAATATTTCTGTTTACTAAACAAATTCCCAGCAAAATAATCAGGCCTCTTCCAAATTCTTTAGTAATCATTTCTGGGTTAAAAATCTACAAGATTTGAGTAAGTAAGGATTGTTTTCTAAATAAAAAACAAAATAAAACAAAGCAACCAAGAATTAGCACTTTTAGTCATGAAATAGTACAGCCCCAGAAATGACCTGGGGTTACTTACTGAATTTTCAGATGTGTTTATAAAGAAAGAATGAAGTAGGACAATATTAATTCCAGCTCATCCTTATAAAATTCAACCACTCCACAGTAAATATCTCAAACATGAAAATTTCAGTACAAGAATCCCAAGACATAATCTAATATTCAAAACAAAATATTGTTTCCATTCCCGTTTCTTTAAAGATAGCCCTGACAGAAAGCAAATAATACTCAAAACATAACAGTTTTCAGAAACCCAATGAGGAGTCCAACAGTCTTTAGATGGGAGGGGAAAAAACAACAACAAAAAAACCCTTCCAAAAGTACAGACTGAGCCAAATTTACTGGCACTTCTTTTGCTGGCAAAACTGTGCTGGGGACATCCTAAGAAAGGACTTCCTCGTGGCATTTTGGCTCTTTTCCTGGTTTTCAGCAGAAGCAGGAAGCACACAAGCAAGTATAAACAGATACAAGTTGAAAAATGTTCAGTTAACTTTTGAACAAACTTCCACTGGGGGATGAAGGGGGAGTAAAGTTTTGAATTGGTTCTTGTTTAAGTCGGTGCTACAGAGTCTGCCTTCAGCACGTCCCATGACCAGTGCCCAAAATGTGAACTTTGAGAAAATGGTAAGGCTGCACACTTGCTCGTTGGTGTCACTTCTGCTCATCGTTACACTAATCACTGCTAATCTTCACTTCAGGCCATGATCCTAAATCAAGTGTTACAGTATTCTATAACCTTTATTTCATACACACCAATTTCTCTGCAAAAGTGTACATTTTAGCGTTGACAGTACAAGGTATATTCTGTGCTCTCTTGAACTTAGCAGGTTTTGACAGATTTATGGAAGGACAGATGGCCATTACGGGCTGAAGGCTGACAAGAGGCAGTTCAGAGCATTGTTAACACACTTGCACAAACTCTCAGCAGTGCAGCACTGTGCAGAATGTAATTCAGACTATAGCTTTTTTATTGCTGCCTATTTTCTTTTGTCAAAAGAGCCTGCTGTGCACAGCAACAAATGGCTGCCATTACCCAGAATGTAATGGGTGTCAGACAAATCACGTAACACAAACAATCAAGAGTATGTAGGTCATATTTCAACAGAGCACAACCTTAGCAATATTTATGATTACTGCATTGAAATGTGCTCTATAATAAACAAGTACCTCTACATCAGTCACACTTATGTACTTCTGCACAGCAAATCTGTTAGAAGTGGTACATACTCTACAATCACCCCCCTTAAACAGTCTTTTTTCTTTTTAAAGTAAAAGGCAAGTATTTTTTCATGACATGCTATAAAACCATTTTCTTTGTAGGGACTTTTGTTTAATTGAATGGCTTCAGTAAATGGTACATTTGCACTTTGCCTTGCTCTGTTTGGATAGTGTGAACTCACTCATGTTGTGCTCAAAAATAGTCCTATCAATTTGTGAATACTGCTGCCAACCCAGCACTGTCTTCTCTGTGTCGGTGCAACAAAAGGTGTTCCCATGTATGCTGGCCCCACTACCACCCTGAGTGACTTCTTTCCATTAAGTCTCTGGGAGAGTGGAGGTACTTGTGATGCATACCAAAAGTGCACTAAAAAACAGCCACCTTAGTTAACTCATTTAGCTCAGCTAAGTCGATAATCAGAAATTAGGGAATTGCATTTGCATAAAAAGTGACATCTTGACTTTTTAGGACTCATTTGCAATGATGTTTTAACCAGACACCAATCTTCCTAGAATTCGACTGTAACTGTAGGCATTTAAACAGTTTGATGATGTTTGTTGTGCTTTGGTGGGGGGAATGAGTATTTTTGGGCGAACACAGCTGTGCAACTTTCCTATATGTGCACTGAGCTTTTGAGAGGCATGGAAAATGATTTCTTTCATACTTTTAAAGTCTGAAAATGGACTGTCAAGGGAAACACTATTTAAGGCCACTAAAAACACTGAACACATGGTAACAGCTCAATTCAGTAAAAAAAAAAGAAAAAGAATCAGAGTTTTTGGGTGGCATAAGATTGTAGAAGCCAGGAAAATATAATAAAATTAAATAGCCATCATATAATAAAAAACTACATGCTTGTTTAGTATTCAGTTTAATCTTGTTGTCAGTGCTGCAGAGAATAAATACAGACTCCTGAAAATATCTAATAATTCACTAGATCTTATTCCCCCAGACAACTCTCTGCATCTCTCATTTGATCAGAAATCATTCTGAGGTCAAAGAAGTTCTTATATGTTAGATCTGAAGTATTTGTTCTGACAACCAAGAAGTAACTCAGACCTAGAGGTGGGCAAATAGCAGGGTTTAAGTATCCTCAAGGATGCTCATGAATTCCAAATCACTATGCAAGCCAATCATGTTCATATTGCCTTTTCCACCATTTTTTTTGAAGAGATCAAATTTTGCACCCAGGAGAGACTGGAGTTTTATATTCAGGTGAATTACAAAGATCTTAGCGAGAGACTTTTCACTAAGACACCTGTTGAAGACAGGAAGTGGAAACAGACTTCCAGGTGTCTTTAGGTATTTAGGAATGAAGGCTTAAAAAGGCATAAGAGGGCAAAAAGCCATGCCATTTATCTTCCTGGAGGAGCCCTCAATTCTCAAGAGAAACACCATCACTTCCAGAGGTGAGTTGCCTTACTATCTGCAGGTATCTCTTCAACCTGACATGTTCCAAAGAGAAAAGAGTCCTCCAGTACCACAAAAACCTCCCATGTCCCTGGAAGATATCAGAGATGTTCCAGCCCATGGCTTCTTAGCAAAGTGCTTGCACTGCAGCTAGCTGCAGAAAAAGGGATGAAGGCCCTTACTCCGAATAAGACTCACCTTATGCAGAAATTTTATCACTACTTTATCATTATCTCCAAGTCATGACGTTCTGATCTATTTTCCACAAAACAGCACTGAAAACTAGCTAGGAGTAGTGATTTTAGATAGACTTATTTGTTTATCACAAGACATTAAAAGGGCACTCAAAGAATTTGTACATTCTTACACATTCTCCCTTGAAAACACTTTAAAAGATATTTGTTCTTTATCATTTGACAGATTTATGACAAAAGTTTTGACAGTTCTAGGGAGGACATTGTTACACTCACAAGTACTAACAAAGCCATTCTAAAGCAAGTTATAGCATTGGCAAGGGAATGGATTCAGTTTGACTTTAGATATGTGAATCCAAAATGTATACATGACAAAGATTGATGGTTAGTGCAGGAAATGTGCTTATTTATTTTTCTTCTCTATAGTTAATTCATCAGAGAGGGAACCAGTGCTGTTTTCAGCAGACAGAACAAGGGAGCTGCTATTTATATTAAAATATTTTGTGCTTCGATAGTACAAGCAGCACTACTAATGGTCTTTTTAATTCATCAGTAAGATCAAGGCAACTCCTCTGTAAATTACAGTATACAGTGCAAGTTGCCCTGTATAAGGACAATGGACAATGTGGCTACCTGGATATAATTTGGAGTTGCTAGGGCCTCATTAAAGAACTCCAAGATATTATTAATTACTACTGCCAGTATTTTATTCTTTTGTTGTTGCTGTTTTTACTGAAATGGGTCCCAGCTTTTCCTCTATTTACTCACATACTCTTTAAGCTCTTCAGTACTAGAAGTTGTTTCTGTTATGTCTGCTTCCAGCACAAGTAAACTCATGACAAAAAACACTATTGCAATCCAAATAAATGACTTGAAGAGGAATTCATGCACAACCACTCATCTTTTTATAGATTTATATACACACACAAATATAAAATCTATGTATATGTGAAGGCAGAGATTAATACAGCTGTCAAGTGATGAAAGGCAATCTCCTGAAAACTTCTCACCAGGTATTTTGAAGAACAGAGCAAGTACAACATGAAGTCCAGCAGCCACCATCAACTACATTGCTTGTAAACACTGCCCAAACTCCCTGGCTGCATGTGCTCCAACAATTCCTGTTCTTTGTTATCATCAGTTAATTTTCTAGCTAGATTTATTTCCAGGGGGTATAATTTCATATTTCATAGGATAATGCTGTTTTTACTTCACAGCCTCTGATGCATCTTTTAATTTGCTACGTTTCCTGGTTATACTATCTAAAACAACAACAAAGTCGTTTCACTGCCTCCCCCATGCACAGCAGACACATGGAAATGAACTCACTAACACCCGGCCCATTCCTATTGCCATTCTTGAGACTAGAGGACTGTCAAGAGGTTAGATTAGCTCCCAGGTTCTGTCCAGCCAGCTGATGTGAAGAGCAGTCTGCTGTCTTTCTGTCTGGAAGAAAGTACTGCTCCCTTCAGTGATCTCAACCGCTGCCTGAACAACTCTGCTATCATCACCTCATCTGCCCCTTCCAGCTGGTAGCACTAAGCACTGACTCACCAGTGTGCCTCCAAACATGCACTTTCATGCAGATTTGCTCTCCAGTAATGACAAAAAAAGACTTCTTCATGCTTCAGGCTTGTTGGCACTGAATTAGATTATCCTGCTGCATGCTGTGAATTTTGCCATGTCTGTATCAGTTTTGCAAAAGGAAGGTGTGTTGCAAGGATGTTGCATTTTGTCACTAGAGGAATGATTAAGACCGCAGATTTTCAGGCCATGTCAGAGGAAAGTGTGCATGTTTTAATGCTGAATTAATGAAGTTTCTGAAAAAGTGACATGATGGCTGTGGGGCAGTGAAAGCAACTGCCCAAGGTGCATACACAGACGAAGAGCTTGGGCCTCCCCTTGTGTAAGGCTGCCATGGAACTGAAGGTGGCCTCAAGATGCCCTCAGTACTCTAAGACCTATTCTGCGATACACCCCAAAATTCTAGATATTATATATATGTCCCTGTAAGAAACACATGTCGAGTATTTATTTTTCAGTATTACACAACTGAGAAAGAAAACATTCTTGGCAGTAGCTCAGGTGGAGCTCAGCATGTGTTCTTGTGCTCAGTTCTGGACACTTCAGGAAAACAGAGGCAAAAGAGAGGTCAGAGGAAAGCAATAAAACAGATCTGAGATCTGAAAAACTTTTGTGGAAAGAGCAGATGAATTAAATGAGTGTAATGGGTGACATATCAACCGAAGCTGCACATGATCAAAAATCTACACATCTTCGAAAGGTACAAACACTGGGGACCAGACAGGAGGAGGAAGACAGAAAAGAGGTGGTGTGAAGTGTGCTAATGGGAGAAATAAAGAGAAAGTAAGAACATAAAATGAATATCAATTTTAAAAAATTACCTTTTAGCTATGGAATAGTTTTTCAGTGGCAGAGCAGAAAGCTGTTATTTGTGACATATTAATCTAGAATTGACAAAGCACTGAAACATGCAGTCACGTACAGCCCTAGACTGGCCTGGAGACAGACTGGATGACATAACTTTTCCATCTGTAACATCGATTACACTCTGCTGTGGGGTTTGTCTTTGAAAGATGGTGCTCAGCAGTACACAAATCTATGGGGAAATGGGGAAGTATAACAGATAAATGGTTTCATTCATATTTTTCCAGAAATTATGCGCTCTTGTGTAGGTTTGGAGCAATATTTTCAAACACATTCCCTCTCAGGCAACTGGATAAAAAGTCAACGCAAACTGCTCTGAAATTAATCTCCTGGAGACCTCTGTAAGATCTCAGTGTACGTGCTGTATATTGAAATGAACAAACACACACCAAACCGTGCTTAAAGGAAGAGCTAACCCTACCCATTTCTCACCTGCAGTTCCAGAGAGTTCCACACTTAAGGTTTGTTCAATAGTCTTGTTCTCAAATGGGGAACCCTTGGGATCACTGGAAGACAGGGCACATTTATAAAAACAAGCTGAAATGGAGTTGCTGTAGCCAAAATGTATTAGATTCCCCTCCCTTTTATAAATGTTTGCACTTTTTACTACTTACTTTGGAGACTCAGGCGTCAACGGAAGTGATAAACTTGTTGGTTTGGCTAAGGGGAAAAAAGAAAACGATTATGGAATATTTAAGCACTCCATAACATATACCAAAAAGTTGTCTTTTATTTTTGTGATGGAAACCCCCTATTAGTCAGTTAGGGCTGGGTTCTGATTGATCAATAGCCATTTCTGTATACTTCGGATAAATGAGGAGTCACATTCTGATTCCTTAGCACTGGCATAAAAAGGGTAGCTAAATTTCAACAATGATTTACAACAGTTACTGCACTTCTGAAATACAGCACACAGCCCAAATGCCAAGAACCTTTCAGAAGAAGAGTGGTACATGTTAAAAATCAATGAAGAAATCCACAGGATACACCATGAAAATGTTATTTTCTCCTAGATTTAATTTAGAATACACTCTACATTTTATTTGAAAACAAGAGCAGCAGAATAACTACAAACTAACAGAACGTTATGAATATTCAGTTAATTTTACTTCTACAGTATACAATTTTATATGTAGCACTGAGAATAGGTTGTTTTTATGAGGCCAGAGTCCAACTTGCTATAGTCCAAATTTCTGCAAATTATCCTGCAAACTATGACAAGCCATGGATTCAGTCACAGATGGTTAAAAATGGGGCTGACACTCTCAGTACTACGATCCCAACAAACACAAAAAAAAACAAAGCTCTAGCTATAAAAATACAAGTCTTTGTAGCTTTTATTCATGCAAGCTTGTATTTTCCCCAAACAAGCCAAGAACTAGAATACTGCAATACAACTAAGATTTTTCTAATTGCCAGAAAAACGTTTAAAATTGAAAATAATATTACTTGCAAATTTTACTTTTCAGAAGTTAGACTGATGCTTAAATGCAGAGAGCATTGTACCAAGAAAAACAGCAGGGGATCTCTTCTGCAAATTAATTACTTAAGACAAAATGTTCCCCTTGAACACTTCTGCACTGCAGATCTTTTGTCCAGAGTGTCACTACTGCGTATTTCGCATTCATTCCAGGCTTGGAGCTCCCATCGACATTAAAGGATTTTATATGCAAATTGATTACTTTTATAAGCTCTAGAGCATTCCTGGAGTAATATTACATTTTTAAAAAATTAACTCAATTCTCAAGAGCTGCATATTGTTCCTCCTCCTCCCCATCTGAAAGTTAGAAATGGAAACTCAGGTGTTCACCTTAGGTTCACCTTCCTCAGAATTCACTGCCAAAGTGAGGAAATGCACCAAAACGGGTTATGTGTCTGATCCAGCACTGGCAGTGATTTGTGCATAAAAAAGGTTTCCATAAGACCATCTGTAAGATGACACAACTTTGCAAGTACTTTATATACACCTAGGATACTAATGTTTGTGACTGTTGCCTACCTAGAGGTAAAACTGGCTAGAAAGAACAGACTTTACCAAAAGGCTCAGGAAGAAAGTCTGCACAAACAAATGCTCCTACTGTTTTTCAGAGAACAAAAACTACATACACTTACCCAGCTTGGCCTTTCTACAAAAGCTGAATGTGTAAGAGTTATTTAAGCTTCTAAAAAGTCTCCTAGCTCTCATATAGAGAGGCAGATCCAAATAAATTGATGTATAAAATCTGAAACACTAAGACACAGCACCCAAGCATCATCTCACATTCCTCTGTATTCACTTAGGCAGATATTATTTAGCCCTCTCACTGAGAAATTCATATACCAAAAAAACGTTAATTTTTCTTATTGTTAGCATGGGCTTGACCAAACAGGATTCCATCCTCATTTACAGCCACTGACACTGTAAACGTTTAGCCAATATCATTTTCCACAGTGACTGTTTATTCAATTTTTAAGGTCTATCATAGTGTGTTTTATTTATATTTAAAAGAGTCCACATGAAGTTGCTTGTTTCTGTAAATTGAAAACATTCAGGTTCAAAATAACTAAATTTCCTCATGGGCAAATTTCAATGTAAAACCACAGATGATCTTTGGCATGAACGGGTTTGTGGACATTCCCGTGGGTTTGCAATATGTTTGCAACAATAACCCTAAAGGAAAATATCATTTCACTTCTTTTTTGTGAGCTTTTTCTAACTTTGAAAGAAAATATCAGGCCCTGATTATCTTTTAAAACTGAAGGAGACAATATTTTAGTTTTGATTAAATGTATAAACAACTGTACATCTGCGAATAGCACTCAAATCTGCAAGGTCAGTTCTGCACAAAGAGACTGTCCAAGCTGAAAGCATTATATTCTTGTATTATATGCTCATTCATTGACACTGAAGTCATATATGAGTGTGAGACAAATTTGATGAAAAAACATTTCAGAAGTCTGTAAATAAAACTGCAGGTATTAAAAAAAGAGAATAATTTCTCTCTGCCTGTAATTTCACCTGCAATATCACAGAAGACACTGTCATCTATTAATCAGTGGTGAATTGGCTGCATGTCCTTTTAGGACTTTCCTAACTTCTCCCTTTACACTGGTGTTACAACCCACTTTACTTTCTTTCTTTGCATGAAATCTGTACAGTTTGGGGAAGAAATGCAGCTCTGATCCAACAGCAAGATTATTAATCAGTAATTGTGTACGTGTGCACATACACCGATGTACTACATACATCATACATGTGTGTATAAGATATCTTACATGTGATATCCTTTATTCTACCCAGCAGTGTTAGTAAAGCCCTGGGTTGTGTCTGGCAGGCCTACGCCTGGTTCCACAACCCTCGCTGTACAAGATCCAGGTTTGAGATGAATGCTTCAATCAGGATTTTGCTCTGAAGCAGTCTGCTGAGACCAGCCAGAAGGAGTGGCAGTTGACATTCAAGAAGCTCTAGGGGCAGCTGGATTTCTTTCTTACGAGAAACACTGTTCAGAGAATTTGAAACCACAATGGAGAAAGCTATACGATAGATGTCAGAACACACTGCTGTGAGCAGGGCATTTAACGATGGGGAGGAAAGATTATTTTGTTAAGTTTTCTTATACCTCCTAATGAAGAGTGAAAGAATAGACTTGATGGAGGCTGAAAAAGCAGGGAGAAGAAGTGAGAAGGAAAAAATACATATGCAGTTCAGAATTCTCACTTTACAAACTCCAAGGCAACATGTAGTGGGTTATATACTGATCTCTGTTGCAGCTGGATGACTTCCATCAGCTTCAGAGGAGTCATCCAGGATTTGCACCAATGTTACTGAGATAAGTATTAGGCTTTCTCAATTCCAGACAAGTATATCCATAGATGTATTTTAAAGCAAGAGTAACTTTAAATAAGCTCCCTTTGGGCTCATAAGCTTTTACAGTTCTTCTTTATCTTGGGAAAACAGGCAGGAGAGCAGGGGAAGAGAAAGCAAAAGAGGAGTCTCTAAGTTCTTGCTTCTCTGTTATCGAAGCAAGTAATATAGCCCAGTTCTTTACACATTGGAGGGTACTAAAAGTCAACACAAGTGTTTAGTTTTGGTCATAAAGAATCTAAAGAGAGAGAAAGATCAGGATGGTTGCTAAACTTCCAACTATTTACAAAATAAAATTACAAACCAGCATTCCTGCTTTAACAGGAATGACACATTTATTGCTTATTCTGTAGCAGTGAGAGCACTATTTATTGTCTCTTAAGGACGATGTGGCAGGTTAACAATGCCTTCGGTTTTACACTGGCAAAAAGAAAGAAGCTCACTAATGAACCAGCCTGCCCAGCTTGTTTAGGGGTATAATGATTTCTTAGTGGTACAGTACTCTGTGAATAAATATCTCCAGCTCACTTGATATACTGACATGTAGCATTTGTTAAACTTTTTTTTTTCTTCTGAGGTTCCTTTTCTGAGACTGGGGGCAACAGAGACAGGATTAAAACTTCAAAAGTTAAACCTAGCTAATTCTAACTTCATTATACTGTTTTAAACTCTCTCTATACAGAAGAAAGAGATGCTGGGTTTACAGTAATAATCCAAGGAACAAAAGAGTACGAGGGTATTCACAAGCATTTTATCTCAGCTTCCCTCCAAAACCAAAACTGTGCTCTGTGCTCCCACACCTACCTTGCAGGTGATTTGTCCGAGACTGCAGATGGGGCTTCCTTTTGGAGGTGCATTTCTCTTTGCTGCTGTTCCTGTTCTCTGCTGGTTTGTTCTGAGGAGGGTCATCATTCGTAGTCAGATATTTGAGAAGTTCAGAGCAGGGGCGTCTTTGTGGCTTTTGTTGTTGACAAATACTCTTCGCTTTATTGCTCCACGAATTCTCAGTCTTAAAAACAGGGCATTAAGAAAAAAAGGAAAAAAAAAAAAGAAAAAAAGAAGCTAAAATTAGTGAACTGAACCTTATCAGAATGGATATAGGTTTTCTAAAGAGATGAGATTTTCAATGAAGTGTTCAGTCTAAGTGTACTAGATCTATGAGCTGTGAATAATTGTTTGCAGAACAAGAAAAGAAAATTACATTGAAATTCCTAAATGACATTTATGCAGCTTTTTATTTCATTTCTCCAACATTTCAATGTTCCTACTCAGCAACATGTAACTAACAAGACCCTACAGCGCCTTTACTGTGAACAAAAAAATAAGCTGGTTTAAACCTTAATTTGCTGCTGATTGCTTGAGCCCAGTATTCACAACTCTCTTAAGTACCCCTAAATGCTCCGTTTTCAGTTACAGTGAATGGTAAGACAAACATTGTTTAATACTGCCTGCTAACAGAATTATGTCAGAGACACCATTCTTTCCAATTAATGGCTGATATACATCTTTTGCCAAGAATCCAGTGCAATTTTTCTTAGCCCAGACAGCTGGTAAAATGGCAGTCTTGCATCCTGGAGTCACTCATAAACAACACCAGCCCATCAGCAAATTTTATCGCACCCCCTACTACTCCATGTATCAATAAAGTAGGCAAGAGTAACAGACGGTGGGACTACAGCTGAACTCTGCCAAGAGAAAAAGCAAAAATGAAATATTCAGAGCATAAAGAAGCTCAGGTGATTTTCTGGAACCCAGTCTATAATCTGTTCACGTTTTTTGAAGCAGTTGCTGGATAGTAGGCAGATTAATACCACACATATAGATCTACTGCTTACTTGATTGCTGAAAGCATAAAAGACATGTTACAGTTTTTCTTTCTTTTTTTCCCCCCTTATTACAAAGATTAAATTTGTACCTTAACCACGGGGCTTGTTCTGGTCCTGTGATTTGTATTTGCATGGTTTTGTGTGCTGAGACCACTGCATTCATTGTAATTTAGCTGAGTGTTGGCTGGAGCCAGCAAGAGCTTCTTGAGCTACAAACACATAGGGAAAAGGAGGTGAAAGGAAAAAAGTAAAGTTATGCATCTTTATGGATTAAAATTACCTGTCTAAGTTTTTTGTCTTATTGCTTGAAACTACCTACTACAATTTCAGCAAGCAAAGTGCATTAAAACAGAAGGAAGGGCTCAATACTCCCCAGAGCAAACAGATTTCATTTTCTTCTGAGGCTTGGCAACAAACTTCTGTTCCTTCCATTTACTGCAGTATACTGCAGGGCAAGCAGAAATGGCAGGGGCCTTGGATTTCTGAATCCAAGGCAAAGCAAAATTTGCAGTGATTTGCTCAATGGAACAAGTCTCTGATCTAAACAGAGAAGTTAACTTGAACAGAATAATGGATGCTTGTATCTGACTCCGCTATTGCAGAAGTCAGGGATAAATTACTTTCACCAGAAATAGAATCCTGTCTCAAACTTTCTTTACAGAACAAAATGCATGTAAGGTTTCACTCACATCCTCACCCAAGATTCAGATTTGCCCTGATTAGCACTAAGCTGGTGCTTACTGGTCAAATGAGCGTTAAAGGCACAAATTTAGCCCTGCAGTGTGCCAGACTCAATGGGCATGTCTTTACAGATCACCAAAGTAAAGTCTAAACACATATAAGAAAGAGCCTCAAGAAATATAACACAAATTAAAAAATATTATCCTGACTTATTTGAACAGAATAATAAGCAAAAGTGTCAGTCATTAGCAAAAGAAATTCAAAAATAATCTCTTCAATCTACTCTTTAGTAGATTCCTTTATTAGTCATTATGATTAACTGGTGTGTTTTCTTCCCCACTTAAGTTTCAGTTCTTTACTTGATTTTCCTTTTCAATCTAAGTGAAAAGTCCAGACCTTACTGTGACTACATCATACCCATGCAGTGGGTAGCCAGAGGCACATCCAATTCTTGTTAAACAGTAGGAAGGGTTCTTACTAGAGACGGCTCTTCTGCCTCCTGGGGCGGAGGGGTGCCGTCGGGCATCGGGGCAGGGCTGGCGTCATGTTCATTGGTCACATCTCCATCTGTCAGTGCATCAAATGAAGGCAACCCATCCTCATCCACAGGGATGCTGTCCAGTGTCTCAGTGAGAACTGCTAGCAAGTTTGCCTCATTCTCTTCATCTATTTTCTGTGTGAAGACCAAAAAAAGAGTGGAACCAGGTGAGAAGACAAAAGAATGAAACAGTGACTCTGTATGTGAAAAAGCAGTCAAAACATTATTAAATATTGCCTTGAAACTGTAACCTGTAACAGCGTCTCAGGAGATGCAATTAAGTGCAAGAAAATTATCCAGCTCTGCATTTAAGAGAAATCTCTTTGCATTTGCAGTGTATTGCTCTGCTTTACTTTTCCTCTGCAATTCTCTCAATGCAGCACTAACACCAACAGATAATCAGGCAGGGATTGCATTACAGGATGTGCCCAGGCTACTGGCACCTAACGATGGTGTCAGCCCAGGCTGTCTCTTTCTTTCTCCTTTGAACACTGAACAACAGTTAATTGACCTGACAAAATTACAAGAATCACAGAATACGACAGCTAATCAGAAGGCCAAAATGAATTAACAGAGAAATCTGGCAAACCTTGTTCATGTACATAGCCCAGCATGAGAGAGACAAGATCTCTCTTGCTTACTTCTGGAAACACTTGCTCCAAAAACAAGGGAAAAACTTCTAACTCCTGAGCATTTTGGCATTACACTAGCAAGCAAGAGTCACATTCTAAATGGCAGACTCTGGGTTTCTTTTAAATGAATATATTAAGCAGTTGCCTTTCAAGTTCTCTTTTTGAATTACGTAGTTTGAGTGCTCAATGCAGCTATTGTATGCATTTATCTAATTCCAACTGCAATTATAAAAAGTAGATTAATCCCTAATCAGATGTGGCTGTAATGTTGAATTATACTAGATATCTTATTTCAGAAACAAGACTTCTTTCTGTCAAATTGAGTAAATTTAAATACCTCCCAATTTTTTTTAATGAAATATAGTCCCAGCTGTGTATTAAGGTAAAGATTTTTTGGAGTACTAATTGTTCTGAGGAATAGAATTGTGTAAAAGTCATTATATTTATTCTTCAAAAAGAGTGGAAATTGATCTTGACAGATCAATTATCTGGGACTTTTAGGCTGATCCTAGCGCCATTAAAATGAGCAAAAAGCCTTTCCCTGATTCCAGAGATCTGAACCAAATGCAGGGCCACCAGTTTGGAGCTTTTCCACACACTTCACAGTGGCTCATCACGCCCTGGGTTCACACTACAAAGAAATTTCAGCGAAGTTCAGATCACACATTTGAGAAGTGAACTAGCAAGGCACATACGAGACAAATAAAAGCTCACCCTTTTGTAAAAAGTAGTGTTAGAAAAGTCAACATCAAAACACTGCCAGTAACACCTCAGAACAGAGAAAAAAAATCAGGTGAATCTGCGCGTCCCCTCACTACGACTTTTTCTGCAATACAGCATCCACCAGACTCTAAGGAGGGATGAGCATCAACCGCACAGACAATTCCTCCTGTCAGGCTCCTCTGCCAAATCACACCTCATGGGTTCCTGCAGACAAACTCTGCGTTCTCGTTAGAAAGCCGTGGCAGAGCACAGACTGCTCCGGTGCTTACAGCATTGTCCCCAGAAACAAATAAACACTCATGCACAGCTAATGCTAAGGAGAAGCATTTACTTAAAAGGCCAAAAGGGGCCTGACCACTGAGAAAAAGAGCCTAAGTCTATACATCTAGTAATTTCCATCATACCATGCAGAAGCATGCACAGTGCTGTGACAATTCAGATGCTTTACTCCAGTGCTAGCGTAGAGGGTATGGAAATAAAGGGAAGCCACCTTGTGAATAAAACTTGCTCCAAATGCAGTTCTTCACAGCCACTTTTTGAGAAGAGGGACATTACCAGTATCACTTTCAGAAAAGTGTAAAAAGAGGTTATCAGGCAAAAAAGCACTTTGCAGGGTAATGAAGTATAATGGTATGGTTTTGGGGCTTCTCCAGGCAGGGTGCATGCTCTTCCACTGTTGCCCCATGGCACTTTGGGGGTTCTGGCTGCCCCTGCAGCAGAAATGTCTCCAGCAAGGCCAGCTGGGAGGGTGCCCTCTGCCCCTCTGCTGAGTGCTTCAGCACACAGAGCCAACAACAGAGCTCCAAGTGATGCTATTTCTAACTGGGAATGCCTTCTTCAATAATAGCATGACAGAAGAAACCCTGATATTTGCTGTTAGCTGCTTAGCTCTCATGCTTTAAACAGACATTCAAGTGCACTGACATTCAAGAACAGAAAGTTGAGTGGACACTGGTCCTCATCACAGCAATTTCAATTAGTTTTGTACAAGTTTCAACATTCAAACACCCCAGAGAAAGGAAAGGATGTGACAAAGAGGACTCTGTTAAACAATTAATGTCAGTTTCCATTATTGCTTCAGTCCCAATTTACAGAGCAAATAAATCAAAGTCACCACAGATGAAGCACACTAGCTGGCTAACACATGTCTATTCACAAATGACATGGCAGCAGGAACACATTAGTCAGGAAAATGACATTGCAAGATAACCTTTTAAAGGTTTAACTATGCAATTGCTCCTAATTGTCCTAAATTACTGTTTATAAAGAAATACATTTATTAGGTACAGCAGAAGCGGGGCTGAGGGGAGATGCAAAGCGGGATGGTTGGGTACATCACTGTCTGAGTAATAATCACTGAAGCAGCAACTTTCTGTTTTGCTCTCACAGCCTGAGTCTTGGTGTTGACAGCACTGGGGAGAAGCAGCACTGTGGCCAAATGCAGGATATTTCACAGTTTCAGCACTGTCATCTAGGAAGTCCGCGTTTCAGACTGCCATCCAACTTACTCACTAAACATCCAACTCAAGTAGGGTTGGAAATTATTTGCTAAATCTAAAGAAGCAGCTGTTAAGTAGTTAAGCCTCCTGAAGGAACTACAGCACATAACGAAATGGGGGTGGAGGACAATATCAAAAGTAAAACCATATGGCAAATATTTCTTAATGACTGTATCTTACAAAGCAATGGAACTCTTTAATGTAGAAGCAGTCATGCATCACTTCTCAACTACATGAACTTCTTAAAGCCCTTGGTTGTTGTTTTAAGATAAAGGCATAGGGGACGTAGGATTTTTCTGATCCCTGTATATTTCCACTTGGCTGAATCAGGTAAGGAACCTGAGGAACTAAATGCATGTGCTTAAGCAAGAGTTTCTAGCACATTTGGAATAGGTTCATTCTGAAGAAAAGTAAGAATTGGCATTTATGTACCAGAGGACACA
The DNA here is from genome assembly GCF_987193195.1 of Phasianus colchicus. NCBI lineage: Eukaryota > Metazoa > Chordata > Aves > Galliformes > Phasianidae > Phasianus > Phasianus colchicus. The sequence continues at coordinate 55,486,303 of NC_143439.1, read as the reverse complement.
ACAGGGAAAGCTGCCTAACACAGCAAATTGCCAGAACACCAGATGACCCTCAAAGATGAGCAATCAAGGTGCCTAAATACTACAGAAAGTTTCTAACTGTATTTTTACATGTTTTCCTCTAATTCTTTAGTATTTCTACAGCACTAAAAATAATTATGTCTGAAAACACTTTATTAGTTGTGCAACAATCTTATTCTAATTGGTTTCTGCCTTCAGTAAAATGTCTCCAGAGATAGCGTCTTTTTGGCCAGTGAGAAGATCTAAGAAATGAGGCAATAATTTACCCACACAAAGGTATTTAAATCCTCTACCCCTGATAATTCTTTCTCCTTTGCTTACTCTTCCCATTGATGGAGCTGAGTTCAGCTGGTGGTTAGTGATTCATGCCTGCAATACCAGTTGTTGGCATGTGGAAAAGTATAGCATCGAGACTCGGACACCTCGTCTTTCAGAGACATCACTATGAGGAACATATATTGAGCAATGATGCAATTTTTCCTTAGATTTTTTTTTGTCCTTAAAAAAGTCCTGCAAAGTTTCAGAACATGCATCCTTACCATCACCAATCCCTCCCTGAAGCCAGTGCACAGAGTTTCTTGCCCAGGACTCTGCCGTAGCTGATCTGCAGTCAGCATAGGCACACTGATTCACTTCAGAAAACGGTCTAGATCATTATTCTGAAAATCTTTCCTTTTTATCAAATGCATGTCCCTGCCTTTCATTTTCAGTTATTACAAGGACAGCTTTTGCTTACTCCATTGCTAGGAAAGAAATCAATTAGTGAATGAGGAAGATGCCCTAAATTTTCTTCATCGATGATGTGAATGATGCGAAGGTCCTTCTTGATTCACACTGAATGGCTGAGACCTAAGCTGTGCTATTCATCCACAGCCCTGAGCTGGGGGCAATGGCAGCTTGCCATGTCTTTGTAAAGAGCCCAGGAAACTTCAGGCCTAATCCACAGCTGGCAGAAGTTATCATGGCTCCAGCAGCCAGCTCTGTGAGCAATTCAGAGCAGCCAGGTGGGTACCTGAACTCACAAGGGATCACCGCTTCAGCAGACCAACTCATTTCTCCTCGGTAGCCTAAGATCTATTCATAGCATAATTAACAAAGAAAATAAAAGATTTTCCCCCAGCTGAAAATATCTGCATGATCTAAAAATACCAGTACATTATGGCACTATTTGCAAAAGCACAAAAATGACTTGTGAGAGCATCTGGGGTTTCCAACAGGATTTAGTTCCTTCAAGACACGTATTAGCATAAGCTTGTCCTTAAGACTCACAATACCAAGAAAAATGGAGGGCTTGGTCCTTCTCACACATCAGGACACAGAGGCACTAAAAAGCTCACCATCACCACCCCAAAGTGCAGGGTAGGGGCAGATGGCATTTCAGTCCCAGTCCCACAAATCAACCTTTGCCACCCAAGGATGAGGAGCCACAGGCTGGATAGAAGCCCAGGAGAAGTTGGAGGGAAGGGATCAGGAGACAAGTGAATCAGTTCTTTCAGTGTTCCAGCTAAAAGAACACGAGGGATGAGGCCAGGGGCTGCTGGTGGAAAGAATCACACCCCAACCCAGTGAAGAAGAACCAATGGTATAAGAGGAATCATGTGCTCCACTCTACCTGCTCACAATCAGTCCTGTGCCATTATATAATTTGAAATTATTTTAACTTTTATTTTATTGCTCAGCTTCTTTGCAAATCTTTAGGCATCCTGCACCGTCTTACAGAATAAAAGCCCACACGATGCATTTGCATTAAAACAGTTTTCCAAGGTCTGTTAGTCTGGTCCCCATGAGACATTCCCATAATTGAAATGCTTAAGTCCAGAGCTATCAATTATCTTTAAAAACAAAATGGAGTCCCACTAGGAAAAAATTACAGCCAAGTTTCTTTATATGTAGTAGAAATGTGGGGATTAATTATCACCACCCCTGTGCAAATGCCTTTAGGGTATGAGAAGGAAACGAGAGATCACTTCTTGAAGGAGACAGCTGTACTCGTGCTCCTCACATCACCTGTAGACAAAATTCACTTGAACTGAGAGATCATGTTCTGACTTGAGCAGTCTCACTGCCCAATACAGGGACCATGTATGTATTGCATCTGTCTCACATACCATATCCCCACATCCTATTATTGATGCAGAAGCCTCAGTGCAGCTGGGTGCAGTTGGGTTTCTGGAGATAGTGTACTCATCTCAAGCAGTACGCCTCTGTGCATTACTTGCCATCCCACTCTCCCCAAATGCTGTTAAATAAATAGCGCAGTTATACATAGCACAGGTGCTGCAATGCCTGACTGTCAGAGCTGGGTCCCTGGATGGGACATCAGACCCACATCAGACCCACAAAAGAACCTTGTCATCCATGCTGCAATAGGAACTGAAGGTTGCCTAGCACAGCAGCCACAACCTTGCTCAGACAGCCAGCAGTGGCAGCAACGGCTTTGGCTGTGGTTTTGCAGGTATGGTTCACCACACCAGCCAGCCCTATCATCCCATAGGGTGCACAACCAAAGAGAACACCCTCAGTGAAACTCTGTTCTGCTTGTTTTCAGAGTGTAGGGATTTTCCAAGCAAAACGCAGTATTCACACAAAAAGTAACAGTACAAAAATAACTATACTTGTTATTATCTATGTACTCAATTTCTGCGGTCTCAGAAACTTCTCATGTTTATTCCTGGTATCTGAACTTGGGTTATTTTCCGTCTGAAAAGGCACTGATCTGACACTGTAAGACTTCTGTCAAGCATCTGGAATTAAAGCAGAACCACTTCAAGCCACGGTGCACACTATTTGCAAATAGGGTTTTCTTTAAGATCTTGCCCCGATCACCTGAAGCAATGCTGCTATAGCTCCTGTAAGACAGACTATCTTTTCAGGTGAAAAATCTAACCTTTTTGCTATAAACTAAACATGTCAGTTTAAAAGAGCCTACTAAATATTCTTCCAGCACAAAGTCACTTGTTTTATTGCTTCTAACGAGTTGTTGCAGTTCAGATGTTTCCATTACAGCCTGGCAATTAAGCTTCTAATAAACTGAAGAGCTACTAATTGACTTATTCATCTCCCAAACTGAGGATCCAGCTAGCAACCTGTAACACATTTTACATCTTCTGACCAAAATTCATTCACATTTTGCAAGCCATTTCAATTTCATTTGTGTAAACTGCATCTTTCCTTTCTGTGATAGTAATCTTTGATTCTGGAGAAAAGACAAAACAAAAATTCATCCGAGAGTAAGCTTTCATGCTGCAGATGTGTTAGCAGGACCAATGATAAGATATTGCTGTGCTCAAATCAGTGCGCTGGTGGCAGACCCAATATCAAAAATTTATGGTAATTGAAACCACAGAATCTTTGGAAATGCAGTCAATTTGACTCAGTATCAAAAGGTCACTCTATTCAATTTATGCTTGATGCTGAGCACAATATAGAGAAAACACCTGAAAGCAAATGATCTTATCAGCAGTTTGGGCCTCAGCATTTACTGACTACATAGGCTAATTTGCTGATTACTAAATAAATGCATTACCTACGTTCTGTACTGGTTTAGCTCACAGAGGGGCTTCTTCCCTTGCGCAGAACTTGGCTTCGTGAAAGCACTCACGGTTCTTAGAACGGACCGCATCTCTGTGACTCTGGGACACACAGGTGCCACACAGCACTGCTGTACCAATGTCCTCCCAGTGCCACGCTACTTACCACGGTCCCTGCGTGCTCCATATTGATGGGTGGGGAACTGTAGAGGAAGGAGCAGGCCTGGAACGTCTGTGGTAGTGTGGGTGGGAGAGCTGGGGCAGGCCGCTCCACTGCAGGGCCACACCGCCAGACCTGAGACACACATCTTCTTCCCCCATCACAGGCATTTGTTCACATCCTAAGGTCCTGAGCAACAACCCACGTGGTGATCATCAGCCACTGTCTGACTCCTATGACCTAAAGCAGGGCACAGAGTCACAGCCAGTGGCCAAGGGTCCCAATCCAGCAGCCCCTGATAAAGAAGGAGCATTTGAAAAACAGGGAAGAGGGGAAGGAGAAATGTTTGGGGAGATGGCTGGGGCTTTCCCTGTTGCAGTTTTCACTGACGATGTCAGCAGTATTTCAGTCCAAGTATTTCAAGCGCTGCTTGCTCAGATTTATTTACTTATGTGATTTATGGTACATGCCTACACTAATCTCTATGCACCCACATAAAACTTCAACATTCATATAACTTTGTTAGGCAGCATGGCATATTCAGCAGGAAAAAAAGAGCTACATTTATTTTCCCATGATTATTTCACACATGTAATTGATGTAAAAACCACTTTTTCCTCTCAATGATGACAGACATCCCTAAAAAATGCACCTGAATAGTAGCACAGACCCTGCCTTCAGGAACTACAAAGCGTCCTATTGTTGCTTTTGTTAATTCATTATTTCAGTGTTGCATTTGCTTTAGTTTCAATTATACTGGATGTGCTAGGACATCTATCACAATTCTTACTTCGTTCTAGAGTTATGAGATTCTATACAAACAAATTTCAGGGTAAAATTACAAACAATCGACCAGAGAAGAGTTTACATGTAATCTTTAATTTTGTTCAACTCTATGGTAGGTCTGTTTTGTGAAAACAGAACACACACACAGAGAAGTTCCATCTTAAATAGTAAAATAGACTCTCACATATGGAAAAAGAGGAATTTAGTTTGACTGGGAAATCAGCATTTTGTAAAGTAACAACTTTATTAAAAGCTTTTGATGATGTTTTATGATTTATCAGTGTGTTCAGCTTCATTGTACCTACTCCCCTCCAACTACAAAAGACACTGCAAACAGGAAAACTCCAGCCATGCCCCACAGGAGGCAAAATGCAGGCTTTGCTTAGGCTTGCAGTATGAAGGGATCAGGACATTGTTAATATGCCTGTGCTTCCTATAAATTCTTATTGTGATCCAACTGGATGGCTGCCATGTGGTCTCATCTCCTACACATTTGTGAGCTGGCTAAAGAGTCTATTGAGGCACAACACAAAAACTTGTTTACAAGGCTGAAGTAGCATTTACTTTAAGTACCCTCCCGGTAGGTCCCAGCAGAGGTGATAAATGACACACACATCATTTCAAAGGTAGGTCAACTAGAGAAAGAAAGATAGGAGATACCCTAAAAAACTAAGGAAATCATCACAGAGAGAAAAAAAAAACATAACTTCAGTTACATGTACTCTACTCTTACCAGCCTAAAATAGTTTCAAATAGACTGAGAAACTTTTCTACAGCCACCAAGGATACTCTTCATTATGAACAGATGTGTCTGAATTTTCAGCCAGTTTAGCATTTGGATTAGTTTATAAGTCCCATAATATACCTAACTACAGATTTCCTTGCTTTGTCACTATGTGATAAGACTTAAATGTTTTTTTATCACAATTTTGTGTATGTGAATCAAATCATAAACCAGAAATTGTGACTTGAAGACAGAAAACATTAAAAATAAATAAATATCACAGTAAAGCTGTCGGTAGCAAAGCCTTGACTATAGCAAGTCCATGGCTGGCTTGCTCCTAAGTTTGTTGGAACTCACTAGTTTTCATAGATAAAACTGGCAAAATCTGGAAAGGTAAAATAAATATAGAGTAAATACTGCCTATGTAAAACTACCTTGCTAGATGACGCTAAGACTATCTTGCTCACATACCCTCAGCCAGCCCCGCAGCTACGCCGCACACGTGTACAGGTGTGTGTTTGAGTTCCCACAGCTGCTGCCTCTCTTCTGCATTCAGAACTGAATATGTGGCTTCTTCTCTGCTACCCCTTTAAAACTGTATGTTCTTGGTCTCCAGTCTGCCATTGAAATGACGTAAAAGAACACATTATTCTCAGGGAGACACTGATGCTAACCAGCCTCTTTATCATCAGATGGAAACAAACCTAGGCATTTTTTGTGCTGCCCCTTTAAAAACTACTCCAAAGAGGCAGTCAGGTCCAGCTGTACCTATCAATGCACTAAATATCATATTAATTAGGCTGTAAGTTCCTTTAGGCAGGGACTGTCTTTTTGTTATGTGTTCACACGGTCCCTTTCACACTGGTGTCTTGATTTACAGTCAGGCTTTGAGATGCTGCCACGGCACCTACAATAAATAATTGTATGTACTTCTATTTAATTCTGCTAGTAACCAAAAGAAAAAGAACTTGGGCCCAGATGTTCGGCTGCTGTAAATCAGGGCCTCTCCACAGGTTTTAATGGAGCTCTGTAGATTTACACTAGCTGAGGATCTGGTCCCCTCTTGCTGGGTGTGCTGATGCTGAAGCGGGGGCTATACCTCCTGTGTGCTGTGCCAGTACCACCCAGCACTGGGACCAACAGCACTTCAGCAGGGTGGATGCAGGGCCACCAAGGGCTGTGGCATCAAGGGAGCTGTGCACCTAAGCTCTGCACTGCAATGTCTAAGAGCAGCTTAAACAGAGCATGGGTGTATCTAACCTATGATGTAGCCAACACTGTGCTCGCATTCACAGCTGGAAATGCACTGATATATCTGCTCGTGGCAAGTGCTTCTTCAGTTTAAAAGTTATCCCCACTGAAATTTAAACAAGTAACAGCTAGAGCCCATGTAACTCCATGTATGCAGGAGTCTAGTTAAAAGAAAGTAAAGGCTTTTTAAACACAGAGTACATGTAGTCCCAGGAATAAAAAAACATAAATGGCAGCCATTTGAAGAATGGAGGTGGATCCCTGTAGGTGACTGACTTCAGTTCCATTACAGCACCCTGGAAGGGAGAACCTGGTTAGGTGGTGCTCCTGGAGGAGGAAGAGACACACAGACACACAACCTCTGCTCTGAGGATGGGCACTATCACTGCTGGCAGCGAACAGTGGCAACATTCCTGTTCTGTAAACTGTTGCAGGGATTGCACACACACACACACACACACCACCAGTGAGTGAGAGTGGTAAGGAAAAGCAAAGTAAATGAGGTTGCACTTCATCCTACACATTAGTGAGGGGAAAAAAACCCAAGCCTATAGTATTTCCAGTACAAAAGAGTGACATGTAAGCAAATAATATTTTCACTCAGAGGGTGGTGATTCAGTGGAACAGGTTGCCCAAGGAGGTTGTGGATGCCTCATTCCTGGAGGCATTCAAGGCCAGGCTGGATGTGGCTCTGGGCAGCCTGGTCTGGTGGTTGGCAACGCTGCACATAGCAGGGGGGTTGAAAGTGGATGATCATTACAGTCCTTTTCAACCCATTCTGTGATTCTATGAATTCTGCAAAGTTTTGTATCCTGTAAGCCTGCCAGACTGCCAGACACAACTTCACAGCAGCCCAGGGTCCCACTCCCTGCTTCCACAGCGAAGGCAGCACCAGGCTTGAAGGAGGGCTGCCTGGCATTGGGTTCTCCCATGGATTACACTACCACAAACCAAAACAACCCACTGAAGTTTAATACAGGACAGAGTAAGTGCAAGTGAGAAGCAAGTCAGGATCTTTATGTTTGCCCTTCTGTCCCCAGGAAAAACAAAATCCATTCCTTCCCCTTCAGACACATCAATACAACAGCCCAGGCTGCGAGGGTTTGGCTTCACCATTGGCAATGCAGTGATGTTTATTTCCATTAGGCTGGGTCTATAAAACCCTCCTTTTATTTCTGCGCTTCCACAATTTCAAAACAGCAAGCCTGACATTCTGCTCTCTGACAAGCCACGCTGAATACTGGGATGTTTGAAAAATCTATACGAAGAAAGCTCTTAAGACAAGAGAGGCTGAGCGTTCTTGCCACAAATGGCTTGTTTGAGCTATCTCTCTTCCTCATGTTCGGCGGAAATCAGACAGCTTATTGGCTTAGCTTGTTAGGCCAGGTTAAAGGGATGCGATGCTGAAAGGCTCTTACAGAAGCTTACCCTTGGACTAAAAATAGCAGGCACTAGAGAATTATCTTAAATACTACCAAACTTGTTCTGCGCTGTGAATGCAGATAACTGTAATATGTTTCCATTTTTGGTAGTTTTACAGCTTTTTAAAGTTATGCTTGCTTTAGCTGACTATTTAATTAGTTTCTGATTCTATTTGCCACTTTTTCTCTCAGAGATATAGCCTGAGGGGTACTTTGCCTATGAATCCTTTGTATTTAGCAGTGTTGCTATTGTTAACATCTAATGAGCTGCTGGATTTGCCAAACACTCAGTATAGGTACAAACGCTTCTTTGAAATATAAATGTTTAACACATAGCAAATAGCAAATCAAAAGATACTCCAATGCTGCATCCTCACTCTCTCATTGCATATCTCATCAAAAGGGAATAAAAATAAAAATCTGCTTTATTGCGTTTAATTCTGAAATTCCAAACTGCATATCTGAATGAGACATTTTTAGCTCACAGAGCACGCCTTCAGAAGAAAACTAAATGTATTTGGTATTGTAAGAGGACTCATATCAGCAAGGCTCCATGGTCCAACATGCTGTCCTGCCAGCCAGACTGTGGAGCTGTTAAAAACCCACCTTGGGTAAGGCCAATTTCTACAGACAAATTCTATTCAAGGTCAAGCTAAAACCCAACTCTGCAGCCCAACTGAAGCTTCTTCCACTGTTAGGCAGATATCTGACTACTGTGGAGCTGGCAGAGCTTGTCCTCTTAGACACCATTTTTCTTTGACTCTCGCAGGATGAGAAATGTTTTTGCTCTTAAGTAGAGGAGGAATTCTCAGAATCCCTCACTACACATATACCTGGAGTCTTTATAGGCTAAAGCACAGTAGCATAACCTAGCCACATGTCTTGCAACTGCCAGTAAAGCCATCCATACGTCTTCATTTGGGAAGCAAGTTTTCTCTTTGAGTCAGGAGTTGAGTTTGCAGCCTCTCTGTCAAATAAATGCTGGGCTGCTGAGCAAGCCCTGCCTCAAAAACATTTCAGCCATCTATTCCTCAGCCCTGTCTTTCATAGTCAGGCAGCACAAAAAATACTCTGCCTTTATTATTGTGATTAACATTACTATCCATCTCCCACAGTTTCAAATTTCTACTGCTTTAGCATTACTCTGGCACTATGAAGACAACAGTGCTGTTGCAGTCTCCAGCCACATCATAAGGAAAAGGATCTTCACAAAGAATTTACAGTTTAAGCAGACACGATGAAGAAGGGAGGATTTGAATCCTCGCTTTATAGCAGGAGATTTGATGCACAGAGATAAATCAGTTCCTCCATGTCACAGGAAGCCCATGGGCACCCCAGTCTGAATGGACACAACAGAACACAGGGAGTCACACGGATCTCCCATCCTGGAGATGCCTGGATGAACAGTAGTAATATATTCAGAACAGCAGCACATTGCAGAGGAGAAAAGTTTGAGCCAGTGGGAAGAAGCATGGTCACAACTGAGTTCAGAAGAAAGCATTGGGAACGTATGGCTTAATGTGGTCAGCTGGAGCCAACTCTCAGAACACAGGAGGAAGAGGCTGTAATAAAACAGTAACTCACAGCAAGTGCCTTGGAAAGACTAAGGGTTCATAAAACGTATTGTTTAACTGGAGTCTTCAGTTTTCTCTTTGCATAAATTCCTTTGGAAAGATAAAAATATATAAAAAAAATTATTAACATCTGACCACGTTCCAGGCAGAAAAAGGGGGAAAAAAAAAGAGAGAGAGAGAGAAACCACTATTGCACTGCTGCTCACTTTTTACTTAGTACTTTATTTGATTTCTTTTGCTAGTGAAGTGACTATACTTCTGCTCTTTCTGGCTATAGTTTTAATAGCTCAAGATCAGAGATCTGCTGTTAGGATCCTGCTGAGCTGAAGTAACGTTCGGAGACGTAGCACTTGTCTGTGGACTTCCCCATGTAAGATCATCACCCACCACAGCCTGCAAAGGTCGTTAAAAAGTCCATAGGAAGACAGACAACAGTGATGGAGGAAGAAAGTGTCTTTGGCACAGGATCAGGGATAAAATACTTTCACAAGGGTATTTGTGGGATATCAGGCCAAGTGAATTGGAGTTAGTATGAGGAATTATGCCATTAACACCAGCAACAGATTAAGTCCTGATGATTTTCCTTGTGTATAAGGTAGAAGAAGACAGGGTAGATATTGTGTGTTTATTGAAGCGAGATAAGATATAATCTAACCAAATCGTGAAATGCAATTTGGGAAGATATTCGAAGAGTTATAGAGTCTGAATTAGCAGGTTTGTTTAATACCTACTGGTGCAATTATGTCCTGATGCAAAACAATTATTGGATTCCAGAAAGGAGAACATCAAGTGAAGTGGCCCTAATCTTTCATTAGCTGAGTAGCCTTTGGGGCCAGGAAGGACACCTGCACATACCCAAGAGTACAAGAATTCAAGAAGTAGGAGGCAGACATCTCCAAGAATTTTGGAGTGTACAAATTTGGCACAGGGAGATACATTTTCTCTGCACACAATTTAGATGGATTCAAACATTTACATAACTATATCTTGTAGGGTTTCTTTCTAATTCTATGAGCCTTTTGACTGCTTTGCTATTGAAAATAAACCTGTTATACCACACTATTGTTCTTACACCTTCCTCGCACAGTTATTTGGATAGGGCCTTTTCCATGAGAATAGTTTGGCAGCCAAAGCTAAAAAAGATGCCATTCTAGAACAGAACAGAGCTTTTATAATAAAAATTGGAACCATGCAATATTTGACCGAGATCTCATCTTAAGGCCTCTCAGGAGAACCTCAGCTAACTCGTGCATGGTTCCTATGTGAAATGCAGTAGTTTGCAATGAAACCTGCTTTTAGCTTCTGAGGTCAGCCAAACTCCCCTCTCATATCAGACTCTCTGGGGTTAAAAGTGATGAGGATTAATAAGGACTAATGTGAACTACCTCCAAATTCTCATATTTTCATAAGGATTTCCTTTTTTTTTTTTCTTTTTTTTTTCATTGGGAATACACCTGTATAATTAGTCAGGGATTTGAAATAACAGTGGATAATGAGTCTTGGTCAAAAACAACTAGAGAATACAACGCAGTTCTTGACAATACATTGAAGGAATTTCTTTATGATGGCTCTTTCAAAGATTTATTTGGGGGAAGAATTGGGAAAACCTAGCCATTCTGTTGAAAGGAAAGGAAGGGCAATGAGTACTACTGTAGAATCTTTTTTTTTTTTTTGCTGACTCAGTGAAGACACATTTGTCATTCAAAGCCAAATTAGAAAAGGGCATGGATCATGCTACATAGATGCTCAGTCTCAGTTATCAGGCAGGTACAGGCAGCTTCCAACACATCTACCTCCAAGTGCATCTAAAAAAAGGCAATCTCTTTTGGTGGATGTGGACAGAATGTCTTTGTCAAAATTTCAGTTTGAGCAAATACTGCAAAGCGGTTTAGCACGGGGAGGATTTGTTCCTGCAGAAATTGACACAAATTCCTTTAGGACAGGGGCAGCCACCCCAACTGCACAGCTCGGACTGCCAGGAGATAGAATTAGGGAAACTGGAAGATAACACTGTGGCCTAATGTAAACTCTTAAATCTGCTGTAAACAGAGTGGTAACATTGGCACACAATAAAACTGGTATCTGTCATTGCACTTCCACAAGCAGGTGTAGGAAAGGACTAGAAACATGAGTGGATTTTTGCTCATTTCTATGCATTCTGATAGGAAAAAAGTATGCTGAGAGAAGCTATAGTAAATTGCTATCACTGTATGAATGGAGGGCAAGCTGGAATGATTGCATAGTGGAGAACAATGTGAGGTCAATTGCAAAGGTTGCAGTTCAGGTTCCTGTTAAACAAGTGGTGCAACTTGGAAACACAGACTTGAGAAGGCAGCATTCCTGGACTTTTCAAGGTGGACTGACAGAAAAGTTTAGTATACACAGGAACCACTTTCTAAAAGCCTTCTGACATTCCTGCTGGGTCAGGCCACAGCTTCAAGAACACACACACACAGAAAAAAGAATTGGCCTTCTGTGGCCTATGAGCTCTAATCATCAGCTTTACTACAACGTTCCCTCCACCATTTTCTCTGTGTTCTTTCAAGACTCATTTGTTCCATCTCAGAAGAAAGCCTGAGAGAACTACTAATACAGAGCAAGAACTAATACATCCACCCAGAGCATCAGTCAGCTCTATGCAGAGACACGCTTTTGGTCCTCTAAGAGCTAATCCTGATTTGGGTGTATGAGCAACATCAGTGCTAACAAGCCATTTCTGCCTAGTTAAAAAGGGAGCAGAGGATCATTCCAATACCAGCATTTCTCAGCTGATGACGACTAGTCTTTTTTTTTTTTTTCCCTTTATTGTTTTTAGGTCTGGAGATAAACAAGTCTCTATGATAGGATGTACTAGCTAAGGCAGCTTTTCTCCAGATTTGGTAATTACGTTGATGCAGACAACATCTCCTAGCTGGGCTGGATGTAAGAACTTTGTTCCCAGAAAAGAATATGGTCCTGATCACAGTCAAGAAATCTGGTATGGCAGCTACTAAATGATCAGCTGAAAGCAGTGCAATTAATCTTAGTTTATGGGATAAGATTTTCAGGAGAGTTAGGTATCTATGACTAGTTTAAAAAGTAAATGCACAAAGAAGTAATGTGCCACCAGAATTGAAACAAAAAAGATTGCATGGAAAGTTATGCATTATGGATGATTTAGCAATATCATAGCAAAGGCTCCAACAAAAAGAGTGAAATCATCCCTATCTTCACATTTGTTGGCGGAATTTTAACAAGGGGCTCCTGGGAGCTCTTGGGGGCTCCTCCATGGCTCAACAGACAAATTAACTCATCAAAAGGAAGTTAGGGATGATTAACTAACAAGAGCCCCCTCCAGCCCATAACTGGCACATGGTTATTTCACCCAGATGGTGTTCACCTATGTGAAACTGGTAATGACAGTTTCAGATCAGATTTACAGAAAAACAGAGATAATAAGGTGCTGCAAGAGTGACACGATAGGAGTTATTGGTCTGTGATGCTCTAGACTGTGCCAGAGGCAGCAGAGCTGTTTTGTAATGTTAGGCTCTGTTTTGTAATGTTATCCTCTCTGCCCGAGAGATTTCCTGCTGTAAATGGGAGACTCAGTCTCCAGAGAAGTATTTGACCTGACCCTTCCTATACGAGAGTGGGATCAACAGCAAGGAAAATGACAAGAGATAGCAACACTCCCATCACATACAAGCCAGAACAGTTTGACACCTTTTTTTCTGAAAAATGGATGAATGCCTTTGTAGCATTAAGGACTGTGAAATATTTTCTTATGCCTTAGGAAAAAAACCTAAGTTTTTCTGGCTTTTCTCCAGATGCAATTGAGGTGACAATTTGTAAGATTTTGCCTAGTATCTTCATACAAGTACGAAGAGTGCTTGGTGGGCTTTTAAGGGCAGATGATACAGCCAATAAAATTCAAATCAGTCCCGATGGGGAAAAATGTAAGCACAAAACCAAAAAGAGAATTCCACTTAAAGAAAAAAAAATAAATCATACATTTCCACAAATATGTAGAGAAAAAGGCCTACAGCTCATTTTGAAAGTGGCCAGAGGGTCAAATGTCTTATAGGGCACAACCAATCAGATCACAGAATCATAGAATCACAGAATGGCTTGGGTTGGAAGGGACTTCAAGGATCACCAAGCTCCAACCGCCATGCCGCAAGCAGGGCCACCAACCCCCATACCTAATACTAGACCAGGCTGCCCAGGACCCCATCCAACCTGGCATTGAGCACCTCCAGGGATGGCACATACATCTCTCTGTTCCAGCACGTTACCGCTCTGTCTGTAAAGAACTTCCCTCTGACATCCAAATGTCAGTAAGCATGTACTAAAACTTTTGTATGTTAAAATAATTGCATCTTTTCTGCAAAAAACAATTGCATTTTTATGCATTAAAATAAATGCTCTCCTGAAAAGGCACGAGGTCCTCCTCCCTTGTTCTCCAACTTGTACAGTGGATCACATGATATCCAGGTGCTGCTAGTTAACTAACATGTATTTTAAAAAGTCCTCTTAAAACTCACGTCATATCTGATTTTCACAGAAGGTCACTGACTGCTCTGTGGAAGCACACAAACCTACAACATTCTCACCAAAGCCAAAATCCCAGTGGGAAGTCTCACTTCCATCACATTAATTACCTTCTTCCTCGACTGCAGGTCCCGAATTGCTGTCACTGCTTAAATAGCAACCTGGGAGAACAACAACTGGTTTTCACTTTTTTTCCCCCACAAAGGTTTAGCGAATTTTCAAAAGCAATTTTGAGTTCCCCCCAGGAGATACGACCATTCATGAGGAAATGCCCATTACTTCTTCTAGCAGCTCACAGGGAAGGACATTCCTTTCATCAACCCCATCCTCTAGATACCTATTATCGCCACTTCCTTGAAACTAATCTCTTGGGTCAGAAACAAGTTTGTCACCCAATTTCTCTATTTTCAGGCAAGCGCATCTCCTGTAGGCGAGATTTGCAGCCCACCAAGCCACTTGATGGACCACTGCTCTGAACCCCTCTGAAGATTTAATATTGCTGAGCACTCAAGGAGCAGCTGTGACAACAGATGGAAGTATAGAGGAGTAGGAAACTCTCTGCCTGTTTGCCACCTATAACCTTGTAACATGATTGGAAGGGCCAATCCTCCTAAACTTCATCTGATGAGCTAGATGGCTGTGAGCAGTTCAGGCCACTCAATGCTGTCATAAATTAACAACTCTACCACTGGAAGCCAACACTGCAGTTCCTAATAGAAAACACTCTGCTCTTTTGGCATCCTCTTAGCCATTAGGCATACCACTACGGACCAGCACTCTGTTGTGTTGCTTACAGTAAAGCACAAAAGCACAGACACGAGTGAGGAAATGTAAGTGTTAATTCAGTGCATTGCACAGCTAAGACTTCATAACAACACCAAAATATCAGTAGGTTTGGATTTTTTGCTTTCATAAACAAAATCCAGTGATTGCTCATGTGGTGAAGAGCAAACTCCAAACATGGCCCTTCAGACTCATCATCACCGCAAAGTGCTAATTAATTCCTCAATCAGTACAAAGAAAGGCTGTTGTTCTGCGTTCTCAGAACTGAAATCCTGCCAAAGCCATCACCTATGTGTCCCTAAGGGGCTGCTTTCCATCGAGACCTGAAGCCAGCCTTCATGGCTGAATATCCATGTACATGCAGATTGATCTCTCTGCCCATCAACACTGCAATTTGTCACTTGTAAACTTAGGCACATGCATAAAATTTCCAAAATTAAAAAAAAAAACAGACACTGGAGGAAAAGGCCCAAAAAACTGGCAGGCAGCAACGTGCCAGAAAGGCTGCAAATTTCTGGTGCATCTGGTTATTAACCACAGTACTGTAACAGGAGCTACAGGTGGGTAAGATCTCAGAGACACACACCCAGGCAGACACATGGTGTTCTTCTTTTCTCCTTTCACATGGAAAAAAAAATGCACAATTAAATACCAAAACTTTCTCCTGCAACTAATTTGCTCTATATGCAGTTTCCTCCCCCTGACCTACACATGTACAATAGGTTAGCAGCACTACGAAAAAAAAAATCCTAAATTAAACTTTACTATGATTTTATCATTCTGTAATGGCATGGACTTGAGTTAATGTTAAGTGGGATGGGGCAGCAGGAGAAGAGCATGCCAGGGTTAAGATAGAGCGTTTAGTAGCAATTAGCAATGATGCACAGTATAAAAATAGCAACAATATTTTTTTTTAAAAAGAGGCTACACTGGAAATAAAACCATTAAGGGAAATAAATTTAACAGTTTGGCCAATTAACATTTCTTTAAGAAAGGCAAACTTTCTGTTGTTGTTGTTAAACAAATGGGGAAGTAGAAAAACAGGAAAGCTCTACTGAAAATATTCACTTCACACTAGCAAAGACTCAGCGAGCATTTTTCCAACAAAAGGCAGAGCCACCGTCCCACTTTTTTGTGACCCCCTCTGCAGTTCCAGGGAGAAAATATTTAGTTGAACATTATCGTAAGCCAGAATATGGCTCTATTTATGTGACAAGTTGACAACATACAATTTCATGCTTGTTGAACTGATCTGTGTTATATATTCACTGCGAATATTATGAAGCCTCACCATTATAAATATGAAACTGTATACACTTATTCAAAATAACTCCTGCAGTAGCAATTTATAGCTTGGTTGTTTGCGTGCATATGAAGTCCAAATGCTACCTTAAAAAGCTGCATCTCACTAAAACAGATGTGGAGTGTGACTGTGACCAAAGTGGATTTAAGATGACCTCTGTGAAAGGAGGCTATTACATTTTTGTCTGTATGGCAGCTGACACCAGTTTGTATTTAGATATGTAGCCAGTGGGAACACAGTGTAACACAGTGTCCTTAAGGGCTCGTTTTAACATGGGCCAAGACATTCGTCTAATGACCTAATTAGCTCACTACTGTTCTGCTAAGCACTGTGCCTCCCTCTGCAAAAAGGACAGGTACTCAGTTGAGTGTAGACACGGCAGCATCTGAAGCCTCGGCTGCTGCAGGTGAATTCCTGGCAGAGCAGTGAAATATCTCCTTAATGGGACTGTGGAGAAGATCAGTTGCATTTTCTTGATCACACGCCTGGGGAATGGTCTTGGTGGCCTCATACATCAAACAATAAGCTCTCAAAGCAATTGTGTTTTTTTTGTTCATCTGGGAGTTCTTTCCTGCCTGAAGGTTTCAACCAATGTGTGAGGCTCTGGCACAAAAATAGAGGCAAGTTTAGACAGTCTGCAGTTTGTCCAATCAGGAAAAAAAAAAAAAAAAGAAAGAGCAGCACACTCAATATAGGACATTTGCATAAATTTTTTCCAATTACATAGCAGCTGGATTGAGTGAAATAAACTCCATTTACTGCTTGAGCATTTTAAAATGTCAGCACAGCTAGCCATAGACTGTAGTTTACATACACCTTCCACACAGACGTAATGCTATTGGACTGGGCTCCTATTTAGTATGGGCAGAAATCTGAGTCAGGCCAGAGGCATTTGCAAAGGTAACGCATTCAAATGCTATGAAACTTGACACTGCTCTATTAGGAATATAAAAATTCTTGCTCCTTTGCCCAGTCTCTGATATTTTCTTCCCCTGGAATTGAGGGTCTTCCTTCTACTCTCAAAAACTGTTTTTATGACACACTGTTACCTTTTATTGTTCTTGCAAAGTTTCCTATCCCAAATCTGCATCTTCAGCTTTTGATGTTTATTTTTGTTTTAAACCTACAATGTTGTCTGTTTCCCTATTAAACCTATCCTGTAACCACATACTGTACATTCATTTCTCTGGGACCTCGGTAGCTCTTATCTGTTTGCTTTTATGATCTCTTATGAAGTGCTAGGAATAGCAATTTGCAGTGCTGTTTGTAAAGTCATCTCAGCCTGAACTCCTTCCCCTTTTTTGTCATACAGTGATACTCTCAGCAGTGAAATCCCATTTGCCATAGAAGAATTTCATTACAGGATGCACTTTAGAGGGACACAAGTTCCAAAGTATCCTGTATGTGCTTATCATGTAAAACATTTAATGTGCATTAATCTGAATTTCAAAAAAGGACTTACTGGAGCAGCAGCCTACATGTTGGCATGTCCTGCGTTACCTTCTGATTCACTGACACGCTGCCCGCCCCATGTTACTGCCCAGAGCTATTTAGTTTCTTTTCTCTAAGGCCACAGACATGCTGCTATGCTGTTCACACAATCTCAGTTCTTTTAAGCACTTTGATAAGCTTTATTCTGCCATTATACCATCTATGCCATTAAACACAATGTTTAAGTTCTATGTTAAATCACAATCAGTTCCTATTAACTGTTCCAAGCTCCTCATTTTTATCAACAGTTACTTTATTAAATCCTTAATAATATAGATGGAATAGTTAGTTAATTTGTGTGTTGAGCCATGGATGTTAATTTGTAAACATAATAACATACTGCAATCATTTGCATAATAGCATTTTAATCTTTTTAGTAAAAGCTGTAATTCCCTACAAAGTACGCTGCAGAAGAAACTAAGTGACTATTGGTAATAATAAAAAAGGCCTTAAAATTCTGATCCTATTATAGTGTTGGAACATACCCAAACTGCTACCATAATCTCTGAAATGTTACTGTTCTCTGATTTAGGTGTCTGTGTCAAGAATAAAAATGAAGTATAACTGGTAGCAGTAGACTATTTCCTAAATGTAATTTAGTATTCACTAAGCACCAGCACTTTGCAAATAGCTCTGAGGCTTTCCTTCAAAGTTCAGAGCTCTAGTTATGCATATTGTGTGAGGTACACCATGCAGCTCACCTCCAGACTTTGTTGTGCTGAATAGATGGCTATGATAAATCATGCTGATTTGGCATTGAAGGGCATCAGCCATCAAGGGTTTGACTACTATGTCTTTTTGTCCCCAGAGATTATATCTCCTTGAACTGCCTGCCCTGGGCTACTAGTTCTGGAGAAAATTAAAAAGTGGAAAAAATGCTAGGAGAGGCCAGTACAGAAAATCTATACAGGCTCAGTTCTCTGGAAACCCATTAACACCAGTCACAAGACTGGCAAAGAAAACATTGGTCGTTGTTTAAAAGTCAGGCCAAGTCATTTTACGCAAGATCTGGTAATTCATTAATCAATCTGGCTGCAAACCTTGAATGAATAACCTGAAATAGTAGAAGAGACTGGCAGCATCACAGAATGTAAGAGACTCTACAACACGAACCATGCAATTACCCTGGTGACGTTTAGGGCTCCCCTCCACAATCCTCATCCTCCTGATGCAAACCCTTCCAAATAAGAAATCATTAATCCCTATGAATTTTCCTGCTGCTGGGACTATGAGAGTATGAATCTTTCTCTCCTCATATTCTCACTGCTTATAAGGCAGCATTTTTGGCAGCCTAGAATAAAATACAGTAGCCAATTCAGGCTTTCAAAAAACATGGCGCATATAGCATGGCCCTGAAAAGTAACCTGGGCTACACCTATGCAAAACAAGTAACAATAAAGTCATCAAATATGTTGAGCATTTCTCTGGAGCACAGAATTATGTAAGCAACAAATCCACAGGCAGGCCAGCAACTCTGGTTTTCTGAAGTCTTTTGAAAGGCTAAAAGTGTGTCTTTTCAAATATGAGAATAGCACAGTTACAGATATTTTACACAGGTTCATTATAGTTTAATAGGCTATTTTCTATCTATAGGTTGCATTTTTTCTCTTTACCTCAATTGAGCTATTTGTAAGTAATGCCAACAAAGAGATATACCCACTGCAGATACCTTACCTTTCCAAAATGTTAAGGCATGGGTCATAAATAATTTTAAATATGACTAACCTTCTCTGATAGAATATGGTATATTTGAAGAAACCTCAGGGGACAAACTCTTCCCATTCACGTCACATCAAGTTCTACAGCTCACACAGCACCGACTTGAAGAAAGGAAAGCTAACCATTTTGATTTTCTAACATAAGCTGAATTGATTTGTCACAAACACAATTTTTTAAGGACTGGTTCTTTGCAAAAACAAATAAAGAAGATGAACGAAACAGTGAAACATCTACATAACTGATCTTGGGTGACTTGTTAATCATATAGTTCCACAAACTTGTGACACTATAGAGTGGCCTCAGAATGGCTACAGAATGAACGCCTTCATTATGTACTTCTAGTACTCAGAACAAGAGTCAAACAAAACTAGGTGAAAAACTGTAACACTGAAGTTACAAAGCTGTGAACAGAAAGAAATCAACTAATTGATAATATGCATACATACAGACTCAGGTAAGAAGAAGAAGCAGTGTGTTGGGGCAAACAGGACAGGTTGGGTTCAGGATTCTGTGCACTGTCATGTGAGCAGAATAAGGCAGCAATGAGCAAGCCACTTCTGCAAGATACTTCAGTGTGCTTCGGTGCTGGACTGAAGGCCAATATCTCACCACACCTAGGCAGATGGGGGCAGGGACTTATACTCAACAGTTACATGCTATCTAGACTAATTAGAGCTTTATCTCGTTTGGCTCCTAGTTGCTACCATAACTATTAATAATTTCTCTTCCATGAGACTTGAGTGCTAGTGGAGTTATCTAGGTTTGTGGGTGCTCAGTTCAAGCAAGTTTCTGGGACCATGAGTTGCAGAACACCTGAAAATTCAAAATACTAAAATATAGTATTTCTTAAAATATTTACAAAAAAAGAAAAAAAAGTGTACCAGCTTGAGACAGTGATTTTTGAACACAGGCCTCCACCCCGACAAAAGTGTACTACATTCATAACTTAAAGAAGAGTGTGCTTCATTCAAGGTTAGGTTTTGCAATTAACACTGCACGGCTTGTTCAATTAACACTGTACTTGTGCTTCCCGACATAATTCACCATTCTACTTCTTTCCCTTCCAGTCCAAAGAAATTGCATTTCTATTTTCAAATGACTAGGCCTCATCTGGAAGCTTAAGTTAAATAAAACTTATTACTCCCACAATGATACGAGAGTTTTGTTGGTTTTTTTTTTTTTTTTTAAGTTATTTATGATATTTTCTTTAGAAAGAAAAGCCAGTGTGGATCAATATGGAAAAATCCAGAGATTACCAAATGGGAAACTATATAAAACTTTAGTTCTCTGATTTAAAACAAATAGTTCCTTGCAGAGCATCTGAGATAACCTCTGGAGAAAGAACACATCTTGTTCTGTTCTTGAGCACCCCCAGTCGTCACATTACAGAGCAGCAGAGAGAAGAAATAGTGCTATGTATCCAGCTGCACAATGGAGAATGGGGACAGGGTTAATGCATGGGAGGAGAAAATAACTGTTTCATTCCCATTTTTCTGGGCCAAGCAACAAAGAAATAGCAATACAACACCACAAAACTGAAAACTCTCACCCTAGCACTGCAGTACTGCAAAATGCTATTAGAGAACAATTTGTCCTTACAGTAAGGTAAGCATGGGCCAAGCTGTGCTGTCAGAGACAGTGAGGCATCCTATAACCGAAGTTTGTGGGTGCAAGGAAAGCCAGGAACTTACGGAAAGGACAACAGAATTCACCAGTTAGGAAAAAAGTTACATATTTCATTTCCAAATCATTATTTCTGACATACCAGTTGCTGTCTAGATGCATCCCCTCCAGCTGCATGCCACCTACTTCTTCACATTTGGGCTGCTCATCTTCAAGATGCACCCAGACCAACGAGGTTCCTGAGAAGACCAGTACCTCCTTGCCATCACATCCCAGTAAGGTTAGGTACCAGCCTGGATGCTCGTCTCACTGTCTACAACATGCTTTGATTTTCAGAACTGGAACTGTCTCAGGTAGGAAGAGATAATTACTATCCAAGTAACACAGATGAATCATCACTATGTAAACAAGACAATTTTGTATGTGGTGGTGCTGGCCACCATTGCAGACAGTGCAGTGCAGCACATGACCAGCTAGAAGCCTGTGGTCAAGTTCCAGCGTTTCTACTGGAACAGTCTGTATGCTTCAAGACGATGGATGCTTTATTATATTACTTATCAGGAACTCAAATTTTGACAGCCTATCTTTCCCTGATTCTTCCAAAAGAAAAATGCCTCTGTATTTGGCTTTTGATGAATGAGGAAAAATACATATCCTCAGTTACAACAAAAGCAAACCCACTCCGTGCAGTGCTAATTCTGATCTCAGCTGCGTGTTGCCCGTCCTGCTGTCAGCCTGCTACTGACCACCAAAAACTGACATGCGTCAAGCTGAAATTCATGTGGGGGTGCAACTGAAATTCAAGAACACGGCATCTTTTTGAAGTTTCATAAACTGTGATGTGGACCATTATAAAAACTAATGAAGAGAGAGGGTTAAAGCATTTTGATTTGAATAAAATTATTTACAAACTATTTTGTTGTGAACTGTAGAAGACTGAATACAGGTGGCCACCTCCTATCATCAGCTACACTGATAAGTATAAATCCAAAGTAACCTTATCAGCACCAGGGAGGTCACCATCAGTTTATAACTGTATACAAAAAAGAAGAATCTCATTCAGGACATCCTAGGCAAGCTATATTTTACGTTCAGAAGCATTTTACTACACTGTGGCAGTTAATCTTTTCCAGCTATTAAGCTGCAGAGTGATCATCTGGGGCTTCCCCCAGCAAGTGGGGCTGGCTGGACTTCCTGGGTCAGCCACGGGAAAGGCAGCCCCAGCCGCTTACTGCTGCATAAGGTCTTTCTGCCAGCTAATCAATTTATTGCCCAATTTCCCAGCCTGTGGACGATCTACTACATTTTCTATCATCATAGAGAGAAGGTGGCTAAAGGGTCTGGGAGGACCGGCAGCCCCATTGCTATGGGGTGGCGAATCATGAAGGTTTGACACAATGAAAGAAAGAAGATTGGAGACAGAGATAAAGAGACTGCAACCTCCTCCTGCACACCCTGAACCCCAACGCAATACTTTAAAGAAAACATTTAAGTCTGTCCTTCAGACATCCCACACCATCAGCAAGTATCAGCCCTCACTGCTTTGTCTGCCATATCTACCCATTTCCTTTCCCACACTCAACCTAAGAGGTTTTCATTTGTATGAAAACTGTCTTGCACTGCAATGCTACAAGTGGGAATTTTTGATGCAGTGAAGACCTTCAGGAATCACAGAATCATAGTATAGCTTGGGTTGGAAAGGATCTTAAAGATCACCTGGCTCCAACCTCACTACCATGAGCAGGGCTGCCACCCACCAGACTAAGCTGCCCAGGGTCCACCAAACCTGGCTTTCTGTGGATGGGGCATCCACAGCTTCTCTGAGCAGCCTGTGCCAGTGCCCACCACAGGAAAGAGGCACTGGCCCCCAGCTCTCCACCAGCCAACAGCTGCCTGCACTCTGCTCCTTTCCAGGGAGTGCAAGAGGAAAACAGCAAACAGGTTTCAACTTTTGTTTTTCCTCACCACTGACAATTGTGCAACTCCTCCTTGTTACGCCACAGTGCTGTGTACTTTAGGCACTCTTCATCCATTTCCTTTCAAAAATCAAAACTTCCATTTAATTCTTTTCAAGGTTGTTTTCCCCCCCTCTCCAGATCACAGGCCTGCTTTTGATCATGAGGATTAAAGGCACCAGGCGGAACCTGTAACGCACATCACCACGTTTGCTGTTTCTTAATGAGGGAAAGATAGTAAAACCACTGCCCACCAGGCTAAAGAAAAAAAAAGAAAAAAAAAAAAACATGGATTCACTGGAATCGCCTTCCCTTACCTCAAAGATGTTGGCAGGCTCATTGCTGTACTGGCTGGAGATGACCTCAGACTGGTCGCTGTACCACTTGAGCCCCCCCAAGAAGCTGTCTGCATCCAGGTCGTTCACGTCTAATTCGGAGAGGTCAAGTTCTGGGAGGTCTGGGCAGAGAGGCTGGTCTTCACCAACCAGAGCAGCACACTGCAGGAAACAGCAATGTAGAAACAGTTTCATTAATTGCCAGGAATCTATTAACTTTAATATCATGTGATAAGAATTAAGCCTCGATTAAGCTATAGCACAGGGTCACTAGAATTGTTTTCTGGAATTAAAAAACCACACTATTAGATCTTTTCTAGCACTGGACAGTTATGCAAAGAGGAGGGGGAAATAGGAGGGCATAATCCATAATAGGAAGGCATAAGCTGCCTTCTCTATCATGTCTCTGTACAGGAACAGTGAATTTCCTTTTTCCTGTAGCCTTTGACAACAATAGCATCCAAAGGTTTATAAAATCCAACAGCAGAAGCCAAAGTGCGACCTTATTCTGCTGCTGCTTCAGAGCGAACCAGTGAAGGTAGAAGTTACAGATGAATACCTCTGGGCAAGGTCTTTCCTGCATTTCCTGATGCATTCAGGTTACGGAGGCACAGCCTGTTACAGCCTTCAGCCCTGGAGCTAGCTCAAGCTGGAGATGCTCGCACTTTTGCTCTTCCAGATTCTTACCACAGTCCTCGAGGTGAGATATGATGGTGGTTGCCACATAGGCAGAACAAAGCATGGGGTAGGGATGCTGTTATGTCATTTCCTCAGTGTCTGAACGATGGGCAGAGCTCAGCTACCTAGTTACAAAGCAGGGGCCTGGCTGGTGGGGTATGTTCTGAACATCCCTGCGCTCACCTCTAGGTGACAGGGGCAGTCAAGTCGTTGCCCCAGTACAGGGCCTCCTATCCAGCCCCTAGCTGTCCCTCCCCGATGTGGCTGTGTTGAAGGACTGGAGGGTTTTGTTGGTTTTTTTTTCCTCCAGCAGCCCCACAGCAGTCTGCTGCTGACTAAGCAACGCCAATGGAGAAGACCTGTGGAACACTTTGCTTTCTGTAGGGAACAAAAATCTCTTCAGTAGAGCAACATGTTTTTGCCTCCATGACTTGTGAACAGTGCAGTGATAAATACAAATAAACTTGGAATAAGTATCCTTTTGTATGCCAGTATGAAGCTAGATAGAGTATTGACTGACCTACTAAGCAAGAAAAAAGTTAATATCGCACACCCACTTTAGCATAGCAATTGAAATGTTAGAGTATCCATCAAACCCAATCCTTAATTATGGAAAACATGTAGGAACAGCTTGGCAAACAGTGGAGCCCCATATGTCAATGCCGTTCGATAAAGCAATGCCTCCTGCACTGTACCATGTACCTTTAGAACCCACTTCCAGACTTCCACATTGACATGGAGATCCCACAAAACACCCCGCCACCATTTACAGCTGACAGACACTGACTGGTTAAAAGCTGTAAGGTCAGCTGAGCCTAAATGCTTCCACAACAAGCACTTCACAAAATCACAGAACCATGGAACGGTTTGGCTTGGAAGGGACTTTAACAAACATCCAGTTCCAACGCCCTGCCGTGGGCACAGTTGCCACCTGCCCAGCCTGCCCAGGGTCCATCCAGCCTGGCCTTGAACACCTCCAGAGATGGGGCATCCACATCTCCTCTGGGCAGCCTGAATAAAAATATTCTGAATAAAAAATCTCTTTCCAATACCTAACCTAAATCTCCCCTCTTTTAGTTTAAATCTGTTCCCCCTTGTCCTGTCACTACCAGAACATGTAAAAAGTCAGTCTCCCTCCTGTATGAAAGTTTTCTTTAAGCAACAGGGGGCCGCAATGATGTCTCCCCAGAGCTTTCTCTTCTTCAGGTTGAACAAGCCCAACTCCCCCAACTTCTCTTCATAGGAGAGCTGCTCCAGCCCTTTGATCATCTTCATGTGTCCTCTGGACCCACTCCAACAGCTCCACATCTTCCTTGCTCTGGGGGCCACTCACTGGCTGCTAAGGGAGATCTTGAGCACACCCAGCCGGCAGGCTGTCCTCTGCTGCTATCAGCTGCCTGGGTGCTTTGAACGATTTCCCAACTTTGGATTGAAGTCAACCCAGAAAATACCACCTTCTGAAGAGAGCAGTCTGAGCGCAATAACATCATGTCCATCGCTGGGAATTGTTCAGTATTCGTTATGTCCCTCTCCAAAGGACTGCCTTTCACAGCACATGAACGGGAGCTTCTGAAGGAGCATCTCATTGAGGGTTTGGCCTCCGGGAGGCTCGGCGGCTGGCAGCAGCGTGGCCACGAGCAGGGCTCCTGTGCTGGCACACAGAGCCAGTGCAGCTGTGCAGGCTGTAATTCAGCAACCAACTTCTATGTGTAGCAGGACGCTGAGCGATAACCACACAGCAGGCCAAGGGGTGAAGAACAAGGAGGCTGAAAAACAAGGCTCAGAAATAACACTTGCTTCTATTTCTGCTATTTAAGGGGCTGCAGAACTTCAAGAAGTCAAAATCTCATGTCATTTTCAATGCACACCTTATTATTATTATTTTGGACACAGAAGAAAACAAATTAAAAAGGAGTTCCCTCTTCTTTAGTGCTAGACATCATCTTCCAGGAGCAAGCTTATAATGTAGATAGGACCTTTCTGACACTTGGCCAAAATCTCCAATTTCATTAAAAGATAATCTAGTTTTTGACTGAACAGGTAGATTCTCAGCATCACTCACGTTTGTGTTGTGGAGGGCAGTAGTTTGTATCTGATGCCGCAGACTTGTAAAGTATCCTGCTGATCTGTTTATGCTTTCATTTGTAAAAATAGCTTCACTCTGTGAACTACCCACTTAAACATGTTATTTCTCAGTTACATGTATTTTTAAGTTCCTACCATGGGCTTTTCAAGCAACATAAACAACTGTATTAAAAAAAATTCTGCTCATCACAGCTTTCATTTGCCTATAATGACTGCAATGTCACTTAAAAAATGCAATTGCTGAAATGAAGTATATATGCTCTTGCCAATGTTGACATGATAATAAAATCAATGTTTCTGAATATGACATTATGTTTCTAATCTGAGACACATTAGCAGCAAGTGTTCCTGTTATTAATTTATATTTGGCCTTTGGATGATGCCAGATTTAACGCTCCAAGTCCTAAAACTGTCCTTATCTGACATGCTGATATTTACTGTTTGCTATACATCTGTAACAGGTGCACCTGCATCGCCAGAACGCAACCTACTGTATTCCCACCGTTACTGGATACTAGAGGTATTCCGTAACCACAGCCTTAATTTCAGAGCAACATTTAGGAGGATAAAGCAGTCACTAAACACAAAAGGCTAATTACTGTGCGTTATTTCACTTCAGCCGACTTTTTTCCCTCTTAGTTCAGACGCAAACAATACATTAGCTTAACTGCACTGATTATAATGAATCATTATAATTAAGTATAATTCCCCATTAACCTTTTGGACTTTTTTTTTTTTTTTTTTTTTTTTTGCTGCCTTTGAAGGTAAATAAAAAAAAGAAGAAAGAAAAAGAAAAAAAAAAGAAAGGAAAAAAAAAAGACTGGACTTGTGCCATATTAATTATATTAATGAAAAAATAATCTCTGTTTTATTTTTAACAAGTTTTTCGAAGAGCCAAGAGGGTGAACCCAGCAAAGGAAGACTGAGTTGCTACAATGCGTGTCATGTGGGCTCTCTCTATCAATCCTTGCAACCTTACTGTACATCACCTTCATTAAACTGTGGAACACTGGGGACGCCGATCAGCTACGGCGATGCAGGCCTTTATTAAGCAGCGCGCCGTCCTGTCATTATGGGAGTGAGAATCTAATACATTTTAAGTTGACAGCAAACATTAATGATTCAAAAAATGAAGGCAGCCTCCGGTACCTGCTGCCTGCAATCTGTGAGACCAGTAAAGGTGATCCCCAGAGCCAGCACAGCAGGCAGCAGTTCTCTGCTGCTCCAGGAAGTGCCGTGCAGGAGCACGTTGCTAAAATCCTACCAACAGTTAACCCAGCACTACATGATTAATATTAAGATCAAATCTTTTCTTTTTTTTTTTCTTTTTTTTTTTTTTTTCCCTCCGCACTATGAAGAAGTCATTGACATAAATTATCTGTTCTGTTACTAGCTTAAAATTACTGCAGGAACTCTAGTGATTAAAATAAATCTTCAATATTTCCATGTAAGCTGGTTCCCCAATCATCTCCTTGCAGCATTAGGAATAATACATGATGGAAAAATGAAGCTCCGGCAGCTGAGACCCACGCTGCAAGCCAGACAACAACGCACAGGATACTCCAGCTACTCAGAAACAATTAGGACTCTGGAGCCAGAAAGTCATCCACTTACAGCCCAGACTCATAATAGCTACAGGACATATGAATTATCCATATCTATTCCACTTCACCAAGAAATCAAAACAAGATAAGAGCAATTACAATATGCAAACAGAAATCAGTGGATACAATGGCAAGCTGCAAATATGTAAAACACGACAAAAAGACTTAAGGACCCGCATGCACGCTCTGCCAGATAGGAAAAACACACAAGGAGAACACTGTCACATTTTTACTTCAGATGGGTATCTGCCTGGCATGGACATCTTATTTAAAAGGCACCGCATGGAACCTGTTTCTCCCTCCCCTGTTGCCCAGGGGGAGCATTACCAGCACTTATCCACTCGCAGCGGCGGGTCGCCTCCTCCAGCAGCTCTGGGTTTTGCCTTCCTCTCAACGGGGTCCACACAAAGTTTGCCTCGCTTCCCAAGTTGCCCAAACTTCCAGGTAAGGCTCCGTTCTGCCCAACACAGCCATGCAGAAATCCTCACACCTCACTTCATCCTTCAGAGATTACCAGAGAGCTGCTTGCTTTTTGCTTTTCTCTTTTTCCCTGTATGAATTGTAGCCAGCAGAAGCTGTGGGTTTGATGTATTGCCGTCTATTTTTACACAAGCGGCAGCGGCAGCAGCGGCAGCAGCAGTTCACACAGTCCTGCATAAACTCTATTCTCACGGTTCATCCTGTTGTCTCTGCCGTACAGTGGGATTTAACCATTTGCTCGACTGCTTGTGTGGACTGAGTGCCCTGCCCTACAGGGCACAGCTACAGGGTGATTATTCCAACACCACGAGAAGCAGGAAAACAGCTACTTCCAGAAATCCCTTTTAAAAGCATCTAAAGCAAAACACCGGGGTGTTCGTTCCCGTGTGGGGGTTTGAATCCTGCAGCTGATAAACAATGTGGAAACCTTCAACAGAGCAGAGTGAAACAAGCAAGGAAAATAGGAAGCCACTGGTTAATTTTAACTACTACATCTTTTTTTTTTTTTTTTTCCTTTTTGTGGAAAAAAGAAACGTTGATCTTATTCTAAACAAACATGGCATTTTTCCAACCAGGCCACTGAATGCCACTGGAAAGACTTCAGACACTGATTCATATCAATATCTTAGAGCATAAATATTGCATATGACGGGGAAAGCGAGCCAGAGGCACATGAAAATAGTTTCCAACTGCAGGAGATACCGATGACAGGAGCTAAGCTTTGATTTGCTCAAGGCATCGCAGAGTAACCTTAAAATAGCAAACTTAGTGGAGTTCAGATAAGATCCAGACTTGTTTGCAAAGTGCGCCCGCAGCCCCTCTCCCGCACCCTGCTCACCTCGATGTCACTCCATACAGAGTCCTGGTTGCACATGTCCCACGCCATCCAGCTCCCGAACCGCAGCGGTGCCGCTCGCGAGGCGCAATCCAGAGCCGGGCAGGGAGCACACACGCATGCAGCAACGAGACCCTTTCTGAGAGTGAACTGAAGGCACCTGTCTTACTACTGGTCCCCGTCACATGACAAAGCTATTAAAAAGTAGGCTGGGCTGTCACTCATCCAGCCTTCTTGTGCCGCCGCTCCAGCCGTGACGTCGCTCAGAGGCAGACCCAGGCTGAGCGAAGTAAATCTTTTTAAAAGCCACTCAGACCTTTGAGTCTCCAGCAGCACCACGCTGTGATTAAAATCACATTGCCACGCCACACCCCCGAAATCGGGCACTGCCTGCCATGCAACAGCTCCCATCCCTCACAGCCTGGCTTTTCTCAATGCTGCTTCTTTTTTTTTTTCCTCTTTTTTTTCTTTCTTTCTTTTTTTTTTTTTTTTGGCCAAAACAAACATTGGACAGAGCTGCATTAATGCTAAAGAAGAAGTGAGGTGACAGGAGCCGGGCTGCAGCACGTGTGCTCCAAGCAGCCTCCAGACTCACGCGGCTGCAGCACGGCTCAGCTGGGAGAGGCCACCCCGGAGTTCGGCCAAAGTTACAATGCACTCTGACATTTTATTCACTCAGGGATTTTACACCTCAGAAAGTTAATTTCTCATTGATAACTGCGAGCAGAGTCAGTTTTGCCACCAACAAACGTGTTGGGGAAAAGAAAAATAAATAAAATTCTACTTGCCAGGAATGGAGGAAGTATCCATAAAAGCCATTCCTGCAGTCACCTCACCTGCGACAGCGAAGGAGCCTGATCCCACACCCAGTTACGTGAGGCATTCCTCTGCTGCTCTTTAATCGTTTCAGTGTCTCAGTGCAGGAAGCCAGTGCTCCTGCATGCAACTGCCCCATCCTGCCCAGGAGCGCATGGGTTCCTGTCTGCATCTCCCTACAAGCACTCCACTGTGGCCTGGGCCAAGCCTTTTCTCATTGCAAGGAGAGGGAAAAAAAAAAAAGAAAAGCTCTTGTCATGTGAAAACCCAGACGTGCAGGCACGCCATTAACAGCAGAGGTTCTGGGTTTAAGCCCTTCGCAACTCACCCGTGGAGACAACAGAGGCTGCTGCAGGTGCAACTGGTTTATGGTGGCACTACCGCTGACACATAACAAAGCCAAGGTACCAAACGTAACTGCAAAACGTTTCCCACAACAGGAAAAAAAACACACGAAGGCCTTGTCTGACCGGCCCCACCTGCCTCTGTGCTTTCTGAAGTTGTATTTTTTTTAATTAGCTGGGTTCAAAAGTCTTGTACAAATGTAAGTGCTGGATCCGTCATGCTGGGCTACCAGTCAAAGTCACCAAACTATAATTGATCATCCGCCTTGTCATGAAATATTCATTTTCATTGTTATTTGCAAACTTGAGCATTCTAAAGGCTAAATGAATTCAATTATTATAGCAGGCTATGGTGATTTTGCTGAGAGAAAAAATAAATAAAAAGCAGCACAGCTCTTGAAATAGCCTTTTTCCAGAAGATATTAAAAACTTCAGAAATTGTTGTAAGTCTCAGATATATTCTCGGCTTATTTGTGTTCCCTTGTAATTCATTATTGCCAGTTCTGATAAAACGTACGGTTTTCCCTGCTTGTGCTTAAGTTGCAAATCACATCACACTGTCATATTTTCACCAAGCACAGATGACAAAAATGGCATTGTTTTTACTTTACTTAATTAAAAAAAGCCACAGCAAAATACTGAACGACAACAGAAAGCCTTTCCTACGAGTGATTAAATTAACGGCATTGCTTTGCTCTCGCGACGAAAAAACCTAATTTCCTTCCCAATTATATGCTGATTTAATGATAAAACTGCAGAAAATTATTAAGATCTGGGGCAAAGGTGAGTACCTCTACCCTCTGAACAGCCAGCTGTGAAATAATGCGGGCACCTGCCTGCCTCAAGTGCACTCAGTTCTTATTAATTATTATCTGTGGATCCATGGTCGGTGGAATATTCTCCTTCAATACCTACTTATAATTGTGTTCATTGACTGTGCCGAATCCATCATCTTCTTTTTTTTTTTTTTTTTTGAAGTTTCATTCACACCTTTTATAGAAATGTATTTACACCGGAACATTTTATATTGCTGTTTTGGATATTTTGACCTGCTCATGTTGTTTCTATTTTATACATTTCCACTTCACTGCTTTCCCTTCAAATTAGCAAGTTAACTGATAAATATAAACACAGTAACCTCAGCACTGCTCTCAGTGCACCATGTTGGGGATGGGGAGCTCTGTGGGTGCAGGGCGGGCACTGCGCAGTAACACCATGTCTTCCAGAGCCGTCCTACAGCCACGGCCTGAACTTTGCTGGCAGTTCCAATGCCACCTGGAAGGGATGCCAGGCACGATTCAAATCACAAAAGCTCACAAGGTTTAAACATGAGTTCTCATTGCTTGGGAGGAATTCGTTTATTTTTAACCAAACCGTCCAACTTGAGCCATATTATAAATTTACTTCCTAAGACCTTTTTTGCATGTTATAACGTGTCTCTGTGTTATTTTGGAGCACACTGCATCTAGCAGAAGAAAAGAGAGGGGGGCAGTTGCAATGGGCTTATAGCTTGGAAGCTGCGCAGCCTCAGCACATGTAAATGAAGACTGTGAAATGCAGCCAGCATCCAAGCTGCCCTTCTCAAAAGAAACCTTGTCTTCTGAAAAGTCCCCAGCAGCTTCAGCAATGCTCCTGCCCAGTGTTTTGACAACACAAAAGAATTGCACAAACGTCTTTTCTGGGGCAATATCTGAGTATGCACACACGATTTTGTTCCATAACAAACACACACAAAGAGAACAGAACCGTGGTTGGTAAAGTCTGTGGGTTCATTGGACCCAACCTGTCCCAACAGACAAATCGTCTGCTGTCAGACACCCCTCAGTCATTGCATTTCTCTCTTTTCGGGTTACTCTATACTGAGCCTCAGCAGTTCCCACATTTTGCCTCCTTTTCAAGGGACAAAATTTATCCTGGCAAGCCTGAAAACTGCATCTGAGCACAAATCCCAAATCCTAATGTATGTTGTATGTTTTAAAAGGATTGGAAGGTATGGCTCCCGGCAACCACAAGGAAGAGAACTCAAGGACCAAAGTCTCCAAGCCCTCTGTTTTTTGTTTTTTTTTTTTCCCAGATTCAATGCTTATTCAGCCTCTTTCTTTCTTACAACTTACTTTTACTCTCTTTATTTTTTTGTCACTGTGGCTATATTTTCTTTTTCTTTTCTTCCTTTTTTTTTTTTTTTTTTTTTTTTTTTTTTTAAATCCCCTGCTCTTTAGATAGCTCAAAGAAGCTTGCAGCCCCCTGATTTTGAAATCCCAAACTGAGTTCCTCCATCATTGCACTGATCAGGTTTCTTCCTTTACTTCCAGACCATGGTGTTTGATGATTTTCAGCTAAGTTGGCTCCTTTTCAGTGGAATAAGGATAATCAAACTTGAATAAAAAAACAGTGTTGGCATTCAGCAAGCAGAGGTTTGCAATCAGTCCTCCCACCAGTCAAACCTCTTTCACTCGACCCTCTACTCTCAAGTGTCCTTACAGCGCAAGATAAGCCAATGGTGTATATAAAAGACCAAACTGCACTCCAAAAGAGTCTTAGTGTGAATGGTGTTCTATATAAAGTATATGTACCCTATTAATTTTTTATGAGAAATCTTCCTTCTGTGCATCTTTATTCTTATTTTTTTCCACAGTCCTTCTGTATTTGTTTTCTACTCTGTTCTCTCTGTTCCACTTCCATCCTATTTGTTTTTTGTTTTGTTTTTTTACTTCTCAGCTTCTTGTTTACCCAGTCCATCCTACCCAGAATAGGCTCTCAATAGCATAAACCAGCATAAAAACTCCTTGAACTTCTGGGTTCATTGGTGCAGTAAGTTTACAATGGAACAAAGCAACTTTGCTACAGCAGTTAGCAACTGAGGTTTCTTTTTACAGAGGAACCACATCGGTGCTCTGCACCAGCTTTCAGAAAGGCTCCAGAGACCTGAGAAGAACGAATTGCGGCCAAGCCCTGGGTCAAGAGCTGCTGTTGGAGCAGTACACTACAGAGTCCAAAATACCTTTCTCTGAACAGTAATGTGTTACCAGCATTATGTCAGTGGGGTGAATTTTGCCCCATCTGCTTCCACGTACTAGAGGCTCAAATAAACAGTGCTGAATGCCAATGGAAATTACTTGCTTGTTCCCATGTGAATGGACCTGACTGTGAATATTCACTATTCATGCAAATCAGCTGATTATCAGTGCTAACCAGGATGGTGCACATACAGCTTTTTGCACTCAGTACTTGTAAAATCTTCCAGGAGTGCCTAACTGAAGCAGGAGCACAGGTACTGACTGAAAGAGACCTTCTAAATCTTCTCATACCTCCCTGAGCATTTCCCTCTTCACAAGCATATTTCACTTCCACATTATTAAAACCAGAAAAGCAAAGCCACTCCAGTTGATTACATAAAAAATACATTTATCACTTGTTTCCCCCAACATTCGGGGCATATGTTCTCCAGGACCCACATTTTCTATGATTTGCAGGAAACCCAGGTTGCCAGGCCTGTTAACAGCAGCATGAACAATGTCTTTCACTCGGGTGTTACTGTTTCCCAGAGAGACTAATCTGTAAAAGAAAACCTACCTTTTAATTTATTACCCCTATAAGTTTGAGAAACAGAGCCACAGAAATACATCAGTTTCCTGGGTATGCTTTAGTGCACCCAGGCAAGCAAAGGAGACAGATTCCTTTTCTGCAGCTCCTTGTACACTGGCACTGACTTGTGCATGCAGGACCACACCAAAATCGCAGACTGTTGCAGATCATTATCGCCTCTCCTTTACACACCTCACTGCTGAGACTTCCTTGAAACAGGAGAAATCATAAAGTTCGCTTTTCCCCCTTTTCCTCCCTTGCTTTCAAGGACCCAAAGCCCCATCTGCCTACCTGGGATGCTTACAGAGCTCTTCTGGGGCCTGGCAGTCTCCAGCTCCAGCCACAAAGGGCAGAACTTGCGTACACTTAGAGACACAGCTTAAATTTGTTAAGTCTCCATAAGGTCCTGGAAAGCTCCACCTGAATTCTTCTTGTTACCACTATTACCATCCACCTAGCACCTCTTCCTTGTGGCATCTAAAGTATTGCCCTGGAGCTCGTTTCCATACTCGTTCATCATTAAAACCAATTTAATTTTTAATGACTTTGTCTGAGAGGGATCTGTAGGACAATCTCAGGAACAATCACCATGGATTCAATACCTGAGGGTGCACAAAAGATTCCCTTGAGCTATGTGCTGGGAGCCCAGGCTGTTCCAAAGATACCATCTAAACTGCCCTCTACAGTCACTCGATGAGTCCAACTGTCAAACTCATTCTGGGGCTGGCTTGGCCACGTGGCTGTTTAGCCATGGATCAGCCATGTCCCAGCAGAAAGGGAGCTGCCATGCCCAACTGCTGTGGTGCTGTGGTGTAGGAGAGCACACTCTCTGCTAGCTCTACTTCACAGTGTGCTAAAGAAAAAAGAAAAAAAAAAAAAAAAAAGAGAAGAAAAGATTCACATACTTTCCTAACATCTCCGATATATTCTCTAAAATGTCTGGGAAAGTGACTGCAGTGGAGCACACGCCAGTCTCCAGCACAGCACTGGAGAGAACACTAACCTTTAAATACTCTGAAATCAAATCTTGTTTTACACAAAACTGCTATGGTAAAGTCGATGTGAATGAAGCACCTTTGAGTGAAGGAACAGAGGGAAAGGCAGTGGACAGCTTTAGTGCCTCCTAGCAATTTTTTTTTAATAAACTAGAGATGACAGACAGCCTTACCAACACATCTCTCGTCTTCAAATAAGACTTTCTTCAGACAGAGCTCAGTGGAACTGAGTCAGCCTTTTTTCTTGGGCCTAGCTCTTGGCATTTTTCATATTAAAACAAAGTCTAACGTGGAAGTAATTCTGAACTGTAGTCATCTGATTGGATTTTGGTAGTACAGATACATTCTGCTAAAATTTTACGCAAACAAAATAAAATGAAGATATTGCACAAACAAACTGGAAGAAAGGAAAGAAAGAAGACGAAAAAAAAAATGAGATTTCTGCTCAAGAGCCAAGTAACCCTTTCTCCTGGTTATGCCGGGTGTGAAGAAAGGAGAGCTGCTATGCAGAAGGCTGTAGGTGAGTACCAGAGGCTGGCCATGCTGCCTGCCCTCTGGCAGTCCTGGGGCACAGCAGTTTCCTGCAGCCTCTGCACCCCGTTCTCCCAAGTCAACTGAGGACAGGCCAACAGGAGATGGGGTCACCTCACTGCAACAGTCAACGCTCCTGAAGGATCAGCTTCACTTGACCTCTTAACTAGTGGCTCCTGCCAGACAACGTCGAGCCCAGGAGTTATTTTTAGCCAGAACTCTTCATGAATTGCAGTTAACTCGCAGTATGCAAACTAGTGACTAGTGTTAGAGGAATCCCTATAGGTTTCATAGCTCCAAAGTCCAATTATTCATTTTTCTTGGAGCTGCAATATTAATCTAAAAAAGTTGCACAAATGGCAAGAGATGTCATGCTGCCTCCATCCTTAATTCAGATAACTGAAATAAAGGCAGATAAGCATTTAGCCCAGGGGTTATTAGCTGTACCAACTGCAGTTGTAAACCTCTGCAGGTTGACCCTCTGCCACTGATGCTTTTGTCATGAAATTTGTCAGTTCTTCCACCTTTGACTCAGGGCCAAACAAATAAGTAGAGAGACAGACTGAGAGACGCG
Organism: Phasianus colchicus; assembly: GCF_987193195.1. NCBI lineage: Eukaryota > Metazoa > Chordata > Aves > Galliformes > Phasianidae > Phasianus > Phasianus colchicus. The sequence continues at coordinate 55,450,573 of NC_143439.1, read as the reverse complement.
CTAGCAGTAGAAAGGTTTGGTCTGAATTAGTATCTTAATTATTTTAATTTAACTATTTTATCCAAGTCACTTGCCTGGCTACCTGTATAAGAAAACTCAGTAGAAGAGGTGGGTTAAAGTGGGTGAAACTGGCCACTTCTCCAAATCCCTTGGAAGTGAATGGGAATTTTCAAATGGACTTAAGCAGGCTTTGAAACAGACCTCACTAGAGAAAATGGGACCAGGACAGTTCAAAGCATCAATTTTTTCATTTTGAAACTGCTCAGGCTTCCCCAGATTTTCTCTGTGAATGGAACAGGAGTGAAGCTCTGAGACTGTATCTGCTATCACCATTTTGGATATGCTGGTTCCCGAGAAATTTCATATTTACTGAACATCATTTGCTCCGGAGCACTGGTTAGTCCCTCATTATTATATAAATGGGTACAAGTAAAGATTCATACCTCTTCCCAAAAAGAGCTACAGCTTTACTTTCATTACTTCATGCCAATCAACAGATAAGGCAAGTTTGCCACTTTCATGTTTATCCATGATGGATTTCTACCATCATAAAATGCCCCATCAATCTGACACAATAAAATGTTATTTGTAGCTTGTGCTCTATCGAAATCCACATGCAGAAGTCGAGGCAGGACAACGTATTTAACCAAAAGCATTAGAGCAAAACCAAAAGCACTCTCAGTAAAACAGAGACATAAGTGGAGTGAGCCTTCTCCCTTCTGTCCATCACGAGCTCATCCGTCCTCTCTGAGGAACAAAGAAGTAAGCAAAAATAGCGAACTGTCTGAATGGAAGATTATTTTAATTTATATTGAGAGTTGCAAAGCAAAAAAACTCTGAAAATCCAGCAAACCAAAACCAAAGAGCACTTCAACATCACATTATTACCAATTTATTAAACCAAGACTGCGTACAATGGAGAAATGACTGTGACACCTCCCCAGGGGTTTTCAGGAGGTAGACCTCCAGCTGTTTCATTCTCACATGCAGTCCTGCTTACAAAGACATGGAAAAATGTTTGTGCTTCAGTTCAGTGCAATTCAATATCGCATTGTTTGCAGGTTTTTTTCAGGGAAGGATAGGCATTTGCAAAATAAACTGCAGACATACACTTTGGGGAGACCAGGCTACCACTACATTAAAGTAGAGAGAGTAGTTGTTAATTTGTATGTTGTTAATTTGTATCCTGGACATTGCTATAAATCGAAGCCTTGCTGACAATTCCTGCCCAGAAAACATGTTCAATCTCATCTCCCGTAAAAAGGAGAGCAGGCGCTAAATAGCAACACATTTTGATTTTCATTTAGCCACTTTAATGATAGGTGATGTTAGTGGAAAAGATCATTTATCTTCAGATTTATTTTATATGAGATAAAAGGCCTTGCCAATTTTTTAAAATTCATTTACACAAGTGAATAAATCTTCCCAAACAATAAGTGGGAAAGTCATATTTCTTTAACTTTGCTAAAATCTGAAAATGCTGATCTGAGAGTGAAATAGACGGTACCGGCATTTTAATCGAGAACATAAAGGCTCCTCTTCCAAACAGCAGGCACAGCTTCACTTCAGAAAAAATTCCTCCAATTCAGAGAACTGTCTTTTTTCTGCATTTTGTCAAGAATCTCTGACAAATCAGGAGAGACACGTGCAATTTTTATATCACCTTCATTTTTAGATCAGTCCCAATGTGAAGGCTACCTAAAAATAGACAGAACCTAACCTTTCAAATATCTATACTGCTGCATACCAGGGACGCAAGCTTTCAGTGCCTCTCATGGCTTTCAGAGCCTTGTGCTGTGCCTGTTTTCTCCTCAAGCACATTGCCCCATGTTGCACATTGTGCCAAAGCACGAGAGGAGCTGCTGGTCGCACCACGCAGTACAGTGCACGGTGTGATAGGTGCTCATTCAGGACATGCAGGAAGATCACCAAAAGCAGCTGTCCCCTTTCGGAGTGCTCTTTGAGTTCACCACAGACACGGACAACACTGAGCCTCTCATGGGAGGATGTGAAAAGGAAGCTGTATGGCTGATCCAGGAGCTCCGCTCAGAAAAGCAAGCTGTCCGTTTTGCAACTTACTCCCCCTAAAATACAACGGGGAACAATGTGATCTTTTGTCTAATTGTTTGCTCCAGTGCCCACAGACACACTTCTAACCATTTAAAGATGAGGCTTTCCAGCAGTGCCAGAGCTCTGACTGACGGGTGTAGAGTTACAACCCGGTGGAATACGTGGTAACTATTTCTTTGCATTGCACTTTCTAAATCGTGATTCTGCTTGCCCTTAACAGCAGAGGTCAAATTCATCCCAAGCACAATCCCAGCAACTCCAGGTCAGTGCTACCTGAAAAATCAATAGCATTTAAGTTGATGAAGTTGAAACAAGGGTGATTCTGGCCCAGGCCATAGAAACACTTACATTTATGGTATGTATTCTTCACAGGGTACTATGCTTCAGTGAATACCTTTTCATGTTTGCTACTGCTAAACACACTGCCTATCAGGTCCTGAAGCCACACCAGGAGTTGGTACAAGAGAAATCTGTACTAAACCAGGTTGCGGGCTGCCCTGGAGGATTTAGTGCCTGTGACTTTTGCTTACATGAAATAGAAAATCACCCTTGTGCCTGCTGTTAGCCAGCTACTCCCAGCAGGAACAAGCTCGAAAGGACTTGCTCTTGTTTACTGTCATACACCTCTCTAACAGAGTCAAAAGTTTATCAAGGCATTTTCCTCTGTCAAGAAATGAAAAAAAAAAAAAAAATAGCTTGCGCTGATCAAACAACGAAACAAAGGAGCAATAGACTAAGTGAATTCTTTCAAAGAATTTTGGATCTCTTACCTGCTGATGGGGAGGCAAAATCAGCAAACAAAGGCATAGGAATAAAAACTATTCAATAAAATATCGATCTCATTATCACCACCTATTCAACTTAATTTTCTTGGCATCCATATCCCTAATGCAGGTTTGTGATAGATCGTACAATCACTTTTTAATTAAGCCCTACTGTGCTTTGTATTAAGAGCAAGGCAGTAGACATTATGGCACAATATATCTACCAAAATATTTAATGCTTATCCTTTTCATTTTGGTATTTAAAAGTTGTTCTCTTAGGAGGTGGTATCAGTATTTAACAACATTCTTGACAGCGTGTATAAAAAACAAAAAGCTTTATACTTAATCTAGCCATGTCAAAACTGAAACCCTTTAAAATAATTGCTTTCTGAATATATGGTATTTCCATTGAATTATTTTATTATTACCCAGCTTTCAACATCTTAAGATGCAAAACGTGTTCCATCTCTTACATACTGATGAGATACAAAGTAGCACACGACTGGAAAACTGATGTTTGACCAATACAGTTCAGTAGTACATGAAACAGATGTTATCATGTTACAAGAGAGATTTAACAAGAAGCTGTAGAAGACTGGAAGCTTCCTGGGGTGGCAGTATTTTTCCCCTCTTTTTCCCCCATTTTTTTAGCTCTCTTTTGGTACACTGCAGCTCTGCTGCTTGTGATGGGGCAGATCCTATAACAGAACAGCAGCTTTTCTCCTGGAAGGGTACTGGCACTTTTCAGAGGGCAACATCCACTTCAATTACTAAAGTGTACCCACCTTCTTCTTCCAAGGAAGAAAAGTCTGTTGTTGCATATATAATGTGGTTTTAGTATTTAATGCCAGAAATGAATCAGTAAACATAGCTACATTATGGTATACTACTTCTTATTCTGTACCCATAGTAACCAAATTAATCTCAAGGCACTGCTGGCATTAATTCAATCTGAAACTCATACTTTGGATTTCACATAGGTGCCTTCATCCTATTCTTCTTCTCAACTAATAAAATGTAATATATGGCAATATATTTATTTCTGGTTCAGTTCAAGTTGAAGAGTGCAGTACTTTGCAGAAGTCTAATTAATATCAGTCATATATTATAACACTGAGTGGTTTACTATATAAAAAAAAAGTAATGTTAACGCATGGGGATGAAATAGATGACCCAAGAACTCCTGCCTAGCTGTAACTTCTTTGATTCTAGGAGGTTGATGGCCATTTACTCTTTATCCTTCAATCTCCATGTAAAAAAAGAAAAAAAAAAAGTAAATCTGTAATGTACAGACAAGAGCTTCACTAAATATCTCACATTCCTGAAGAAACAAAAGGAAGGAGAGCTCCTCTTGTTGGAGGATCTCTTGCAGGAGATCCTGATGGTTTACTGTCCCACCATGAGGTGGAAGTGAACCGGCAATAAGCCAGGTCCCATGGTGACCCAGCAGTGCTGTCTTTAGCCTTCCACATCATGTGGTTTTTTCACTGGAACCTATCAGCCTTCAGACCCCCCACATTTACTCACTAGTGAAAAGGTATCACCACAGCTCAGGAATTACATTTTAACTGCTCAAGTGATGTAAGCAACTCAAGAGCCGAAGCTCAGCCATCCTACTCCAGATCGCATCAAAAAGAATTTCTGAGACTCTGGGCATATTACTAACCCAAAGTCTCAAAATCTGCTGCATTCTCTACAATTAGGAAAGTTTTCCAGCAAGTTTCAAAGGCAGTTTGCATTTCTTGGATTTTTTTTTATCCAGCTGCTTGCAGCCCCATTGATTCTCAGGAGCATTAGTGTCACTAAGCATTTTGGTGCTTGTACAGTTCCCACCCTCAACAAATAGCACCGAACCTTTGGTAATAGATCAGTAACACTCTTGGGGTCCCTTCTGTGCCCCTGGGCATTCATTCACCCAGGGCTTCCACCAGCCTTGAGCAATGGCCGTATATTGCACCCAAGGGCACTGTATAGTCCTTCGTTTTTAACAGCTGCTACTGACTAAGAATTCCTAGAATGGCTCAAACACAGACTACTTCAAATCTGGGTACTTTCAGACTTCTTCTTTACTATTCCAAATTATGTGCTTTGCCAGCTTCAAAAAAACAGATGGAAAATATGTCCCTAAATGTGCACCCTTGTGATCATTCCAAAAGGAAAGCAGCACCACGTAGCTTAAAACGCTTGCTAGAAAAAGTCTTTTCCATATCATGCAAATAGCAGACAAAAATAACTGCTACGCAATTGATATACATACAAATATTGGTTATTTTAAACAGTAATTTGTTATTGAGGACATCTCACTGAAATATTATAATATTCAATTTCCTCTACATTTGCATGGAAAAGGAGCTAGATAGCACATGATCATTCATTTAACTATTACATAAATATGTCTATCACAAGATCACACGGCTTTCAAGCCAGAGTTCAAACACATGTTTAATGCATGAGAGTATGATGAAGAAACTCCTGAACTCACGGGTCTCGTAGCCCAATCTCAATCAGATACGGGCTCGGTGTAAATATGTACAGTATCATGTGCTTCCCAATAGCACTATGTCTCCAGGGAGCAGCCTGACATCAGCGAAGGAGACAGGTGGTTCCCTTTCCAACCGAGGAGGGGAAAAAAAAAAAAAAAAAGAGTTAAGACACTGTGTAAATATAGCAATATTTTTTGCTTGATGTTTTGCTATGATTTTCATCCCTTAATGAAACTTCAACGCATGAACAATTCTCATAACTTCTTTGCTACAAATCAGTGAGTGGATGTCACTAAGATATTTATATCCCTAAAGGTAGGGGTAAGTTATACTGTTTGCCAGCGTTCATTCAAAAGTACTGAAGTTTTTAGTCTTTCAGTTTGTCTTTATAGAGTGCCAAGAAGCCACAAAGCCCTAGTTTCCTTGCTTTAAATGTATCCCTTTCCTATAGCTGGTCACTGTTACAAATAAAGCCCATAGGAATGAAAAACAACAGTCAATCACGTGTGCAGAGCAGGTCACTACTGATTTTAGCTAGCTTGATTTTGTAAACTCTGAAAGTGTGAGATATATTACACCCTCCACAACCAACTGCTGCTTGATTTTGAATTTCACATTGCTGGAATATATATATATATGCTAACCTGAGTATAAAATAACCCACTTCAGCTCTTCTTCCCCATCTTTCCTATCTGTACACAGATGCTTTTTTTTTTTTTTTTTTTTTTTTTTTTTTTTTTTTTAATATATTTTAAACACAGTGACAGCCACTGCCTCTTAAACCATTTTCTTTTGTTGCATTTCCTTAGAAACACAAATCTTGTTCCTTGGCAGCAGTTGCTGTAAGTGCTGTACCACATGCCCAAACTAGTTCTCACTCACAGCTTTAATTCACAGTAAGTGGCACGAAAGGAGGTCAACACTTCTCAGAAACCACTTTCAGTTCTTTGCTGCTTCAGTATCTATTCTGTAAAACCATCCTCCCTAACAGAAAGTTGTTTCTCATATTGCGTCCCTCGGTTTTTTATTATTGTCATCTTTATGGAATGGACTGCAGGATATACAGTGAAATAAAAGGACATTATCCATGGAATCACATTCCTTGTCTCCCTTTTGCAAGTCCCTAAAAACATGCTTTAAAAGTACAAAAAATATTTTTCCCAACAAAAACAAAACGCCCCTCAATTGTTTTGTTTTTTTTTCCATGCAATAAGTTTCCATATAAATGGCAGCTGGCAACTCAGTGTCAATCATTATGTCTTACTTTCAGTTCAATTCGCTCGCTTATGGAAAGATTATTTTTTTTATCCACCCTACGAACACATCATGGAAGTGGAAAATCAAGCAGCCTTCTTTCTGCCATGATGCATCACTGGCAAGAGGAATGGCCTTGCTGGCAATATTTTTCTGTCACATTTGCTTCTACAGCTTCACTGCCTTCTCTGTGATCAATGAAAACAGATTTTGACCTCATCTATTTCATTTCAGACCATATTCTGCCCTGAGACATGTGAGTGCAACCTATCATAGTTATAGAGGCAATCGGGGCAGAATTTGTTCCTTTCCTGACAATTCAATATGTGATTCATGAACCAGAATTGAATCCAACTCTCCTTTCCTAGAGCTCCTCTGATTCCTTGGCATTAGAATCAGTAAAAGAGCAGCAGAGATGAATTTATGTTGGTCATATCAGTAGAACTGGCTGGGCAGTCAATAATCAGACTGCTCAGCAAGATGCTACCAGACCAAAAGTTAGTTGTTCTATCTTATTTACACAGCTTTTTCTGTAGCCTGTTTTCTTTCGTCCCTTATCCCTGCATTGTTTAATTAATGGGATCATAAGACCTGAAAAAACACCTCCTAGTCTCAAACATTTCTAATTGGTTTAATAAAGTAAACAGAAATATAAGATAATCCCCTCCACAACCATCACCTTAAAAAACACAAACCCACACCGCCGGACGTGGAACACTTGGCGTATTCACAGGATATGCAGATGCAGACAATAACCGGATGATCAAGTTTCCCATTAATCCCCAAGACAATGGATCACTTTTGAAAATACAGACACCATTTCTGTGTGCGTACCTCTCCATGGGCAACACCTACATGCAGTTTTCACCGCCACTCAGCGCACAGCTGAGGCAGGAACACCTCAGCACAGGAGGGGACACACACGGATGCTATTTGCAATGCACAATGACCCGCTGATCAGTACATGCGTGCCACAGGATGCCCCATGCCTGACCTAAAGGAGCAAGTCTGCTCAAGGCGGAACTCAGGAGCCCACACCAGGAGCTCATGTTCTGAGCTCTGGAGGTCTCCAGTGCCTCACACAAGACGACAGACATCATACACTGAATCGCAATTTTCTGCAGGACTCACTTCTCAAGTAGAGGCAAGGTTGACATCACTTTGAAAACCTCATCCAAGACATCTAATGAATTGCGTACAGGAGACTCATCTACAGTAGCTTTGGCGTATGGTAAAAATAAACTCCTTAATATAACAAAGACAGTAATCAACATATTGCACATCAGGTCTGCAAAGCGCCAATTATCTGCTGAAGAGGAGCAATACAAGATGGTTCTAGCTCCTTATTTAACTATTTAAATCAATGTAAGGAAAACAACAGAACCATATATAAAAACACATGAAAGATTTGAGCAGAGATTTGAGTTCCAATTTGAATATAAGAGGAGAAAACACAATCAACAACAACAGCACAATTCAGGACCTCAGGCATCTGCTATGTATTGCTACTGTCTTGATTATGAGAACTCCTTTTTTTTTTTTTTTTTAAGCAAACTATTTTCTTTTCTTTTACTACTTAATAAAAATGCATTCAAAGCAAAACCCAGAGCCTGATCCTGCCCTTCCCAACCCTATTAACAACAGTCTTACCACAGACTCCAGTGGGAGCAGGATTTATCCATTCCTGTGGGCCACGCTCTGAGCCTTTAATTCAATAACACCTTATTCACCAAATAGCTCAATGAGATTAGTTGTGGTTTCAAGTATTATTCATTCCACGTAAGGGGTCTATCGCTCTGCACTGCCACACCAGGGAAGATATAAATAATTTGGGGGAGATTTCCTAAGGCGCAGAGGGAAGCTAAGCATCTTCCAGGGGGTTACCTGGAGTGAGACGCCTTTCAGGTTTTGCAAATCTTCCCTGTAATGAAATAAGCACAAGAAATCCCTTCTCTTCCTTTCTTTTGCAGGTAACACGACCTACTAAAGGATTTGCAAATAAGCTGAGAGAGGGGAGAGAGTTCATATGTTTCTGAGATTTTTGTTTATTTACTGCAGTCATTTCAGAGAGTTTCACAAAATTCGACAAGATCAGTAAATGCACGTGCAACATGTCTGGCTTCTGTTTCTTTTATACCTTACTTTATTTATTACACTTACTATAAACTACCCAAATGCCCACACAGTGCTTGAAATGAAGGCTGCAAATATCTCCTGCCTCGCTGCCAGCAAAAAAGCCTCTATCCTACAGACGAAGGCAAAGCCTGCATGACATTTTGATCCAGTATTTTCCTGCTTGAAAACTGCTAGAGAAGTTCTGCCTGGAGGGCCGTGTGCTGCTGCCCAGGCAGCGAGTGGGGCAGTGCGGGGGGACGAGGCTGTCAGAAGTGCTGATTCATGGCCATGACTTGGGGGGGGAGGCTCAGCAGTGGGGCTTCATCCTTGTGGGTGAGAAGGCATAAACAGGAAGGAATGCTGACTAGTGTTCAGGGACCGGGTCCTTGGGATATCTGCCTGACACACACGCTGTACATTCGTTGGAACAAAACCGGTTAATGCGGCTCTAGCCATAGGGGGAAAAATAGTTGCAAATGCACAGAAGTCATGTAAATCAGAACTGCTGCTCTATTTTACAAGAAAATTTCTCCATTAATTAATTTCATGACTTAGAGCAAATGTGCATGGCTGGAAACAGGGGATCCTGCTGATACCAATCTCACAGCACAGGATACCTTCGTTTTTCTCTTTGAGATATATAGCAGATGTACTCCCTGGCTCGAATCCAGGTGCGGACTGGGTGGTTTTGGGGCTAAAGCACTGCCTTCTAACCTGCTGAAGTCTAGGAGCAACTTTTCTGTTCTGGGGTTGCAACATATCACACAAATAAAACAGGACTTTAAAATCCAAATTCTCACATTTGTCACATTTATAATTAGAACGATCTGATACGGCTGGCATTAGTGCGAGGTAACAACATATCACAGAGGGACAAGCAGACAAACCAAACTATTTCTCACCCTTAAAAAGGGGATTCTTCCAAGAAGAAATGTCAGGAGAGTCACAAGGGCTCTGTGCAAAAGCAGCAGCTCTTCCTCTCCATACCCACTCACACAGCCCTGTGCCACCACCCAACTTAGCCCAGAACATCGTGCCATGGAATGGAGCCCTGGAAACAGCCTCAGCACTACAAATAAAAGTGAAGAAGGACTTTTCTGAAGATGCAGGTTTCTTCAGAGCTACCTGCATCACCCACAAACCACCCAGAAAGAGCATAGCTCTGTTCGTGTTGCACAAAAAATGCCCCACACGGTAAAAAATGAAGTTTGACAAGAAGTTTGTCACTGAATCACCAGATGCAGAGCTCACTGCCTTTCTATCTGCTGATGGAACTATTTTTTAAGTTGTCTGGCCCCATTTTAGAGAAAGAGAAGATAGTAAGAGGGAATGGAAGGGAGGAGGGAGGCAAAAAGTAGGGGAGCATTATTATAGCTACTCAGCACACAGACCAGCAGCAGACAAAATGGGAACAGCTGTAAAGAACTTGGCAACTCCAGCAAACTGTGTGAAACAACAGAACAGAGACTGGAAGACAAGAGAAACCCAGAATACAGAGATAAACTTTTTTTTTTCTTTTATTCAGTGGGCAAGGATGTATCATGTCAGATTTTGGTTGTCTCTTAATACTCACACCTGGCTAAATACAAATGAAATTAATTTTCTAGCTGCAATCTTTCCACATTTTGCACATGATGATTTGTGGAAAGAAACCCTATCACAAACTGTCAAAAAGGAACATAAAATATAACATGCAATATTTTCTGATATTGTTTGAAACCTGAAGAAGCCAATCCAGGGACAAGTGGATGGATTGCAGAGCTGAGCGCATGCACCCTGTGTCAAAGCTACTCACTGAAGGCCCCTACAAAGCTGCCAGCACTCCACCCAGTTACAGTGGAAAAAAACAGGATATCACACACATATATATACTGTACATATAATAATAGCAGTAATATGCGTGCCATAAAGTCATAGAATCATAAATGTTGGAAAAGACTTCTAAGATTACCTAGACCAACTGTAGACCCATCACAACCATTCCCACTAAACCATGGCCCTCAGTCCCACATCTACACATTACTTGAACACCTTCAGGGACAGTGACTCCACCAGTTCTCTGGACAGCCTGTGCCAATGCCTTACCTCTCTTTCTGAGAAGAAATTTTTCCTATTATCAAACCTGAAGTCGGTGTGGAAACTGCATGAAGATGACCATGCTGCAGTCATGGATTAGGCCAGGGCTCCCTGCATGACCTGAAATGACCACATCCCTCTTACATCTGTCCTGAACTAAATCACTGTTCTTTAAAAATTTACATCTGGTATCATCTGGCCAGTCTTTTTTCCAAAATTTTTTACTGAAAATAAATAGAAACTGTGTCTATAACATAGACAGATGCAGACCTGGTTAGCACTGCACACAGTGATATTTTGCTTTCTGATGGGGAGGGTCATATTAGTAATGCACTTGGCTTTCCTGGAGCCAGGCATGCCTGCAACAGGCAGAGATCCTTTCAGTCAGAGTTGTGCTAAACAAGCATTAAGTCCTTTACAATCAAAAAGCACCGTTTTATAAACAAATCAGTGCTCAAGAAAAATCCCTTTTCCAGGTATTAAAATGGCAATTCACTTTCAGGTATTTTACCTGGCCCCATATTATCAAAAGCATGATAAGTTAAAGTCTATAACAATGTTATAGCACCAAAGGTCCAAATTGTTTAGATTTTGCCATTCTTTGAAGCTAGTATACTGTACATTGGCAATAACCCTTTGGAAGATATTATCCCTTGGAGAAAGTTAACTAGTGTACTAGCTTTCCTGAGTAAACCAGGGAACACTGAACATGAGCTGTGAACAGAAGTCTTCAAAGTACAAAGAATGACAGCCAGTATTTACAAATAGGCGGAAGAAAACTGTGTAACGTTTTTTCCGTTAGCTTTCAGTATTAGTACTTGGACTAGCACCCAACATTATATTTCTCAGCTCTTGTATAGAGAACACAGCAGTCATACAGCTGTGGCGTTTGAAGTCTGAGCAACGTGCTGTACATGCTACTGTGCGACATTTTATTGACAACAAAGGCCCTAAGCTTGGGAGCATTTTTAGAGATGGCATTAACATAATGAACTCTATCTCTATGGGCAGTTCTTTATATAAAGGGAATGTAAATAGACCCAAACCAGAAACAAATGCTTTCTCTATTCTTTTAGCCACAACCTCCTCTGAAATAACAGGTTTGTACCATTCCAAAGCCAAGAATGGTCTATAAGTACAGGAGCATACTCCTTCCCAGAAAGATGATGTAAATGGTGAAAATTTGAAAAGAAAAAAAAGATACCAACATTTCTACAAGGCAAAAAGAGCAAAGTGTGAGACCTGCACTACCATGACATTATAGATGATAGCCTAAGCTTCATCACAAGACAGTGAAAAGAACACCACTGAGATTTCCACCTGGAATTTCCTATCACCCAGGAACTGAAATGATCTCTTTGCAACAACGCAATGCAGAACAGTGAAGTTTCAGATTTCCTAAAAATGTAACAAAATTCAGCAGATTTTGCTTATTACCAGTTCCACGTCAAATAGTCCCTGTGTGGGCAGCACTCAGCCACAGGCTGGCTACACCAGAAACCCAGCCCACATTTACAGGATGGTACTAAACACAGAGAAGAGAGTAGTGCCTTCAGCAGGAATCAGTAATTTTGTCTGCAATGCTCTGATGTTCCCCTCTTAAAACTTCAAGAAAACTCTTCAATGAAAAAGCGCTTGGCAGAGTTTCCATCTGTTCTTGGCTGGACTCACTAGCCAAGTCTGAAGCACACAGAGCTCTGCTTTATGTTTTTATTTGCATGCAAGTAAAACTGTACAATATTCAACTCTGTTACTCAATGAAATGGAGTAATCATAGTGCTATCAGTCCAATCTAAAAGTGGCTGCTAAAAAAGTAAACTTCAGATAATTAGGAATTTCAGCTTTTTGTAAATTTTCTCTTTTCTCCTGATCTGTCCCTCCCTGAACACTGTACATCCCAATATGCCTTACTGTAGCCTTTTACAATCACTTTAAAAATACTATCTACAACTGCAACTTATTCAGACACTTTTGAAGATGACAGCAGAAGAAAATGGCAATTTGGTCAGATCTCAAACAACAACTTAAAAAAAATTAATGTTGCAAAGAAGCTTTAGTAAGAGTTCAGTGAAGAACTAAGCAGTAAGCCTGGTAAATATCACAGTATTCTCCAACTGCAGCAATAACTTGTTGGCAACTGTCTTTTCTACCTCTGCTGGTATTCAGCAACTTCCCTAAAAGTCCTGGCACCATGCAGAACTGTAACTTAAGTTTCTACTGGAAGCCCTAAGATATTTTCTAAAAACCAAATGCATTTGTAGCCCTAATCGAATCCCTCCCCCCTGGTTCAAAACCTTTTCGTATAGAAGACAAGCATTCTACATCTCAGAAGGAGACAACATTCATTTTCCTATTGTACTGCTCTGTGACCTCAACCTGCAGTTATACAAGAGCAGGAAGCATGGACAATTCATTCTTAATGCTAGCTCAGTCCTGGCCTCTCCTGGGCACTGGCTGAAAATAATACTAAACCATGCTGAATCATTTACAGTAGCTTTATGGTGTGGATTATCATTCAGAGAGAACTGACCTGACCCCAGCACACTCGTCTCTTGCATCAACGCAGACTGGACTCCAACCAGGCTGGAACAAACACCACCCATGTTGGCATCAACACAAAGATCATGTCAGAGACTCACACGTGGGATAAACTTGCTATAAATTTATCCTTGTATTAAACATTCAGTAATTCCCATCTCCTTGCCTCTACTGTCTGCATAGGCAGTGCTTTCAAACTGTAACATACTCAGACATATGTGCAGTTTTTTATTTCAAGCAGCTTCCCTACTCTTATTTTCAGAAAGATGCTGGCCATTATGAGAAAATACTTTTTTAATTAATGCTTCCAACAGTTGCACAGATTTCTAATGCCTTTGCTAAAATAAAGGCCCTTTATTCTGCTTCTTCCTTCAGATAGATTTTGGTCACAAGGCATGGGAACAATTTACCTCTTCCTGGATACTCGAGGTGCTGTGTTGCAGCATACTGCAAAAATGGGAGCTTCTCAGTCATGAAGGACCAAGTCATATGGTTGCACACTGAATTCCTTCTCTTTCCACCATCATAAAAGGGAGTGCAAGATGTTGTTGCCATTTATATTCCACTGATTACACAAGCTATTTTCATGGCAGAACTATGCTGCTGCATTCCTTCTCACACGCTGGACAGACTGAGCTTTTTTAGTGGAATCTGTTAAAATGGATGTAGGTTCTGATAGGACAAATTCATCAGGTAGGGAGCTCTTACAATGAGTCATTTTAAGGTAATCTTTGTATCCCATCCTTCTCAAATAGCATGAACCCTCTGAACGATAAAAGAGCACAAAAACAATAGAGACTGTGAGCGCAGAAGAAATGTGTAAAAAGCAGCTTTTGTTAAATGTTCACTCAGAAAACCAACCTCTGCCTGACTGTATATTGAATTTTTTCTATACGCTTTCCCATCCTTACAGATAATTTTTAAAGTAAAGGAAACAAAGGTTTTTATGGTGGGCCATTTTCATTTTTACTAATGATTACCAGCCATTTATATTTTCTAGAGAACTCATACACTAAATAAAAAGAGAATATAAGAATAAATCTCTTAAAAAGAATCAATTTGCTGCACATCAATCCCTGCAGGCCATGTGCTCGTAAGTCAACAGTTTAAAATGAAAACATCTGATCAAGGTAATACACCTGTTAAAGGAGCATAAAACTCCAAACCCAATGGTAAAATATAAAGATTATGAAACCTCTTAAAGGAGTCATCAAAGTAAACTATTAAATAGACACATCTGCTTCACACCAGAACACATTCCATCAGTGCCACTCACGATAAATGAGCATTAGGACAAACATTTCATAAAGCCTCTGCAGAAAATAGGTTTTTCAGAACATGAGTCGTTCAGCTCAAGAAAAGAAGAAAGTAATGTTTTAGCCTTCTGTGCACTATGGAGATCAAGGATCTCCAAGCAATGCAAAATATTAATGATCTGAGCTCATCACAGATCTGTACGCTAGCAATTTATCATTCATGCCTTACAGATGGAGCAAGAACGATACACACATGCAGGATGAACTCATTACAGTCACTGAGGGCACTGAGAACCAAGCACAAGTATCCACCCAAACTCATAGTGAATCATCACTACTGCTGCTGCTACTGCTGTTATACTGTCTGACTAGTTCTCGATTCCTGCTGCTGTGGTTCTGTCTTTCACAGTTTTGCTGAAGAGGAACTGAAGTTCCACTACAGTATGGACACCCTCGTGGTCTGCCCCCAGGAAGTGATGCCAACCTCACAAGGACACTTGTTTCCAAGACACGTGCATGTGTGCTGTTGCTATTGCAGAATTAAGGGGGGATCGTTTCTCATTTGTTTCCCTCTTAAAAAAAAAAATAAAAAATAAAGAGCACTCAGAGCCTCTTCTGAGGGATTTTTGAGCCCCTTTCCAAAACCTACTGGGCCTTTTGAGTCTCATCTGTAATTACACTTAACTATATTTTGCAGTCTTAATGCTTCTGATCACAGATGGGGTTGGCCAGGAGTTTAAGATAGAGGGAGGGGTTTGTATTAACTGCAAGTCTCTTGCTCCAGACTTCCTTTCTCAACCCTCCTCCCTCTTTTTTTCTATTTTATTTTTGAGGCAGAGCTTTTGCAGACATAAGAGGAAGAGAAATACGGTTGCACAGAAAGGGTCAGGGAAGGGGCATGAATTCTCCTTCACACAACATCTTTCTTTTGGGCTTCCTTCCACTTCTCAACATGCTGGCAGCACAGCTTCCACTGGCTGAACCACCCAGGGAAAGGCTGTAATACGCCTGATAATGTTGATTTCACACTCCCGCATTTCCCAGTTGTGCAGGAAAGCTGATCCAAGCGCCTGAACTTTCTCAAAGCCCTCACTGCTCCTCGTAGGCCCAACCCCGTCCCTCACAACACAAAATCCCCCACATTCAGCTTCAGACCTAGCTGGAGGTGAAACCCCACTGCACACCACTCGGGAGAGGATGCCTCAAGTCCCCTGACACAAGTAAGCCTAAACATGTGCCAGCACATTCACTGTGCATGGCCTGCTCCTGCCAGACACACACACATCTGCTCAGCCTCCCCACGCAGCCATATGCACAGAGGGAGGTGAACCACAGCCCCGGCATTGCGAGCTCGTTGCTGTTAGCTGTGTGGAGCCGGGGTGACGTGAGGCCTGAATGCTTGCAACAGCCGCCAGGAACAGCGAGCAGGATTACTGACACCACAGAGCAAAGCTAATCATGAGACAGGCGTTTCCAGGAGTGGATTCTTCACATCTTGGGAGTTACCTAGTGGCCACCCCCAAAGCTGCCCCAGCACATCGTGCTGACAGGCAGCCACCAGCACACACCAACCGCTCAGCCCAATCCCGCACTGCGCTTCTCACATCTGCCACAACAGCTGAACAGCCACCTCTGCTATCGCGCTTAATATAACACTGCATTTTTGGCATTGTTGTTTGAAATGCCCTGTGCAGGTGTCAGCCTGCTTAAAGGGTACGATATGTGTGCTTGCCTCGCGCTCCTGCTCAGCGTGCAAATCGTTACCTCTTGGAAAGTATCGCCTCCGTGCTGCTGACATTTATGCAGAACAGTGAAGTCTATTTTGCCAGCTATGACTTCAGTGCCACTCTCAATAACTTTAAAGATCAACCATAACAAAACAGAAATGCTTCTGAATTTTACTGGCACGTGTTGCCATGTGAAATACAAAATACGTGCAACAGTCACCATTGATACTTTGTTTATTTTTTTAAAAAAGAGAGAAAAAATCTAGCTGAATAAAAAAGCAATCATAGCCTGTGAATCTGCTCCGAACCATACAGCTAGATTAAGAGCCAAGTGATTAAAAAATAGCCCTATGGAAACAGAAAGCAAGGCGAGCTCGGCCCTCAGCAGTGCCTTCTGCCGGCACCCTGTACAAACTGGGCCAGCCCAGGCTGAAGGGGTTAATGCCAGCCACACGGTATACCCAGCGATGCCTTAAATAATCATCACATGGCTCCTGTAATCTGTTCCATGCTGTCAGCACTGGGTTAGTCATAATAATATCAGATAAGAGCTGTTCAAAGTGACATACTAACCAACATGAGAGCCACATGACTTTCTGGCTACGCTGCTGCCCTTCACCTGAACTTTGGCTTAGATAGCTTTACCCCGGGACAGCGCGTGTGGCTGCTGCATGGTGCTAGGCTGGGGCTGCTGGGGGCCCCCTCCGGTTCTTTTCTGATGCCAGGCACCCCCTGGGGTGAGGGAAATGCTGTCAGGGGCGTTCGGTGTGGCTCCTGCTTTCCACACAGTGCTTACTGCAGTGCCCCACTTGGCGGGGAGCTGTGAGATGGGCTGTAGTGTGAAGAGAGGAGCTAGGAGAGAGCTGTGTGTGGGGCACGGTGAGGGGAACAGGGTTGGGGCCCACAAGCAGGCTGCAGGGCTTGCCAGCTGGGAGAGCAAACATGAGGCCAGAGAGAAAGCATAAGGGTTCAAAGGAGGAAGGGAGAGATTAAAAGGGAAACAAAAATTAAGGGACAGAGGTTGTTGGTATGTGCATTAGGAGACAGCAAAAAGTGAAAGGACAAGAAAAACCAAGAGCTTGAAGCACAGATCTCTGAAGCCCCTCACCAGGTGCCCTACAGCCAGTGCCACAGACAGGAGCACATCCTCACCTCCTGCAGCCAGGAGACCAGCACGACCTCCTTACACAGCCCTCTGTTGGTTTAGATTGCAGTTTTTAGCCAGGGATCAGTCTGTTCAGTTGGTGGGTGCGACGTTTCCAGCACAGCAGTGCCTTGAGGTGCCAGAATGTTAAAACAAACAAACAAAAAAACCTACCAGAATAATTAGTAATACCAAACAGTTTCAGCAGCTGGGCAGGAGCAAACCAGAGAAATGATAGCAATACCCTGTTCAAACATGAGGTGAAGACCTCATGTTACAGGGCTACACAGATGCAGACGTCCTTATTGATAGGTACTGCTTGGGAGAAGATACAGACTTTGAACCTTACAAAGTGCCCAGCTAACATTCACCTCTGCAACATCAAGCCACCATTGTTCACCAAACCTATCCCCAGTTCAGCCCCCGATAAGCCCAAAATGACAGAGTCAACCAATCCAAATGAAGTCAGGGCAAGCACAGCGACGGAGAGAAGGGGCGGGGGGCTGGTACTCATTTACCTGCAGCCCCCTGAGACTTGCTGCCCAGGCTGCTTGCACACCACTGGCCTTAAATAGCTGGAGAGGCTCCTGCCACCTGCAAGGATGGCTGGGTCAGGCCCCAGCATGCCAAGAATTTGTTTCTCACAAAGATGTTCCTTCTCCGGCATTTGTGGGTCTCTTGGGTTATATTAATACCTTCTCTGGATATCACATTAAGCTCGGGAAGGTGCATGTACCAAGACTAACATAAGGAAGCTGGGTTGCCTGCATTCAGAGGATGCAAATAAGTGCCTCTTGGTTCAATTAAAACTTGAATCACTTCATGGAAATATCTGTATCATTCCCTCTACTGTACAAGGAACTGAAAACATCTATGTTCTTGAGTCCTTAATTTCAGCCAGATAAATCTTGGAGCATAAATTTGGTGTGTAAAATCGAATAGTCTTTGTTCCTGCATTGTTCTTGTGAAGAATTACTGTAGTATATAACTCAGTACAGTGGGGAGACTCACTCACCTCAGCAGCCTGCACCCTTTTTCCTACCTAACTGCAGTCTAAGGGTATTTTCTCTTCTACTGACACCTGTCAAAACTGGCATTATGTATCAGTTAAATAGCTGGAAATCACTCCTTGCTTTTTTAAGACCTCCAGCCCTAGACAAGGCTTTGGGATGCGCTCATGTCTTCCTCTATGAGATGCTAAAGGTATTAGCCCTCTTCTCTTACTGAGCTGTGCAGAATTTTGTTCCAAACTATGCCATTTATTATTCATTATTATTTAATGGGACCAAAGAACGCAATATGTGTAACCAAGAAATATGCCAAGTAATGTTCTTTCCTTTAATGGCTAGATCAAAGGGAAGTTTATGAGGCTGGTGCTGGCTCAGCCAGTAGTGGCATTTGCCCCAGATCCTCTCGTTCAGAGTCAAGCTTTACTGCAGCACACCTTGCTCCAGCAGAACGCTTTAAAATCAGGGACCAAAAGGCATGTCAGGCATCCAAAGTTCACTCACCTCCATGAGCTGCCTTTCCCCTCCCAAACAAACGCTTTTTGGAAGACATTCCTCTAAGACAACTTGCAGTAAGTGCTTAACATAGCATCTTGGGTACTCAAAAAGCAAAGAGTCCTTGGAGAACACTCTTCCTCCTCATGCTGTAAATGCAGGCACTGGGTGATGGAAAGGCTCTTAGACATGCCAGAAAAGGGACGATTTTCTGATCTTTCTTCTTCCTTCTCTAGGCACCAGCTGCTTTATCAACAACCAGATCCCCCCTCCTCCTCCTAGTAAGATTTGTAAACGTCTCTGGAAAAGTTGTAAAACTAGCTCTAGCAGGATACGCATTCACGCTAATGCTGAAGACTCTCAACTGCGATAATTTAGCAGATCATTAATCCCACTCTCTAAAGGAGGCTGTAAAGCAGAACTAAATATGCAAATCCTCTTGTGCTTTAAACTTGCATCTGTCTGTCCGTCCATCCGACCATCTATCTATTGTAGTGGAATTCTCCTAAGATCATACTGTATTCTAATCCACTAATGTAGCTCAACTGGAGCATACAAGATTAAATTAAAAAAAAAAAAAAAAAAAAAGATGTAAAAATAACATGAAGGCTCAAGCTATCAGAGGCCCCAGTACCATGGGCAATCTTACAGACTTTATGATCTCCACCACACGTGCAGAAAAGGGGCACTCACAGCACTGGGGGTTAGTAAATTAGCCTTTTATCGCCAATCACTGACATTCAAGCACCGATTACTTTAAGTCACAAGTGCAAATGAGGTGGGTGGCCTCTTTCTAGTCCACTTCACTGCACTGCAACACAATCTGGCATGACCTCCAATTCCTATTCAGGACAGTGAATGCAGTGGTACCAGGGGGTTTGGGTACGCTGGCATGGCTGCAGGTGGCATGCTTGCACAGTCACTACCCATGCATTGCCTGGGGCTACATATTTTGCTCGCACGAGCAATAAACTCTCTCAATCAAATGTAACTAAATGTATGATTTACTCTTTGCAGATATTCTAGCATGGAACTATTCCTGCTTTAACTTGGATTCTTTTGTATTTTTTTTTTCTGGCTTTAAATCAGAATCCTAAATGAACATTTAAAAATGTAATGATCTTTGCTCCTTAAAAATTGCAGTATCAACGTCTATGGGGCACCTTCACAGCCAGCACTGCAGTGATTTTTAAGATGCAGCACAAATGATCGAGTGCTAACAAATGCGAAGTAACATTGCGGGTGAAAACTCAAGGAACAGTTCTGGAACCTACTATATGCACACCAAGTCCAGGTGGAAGCAATGTCCCTCATCTCCTCTGCAGTTCTGCAGAGGAAAGTATGGTAAAAAGAATATGAAAAGCTTACAGAACCTAATCCAATGGAAAATACCAGCTCCTGTTGGAACCATAGGAGCTCTGGAAGGCAAGAGATGCCTTATTTCTGTTCAGGGGGAAAGGGGCACTGTGCAGATGGGGAAGACCCAGCTTCAGCAGTTTGTGTCAGGGAATAACAGATTTATTCATGGCTGGAAAGCCCCGTGGGGAGTTTCAGCAATCTTGAGGCTGGAACAAACACTATCTCTCCAGCAGCCACAGGATTCAGCGCCTGTCTGGAAGTGCAGCTGATGCTCCCATATGGGATTTAGCTGCTGGCAGAGAAACTCTGATTTGCTACAGAAACCTCTATTCTCCAACCACAGTCACTTCCATGCGCTGTAAGGAGAACTACTCATCTAGGAAGTACCTCATCAGCTGTGTCTGCATCTTTCACCTTTACAATGTTCCTGTTTCCTCACTGAAAAAAGCTCCTGCCTAGAGTATTCCTCCAAGAGGCTTGTGGCGTAAGGGACTACTTGGACTTATAGAAGGTTCCTTTCTAAGGACCATCTCTGAGTTCCAGTTGCCCCAGCAGAACTGTTAAGGTCCTGTGTGGAGCTTCAAGTTGACTTCACACATTGGAATCCAACAGGATGTTGGTGGAGACCTGCGGGTATGCCACGTTGTCTTGCACACTGTGGAAATCACCAGTAATACACCATGGAGGAACTTACAGGCCTGTTTAGGCTCATGAGAACTTGTACATTTACTTGTACTGAAACCTGCAAGCATCTCAGAAACCAAGCAGCTGCATCTGAAATCTCATCTAGAATTTTTCCTTCTTTCTGGACTGCTATGGGCAGTTTCTTCTTCTCACTGTTCATGCCAAAGTCCTCTGGGTCCAGTTCAGCTATTTAGGCCACAGTTTGGAGCCCAGTGCCCATTGGACAAAGGGTGGAGAGCATTATTTGAATCATTTTATGTCATATACACAAAACAAGATAACACAAGCAACCGCTTTACAGAGACATAAAGTTGTATAAGCAAATGTGAACAGCTCTTCCTTCTGCTCTTGAAACCAGAGATGTAAGCAGTATACAAGTGCCATCAGGCCTTTGTCATATTGACACTCCATCTAGTGCACCTAGGACCTGGTTTTTGC
This sequence comes from Phasianus colchicus, assembly GCF_987193195.1. Classification (NCBI taxonomy): domain Eukaryota; kingdom Metazoa; phylum Chordata; class Aves; order Galliformes; family Phasianidae; genus Phasianus; species Phasianus colchicus. The sequence continues at coordinate 55,429,163 of NC_143439.1, read as the reverse complement.
TGGAGGTCTCTGGTGGGATAGGAAAAGGAAAAATGCATATATAAATGTATGCATCTATAAACACACAAAAGATGTGCAGGTAGATTTGTGAGTAAGGAAAGGAATAGTAGAAGCATGCCATACAATTGGTTTTGAAATTAACTTCAAGAGAGAGCACAACAAAAACGTTAAACCAGCTTCTTAACCTCTACTCCTCATAATAAGACTACTCTCTTCTGGTAATCCTGCATCTCCCAGATCAGGAAGTAATGTGTTTGTAACTGACATGTACATGTAAATGTAACTGACAGTTACATATTTTTATGCAGTTGTATCTACATATATACAAAGAAAAAATGTGATATCTGTATAAGGATTTGTTTACTAAATATTTCACACCTCAAACACTTCAAACTCAAGGAAGAAATAGAGAGGGAATGCAATGAGAGAAAGAAGGGAAGGGAGGGGAGGGGAGGGGAGGGGAGGGGAGGGGAGGGGAGGGCAGGGCAGGGCAGGGAATCTGGTAATTATGCATACACATCTTCTCTTCTGCCAACTGAACTAAATGGGCAATAGAAATTAAACCGAAGTTACAGATTTTCAGTATCTGCATGTTTTTATAGTGTCCCATGTGCCTGGGTCCATTTCAGTAGGAAACAGCTCAGGAATTAAAAATAGGAAAAAAACAGGGACTTTTAAAAATGAAACCCTCACTCACAGTGCATACAGCCACGTTCGAATATTTACTTTCAGAGATTCATAAAATGGTTTGGGTTGGAAGGGACCAACTAGTTCCAATCCCCCTGCTGTAGGCAGGGACCTCCAGACCAGTGACACCTCCCTCTAGACCATGATACATGTCAGCTCTGCATCCAGAGACTTTAACAAATACAATGAATGTGTCCCATGCTCTATTACATACACTCAGTATTCAGAAGAATGGGAAATTTCCATCTGGATACCATTATCACCTCAAGAAAATATAGGTTTGGTTGTTTTTTTGTTTTTTTTCTTCCCTACAATGCTTTAACATGATTTTCATTATCTATGAACAAAAAATAGAATAATTAACTTTATAAAAAATGCTGTTTACTTCAGTAAGAGTTTAGCTCTTTCCCCTAGTAAATGAATCACATCCATCTAAATTTCAGGCTCACAACAATGAGCTTCTCAAGAATACAATACAACCTATTCTAAAAGCATCTTCTCAGCACTGAAGACAATGAGTTCACAAAGAGAACGTCAGAAGTAGCCAAGTAGTCGTACTGTCTGCTGTCTCTAGGATTTTCTCCAAATTCAGCTTCCTGCCACTTGTGAGCCACAATCACTGTTTTGAGGAGGCATTTTACAGACAACTACAACATACTGCAGAACGCTGCATGCAGTACGGCTGAAAGCAGAGTAGAAGAGCTAATAATTCTGCTCTTACAACACCAGCATAAAATGTACCCCTGCAAAGGGAAAGATTAGCATTAATTGCCTGTTGTCAAATTCATCATTTTTCCCAATTTATTAGAAGTTTTGTGCATTGCAGCACCACCAGAATAAGTTTGCGAGTACTGCAATACACCAATCTTTATTCTGCCTTTGGCAAATTAATGCAGATATTTTGCCTTATGATAATTTGTAATTAATAAGAGATTTAGGAAAAAGTCCCACTCATTTGGAACTGCAATGCTACTATTATTCATTTGAAATTCAACTCTAAGGATGTTTTTTTTTGTTGTTTTTTAAAAGAAAGATATGCAGCTCTCTCTTTACCACATCCCATTTATTGCAAGAATACTTAATATTAGTAAATTGGTCCCTTTGGGAATCTAAATGTAGGCACATATAATAATACACATTGAAAACCATAATTCTATCATAATCACTTCTCATTTGAGGCTGTTGGTTTTAGTTTTTTATGGGGGGGCTGGGTTAATTCAAGAAGGAGGTTTCCTCACTGAAGATTTACAGTAAGATTTGAGTATTTACATAAACAATTTATGTTTGGAGTGCAAGCTTATTCATGCACAAATAACCCTTTCACATATGAAATTCTTAAAAGTAAAGCCACACAGTTAAATAAACTCCTGTACTACAGCTTCACTTCAGGTAATCTGTACAATTTTCTGCATAAAAGACCAGCAGGTCAGCCTGAAAACCACTTATGAATGATTTAAAATATAGGCAAAATAATACAAGCCTGTACATCAAAGCCCAAGGCTGTATTTTTAAAGGGCACTTAGTGTAGGTGACTCATGTGTGCAGTGTGTTCTCACCTCTTTAAGGTTTTTTTGAACACCGCTAGGGACAGGCAATTTTAACTCATTCTCAGCCTGTAACTTTAATAAGTGGAGAAAAAAAAAAAAAAAAAAAAAAAAAAGATGAGGCTGAATCCACAGTCAGCAAAAGCTTCCCACGTCGCTCACTTGACTGAGCAGGGGAAGAAGGGGATGCACAGGGGAAGGGAAACCAAACAGAGGCATAACTCGGTTTCCAGCTGTCAGACACACATGTGCCCACATGTGCTGCAGAGGTGCTGGGCCACTGCTGGCAGCCCTGCTCCTCCACCCTTCTGGTGCCATAGAGCATCTCCCTCAACTCACTCCTATTTCCAATGGGTCTATGAGAAAAGCACTTTGGGTGCCAGGGCCAAGGAGCAGGATTCGGCTGTCGCAAGGAGGCTTTCTTCAGAGGCACACTGCATTTCCATTTTAAAATATGCAGGTTTTTCCCAGGAGAGATGGAGGAAAGAGGAGAGTATTGCCTTTCTTTAAAAGGATAGTGCATTAGTGACTATATTTTTTTGTTAGATCCCAGTTTGTCTAGTTGGGGAATTTATGGACTTTTAAAAATAGATTTTGCCAAACAATTGTGTGGGCAACTGCTGACTTGCAGTCTGCGCGGTATCTTTCCGTCAGCCTCAGGAAGATTAAAGCAGGTTCTATTTTCATCATGAGGGAGCTAAGGATGTAGGCACAAAGGAGAAATTCACTTTTTGTCCACATCAAGCTGAGCCTCTTGCCAGACGATGCAGCGTTCACTGCAACAATTGCCAGCATAATGTGTTGCCTTCTATAGTCCCTTCAGGTTGAAGAATAGCCTTGTACTACTACACGTAGAGAGCAGGAGTATTTCCCAGTCTCTGGGTCTCTAATGCTAGGACAATTTCTTTCCTAGTTTTACATGCCAAAAAGCTGACAGAAAAATAACACTGGTGTACAAAGGAGCAAAATCTCACCACACCATACACGTGAGGAAGGAAATACAGATGAAAATAAAAATTTCTCTGAAAGATCACAGAGTTATTTATTCCTGGATCTTCTTCTAAGTCCTGATTCTAATTTGGCAGTGTGATGCTCAGAGAGAAATGCATGTCACAGCCCCTCTTAGATGGTAAAGTGGGAAAGGAGCCCTGCCATCATATCTACACAAGACAAACCTTGCACAGAACAGGGACTCAAGAATGGAAATGATCTTCTCAGCCATCCAATCCAGGTCCCTGGTATCACAGGCTCCAGTGCGGTACTGTCCCTTTTATAAACTGATCACCAGCCACTGGGAGATATTTTCCCTCCCCTGCCACCCTCAGCAGCAGCTCTTCCTGAACCTCAACCTTTTTATGGTCAAATCTTCTGCCCCTAATTTTCAGCCTACCTGTGCTTGTAGCTAGTTCACATCTATTTATTCTTGTGTCAACACTGTCTTTTAGCTTGAATAGCCCTTTCCCTCTCTGGTGTTTATCTTTCTAAGTATTTATGGTAAACAACCATATCCTCTTTCTGCCTTTGTTTTGCTGGGCTGCCCAAGCCAAGCTCTTTAAGCCTCCGCTCACAGGATAGGCTCTCCAGTCCTCTGATCTTCTCAGCAGCCATTCCCTGCACCTGCTCCAAACGGAATTTATCATTTGTGCATACAGCTGAGCTGAACTGTGCACAGTATTTCTGATGGGGTCACATATCACTAAATATGCCACTGAAACAGCATAAGCAGAAGAGGTATAGGACATATGTACAGGATGCTGCTGTTACTCTTGGGTACATAGAATCATAAATGTACTTGGCACTTACTGAGTCAAAATAAATACATACATATATCAAAATATAAGTATTTAAACAAAGACAGGAAGCTAGAACACTCTATTGCATAGTAAAAGGTATAATCATTTCTTCATTTAGGAAGAAAAAGGAAGAAAGGAAGAAAATCACTTTACCTCAAATCTAAATGTGACTTCAGATGAAAAAGTTTACTATGGAATATAACACAATTAAACCGCAGCTGCGCCTCCCGTGAAATACCACCCTCCTGTGCCAGCTCAAGGAAGGGCTTGGTGCTGCAGCTCTTCTTCCAAGCCCTGATAAACACCTGCATGAAATGGGAAATGTGGAGGGAAACTTAGGGAGCCGACCAGCACCTCCGAGTTAGCCACTATATCCAAGTGAGCTCTCATCAGTGCTGCTGCTGCTGCCAGACGAGTGGGCACCAACGCCACAAGCACAGCAGCTCCCTAACCTCCTGATGAGCCAGCTGAGCCTCCCACATGCAGGCAGATACAGCGACAGGACAGAAATGACTAAATACAATAGCATTTGCAGCAATTCTTCCTCCACCCCATTGGTAATGGCCCAGAGCACAACACTAAGCTGAACCCAAGTGCTGCAGCACAGGTAAAGCTTGCCTCCAGGCATGCCAGCAGTCAGCAGGCTCTCAGCAACACCCCACAGAAGGCTACACACACTCGTGCCAGCTAATTAGCAATGACATTAAACAAGAAAAGGGACACTGACTAGGACACTGGGGTTAACCTTAGCCTATGTGAGCTGTGCTATGTGATCTTTTATTCCATCTGTTATCAACATGCTTCAAGAGATTAATCCAATACTCACCATTTTGAACGAGCAGATACCATTTTGTTTCTCTGTATCATACTTCACAAGTCTCAAAAGTTCACAGTATGACTGACAGCTGGAAGAGGTGCCACGAGGTTAAAGGACAACCTATCCATTTTTCAAGGGCAAGAAATCCTTTACAAGACGCTCACAGATTTTTTTCCTTTTAGCATTTTTCTGTTGTTCGCCTAACCCGAACTTCAAGGGTACACTGGAGTCTAAGAGCTGGTCTAACAGGGACAGTCAGCAAGAGACTAAACAATCTCAGAGAAATGTGCCATTTGCCAATCCTAAAAACACATAAATTATGGTACTCGTGCAAGACATCACTGCAGGATGTGGTACTCAAGCAATAACCCTCACATCAGTACTAAATGGTACTTACTGCAGCAGGCATTACCAGCCACAACGACACCTTGTTTCCGTAGCCCCAATATAAAGTTTTACACCAGATCAAGGGCAGTGTGAGAAAACTGATAGCTTTAATAGCCACAGCTATATCAGGGGAAGATGAAGCTGTGAAAATCCCCACGTCCAAAGAGTTGCTCCACAGGAGTACAGCTCCATGCGTGAGTGCAGCCCAACAAACACGCAGTGATGGCTGGCAGGGCTGCTTCTCTTTAGAGAGAGTGACAGGGGATTTCCTGGCACGTATGCAAATGCCTCTGAAAGAAACACGGGAAAATTGTCTCTTAGCTAGGAAAACACATGCTTCCCAGTACAAGAGAGATGTGGACATACTGGGGTGTTCAGTGAAGGGCCACAAAGTGATGGAATGGAACTCTCCTCTCCCCTGAGAAAAGGCTGCGAGCTGGGGCTGTTCAGCTTGGAGATGGTCCTGGATACCCTGCTCTGGGTGGCCCTGCTTGAGCAGGGGCTGCACCACATGGACCCAGAGGTTCCTGCCAATCTCAGTCATGCTGTGATTCCATGATTCCATGTGGGGGGAGCCCTACTCTCAGCTGTCCTCATCCCACAGAGGGAGAAGCAGCAGTGCTGCAGCCACCTGCAGGTATGCTGTTCACCTTGCCAGGGCAGGAGCTGGGCATACCAACGGCAGCCTTTTGTCAGCCACTGGATATAGGGCCAATTAGTCTCAGCTGGTCATTAATCTGGTATTATGTTGTAGGTCAAAGTGCCCTTCTGTTTAGACCTTACTGTGAACGTCTTCCACTTTCTCAGCATCGTGATTTACTGTTTGGAGCAATGTAACTTCATGTCACTGTCACTTCCACTGCATGCGTTCTGCTCTTTGCCTCTAAGACATCTTGACACCTTGATATACAAACCAGAGGTTCAGAGATGGTTGTAAATACTGTACTAAGATCCATTCCTGCTAAGTTGGAGAGAATCTAACGCAAGTAATTGCATACATATAAGTAAAGAGATTGACTTGAGAAATTCATAAAGTAAAAATATTGCATTAATAAATTAAGAGCCTGTCTGAAGTTCAACTGTATCGACTGCTGAAACATTTGAATGATTGCTATAATTATTGTAGATACCAGTGCCAGTTTACAATATGGCCACTTGTGCTTGTATTGTCTTTTCCATCTTCGCAGCAGCACTATAGCTCCAAATACAACTGTTGCTGAATATAAGCAGGAGTGCCTGGAAGGCAGCGCTGTATTTTATACCTCTATGCTTTTGGTGCTTAATTGGGTCCTAAATTAAATATGCTGAATATATACTTAATTAAATGTGCTAAAGAAATATTCTAGGTGCATTTAGAAAAGATTTGTTTGGTCAACTAAGATGTTTTGCAACTGTAATTGCATTATTGTTATTGGCATTTCTAAATCACTCTCTGCATTTCCTTTGGAATAAATGTCTCGGTAGCTCACCAGTATAATGTATTACCATGCTGCAGAACTGGAGGAACACATTATATATTCATGTACACTTGGCTTTAACCACTTACAGTATAACGATGAAGTAAGGATTATTATGCAGTAAGTTTGCTGAATCATCATTCTTTTAAACCATAAATACACTCAGCATATACCACAACATCCACCCAGTATGAAATTCGGTAAACAGAACTTGCTTATATTTTGAAATTGAACGGACAATTGAAACTGAATTTAGTCAAAACCTAGCATTTCATAAACACAGTCCATAAGCTGTGGTACAGCACAGCATATTTCTCTTGTAGTACAGGGAGAGAGAAAAGGAGGTGGTATCACATGCATTCCTGACACCTAGATACTCATTCAAAAATAGATTCTGATAATGGTCTAAATAGCTAAAATTATAAAAAGACAGAAAATCCCTTTATATTATGTTTTCTGAAGCATCATCAACACTGCAGCAGAGCAAGGGAAATCTATATCCCTTTTATCAGCTTCTAAAAGTGATGTATATTATCTATTTGACAATATCCTTTGTCAAACTGCATCCAGGGCATTTGCTTTCTCAAAAATCGCAACCAAAACCAAACCCAAGGAACATAAAACATTACAACAGAAGTAGGATGGTCTTTAGAACAGACCAACTGTACATGGACAGAGAAAAAAGAATGTTTAGTTTTTTCATTCTAGCAGTTCAGTAGCATACAGGGATTTTCACTATTCCTGTGTATTACAGTTCTGGTAGTAGGCTTAGTTGCAGGCATACGTGGTGTAACACAGAACATACTTGCTTTTAGCATTATTCTTTTTAATTACTTTTTTGTAATGGTGCCGTATTTGCAATTTTCATTTAGTACATCCTTCTCATTGTATATTTCTTAACCTCTTGAGAATCTTCCATATTTTTGTGGTGTTTACCACAGCAAGATAAATGGTATGAATCTGAACTCCAAAGGCATGGGAGTGATACCCTTTGGTGCAGCCCTTCACCATGAAGGTGATGCTGTGATGATGTGGCCACAGGGGGGGCAGGCAGTGCCCAGCCTAGCCAAGCTTTTAAGCACACACTTAACTTTAAGCATATGATTACTTTAAATTACTTCAGCAGGATTATTCACACACTTGAATTAAATGCTCTTCTGGATTTGAGCCCTTATGCATGGTGCAGAGTCTATCTCTGCAGGCACTCCCAAAATGCTGAGGGGATGAGGGCTGAGCGGGTGAGGCACCATGATGAGTTCCCAGGACCTTACATAGCACCCCGGTAGATAAAGACAATCTCTCTTCTACTGTCAGTTAAAAGCTACAGCTTTCCCATGCTGAGATGGGTGTCTCATAGAGAACTATGGTTCTCATTACAGCCAGCGGTTCTCTATAAAGCCAATGTATTGATAGAGAACCACTATTTTTTAGAAGTAGACTTACTGATCAAAAATCTCACTTTTGAACTTGAATTTTAACATTTTCTACAGGGAAAAAGAAAAAAAAAAAAACAACTTATTTTCTAAGAGCACCTCACTTCATTGCTTGGTGCTGAATACCTGACACTTTTTGGTAATTTTGGGACTGAGAGGTTACCAAGAAAAGGTCAAAAGTTTGACTGCTGTGAAGAGAAGAGACTCACTCATATTCTGATTTTCAAGATGTAAAGAGCATTAATAAAAGGGGGGGAGGAGAGAGAGGGGGAGGAGTTGCTTGTTTGTTTTCACTTAAGACAGAGTAAAAACCCTTCAATACTTCCTGAGCAGCTCTTGGCTCTTGATCTCACACATCAGTTCTCTGCAGCTCCCCTTGTGCAGACCTCCCCAGCCCAGGCTGGATGGAAATGGAACTGAGGAGAAGCACTGCCCTTCAAACAGACAGCACAGCTGCATGCAGGCTGGTCAGGATGTGTCAGCCCCTCTAACTATACTGATGGGAACTGAAGGGGACTAAAAACCACTGATACAGAGGGGAAGAAAAACACTGTTGATCTGGCACTTCTTCAGCATCAGAACCAATTTACAAGAGCATAAACTTAGTGGTTTTCACAGATAAATGCAATGTGAGAGCCCTTATGTTAACGTACTTCATTTTCTACCACGTTAAAAATTGTCCCCCCAAAAAACAAAGACAGACACGATCCTGTGCCACACATTTTGAAATCGGGACTTATTTGTCTTTGTCAACATTTTGAAGCAGGTGGTATGAAAGCTGTTGTTAATTTTTACTAATGAAGATCTGTGCAACTTCAGCGTGCTGCTTCAATACATAGATAGCGTGCCAAAAGACCACGCGCTGTATTCCCAGCAATGAGACATAAGCACATAGTTTTGCTGCAGTCTTGCTACTTGCACTATGTGTCACTGTGTATCAGTGTTAGCTGAAGAAATGAGAGCAGGGCTAACCAGGGAGAGAGGGGGGAAAAAGTAAGAGCGGTGACATACGATTTTTCCTGAAACATCACTTCTCTCTTTTCAATATATTAAGAAAAGGTTATGCTCCTTTTGCTCATAATTATAAAACAAGAATGTTAATATCACAAAGGTTCAGCATAAATCAATTTCAAACTGCTAAATTTATTACAGAGTGCTTGCAATATATTATCTAAAATGGGAAACAAATCCAAGGCCAGGATATTTTATACCGATACTTTCTAATTATATCTAAAACATCAGATAACATTTATGTTTCTATTAAGATTTTTTTTTTTTTTTTTTAAACACCAGAAAACCTGTGGAAATATATTTTAGCTGTGATGAATACAAAACAAAACTGATTCGTAGAACCTGAAATGTGTTTATAATGAGGAGAAATTACTTATGTGGCATAAAAACATCAAACTAAAATTATACTTAGCATTTTTAACCTTCAAGGAAGGCATTTCAAGGTACAGTCTAGATTAACATTGTGATTATTATTATTGTTACATACTATCATTATTATTACATAAAAACTGGTGGGAAAAAAGGACAACAGAAATCCTTGAAGTTAGCTCATTTGGAGTCTGAACTGATGTGCACTAACATGTCTCAGCAGATTTTTCCAATACACCGTTAAGAATGAACCAGAAGATCAAGGTGATTTACTTTCAATTTTATAATGGTATTTTTAAGAGTAGTGGTTTATTTTCTTTGCATGGAAATACAGGTGAATTTCTGGTTCAGAGTTAAATCTGGAATGCAGCAGCCTAAACATAATCCCTGTAATTAACAGATAGTCCAGCGTGCTGGCTGGGCTTTCCCCTCTGCAGGAGATAAAGTCATTTATAAGCAAGACAGAAGGACAAGAAGAGAGAAAATACATTTTTCTCTATCTGATGTAACATTTCATTGCAACACTTTCATTCATACATGGATATTTAAAAATATGTTTTTGAAGATAGGTGATATTTGTACTGAAATACAAACCTAAAGGTGTCTTTATCTCAGCACACAGGAGTTGTGCAGAAATCTTGGGAACTCTAATGAGAATATACTTCACCAGTCTGTTGCAGAGATTTGTCCAAAACACAAAACTGCTATACCACATGGCACAATATTGGCAGTATCTGCTTTGCACTGTTAACGTAAGGAAAAAGAAGATTCCTTTCAACATGAAGAAGTCTTCCTTCAATGTCTGATCAAAGGAAATGCAGATGCTGTTGCCTCGGTGTGAAGGGGAGATACTGTACATCATGTGACCATTGAGAACAAACTCTGCAACAAAAGAAATGCTCTTTTTTTTTTTTTTTTTTTTTTGGACAAAACATGAAGCAGGCAACCGAGTGGACACCTGGTCATTTAAAATGCACCAGGATTTGAATGGTGTACCCACTCGCCAAATTGCTGCTGCTTCTCCGAGCCAGAATAAGTAAAATGTGTTTCCCTTATACATTTCAGCTGTTGTGCTGTATCGGAACGCGCTCTGGGCTGGAATGTGAAAACAAGCCCAAATCATTCTCCTGGATTGCTTTCCCACAATTCCTACCAGCTTTCACACTGCAAAAATGCATCTGACAAATACTGCCTTTAGTGCATTACTTTCAAATTAGGACTAATAAAGCCTTGTCCCAGACTGATATAAAATAACACTTTTTTTTTTTTTTACTGCATAAGGTCTCATTTTAATTCCAACAACTGCACAGTCAGTCCCGCAGGCAGATGACAGACTCCATGGGTATGGTAAGTTTTCCAACCTCTAACTAAAACCCAGCATATATCTGTATTGGAGAATAGCTTGCCATTTTTCTTTGTCGGCTCCAACTCACATCAACAGTATGCATCACCTGTACAAGTTCTGCATTTTTAAGCAATTCTCTGGCTTATTCCTAATGCTGACTACATTAGGAATGCCTGATAGGGATCTCCCCGTTGCCATTGCACATACAACCTGCTCACTACTCTCTCCTTATCCTCCTGATGGAAAGCATAGGGTGACAGCTTGGTGCCCTCGCTGCCTTCCTCCCAGCGCATGGCCTCTCTGGGGGGTCCCATCTCCCTCCAAGCCAGAGAGACTTGGGAACGGTGTGCGTGCCCCTGGTGACCCTCTCAGTCTACCCTGTTAAGCCTTTTTCTACTCACACATATAACCACCCTCTGTGTAAAGAGAACTTCTTTATTATTTGGCTTCTTGTCCTGCCTGAGTAAATGCCCAAATGCTGTTGCAATCGTCAGAGTTACTGGAAATAGTTACGCTAATTATGCTCCTGTCCAAATTGGTTACTAATCTTATATTCCAGTTAAACCAGCAGAAGGATTTCTAAAACAATGGGCTTTTTGTTAGTTAGTGGATTTTATCAGACAGATAATGGCAGAAAAGAAATATATAAATATAAATTCAGGGAGGTACAATTACATCATCTTACTTTTTCCACATGATAAACAAAATGGTATTCACTTCCCTCCCCAGAGTGCTATGAGGCTTATTCCATTAAGGTTTGTCGAGTGCTTGGATGGAAGGCCCTCTAAGTGCACAGTGTTATTAGTAAATATTAAATGGAAAACCAGAGGATAATTACCAGGATAAACAAGCTAACTTCTGCCTGGCAAATGCAGCCCATCTGCATGCTGTAGCACCGTGTCTTCCTCAAACCCCCAAAGCTAAGTTTGCTCACGTTCAAACCTACCAGAGCCAAAATTCTTTAGCCCTGTCCCTTCCTCAACCCTGAACAAAAGTTTTACTTCCAGTAAGGCTAACATGCTGTACAGGAGACAACACTGAGCGGAGTGATGCTATTTATTTCCCAGGCATCCCTGAATCTGCTCGCCATCCCACAGCGCAGTGACTGTAGGGCTGCACCAAATACGCACAATCCCTGCTGTCATCATCCCCATCTCCTCAATCTGCACCAGAAGGGATTTCCTGTGTTATGGTCCTTCTGCCTTTCCCAAGGATAGAGAGAGAGGAAAATAAATCACTCTATGCATTTTTCTCCAGAGATAAAAGAAAGATGTTTAAAGCATTTGTGTGACGGTGTGCTGATCAATCAGAATTAGAGATAAAACTGCCCTTAATATCATATGTGAGTAAAGGTCTCAATTTTTACATTGATCATTTCTGATTAAAACTAATGTCATCTGCTACCTTTGGTGCTGTGCTTTTTATTTTTATTTTTATTTTTTTTTAACTTTGCTGTTAAGTGAAGCCTGCACCGGGCACAGCCATCTGGGGCTTTGCATCTTCTCAAGCCTGCTGTGCTGGCGGATGGCATCTCTTGTGCACAAGGCACAGGCTGACATGGCTTCAAAGCGGCGCAGCTGCTGCAGGGATGCAGCTCCTTCCACTCTGAGAAAGGGTGAGGATGGGGAATGCCGTGGAAAATAACATTTCTGGTGGGGTAGAATGGGAACTCTAGCACAGACAGAAGAACCTAGAACTGGATATCTTTAAAGGTCACTTCCAACTGAAACAATTTTAAGATTCTATGAACTTTACATCCAGGATCTCCTGTCTGGAGAAGCAATCTCTATGCCAACCTTACACTTCCTTCAGAAGGGGGCAGGCACCTCTTGCCTGCAGGATGCCCTCAGAGCCCCAGCAGGAGCATCACGGAGGGGCTGACCCCTTCTCCTGGCCAGGGATGTATTTGGAAGGCAAACAGCCTCTGTTGTGCTCAGTGCATCACAACGGTAACAAGCCTGTCCTACCAGAGATAAGCTCTGAGATGATTTAGAGACAACAACCTTGAATTACTGTGGCTTCTTGCTACGACAGACTACTTACTCAAAAGCAGCATTCACAAGACGGATTTTTTGGGCTTTTGCACAAAGAAACTTCACTAGAAACCACATCTTAAAACACCACTAGAAGTATCAGAAGCAAAAACATTATGCACAATAGAAGCAAACTTCCCACCATTTTTACTCTAACTCATAACAAGAGGCTGAGCTACAGAACATGAGGACAAACCAGAGATGACAGCAGAGATATGACATCAGCCCCTTCCCCAGCTCCCCAAGGCTTTGGGCTGCACCAGGCTCGGGGAGCACCAGGGCCAGCAGGCTGGATGGGGCACATGTAGAAGGGAATCCCACCCCAGCAATACGTAGGCTGGGTTGCTGACAATTCGGAAAGACGTGTACCTTCCCTCACATTTCTGCACAGCCATTAGTTCAGCACCAACCTCACCAGCATATCAAGCTACTTGGATAGCTGGGTTTTATGAGAGAAATCTCCAATTATGCCCATTTATGATGTTATATATTCATATAATAGCTTCAGATTCAATACAGCCTGCAAACAAGCCCTTGCTCTGCAGCTGTCATGTGGTTGGGTGTGCACCAAGAATGGTCTGAGGCCTCATGAAATGGTGTCACATCTCCAGCTTCTCAGAAACCTCCTTCCAACACTAAACAGCCTGAATTGGGAGTATGGACTGAATTGGAACCATGCAATTTTTAATGCGTCTACTTATTGAATTTTTAATTTGCAGATTATTGACTGTATGGACTGTAATGGCTTTGAACAACAGGGTGAGTGTGCATGCCAGACATCTGAAGTAATTCCATGTGAAAAGAGATGGCAAATTGCTGGAGCCTTTAATTACACTATTATTTAATAGTATTAAGGAAGAGCCTGAAAAAACGCCATAGTCCCCCCTGCACATTTATCTACATCTCAATAAAATTAAACGCCATTTCCACGAGGGGAGGGATGGTTTGAATATACATGCTTGTATGCAACATCTCTGAGGGGTATTGGTATAAAAGGGCAGATCATAAAGAGCTGATGATTTCAGTCCATGGGATTTTAACACTTTATGCTTCTTTGATCCTCTAAGCCCCAGACATCAAGAAGTCATTAAATGGGAAGTAATTGGTTTTCTTCTATGCAGATGAAGACCATAAAGAAAATATCTCTGTCACCGATCCCCCACATCTGTCCACAGATGTACAGATATCACAGATACAGGTAAAATAAAGCACGCTCCCACAGAATCATAGAATGGCTTGGGTTGGAAGGGACTTTAGAGATCACCCAGCTCCAGCCCCTCTACTGTGGGCAGGGCTGCCACCCACCAGACCAGGCTGCCCAGTGCCCACCAAACCTGGCCTTAAACACCTCCAGCGATGGAGCATCCACACCTTCTCTGGACAACTTGTCCCAGTGCCTCGCCACCCTTCTCAGCGAAGAACTTCCTCCTGACATCCAATCTAAATCTCACAGTGACCCAGCAGAAGGCACTGGTGGCTTCTGCTACCTTGCACCCTCCCTTGCTGGCAGCAGGGCACTGCTCTTCTTTTCTTTCCTCATTTGGAAACAAAAAAAAACAACATCCTGTCATCAAACATGAGGAAAGCGTAATTATCATAGCTACGTTTTACCTACCACGGTGAACGTTATTACTATGTGAAGATTACAAACACAAAGCCTCCAGGAATGTCAAAAGAGAATGTCATAACTAAGCTTCTGAAATAAATGCTTGGGAAAACCCTTATCAAAATCACATTGTCTACATGCATGTTATTACTAAGGGCTGTTCCTTAAAAGACTTGAGAAATAATCTGTGCAAGAGGAAGGCTGGACTGTTATTCCAGGGGAAAACAGCAGCCACACACAGGGACAGCATTTGCCAAAGCTTCTTTCAAAACAGGACAGCTGAAAGACCCAGACACCAGCAGCCCTTGGCTCAGCTGCGCACTCAGCAGCTGCCATCAGCCACGAGCCCAGCAAAGCAGGGCCCATCTTTTCACCCATTCACACCACTAACTGTTCTCCTGCTTCTGCCCACTGTCAACAGCCACACAGACAAGAGAACCCAAAGCTCTGTGTTGAGAAGCATCACTGCTAACATTTAACCACACCGCAACCGAAAAAATGAACTGAGGATGCCGAGGTGCCTGTGACCGCTTTCCTGTGACCACAGATGGCTGACCAGCCCGCGCTCAATGAGATCTAACAGTGCTGAAGAAGAGAGCTAAGGCATACTGCATTTGCAGCTGAAATGGCACACAGTACGACGGAGCTTGTGGAAAGGAATTTTTCAAATTCCTTTCAATGTCAGGTCCTTAACTTTGCAGTGGCAGTTCTGTATACTGAAGTTTTGTTTCATGCCCTATATATTTTCCACTTTCATATAGAGAGTGCTTGGAACCGTGCTTACTATTCTTGGCGCACTGGAGAGGATGGGTGGAATACTAAGAGAACTGCATCTGAAAATGTACATTCACGACGTCTTATCAGCGTTGGACATACATAATTTTGTCTTGCAAAGTTTTTGCTATGAAATTGGTTGTCACACAAATTCGCGTGCTTCTCCTTGCTGATTTTTTTTTTTAAACTCACTACATTACTATATTATTTGATGTCCATTTTAATGTTCCTTAAAGATAAAGCAAACATTTTATACAAAAATTTCATGCACCCTTTTCTTTGGTTGAACGGAACTCAATTCTCACTACACAGTAAAATTTCACATACATTTTAATAACTCACTAAACTCCACCCAGATGAAAATATCCACCTGTAAACATGAAACATTTTTGTCTTAATTGAATGTAAATGCAACTTCTTCCAACACACGTTCTCTTAGGCAAAAAAAGGATGTGCTCCATCCGTGCGCAGCAATCCTGTTTCCCTTGGTGCCATGGGACATACGGATGGTTCAGCTGCAATAAATGAAGAACTGGCCCTCACTTTGGTCTACCCTTGGATGTTTCATAAGTTTGGAGAACATTTCTCTCAGACAAGTTTTTTGCCCCTGACTTGTATCTGCTTGCAACATAGACTTCAGGGAATACTTTACGGAATCCAAATACATGAAAGTTGGAATTGTTGACCACTAACACAAGCTGACAATTAGCACTGGTAGTCCATCAAGCATACTGCTCTTTTAGTCATGTGTTCTCCAGCTGAGGCATAATTCACTGCAAGATTTCCACAGCTTACAAACTAGACAATGGCAGTATTACTTTGCAGTTTTGTTTGAAAACAAGAGCTGTTATTGATTGTATGTGGAGAGACTGAACCAATGACTTCCACTGATAGAACTTTACTCTCTTGGGCAACGTACTCAATCAACCTTGGCACGTCCTTTGCAAGACAGATGATGAAGTGACTGGGGCACTGAAGTGGTAGGAGCAGAGATCTAGGGGAAGAGAAGGGAAGGCAATCACAGAAAATTCCATATGTGGAGTCCTACAGGTCTGAAAACTGTTTCAAGCATTTTGGGGATGAGAGCTCTGTGTGGAGGCTGGTTGGGATTATGCTGGCTTTGATAAAGATTAAGCAGGGCTTAGAAAAGATACACCGGCACATGAGTCAGAGTATCAGGAGCTTCAGCCACTGAAGAGAAAAACGTGGATACTTTACAGAAAAGCTCCAAAGTTTGCTTGCACTGGAGCTGGTCACCAACATTTTCCAGGACGCAAATAGTAAAAACACAATTTTTCAATACAGAACAGCAACTGAAGAAACCACAGCCATCTAATGCCTAAGCGTGAAAGTTGTTTTCTGTATGAAGAATGGGAGAGTTCCTTTTGCACCAAGAAATAGCTAGTTTGATTTCAGAAAAAAGGCACACTGGATGTAGCACCAAGTAATGCTGGTGACAGGAACCAATGAATTAAGACAGTTAACGTACAATGAAAAGACACAGCATGCTATTAATAATGCTCACCTTTAAAGAAGCATGATAGGACCATGGCATTTACTATCAGTGCTTATCAGAAGCATCTTCAGTGATATCAGTGCTTTTAATGCATGTCTCACAAAAAAAACATCACTGAAGAGTGCTGACTTCAATTTTTTCCTACCACTAACAGCTGCCTTACAGGAAAGATCATGTGAAGCTTCCCTCTTCCACTTCTTGTGTTTCCTCATTTAATTGAATGGGATTCAAGAGCAAGAGTAGAAAGAGTTCAAGTTGTCCCTTTGGGGATTTGTTCACCAGAAATTACTCATTCATGCCATGACATTTTGAGGAATGCTGTTTTGGACACAATGTCATAACTTAGAGGAACAGAAGAATAAGATGGAAACATCAATTATGATAAAAGGAACGGTGTAAAAATCATAGTTTTGCCTTCCATCAAGGGAAGGCCCCAATTCTACAGCTCTGCACCACATGCTTCCATGACCAGGCAGGCACCATTCTCTCTGACAGAGCCACCTGTGGGTAATACCACCAACTTAGTTCACGCAGCTCATCCTAAATCCTCCATGAACTCTGGAGGACAGAAGTGCTATTGAGAGGTGTGTGGTGTACAACAGCAGGCCAGGAGAGTTGTTCCCTCCAGGAACTCCAGGAGAGTTGGACAGGTAGGGTCTGACCCTTTCTCACTGCACTTTGCTTGTGGTAACAAAGGACTGACACAGGTCTGCTTGTCTGATGGCACTACGGAATGGGACCAGAATGCAAAACCTTTATAAGCATTTGTACACACATGAATATGCATATAGGACGTATATACATACGTAAGAGTGTCCAGTTATTTCAGTGATTGTTATTTCAGTATTGTCATGCACCAGTACTAAATCACATTAGCAGTACCACTATACAATGCAATGTTACTTTTTAGAAAGGTGAAAAATAACTGTGAAGAATCAGGCACTGAGCTCTCGGAGGCATTTAACATGGGAATGCCGCCTTCCACCCAGCCTACCCGGTCATGTACGTCCTGTGTGATGCAGTGGCTCAGAATCCCTACCAACACCACCCCTTGCACAGCTGATGAGAAATGAGCCGGGAAGTAAATACAGTTGCTATGGTCCAGATGCTTCTATCACAAAAGTCATCCCAGCAGCTGACAGCAGCCAGCACTCCAGTAAGCAGCCAGAACAGCCTGGGGAACGGGACTGCAGGAGTCTGCACTGGTAACACTCATCCTGCTTCTGGCAAATGGACAGACGGAATGCCTCCCCTTGCACTTCAGCCTCGAGTCACCATCTTCAGTGCAAAGAAGTTGCACTGCTCTTTAAGAGGGGGGGGAAGTCCAGGTGGGCTACAGCTCGAGGAAAAGGAGGCACTACCCTAACCTGCGTGCACAGAGAACCTGAATAGCAATCCTCCTCTCCCCGTCTTCAACTCGTAAGTTGATTTATATTAATTAAATATAAATGCAATTATGAATGAGTTACTTTAATCAAGATCTAATATGTTAAAATGAATCCATCTGTTTTGTTGTAAACAAACTTCAAGGGACGAGATTCAAAGTTCGGAAAAATATAAACCAGTGCTAAGTGACACCTTTATAGACTATGCCTGATTTTAAATTACTTATTACTCTTTATATATTATTTCACCTACCATGTAAATTTTCACTTTTCATGTGTTACAGCTGCTACGCCAACATTAAAAAGGCACTAAACATTTTATAACAGTGCACTGAGCAGCATGAGAGCTCCCATATTTGCAAATATTTGCAGCCAGGATGCGCCAGCCTGGCCAGGCTGCCTGGCCTCACCGCAATGGGAACAGCTCTTTCTAAGTCTCTGCTTGAGAAGTATGCTTGCACATCAGGCTTCTGTCACTGTGCTGCTATAATTATTCTGTTTGCCAGCTACTGCTGCAGCTTCAATTCACTTAGCAGTAGACTTTTTAGATTGCAGTCCATTTATTATAAACACTTTTTTTTTGCATAGGAAATTACGATGGTTTATTAATCCATCAACAGACTCCCTAAAAATATGATCAATGACACTGTGTGGAACTTTATTCCTTATACACTTTAGAAAGTTTGTCAATTAATGCTTCAAAACATTATGACTATGCTGAAGCTTTCAAAAAAAAAAACAACAAAAAAAAAACCTCGTTAAAAGAACCATATCCCTGAAAAGTCTGCTGATACAGAACAAAACACTGTAAATCTTACACTTGACAACACTATCTTTATGAACTTATTCAAAAATGTATGATATTTGCAAAAGTTTAAAAGAAAAGTATTAGACCTAGCATTTGATTAATGAATCCCTGTCTAAAGCAACTCCATTAGACTGCGGTTCCTCAGCCCTGCCTTTCAGACAGCTCTCAAAACATGGCCAGGACTGCTCCTTTCTCAAGCATCTTACTAAAAGAAAACATCTGAGGAGAGTGCTGGCTCATTATGGTGCGGCACTCAACTGGGTAGAAGCGATGAAACGCACCACAGTTCCTTGGACAACGAGAGGCCCTTCAACGACACAAGCGTTAATGGGCAACGACTGAGTCCCGGCAGCAGCAGAGCACATCTCATCCCTCACTGCAGCCACGTGCAGACAGAGCTGTAAGGAAAACCTTGCTACATCTGAGGTGATGCACACACCACGCTGTGTGGCACCCACCTTACGTGCAAAGGGCGACGCATTCTCGAGGCCTTGCTTTAATAACGCTGCTTACCACAGCGCTGCACCAAATATTTTGGCTGATATTTAAATCATTCATGAACACTAAACTCGTCTTCTTTTCTTTAATAGAAGAATAAAAGCATCAGATTCAGAAGCTGACCTTTTTACTCTGCTATATAAACCCATTAAGAATACAGAGAAACATATCCCAAACATAAAAAGCTTTGAAATATCAATTTAAAGGCTACTTTCTGCTATATCCTTTATTGTAAATGTTACCAAGAAAAAGGCAGAAACCAAAAATCAATTTTTAATATATTCCTTCCTACCACAGGGCATCGGAAACATTAACGGTTTCTGTATCTACATGGCTACTCCTATAAGCTTTGCTCTTCTCACATTTGCCTTTAAAACATGATTAATGCATGTTTGCACATACATTTAAAGCACTTCTGGATATAAATTAATTAACAACGCAGCACACACAAACAACTTGCCCATTGTTTGATTACCCAGAACAACATTCTGCTATTTACACTGCTGCTGCAACTCAAGCAAGTAAAAATGTTGCACATTTGGTGTGAGCAAACTGCGTTTCCAGCAAACCAAAAACCCTGTCTGGAAACACTTCCAGCTCCATTCCGAAGCTGCTTCTGTTCTGCAGAACTAAGTTAGCCCTGTGTAGGAAAAAAAGATGTTGAAAGTTCTCTGCCTGTAAATGTTTTAAGGACTGAAGCTCCACTGAAAATCATGACTGCAGTGAAATCATTAGAAGGCAGCTCCGTTTGTCCGAGTGCCGTATGAGTGAAGGGGAAGACTGGTCGTGTGCAATACAAGTGTGAATTTCAGCTGCTTCCCAACATCTCCCTTCTCCCTCATCAATACTTCCACACACACACCCTTCTGGATAGAACTGCGCACTGCATATTTCAAGCCTTCTTTCCTTCTGTTTTCCTCGGCTTCAGCTTTCAGGCTTTCATTACCACTGCTGTTCAACTGTTTGGTTGGGGCTATGGAGACGAGGGTGGAAATTTCCTCTGCAGTCAACAAAAAGAAGTAGGTGCCTTTTCAAGCCTGCAGAAAGGTCTAGATTAGGAAGCTAATTAATTAGGGATTAGGAACCTGAATTACATGGACCTCTCTGTTCCCAGTTCAGGTATTTCCACCGAGAGGACCGGTTCACCATGTGCCCAGACCAAGGGAGCTGACTGGGTCTGGGTGCATTTCTCACACAACACTCTCTCGCAGTTTGCACAGTACGCTTCCATCTCTCCCAATACTGCACACACAGGTACATTATTAGTATGCTAACAAAATGAAATCACAGAAAAAAAAATCATGCAAATTAGTAACTTCATCTTAGAATTTGGGCAGCTAAATGTCTGCAACCAGTTGTGCCAGTGACACACATATACCTCGGGGCAGGCAGACACCTCACACAGGAAAGCCACAACTGGAGAAAAATGAGAGGCTTTGAAACCACTGCAGGAACATCTGCAGTGGACCACCGCATTACATTTGCTTGGGTTTCAGGCTAGTCTTGCCTTCTTCTATCTACCACCAAGCATTCAAGACTGTCCCATGCCTAGACAAATGTTTGTCAAGCTACTGGATAATCATGGGAGAGACTGACCCTGGTATTATTGGAAATATCAGTTTTCAGAATGTAATATTACAGCAGTATTATTACAGTAAGATTGCAATATTATGGAAGTACAAAAAATTTTCCCTGTGCCTGTAAACACATCATTTACAGTCTACATTGCTGCACATACAAAGCATCTTCCCCAACAGACTTGGCTCCACAAATGCAAAGGGGATAAATCACACACCCAACATACTAAAATAAACCAACATTAAAACCAACTCTTCACTTCATATAAAAGCCATCATGCGTATCATGTGATTTTAAAGTGATTCTTTAAGTGTTAAAGTAAACAGCAGAAACCAACAGAGCCTTGACAAGCATTCTCCCCCCCCCCCCCACCCCATCCTATTATAGAAGTAGGGGAGTCATCCATGGGATTTAGAGTTAATTGTACAGTTTCAGCACTGAATGACTGGAATAAGTAAAAGTCTACTTAAACTATTTAACCCAGAACTCAACCCCGAAGCTCAACAGACAGTACTCCAGTCAGGACATCACTATCAAGCCAGGGCCAGGAGAGCGTACTCTACATCCAGGGATGAGGCTGCTGGAAGTGACGCGTGCTTACTGAATGCCCCTACAACATCACAGTTATTACTGCAATGCCTCATAGCAGCAGGCAACTCTTGTCCCCAGTTTTAATGATAAACATGATGTCATTAATATGTAGAACTCATTTTAGGATGACCACTGCCAAACTACAGGCATAACAACAGTACTGTGGAACATCTGCTAGCCACAGTAAGAGACCTGATGCTTCATGAGGGAGGAGCACTTCCCGAAACGAAGTGGAAAACCTGAAGCCCCTCAAAAGACCAAGATTTACACACTTTTTCATGTTAGTTTCTACTTCCTACTGATGTCCTGCCCAACCTGCTGCTGAAGACTAGCAAGTGTAAACAAGCATAAGGTAAAGCTTTCACCAGCATGCATCTGAGCATTAATTGAAACGCCTCAAGGCAGAGTAAAAACGCTTCTGAAACATTTACATGAGATGAATAGAACTTGGATAAGAAAAAAAGAGCTATTCACAATGGTTTTCTCCATAGCTATCCACATCAATTAGACTTAAAACACAATGACTTTTTGACTTAAGTTTTCAAAACTAAAGCCCTTTGCAAAGAACCCCTAGGTCTGAGAAAATGTAGCTCAATGAAATTGCCCAGAAATATTTTTAACAAATAAGTGCTCATAGGATTTGTCTTTTATAGCAGGTTTAGAAGATACTGAGTTGTTTTGTTTTTCTCTCAGAGCATGTCAGGAGAACGTTGTGGATACATAACGTTCCCCTGACAAATGCTCCAAAAGAAAAACAAAACTCCACTAAATACAGAGAGAATTGCCACTAGCTCCTGGCACCAGATTCTGAGCAGCATCTTCAACTCCCCAGCAAAACAGGACTCTGAAGTGGTCCGAATTAGTGGGCAACGTACCACGGTCCCACACAACTTACTGCAAAAGCTAGTTATCTGACTCCTGAAGATGTGCAGTCAATTTCTCATTTGAATTTGCTGAGATCATCTTTAACTCCAAAAGCTCAGCTCACCTTCCTGGCCTAGATTGAAGTGCTATCTGCTATCGAAGGTCTCGTCTTTGGGTAATTCCTTGTAGATCATCATCGTATCATCTCACCTTCTTCTCTTGGTGAAAGTAAGCAGACTGAGTTTCTTAAGTCTGTAATTGTAAGGCCTATTTTCTAGAGATTGAGTGAATTTGCTACTGACTTTAATGCTGCCAGGATTTACCCTTGGACCCTCAGCTAGGGTAACTTCTGTGCACAGAGGTCAGCAGAAAATGTAGTTAAACCATCTCTGAGATGTTCAGATTCCAAGTAATATCCTGCAAATCTGTCACCATACACTTAATATTTTGCAATCTACTGTAATTAAGGCTTAACAATCAGAGGAAAAATCTTTGAAGTTCAACATTTCAGTAGTGTGTTTTAACATTAAATGCTAAGTTATTTTGTATGACCCTTATTCTGTTCAATAACCGAATTTCCAACCTATAAAACAGCTTGTTCAAAGCAGATAGAGGGGGAAAAAAAAACGGAATGAATAACACAGTGTGGCTAGCACAGTCCCTGCATTCAGTTATTTACCAAATGTTATGCTGGTGACAGCGGAATGCCTGGCAAAAGCTAGACAGTAAATCATATAAAATTATACTCTCATGCAACCTTAAATTTTGCATTTTAATTGGTTTTAAACAGATTCTGACAGTGTTATAGCCTAAAATAAGCAATATAGTTCTAGATAACAGAAAAATAAAATGAGAGATCAAAAAATAGTAATAAGACTGATGAATGGATTTGCTCCCTCCCAGAGCAGTTCATTTTATGCCTCTTAAATTGCTGGTAAGCAAAATGGAGCCCATCCCTCTTCTCAGGCTAGAGCATTGCTCGAGTGCTGCTCGAATTTGGAGTGCTGCTAACAGGAAACTCACAGGAATCTCTATAATGAGCACCTTCATGGCTGATGAACTGGAAATCAAAGACCTGCAAGCACGTGGCAAACCAAGCTAAAGATCCCAGTATTTGAGCAGCCTGGGACAGCTTTATTTCCCCGCGAGTTGGGCAGAGAGCTATAATGATATGCTGCACTTGTATTATATGGACATACAACATGCTAACTCTGGGTTTGTATTTATAATGTATTTTCAGACGTAAAAGGTATATTTTTTTTCAAGAATAAACTTTAATAAAACAGGGAGATCATCTTACATGTTTTGTTCTATTTTTGTTGGCAATAAGGTACTTAAACGATCCTGTCTGGGTCCTTGGAAAATGTATGCTACTCAGTCTAGCTTAAACTCCCTTACAAGAGATTAAACTTGATATCTACAAACAGGCAAAAAGTCAGAAGCCTCAATACAAATGCTATAATATGTATCCAAATAGCTTTACTGCTGAGAGACTGGTGTCTGTTTTTATTGTTCATAAAATGTGTATTGATAACTACTTAAGCTAGATAAATAATTTCCACATATGACTTTCCTAATAATCTATAACAAACCATGAAATCTAATACTTGAGGTATGACCCATCCATGAAATCAGGCAATGTCACCCCTAATTTTGAAAGTAATACTATTGTAAATACTGCAGCAAAGTATTTGATATAAATGCAAGTGCACCATAATATCTACAGCATACGTGTATTAATGCAACCATTAAACGGAATACTACTGCCACAACGTTAAGATTACTGGAAGCAGAAGTAATATACGTTAGGTTACATCATTTTTCTGCAGTAATTATTAGAATACTACATTATCCATAAGAAACTGTCATTCGTCATCAAGACACGTAAGTAACCCCATTTATCTGCCATTTCAGAACAGCACACAAGCACAGCTGTCCTCTGGAGACAGAGCTCGTGCTGAGGAGCAGTAGCACACATTCCAGGAACACTGAAGATTAAAGTTCCTGTGTTTTTGACTTTTTAACTGCCCCGTGACACTGAGGTAGGACTCCATTCTAGAGATATTTGCTACAGGAGCACCTGGAAACTGCAGTAGCAGAGACTTTTTCCTAAACTGATTAATGCTGATCCTCATCAATGAAGATGATGAAAGGCCAAAAACGTCTGAGATACTCAGAGCTGTTCAGCTTACAGAAAAAGCCATAAATATTTACCGGGCTTAAAACGTGAACTGAACTGAAAACCCTCATTTGACCAGCAGTTTTGAGGGCGTCCTTGTTCCCTTCCAAATCCTGTTCTCAGGAAAAAGACAGGTGCTGCACTGCTGGGTCAGCTCTTGCTGGAACCAAGAGGACATTTCTCATTCCTCAATGCGTTAAACTCTAAACCTTGATCCATCAGAAGCAGACTGACAACATTACCGGCCTCCTACTCCAGGCTGTTTCTGAAGCTTCAGAATCAGAAATGTAACAAATATTTTTCATAAAATTTTACAGAAAAATATGTTCCACTCAACACAATAAGAGCTTATCCTGTAGGAAATGTACAAAGTGTAGAGCGACACTGGGATAAGCCACACAAAAATCTAGGAAGGAAACAATGGTGAGAAATAAGGTTTTTGATCTGGAGAACCAGATTCTCCACCCTGGGATCCAGCCATCTGTGTGTGATTCCTGTTATTTTTGTGTGCTTCTACAGTACAAAGGAGCCCACAAAGCCTCAGTTTGTGCAGGTCATCCCCCTGGGGACACTCAGCAGGATGCGAGATGTTCATCCACTGGGAGAGGAACTGAGCAGACTTCAGCTCCCCAGGACAAAGTAGAATCAAACCCAGCCCATAAGAAGCAATCTGGGGAAGAAAATATGCATATTGGTCTCTCAGTTCAGCAGAGAGGAAAAAGAAGGGGTACACCTTTAACAGAGAGATATAATTAACCATTCAAACAATTTATCAAAGCTTTTCAGGTGTTTTCAGTCAGTGGCAATTTTAAATAAAGGTTGGACACGTTATTTCCAAAAGAAATGCTCTTGTTCAAGCAAGAATTATTTCAGGAAGTTTGACAGTATATGTTACAAGACGAGGTCAGGCTAGATTCTCACAGTACTCCCTTCTGGCATTATCTATGAATCTATAAAAGAGAAAGGATTTAATTGATGAAGTTTAGCCCCATTAGCCTCTCATTATCAGATGACATTGTCATCGTTAATCTTTGACTCCAAAAGACTATAGATCCAAATTCAACCTTTTCCTCTCTAATTTTATATACATTTTATGTCTATGATATACACACATGGTTACAAGGGATTATAAAATCTACCCTTTACCTTTCCCCTGTATTAAGCACACGGAAAACATACGCACATTTCAGAAGTACTCTATTTTCAGGGCAGTGACGTTCTCCTTTTATTTTTAGTGGATCCTTTTTT
This sequence comes from Phasianus colchicus, assembly GCF_987193195.1. NCBI lineage: Eukaryota > Metazoa > Chordata > Aves > Galliformes > Phasianidae > Phasianus > Phasianus colchicus. Next base: position 55,403,240 of record NC_143439.1, on the reverse strand, counting down.
CAGTAGATTTTTAAAGAGAAAGAAAGGAAAATTGATTTAGAACAGCCAAAGATATCCAGGGATTGCTATTATGAAGATCTGGGGCTGTGTGGAAAATTATGTGCAAAAGTCATACACATGAGTGACATAAACGTACTTTCCTTTTAAGCTCAGTGACAATCTTGTACAGATGCCCTCAGCCACATACAGACATGCTCATAACGGTGCTCCAGAGGAATAACAGCTTTTGAAAACTTGTTGAAGCTGGGTTTTGGACACACAGTGAATTCAGACCAGCAATTTTCTTCCATCCATTTACAATCTCCCAAAAGTTTGCAAAAGAAAGCAGAAATAACTGAAAGTACTAAGACAGCGCATAAACTTCACATCCCTTTGCATCACTGAATTCCAATCCATTTCCCATGCACTTACAGTATTCTTTTAACTATTCCTCCCTTCCAAACATCACCCTCAGACATGAATTACTCACAAAAATGGACTGCCGTAAGTTATTTCATCTAGTTTCATTATAGGGAAAGAAGGAAAACAATCTGGTGAGTATATTTTTGCTTAGATTGGCCTTCAGCTGAAGAACAACTGTGATTTAAGAATATCTGAGACATGCAGAGTACATAAATAGAGAAATCGTAGATGAAATATTGAGTTGACAGAAGTCAATGGTAAAACTGTGAATTTTATTTCATGCCAAGCATACGGTCTCTCCACAACCCCATATCTCCATTTCCTAGCGCTATTTTTATTTTCATTATATAAGAGGGAATTAGCATAAACGTAAAGCTGAATTGTTGAAGTATTAAAACCAAGGTTTCTGAAGTGAGTAATGATAAAGAAAAAACAGGTAGAGGCAACTAATTTAGGCACAGATGGATGTCTTAAACCTTGGAAATGGCCACCGAGCCTTCCTGACGCTCAGCATCTCCGCAGCATGGGATGTCGCTCAGCAGTGGTTGACAAGGCAGCAAGGCAGCTCTGCAACACAGGCTGCTCCTGAGTGAATTCACCAGACGGAGAACTCACACCAAGAGCTTTCTCTCTGTTCCTCTCTTCTCAATGTTAGAAAGGATCTTTCTCTCCAATGGGCAACTGAAGAATGAATGAATCCACGCACCATTTTCAACAGTTTGCTTCTCAGAAGAACAAAGTAAAGAAAGATATTTATAGCTCAAATCTAAAGTAAACCTTACCTGAGAAGGCGGATTAGACAAAAGTCCTTTTTTATCTGAGGTTTCTGCTACAGATTAGGGAGGATTAAGAAAGCATCCTGCTCTTGCTGCCGTGGGAACAACTGCAGCAAAGTGGAAGTTTTAGAAGGATCACCATTAGTGGGAAATTCCAACAATGCTTAAAGGTAGACACAAAAGAAGTTTTTCTAACAGCCTGTGTCACTTCCTGATAGCTGACGACAGACAGAGTTCAAAACAAGTAGTTTGGGTTAATAGTGTACTTGCATGTAAATACATAAAAGCTTCAGCGCCGTAAAGCTAATTTAAAAAAGGACATTTCTCTTTATAGTTCCCATGAGTATAATAGAAGCTATGATATTCTTTCTACCATAATGTAAGTTTCATTAAAGAGCTGGAGCTATAATTGTCTACATCAGTACATAGCGGCAGACTGGATAAATTGTCTACATAAATTGCTTAATACAACTTCAAGCCTGTTCCTGAGTGCTGGTAACTCCTACAGCTGTAGCAGCCGGTCCAACTGAGGTTACGCCACCATTTGAAACTTGGTAATGCTTCCAAAGGAAAGAGAATGACCCTCAAACCCATAAAACAACTCGGCGCTGAGCTGCACAAACAGCACTGCATTAAACATCAAACCTGCTCACTGTATCCTACGGTGGACACAATTACGTGTCCATAATGCTGGAGATTTATGTGACAATTATGTATATGAAGTGATATGCAGGCTATTATCATTCTTAATAAATCAATAAAGTCAACTGAAAAATTAAACTGAACATATATGGAACATTTGACAGCAGATATATTTCAGTCTCTTAAGCGCTGTCATTTTCATTGCAATTTACTGCCTACCCTCCAAGAGGGTTAAATCAGAAAAGTGAATAAAGAAAGAGAAGAGGTCTCAGCAAAAGAACTACAGTGCACTGAATTGCAATTTAACAGTAAATCAGCGTGGCAGAAGGAAATTTTTGTCATAACAGGGCTGTAACATTTTTTAAAAGCCAGTTTTGTCTTGAACTTGAAGCTAATGTTCATTAATGGCAATTTTAGGACTGTACTAAAATATAAAATATACTACAAATGTAGGGATGTAATTTCATTGGTTTAAGGTTTCTGTGCATTATTCCTCATAAAATATGAATGCCGCTATTGACTCGGTAGGTAGGATGCAAAGTATCTTCTTTTTAAAGCCAGAGAGGAAAGAGGGAAATCTCTGAGACAACAGCCATTTTCCAGCACAATGTGTAGACTCAGCACTCTGCAGGCCGATTTTTTTTTTTTTTTTTTTATAAGCCTTGGCCACATTCTTACTTTCTACAAGATATATTTGCATAACGGATTTAAGTTTGCCTCTTTTCATCTTGCAAAACGCCGAGTACTTGACTTCAGAATGCATCACCTACTCCGTAATCACACACAAACGCACCAATGCGTGGTGCGCGCTCACACGCAGCGCTTCTATAAATGCATACACAGGAATATCATCTGAAAGAAATGATCCTAACAAGCATGTGAGGATTTGCAGTTGTTATCCCTGGTGCTCCACGCCAGCCAGCAGTAACAAAGCAAGCAGCATATGCAGCACACCCATGTGTACACACACATTAAAAGCTTCTTCATGAGCACCTGCACGAGTCTGTATTCCCTGCCCTCTTTTGTGGAAGTTATCGCTGTATTAGATGTTGTTGAACATATTTGATATGAAAGCATTGTCTGTTTGCTACCAGTATCTAACGAGTATCTCCCCCAGAGTTGCCAGCAAGGTGCTGATTAATTAACTGAAGTAGTGAAGCTGAATCGTACAACAGCTGTTTGGAGAATTGTCATTAACTTGGTCTCTTTCTCCATCTATGCACTCGCTTGCAGTGCTATTGCTGAACCGAGGATTTGGGAAACTCCCCATCAAACCTACCTGCACTTGTTTGCGTTCCATGCTCAGAGAGGGGCAGCCAGCCAGGGCCTACGTTAAGAAGAGAAGGGAAGAGTAGAAAGGAGGGAGAAAACGCCAAGAAACTTCCCGCAGGTCACAGCTCCGCTGACTGTGTCAGGGGCAGCTGGCAGGCACTGCTCCTGCAGCACGTGCCCAGGCTGACAGGGGGGCTGAGCCCCTGTCCCGCCCCACTCTGGGCAGCAAGATGCAGTCCTGCTCTGTGGGCAGCACCAGGGCCAGCAGCCACGCAGGGTCCCAACCTGTGGGCCTCAGCTGCCCCTGCAACAAAGATGATTATTCAGGAGAGCATAATCTGCATTAAGTGACAGGCAGGCGGGGCAGTGCCGGTCCGACATGCGTTGGCAAAGAAGTCATGCCGGTGGGGCTGTCTGCACCTGGGGGAACTACGGAGGGTCCCCAGCGCAGACTGCCAACAAAAAGGCGTGATGACTTTTTTTCTTTGTTTTGGTGAAATTAAAGCAAGACTAAGTTTGGCTTTCAGGCGATGACCTGATCGCCCCAATAAGCTCTGCTTACCTCGCTGACATGCCCTGCCACGACATGCCAGGGATCGCAACGCCAACACCAGCTGCAGTGGTAACTGCTGCTCCGTGCAATTTAATTTAATATCGCATTCCTTCACGTGGGCCTGGCTTCACTGTGCTTGGGAATTACAAAAACTGGAAATTACACATGTGATTAAACACCATCTAATCACTCCACGTACTAAATAAGCCAAAATGCATCTGAAAATATATCAGGTGCAATTTTTGCGTGGAACAAATGAACGCGGGAATGTATTGCATTGATATAGATGGAGCATCTGCCTTGCGATAAAATTAAGTCTTGTGACAGAAATAAATCACTGTAGGGGAGAATGTAAACCATTATCCAATAGGATTTCCTCTTTTCTTCTTATGTGACAGGACTTATTGGATTCCCTGATGTTAGACAGCTAAGTGCATCCATGATATGATGATAAATCAGCAAGACTACATGATTTGAAATTTAACAGCTACTTATTTTTGAGATGTTAAGATAAAGGAAAAAACACTTTGATTTCTGCAAGTAACTATTAAATTGGGAATCTCCTTTTCTGATAATCTGATACTCTGTTCCTGTGTCATATCATCAAACAATGCCAACAACCAGCAGTGGGTAAAATAGATTTTGGACTAAGATGAATAAGGGAACCACTTATCTTTCTTTTTTCTTTTCCAATATTCACAGTTTTATCTAAAGAACGCTGCAGAAAGGTTACTGTTGACATAAAAATGTACTGTTCTTATTACATTTTCGTTTTTGCATGAATATATACTTAAATGGAGGGGAAAAAATGTTTTTGTTACTTCCTTTCTACATTTGAATGAAAAAATCCATAAGCTACGTTAAAAATACAGAATAAATAATGGAACTTCAGCATGTATAGAGGTTGATAAATGTGATTCACAAAACATACTTTCATGTTTTAATAGCTTTCCATTGTTAGAAGTATGCTATTAATTAGTGGAAAAATGGATTCATCTATCCAGGATGTACCTGTATTTCTTGGGTTTAACCCTTTTCTCACTATCATCACTTTGGACTACAGTCTCAGAATACAAACAGGTACTGGAGGGAGCATGGAAGACAGGTAAGTAAGACTTCCGTGGGTACATTCTTCAGTGATACCACAGGAAAATCACCTCAAATAAATAAAACAAGAATCACAATTACGTAAATAATGAGGTCATGATTAAAATAAAAGCGAAGAGATGAAGGCAAGCAACATCAGTGACAGCACTCCTAAGTGCAGTGACAGTGCAGCTGCACTTGGGGAAATGCAGCAGCACCCTGAAGCTGATTAACTTAGCCAGTATGCAGATGTCTCACTTCAGGGCACGCTGCACTTCGGAGTCACCACACCGCGACCGTCACCGGTCAGCCACTCGCCGAGTCCTCCTGTACAACCACCCTGCAGCCAGCACTGCTGGCTCGAGCGGGATGGAGGGCAGAAGCCCCGAGTGCTGCTCACTTGTAATTAGGGTAATCCCCTTCACGAGCCTGAACTGCTCTAGCTCTGTCTTCAGGCAGACCTAACTCCCCACGACAGCGCCACAAAAGCTGTTAAAGAAATGTAAACTGCTTCAGCTGGGTGTCAGCTTCTAATTAGCGTGTAGAGCACAGACAGGAGCGCTTCACCCAGCAGAATGAAATGCAGTAATTCAGCTATAGCATTGATGAAGCGCTACAGCGGGTAACACCGGGCTCTGCTTTAGACAGGGATGCATCCTCCCGGTTCAGACAGGGAAAAACCCCATTCCTCCTAAGCGTTGCTCTCACTCTGACTGGAAAGCAGGGTACTGCTTGCGTGGGGATTGGTTATGTCTTGGCATGCTCTGGCTGATAGGGGCGTGCTAACTGGAAGCTGCCGGTGCACCACTGGGAAGCATAATGCCACAGGAGCAGGCAGCCTGCACCTAGGCACCCTGCATGCTACAAGCCCTGGCAGACAGCTTTCTGCAAAGAGAAATGAAGACAGAAGGGATGACAGAAGAGCTGCCCTTGAGGGACAAACCCAAAAGGCAGTTGTCTGAAGGCTGAGATAAATCAGACAGCAATGCAAACAGACTGCTATGGGACTGAGGGGTGAAATGCTCTGCTGGGAGTACACCCAGTCAGCAGTGAAGTTGTGTGCAAGAAGAGTGTTTTGCCCAGCTCTCCAACTGTAGAGTAAATTCAGTGTAAAGTGGCCTATAAAGGGTGGTCTTGAAATGGTGTCCTATCCCAAAAGATGAGACATTTGTGTTGTACCACCAAAGACAGCAAGAGTTTTGCACCCAAGAGAGCAAGGGCAAAGCCTGAGGCATCCCTAATTATCTGCTCAAAAACACACACAGCTCCCAAATATGCTGTTCATGCTATTGTAGTAGGAATATTGAAATCAAGTGCTCAAAAAAGAAAAAAATACTGAGCTTGAATAGATAATTCAGTCTTACTTTTGACTCTGTGCCTTTAATCTCTAAATCAATTCTTTTTCTATAATAAAATTAATAAGCATCATTAAGACATCTAAACAGGCACTACCACAGGTTTGTACAAAAACCTCATCGTCATCCAGTGTTCCACATAGAAAAAATACAACAATATACCATAAAACACAGAGATTTTAACTAATGTTTACTACGAATGGTACAATCTCAGGGCTTTCTGCACATGTTTTGATCAAGAGCTCTTTAGCTCTCTCCAACTATGTGACTGCTGCCTCTGGTGACCACTACCATGAGAAACCATGAAAACCTTGACCCAGGATGGAAGTTGTAGGTGGATTGTGTTCAGGGCTATTCCAGAGTCATTCTCTCACATTCTCCCATTTAGCATGGGGGAGCCTCCATGGATGGAAATTCAGCTGAATTCAAGGCACAGCAGAGACAGAATATGAGAGGTTGTGTTGATCACCAAAGAGTTTTGACTTCCATGTCACTTTAGATCTGCAGTCAGTCATTCTACAAGCCCTATACCTCTAGGTTAACCTTATTCCAAGACTAAGCATACTAAAATCAGGCTGCTACCTCAGTAACAAAGATGTGTTTTCTTGCAGACTCTTCATTTAGACAGCTTAGAGGAAGCCCAGTTGGAAGACAGGATGGGGAGATGGGCCAGAGTGAAAAGTGGTTACAAGACAACCTTTTTTATCCAGTATGATCAATATATCAGTGGAAAAATCTGAAGAGCAAAAGGAGAGAAGATGAATAAATGCATAGCAAATTGTATTTCAAATTATTTCCACAGAAAGTTTAAGACTAAATTTGTTTTAAAGCCCATCTATAAAATAAGGGCATAAAGTAACCAGTATTTTATCACTGAGAGCGTTCAAGTTTGGTTGCCCTTCAGAAATGAGGAAGATCAGGCTATAATAGCTTTATATCTGAAAACAGGCTTTGATTGACAGAATCTAATCATTTGAAGGGCAGCACACCCACATTAGAAAAGCAGAATTCTCTGTTCAAGTTCTGGCTTGCAACATCTATTAGCATCTTAACATTCACTTGTACAAGTTTTTGCTAACTGAACATATTATTATTCTGTTACAGTGGTTGAAAAATAGCGACCTTTCTTTACAGTGATAAAAATATGTGGGTACTTTTCCTGTAGTTTATGTATCTTCTACTATAGGTCATTTTTAAAGAGTTTTCTTCTTCAGGTCCCACCATTTATCTTTTCATTCTGAGAAAAAGCTAGTTTATTTAGCACAGTAAGACCTTCACATAATGTTCCTGTACCAATTATTACAGCGACCGAGTAAGTCCCATGCAAAAGGTTCCCAGTAATGTGTCTTGCGAAGGAAAATAAACAAAGAAAAAAGGAAGACAAAGTACACATGACCTTCTTGCTGTCTATCTTACGCAAGCATCTACAAGCAAAGAGAATTAATTCAAAATTTGATCATAAAAAGAAAGTCATACACTGTCAACTGAACATTAACATAGAACTGCCAATCAAAAAAAACAGAAGCAAAAGCCATAAGGAAGCATGCTTTTCAAAAAGGGCACAGGGCAGAGAGCAAAAATGCTATAAATGAATCTTATTGCTAAATGCATGCTATTAAAAGCATTTCACTGACACCAAGATAGTACAGTACTCCATAGAAATAACAAGTACCTCAGAAAAGAGGTATTAGCAGGACAAACACCAAAGCTCCTTCTAATGTTGCACTCTCAGTGTATTATTTATTTACCTGAATAACACAATAAGAATAGGAAGAGCATGCATGTACCTAGATAAGCCAGGAATCACCTTATCCTCCTCTAAGATGCAGCCATTTCAGTAGGACAGCAACAACAAAATTTGAAATTTACAAATTGCAGGCTGTTACTTGAACTCTTACACACAGAAAAAGGAAAAAAGCTCTTGAAATTAGAAGCAGGGAAAGCAAACATGACACAAAGAGATTTTGGGATGCGTAGAGGATGTTTTCCATGTTGTTTCTGTTAGAGGAGATGTCTTTGTTCTGAAGACCCCTTCAGAACAAAACTGAGTACAGATCAAGTGGCCTCTCCTGGGAGAATGATGGATTCTGGCAGATAACCCCCTACTCCCGTGATTACCCTAGGATATTGGCTCTTCTATGACAACACATGCAACATAAATGGGAATTCTTTAAGAATTAAAGACTCCAGACCAATTTAGACACGGCACAGAAATCCCTGACAGAGGAGAACACGAGAAGATGACATGTATTGGCTTTGTGAAACATTCTTACACATGAGCTTATAGAGCCGCCAAGTAATTAAATTTTCTCCTCATCATTTGCATTTATTTCAGACAATGAGCCCCTCCTGCCCACCCAAATTAGCACTGCTGCTAAAAATAGGAGCTAAGAACAAGAAGACACAAAGCCCACACTCCCACAGCAGGACACCAGGGCTCTGGTAAAGAGCAGAAGCTGCCGCAGCATTCAGCACACAGCACATGGGTTATTCACTAACCTAGAGCCCCAGCAACTGGGCTGGCTTTGTGGCTTATATTTCATGTGAAATATGCTGCAAACTGTACCTTTCAGAACAATTATTGCCTTTTTAAGGACAATTATGTATTATGTATGATGTATAATTTATTCCGGAGGTTACTGGTTTATAAAAGAGTTGTGGGCAAACTGCCAAGTTATCGTCTGAACTGTAGTTATGAGTAATAACAAGGGTTATAATTTACATTCGTACTCTGTTTTTAAGTTAATGAGCTATCCTGTATGAAACCCAGTACTTGGGTTTTTGTTTCTATGTTTTCTTCTCTTCCAGGATACAACTAGGTTTTATAATTTGCCTTTATGATACGAGTTACCTTGAATACCTTTCATTAAACCACCAGCAGTGATCATTTAGTTGAACAGAGAAGCCATTGTGCGCTTACCCATGGCTCTTACAAACAGGCTTCAACATTAGTGCCTTCTTTGTTGAAAGAGGAAATACTTCGAGGACAATAGGATTATACCTTCTTATTTTTAAGAGAGAGAGAAGGAAAAAATCATCCTCTGGGATATTTCCATTTCCACCTGGACACCAGCCACCAGCAAAAGGCACTTCAATGCGACATTCATTCAGAGAGCAGCTCCTCAAGTAGCACAACACCCAGTTGCAGCATTGGGGATGAGCCACATCCTGGCATGGGACTAATGAAAATGCAAACTTCTGGCCTAGCAGTGAGAATCCCAGTAATTGAGCCACGCTGTCACTTGTGCTCAGTTTCTCCCAGCTGAAACAGATAGCTCATTTATATTAAAAACACAGATTAAATTTACAGCAGTGAGGCACTGGAAAAACCCTCACCAGGTGGGTTATTATGTTTATGTTTGTTTGTTATGGTTTTTGTTTTTTTTTTTTGGTAACAGAGCAGTAACTTTGACTTGAACACTGAGAAGGAGATTAAAATTAAGGAAGTAAGGGATTCAGGGAGTTCAGCTGAGAAGGAGCTACCAGGATGTCCTACCAGAAACATTACAGTCCAGAAACGACATGAAGGACAAGGACAGGAGGCTAGAAAATACAGAGAGGCTTGTTGTTGAGAGGGCTACTTATGTCCATCAGCAGAGAATAATATTTATACATCTTGAGCCCAGCTTTGGTGAACATAATGCTGGCAAGATCACCAAGCATATTTTGCCCTTCGTACTGATGGCATTGCTAATGGTAGCCCAGTGGTACCTTTCTTTCCCATAAGGAACTTGTAATCATTTCCCTTCCCTCTAGAAAAAGTAACAAATGATTAAGACTTTGGCACATACAAAACAAGCAATAATTAGATGATGCCATGCCTGGACTTTTTGTCAGTCATCTTCCAGTCATGGTTGTTAAGTGCTTCTCTGGTGCCAAGTATTAATTATCTGAAATTAGTGCTTGGTGATAGACCAAGTCTTTTCCCATCACAGCTCTGTACTACCAGCATAACAGTTGGAATAAATAAGCCCAAACATTAGTCAGGAAAGGGAGAGTGTAAGTAAGCAAGGCCAAAGTGCCACAGCAGTTGTGACAGTCTGGCTGATTCCCTTATTCTCTGTTCAGTATCTCCATCCTAGCTCTGAGGCCTCAACTCACCCTGTCAGCAATGGGACACAGCTGACTTGCCTGGGTCAGCATGATGGCTCCCACAGAGACTGTGAGAGAAACAGACAACTGCTGAGGGTGATCTTACCCAACTGAAGAGTCAGTCATAGAATAGCTTGCAGTGGAAGGGACCCTAAAGATCATCTAGTTCCAACCCCTTTGCAGTGGGCAGGATTAATGCCCACAGCACGAGTGGCCGAGGGCCAACAACAGGGACCTTCTATCCACTCAGGGGGCCAGAGGCTGTTCCATGGTGGGATGAATTCAGGTATCTTTGTTTCCCTTTCAAAACAGGTGAAGCAGCATTGTCTGAACTGGAGCTAAGAGCTGTGCCTCACTCACACACATTACAGCAAGAAAAAAAAAACCTATCCAGATTTTAATTCCTAACAAGGAAGAAACAGATGAAAACTGGAGGTGGCCCTCACCTTTCCACTCTGATAGGACTTCTTCCCACCTGGTGCCACAGCTGTGCCATGCAGTCCCATGAGCATCAAAGCCTCAGGCAGTTTAAGTGGGCACTGCAGTTCAGTCCTCACTGTGTTCTGCATGTGCACAACTCAAGGTATATGAAGGCAGCTGGATGCTTTCTTCTGCCATGTGAGTTTGTTCCAGAATAAATCTCTTTTTACACCATTACTGGATTACCCAGGGTCTTTTTTGTCTAGCAAAAGCCTTAAGATTTGCTTGTCACTGTTGGTCTATTTCCACTGGGCAAAATCTCTCTCTCTAAGCAATCTTTCACAAGCAAAGAAGTTATTTTGGAGTCCTACAACCAGGCATAAGTAAAGAGGAAAAAAAAGATTGCCCAAAAGAACTGAAGGGTAACAAAACATTCATAAAAAGCCAAGGTCAAGGGTTTATGGTTTAAAGCACTCACTGCAGGAGTATGAGATCCAGAATATTTTCCACTGCATGGAAGGTTTGGACTCTACAGCTTTGGAGGTACCTTGCTCTCAAAACATATTAATACTGTCCTGCATGGTCAAACATCATTAAATACTCACCAGAAATCTGGAAAACACTTCCAGACTGAAACTCTAACTCCTATACCATGCCCAAAAAATGAGGACAGCAGGTCTCACAGATCAGGCTGTGCCACAGGGCCCTAGACCTCTGGAATTCTTCTGCTTACCCTGGATGCTGCTGCAGCACCTCCAGTGGGTTGTTTCAAGGAAGCACTATACACGACAATATGCACATGAACAGTACAGTGGGCAGAGTTGATATTAGGCTAATCCGTATCTATGATTTAAAGAGAGAGGCTGCAATTCTCTTGTTATTCTTCTGAGCTTCCATGATGGCTCACAGAGCTGGAGCATGCCTACCTGCCCAGCTGGAGGAGGGGGTTCAGCTGGCTTCAAGTGAAAGGAAGAAACCTCTGCATGAGAGCTCACATTGGAAGATGAGTAAAAAGTTGGGAGCACTGCTGAGAGTTGGAATCGTGGGGATGAAGGAGAGCAAAGGTGCCCCTGGGGATTGAAAACTGATGATGTCCAGCAGGACCACAGCAGCTTGCCCTTACGTTAGGCAAACCTTGAAACTATTTTCTTTTATCTGGTGTCCTTTAGCAATAATCACTTCAGAAGCAGGGTCATAAATAGCTTCCCAATGGTCCTCCCACTACATTGGCTAATGCCAGAACAGTGGAGAAGCTTGCTCTGTATTACTGGTGTTTATTTTTAAGAAGTAATTGCAACAGAAATTTGAAAAACCTTTTGTGCTGCTGAAAAGGGGCTTAATAAATGGTTAGCAATTTTTTAAAAAAATACATATGTAGAAAGATTTATAAATTAGAGAAAGATAAATGCACAATTATTAATTCAGGCAAACTGTTTAGCCTTTGTTCCTCAGCACAAAAGATGCCACTATTCACACATACACACATGCAATATATGATACTGCAAATGAAATACAAAAAAGTGATATAAATTCCTCCCAGGATAATTGTGTAGTGGTGATGTATTAAAACCAGTCTTATTCTCCGTCTATTTAGCTATAAAAGCAATGCAGTTCATTAGTCACTCTTCTATGCTACCCAAATTACAATAGGAATTTTTATGTCACTTTATATCACTCTTCTTCTGAGAGCTTTAGCAGGAGCCCACCTAAATATTAATGTCCTCCATTGATGCTCTTTATTACCCTTTATAAAGCAATTGTCCTAAACCAGCTTCAATGTCTGTTTGCAGCATTTGGCCATAACCATCACCAAAGCAGGATCAGCTGAAGAGCATCTTTGCTCTCTCGGAAACCAATTTGGACATGTCACAGAGCATTTATGCCAGTTTCCAGCATAAGCAACTTCCAGGGACCTTGCCTTTGATTATCTGAGACTTCTGGATCAATCTCTTTGCAAGCTTTCACACAACCATTTTAAATTGGCTTGGACGTCAAAGAAAGAAATGAGATACTTCAGAGAATCTCTCTTTAAAAACAAAGCAGTTGTTGTCTCTGTAATTATGAGCACCTACCTGGAATTAAATAAAAAAAATACTTTGCTTCAGTAGTTTTGTAATAAATGTTATATTTTCTATATAACCTCAGTACATATTCAGACCACATTTATGATATGTAAAATAAGAATTTGCTATGATGCCATCAGCCACAACCACATGCAAGACAGAAACAGCTTGCCAAGATGGTACTTCTTCCCACTTCCTCCCCTCTCCAGCCTTGATGAACAAACACGCTACTCTTTAAGACTGCAACTGTTTCCTGCCAGCGTAACCCCAAGAGCAGCTCCTCCAGAGGGCAGTTTAGGGTGGGATCAGGTGAGGGGACACAGGACTGCCCAGTCCTACAGCTGTTCTGAAATGAACCTGCATGTCAGGAAGGAAAAAACACAGCTGAGGGCAGAATCTAGACTTGTGTCAGGTCTGTTGAAGCCACTTACGCATTTTGCTACATCCCAGTAAAGATGTTAGGAAATAGAGCACTCGCACAAATTACACTTGCAGAGCAGCAGTTTCCTCAGCAGCACTTTCAGGCTACCCCAGATTGCTTTGATTTCAATAATTGTGTGCAGGAGCTGCAGCGATAAAGACCTGAAATGCAACCATTTTCAGGTTTCCCTTCCCTGCCAAGGTACAGCTCCATACCCACGCCTCCACAGATGTGGAACAAAACAAGACTAAGCAAAGTGCTTAAAATGTCATGGGTTACTTTTTCCATATTCCTACACAGATCTTAACGCTTTGCAAGATGTAACCGGGCTTCTCGCTCGCCCTGATTTATGAAAACTTCAATTTAAAAAGAGGGGAAGGAAATCATGCCTTACGCTGCCCTTAAATGTCAGTCAACCTTAAGACTAGGGAACAGGTCCCTACTTTTCAAATGTCAGTAAGACTTCTCATAAAAAAAACATGGGCAAGATGTCTGTATAGTTCACATGCTGTATGATCTCATTTTCAAATGTTTCTGATCTTTCTTTTCTTTCTCGGTTTGGCTGGCAGAGTAAACCAATCCAATGTGCTCCTATGTGCACTTCTATCATAAAAAGAGTGGTGTGCCCCCTGATATCTCGATCTTCTAACACTGACTTCCCCCCCCCCCCTTCACACTCGGCTCCCCATTTTAAACAATACCTTAAAGTTAGCTTTAACACCTCAGAAAATAGTGCCATAAAAATAAACAAAAGTCTGAGGACTAAAATTGGACATAAAAGTTGTTGCAGATATTGTTTCTTGACAAATAGCTTCTCCAAACATCATAAATTGTCCCAAACCCCTTAAACCTTTGCTCTACATCACCCACGCAGGACTGCAAAGGGAATACAGCCAAGGAACTGCAGGCTAATTGAAAAATCATTCACTTGAGATACAGTAAGTATTGCGCTCCAGTTCTGTGAAAGTATACAGAAACTTGACACAAGTGGCATCCTCCATGAACTAAGCAATTGACTAATCAGCAAACTCAAAAGGAAAATAATCTGGCTTTTCCTCCCCTGCTTTGCTGAATTTGCATTTAATAATCCATCTGAGATGCAAAAAAAAAAAGTCTTCAAGATACACTGGGTGGCACAGATTCCTTCCCAGCCTCTAGGACCGCTACCTCTCAAAAAGAAAACTACAGCATTGACTGATAACATTGGATTGAGGACTCAGGAGCTGATGTTTCTAAACCCCTATTATTCAAAGATTGTTATCACAGTTTTCCATTAGCAGAAATAAGTAAAAGCTTTGCTGTATAACTGACAAAGTGATTTTGGGGGAAAGAAAACAAAGGCTCAACATTATACCACAAGAGGTATCACATCGATCCCAATTTTTTATAAGATTTTTTGCCTTTTTGCTTGAGGCCATTTAGCATTGACTTTGCTTATTATTAATTTCACAGGCAGCAGGAGCTGCTGGATTGTACAGGTACAGTACAAATGGAAGGACCCGTAGAAGCCTTTGTTTACCTGACATTTTAATACTTCGCATGCCTCAAAAAATCCCACACGGTGAGCCTAGCGTACCCTCCGTATTAAAAAACCATTTCCAACGCTCACAATTCAAACTCTGTCCTTCCACTGGGCACATGATGCAGTAAAAAGGTCCATGATGTCACAATTCCCACAAGCCTGCTCAGAGCACTCGCAGCAGTTACCTTCAGACTCTCATTCCACGCCTCAGTAACTGAATTTTTCACTGTCACCAGTTGCCTCATCCTCTTGTTCCCTTTGAAGCAGTAGGTGAGCACACACAGGCTTGAACATATATTTCTCTGCCTTCCACTGGAAGAGTGTAAGCATAATTGTATTCCGAGAAATACATCTCGCTGTCCATTTTGGAATCCCTCTGCAAGTAACATCAGCAATATTGACATCATCTTCAGAAGATCCTTCCATTATCTCTTTTGAAGATCACAGCATGGGTCAACCCTCCCTGTCTGCAGCAACAAGCTGCTAAAATGACAAGACAAAATATCACATTTCTGAGGGTTCAGCACCAACTATTGGTGAGACAATCCCAGTTAAAGCTCTGCACTTTAAAACATAAATAAAATGGTGCAGCAAAGCTCTAATAAATAACCTAGGAAAAACTCTGCTTGGACAATCTCCAGAGAACAAACATCCAACACAAACAGTGAAAGTAAACAAACAGAAAAGCCTCAATGGGGAAATTATATTAAAAGCACCAATTTACATCATGGAATGTCACACCACTTCTTTCTCATTGCAGAGGTGTTACATATGGTGAGAACTCTGGAGGGAGACAAGAGGGAGGAACAGACTGAGGAGTGTGCAATTTATGGTCCTGTAAAGGCAAACAGCAGCCAGGCGGTGGCTGCACCCACACTGCAGCATCTCAGAGAGGTTTCTCTCCAGCTTAACGGTCAGCTCTCCTTTCAGTAAAATGGATAAAATGCACGTGAGCTTTTCATAGCATCTGGCAACAAGCGCAGCCCCACCGTGTTCGCATCAAAGCCCTTATGCAGATCAGATGTATTTACTATAGATTTAGGCAATCTAAAGTTTCACAGTTGGAAATATTTTAGAAATTCAAGTTGCTAGCTTGGTAACTAGGGCACTTGAAGCAGTACTTCCCAGTCTGGGGGCAAAGATTCCACTAATCCTCCTCTTGTAAAAAGTTTAGTAGTGGTTTCTTACAAAGTCTGCCTACTAGTTGGCTTCTAAAGCTTTCTGTACAGAGGTTAGTGCACCATGGGAGGTACTTCATAGGTCTTCAAAGAGAGCCAAAGACTATCAACATACAAAGTCAGAAATTTGTTTACTCATTCATTTTGACTTGCAAAAATTAAAACAAGTCTGTCCAAACACAACACCTGAAATTACACTCTTAATTCTGAGATCCCATTTTCTCAGTAACTTCATGCTCTTTTTCCTTCATGAGATATACTCCCACGCCCCTTCAATCCTGTCTGTCACATCTGTACTTCTGGACTTAAAGGGGTCCACACAAACCACTGGAGCTTCATTGCACCAGGGCTGAGAGCCCAGGATTCATGTACTGGGCCAGGCACCAGCACTGGGAGAATAAAATTCTATTTATTACTTTTACTGTTTGAAGTGGAAACAATAGCAGCTGGGATGTGTTGGGCCTCTGAAAAAAAAACCTGCAGCACACGTCTACACTGGACAGCCCAGAATACAGGCCATTTGTAAAATAACTAAATCCAGTTTTCTGTGCACTAGTTGGTATGAACTAATAATGCATAAACCTAAAGATGCATAATCCATTTAGAAATATATGCATGGAAAAAACAGACATTTCAAATACTATACTGTTTGTTTCATGATCATTAATCATCACCATATGACACAGAAGAAACCTTGAGAGAAAAAAAAAAAAGGGAAATGATACCCTACTTCTCCAGACCTGTTCTAGCTTATTAGTGCCTTCCTCCACCAAGGCTCTGAGGATACATCTTTGGAGCAGGAGACAGCACAAACCCCAGAGAGAGCCACAGGATCACTGTTGCCTTCTGGACTGCCCAGCCCTCAGTCAGCCACTGAGAATAATGCTGTGTTGCTACTGTACCAGTACAGCAATGCTGCAGAAATAGAGCAACATGCTGCATTTTTTTTTTTTTCTACTGATGTTGTTAAAATAGAAGAAAAATCAATACAGTTAAATAAAAAAATGAGAAGGAAATTACAAAATAAAATGCTAAATATTTAAATAGACAATGCTGACCACTGAGATCTTTCTGACTGTATTATTCCCAGTTCACAGTGTAAATGGATCAGTTACTTACAAAGACAAGTAACTGAATGATCTTTTCTTACTAATGCAAAAGAAAACAACAGCAATAAAGTAATAAAAAGCTGATCATGTTTCCTCCTGAACTGTCAGTATTTTTACTACAGCGTATTCCATCCTGAAAACTCAAACAGGAACACTATGCCAAATATTGTGATTTAGTATGAGAGTGTTCTGCTTGGCCATTATCTTATCCCAAGTGCTCTGAGGAGTTAAACACCTCCTTGTCTCTAGTTTTCTCAGGCAACTACTCTAATAGACTACAAAGAGCAAAATGCAAGGACAGAGAAACACTGCCAAATATTTGTTATGCCTAACATTTATGTACATTTATCTAATCTCAAATATAATACAGGCTGACAGTATAAACAGGCCAGCTGAAGCTAATCTGTGCATGTTCCTAGTGTATGTAAATAGTCTTTTCCTCAGTTTGTTTCCTTAAAGTATGTAGCATGCAATTATCTCTTACAGCTACAAAGGCAATGACATGTTACTTAGTACTTTTAATAATGATAAATTCAGTCCTGGTGACGAGGGAGTTTAAAACTGTCAGGCTCTCAGGCAGCAGGATAAGATTTTCCAATATACTCCAATAGCAGTCTTTTGTTCTGCAAGCTAACTCATTTTTTAACCTTCCCAATTGCTCCATCTTGGCCCCTCTTAAACACAGTGCTCCTACCATCGTGATTCATGAAACCGCACGCTGAAAATTGTTGTTCTTCAGGTACTAAATGAGATAAATTAATTCCACTATTAACAGGACCAAATGAGAAAATCAGGACTAGAGGAAAGGAAAAGAAAATGTATAAGGCACATCTCTGCATTTCATTAACATTCAACTACAAAGAAACATCTGTGAAACTGTTGATACAGTTGATTGCACATCATCATCTTCATGTCATGGTTAGATCACTGTATTTTGGGACTACAAGAGAAATCTAATCTGGAATGGGAGATTCTCCGATTATATGGCCTTTTCCTTCTACCCTTCTTCTGATTATTTTTCATGTTTTGATGAGAATGAAATGCCATCTAGCTTTTCCTGGGACAATTTTTTTGTCTAATCTTTTCTGTTTAACTTAGTTTGACATGCCTGTAATACCTATTTAAAACTGCCTCTCTATCTAATGCCTCATCCTTTAACAGATGGGTATTTTCTACTGCAAACAGTTATAGGCAGAGCAGCTAAGGAAAATAAAGTGCAGATGGTACAGAATGAAGTAGCATTTGAAGCAGTGGTTCAGCAACAATGAGGGAGAACAAAACTAACCAGTCGCAACTATGTTTTATTAAAAATGGGAGGAAAGCAAGAGAACCCTCAGACTGGGATGGTTAAGATGGCATAAACAGAAAAAGCACTATCTTGTGTTTGAGGAGAGCGCATGCTGTCTCACCATGCAATGATTTGGTAGGTGCTGTTTGGGCTATGTCTACGTGATGAGGCCAGCCTGAATAGTGGGCAGTCAGGTCTGGCCTTGCAGCTGTGGTGTGAGCTTTCTCCAAATCATTTCACTATTCCTTGTGCTCCAAACCTCTGCCCATGGTTGGATGAACGCATATTTCCCACTGTTTTTTTGTGGGAAGGGACAGCAAGACTCCTTCCCAGATGACTGTGCCAACTGCAACGCAACACATGTCCTACACCCTTCAGAAAAACATTGGAAGCAGCACTGGGGCACTGTTGGTGCTCAAGTGTTACACAGACCACTTCATATGTGGCTGGAAGTTTGATCCAGGTACTCATCCTACATTTGCACCTAGACAGACTTTTCCTCATGGGTGGAAAAAGAGTAGGTTTAAAAGCTGAGTAGGAGTGAGAAGGAACATACTGAGGTGTTTACAAGCCTGTAGTAAGCAGCAAAGGCTGCATAATATTGCCAGGTATCAACACTTCAACTTACAAAGGTCACTATTGGATCAGCAGCAGTACTTTTATAAAAATGATATAAGATGTGCAAGTATCTGCTAGACTGCAAGCCTCCTGAAGGCTTCCCATTTGTGGTCTGTTCTTTTAAATATTCATGACTTGCTTGCTCCAAACACCTGTTACTCTAAATAACATTTACATGATGGATGTAATTCCAAAATTAAAAGGCATCCATTCACTGTGATATGTGCTACATCTAACTTTCACCGAAGAACTGTAAGTTTGCTATCTGTTGCATGCATTTCAGCAGGAGATAAAACTGAACACAATGAACATCTGAAGACAGAGCATTATCTAAAACCCTGAGGAGCTTAGGACTTGCAATGTAATGCCCTGACAGGGTATTGAACTTTTTTTTCCTAATGAAAACATAATAAAATGGCACTTAAAAAAAAGTGAAACAGCTATTATTAAAGTATTTATTGGCTCTGATCTCAATCACTAGCTCTAGCACCTAATGTTTTAGAAGCTCATCAGCAATCATTCAGAGTCATTCCACTCCTTTACACATAGCTTCACTCAGCTTCCCATAGGAATGGCAGTCCCAGGTCTCACATTCCAAAGTAATCCATAGAACCTCTGCAGCAGGAATCCAAAGTCTTCCCTGTAACCTACACTGTGGCTAGAAACAAATTCCATGCTACAAAGGAGAAAGTTCAGCCCTATGCCCATTTAATGCTAAATCTTCTTCCTGATACTTCCCCAAAAGGTTGCCTGGTTGGAGATGTGGATATAAGAGGAAATGGGCTAAGGCCATTAGTTCATCATACACAATTCTAAAAAGACCTCAGATCATGACAGCTGATTCATGTTGGATTCAGATGAAGAATCCCAAGCTGGATGCTTTCATAGTCCATCATTATACCCAATGCCAGCACTAGCTTTCTAGACCAGTATTCCTGTGCAACCACAGGTTAGGAACATGTTATTTGAATTAATTTCTTTGTTCAATCAGCTGCTGTGTGCCTATCACAACAGCAGTATTATCATTATCAAGCTGAATTTCAGGAGGTATGCCATGACTTGTATTATTACATTTAATAAATATTGCACTAGTTGGATTTGCCATAAAGTAAACAATTTTTCAAGTGAAATATCCCCTTCTCAAACGCCACACTGCTATGCATAATTCAGACACAACCCTGACCAGAGATCTGATTGCAGGTGGAGAAGCTGCCTGAGTTGTAGGCACTGAGAATTCATTCAAGCATCAGGGAAAATATGTAGAGCACCTGGAGCTTCGAAACACTCCTGGACCAGCAGCACAAAGTATTCCTCTGTCCCCTGGGTCCCCTGCATGTGGAGAGTGACTCATAGCCCTGATGCTGATCCTCTCACCAGCCACCTCAGCAACAAGACCAACAGGAAAGGCTAAAACCTGATGGAGGTGCCAAAATATACCAGCTAAATTCAGTACCAAAGTATAGCAGTAAGGAATGCAATACCTTTCTGACATGAAGCTTTTCAAGCATCCCTCATCATTAATTTCTCAAAGTATTTCAACATCCTTTCTTTTCCTACTAAGTGATAGCATATACAAAACTTAGTTGGTACTCACAGATTTAAACGCTAATGCATACTGTCTTTTTTTCCCCAAAGTTCAAAAAACCCTTCATTATCTTCACTAATTTGGACCCTATCTAATGGAGTAGATTCACCTCTTCTACCTAATTCATCTCCCAACACTGACACACAGAAAACGGAACCAAGAACGGTGAAAAGGAGCCCTTCTGGATACCCAGAGGAGTACTCCCTCCAGTAGTAAAGCTGAAGAAAGAAAGTAAGACCGAGCAAACAGCTCTTCCCCACTCTTGCCAGCAAAATCTCGAGGATAGTGGAATTCAGTACCAGAACAGTTGTCTTCTACTGAATAATTCCCATAGACAGAGTCACCAAGTATATTTCTAAAGACATACATTAACCTGTAAAATAGAGCTGGAGCACCAAAAAAATAAAAAAAATCCACATCTCAATTTTCCTCCTGAGATACAAATAATTCTTATTTACTTTCATAGAAAGTGAGATTAAAAATCAGAGAGATATTCATGTCATGCAGGAAGTGAATCAGATCCTTGAAATATCCTATTAAACACACAAAAAAACAGTAAAACGCTGGAAGAAAACAGTACAGTCAAAGACATAAGTATAGCATGTTGGGCTTACATTGGAAGTGAGGCTTGTAAAATAAAACCAGGACTGCACAGAGATCTGATTAGATTCTCAGCTGCTATTATTACGCAACCAAAGCACACAAATGGCCAAGACAACATTTTTCTACTGTTCATAGGCTGGATAAACTAACTTTTAAATATAGATGTTTGCTATCACTTCACTATTAATGAACAACTGGGGAAAAAAAAGCAGATTTTATGCAATTGAATATTTGCATATGTTAATATACTGAATTTAGAGGTGAGCCAGGATGAACATCAGAGAAGGGCTATACAGCAGACAGCACACAAATGGCTGGAGTCTGGCTACAGAGGAGGTGACTTAATGCCAAGTCATGACATTTCTCCTTTATGAAAAGTCAGTTTACTTGCACAGTGTGCTTCACTCTGAAAGAAGCCCCAGCCTGCACTGCCAGACCTGCTGCTAGTAATAGACAATGAGTTTCTAAGGCCCCTGGTAAATCCCTCCATCTTCTCACCATGTTGCATGCAGAGGTAAGAATTAGATACTGAATGTAGCAAAACAGGGCTTTTAAACTAGGTTGGCTGCTGACCCTCTGTCACCACAACTGAACTTCAGTATGTCACCAACCACTGGTGCCATCAACCACTGGCTTCATGGAGATGAACCATCCTCAGATGGCAGCACAGAGATCAGCCATCTCTCTCACAAAGAGAATCAAAGGGATGAGGTACTCCTCAATAGCTCCTGATAGTTCTCTACCTCCTTTCTGAAAAATAGGTTCAAAAAAGCTAGCATACATCCCTGTGTAACTACCAGAGGCTTCACTTTATGGAAAATGTAAGTAGTATATAAAAATATAAAAAATAGATACATATAGATATTATTATTATATATTATAAATAGATATACGAAGTATACATATATACATATCACCTTGTGGATGCCCCATCCCTGAAGGAATTCAAGGCCAGACTAGAAGTGGCTCTGGGCAGCCTGGTCTAGGTTGGTGACCCTGCCCACAGCAGGGGGCTTTAAGGTCCTTTTCAACCCAGACCATTCTATGATTCTATGAAAGCACTGGTAAAATAAAGGTGTTGCCTTCACAAAAAAAATCAAGTCTCTGTTAGTTGTATGTAATTCTCCCACCTATCATCAAGAAACAAATAGTTAACTATTCCTTTCCTGTTTAGTTTCCTACTTTTCTTTAGTACCTTTCCTGTGAGGAGAGCGGAGCAGAATGCAAACCTGAAAGAGCACAAACTGAAATACTTTGTTTAGGGTGGTGGTCTGAGGTACTTAACTCCCTTTGTATTTTTGTGTGGATGCCCTGCTATGAGGCACTGTGAACTTCCCTATCAGAACAATGCATCAATTTGCAGGCAGCTGCAGACTCTGAATGTAACCTATGGTCTTCAACCTATACAGTCGGTGGAAAACACTGCGCTAAACTCAGTAAGCTTTAAGTGCAATTAGCAATAAATGATCAAGGTCTCACTAAGAAAACAGAATTCTCTCTCTTCAGTGCCACCAGTATTACAACCTCAGCTCAGCGCAGCCAAGGCAGCTGGTGGGTCCTTTTATTATGAGGCCCCTCCATAAAATGCATTCCTCACTTTCCTGCATAGCAGGCAAAATCTGTTTGCTGATCTTCAGGGTATTATGCAAAGCATTTGGGGAGAATGACAGGAGAGAGAGAATTGAATTTTGAGGCATTTGTTTGATCTATCGCTTTGATGATTTAGGCTGATTTATATGATGGGTTTGGGTTGTGTGTGTTACGGTTTGCATTTGATGCAGCATTTTTCTATGGCTCGATTCTCAACAATGTTCAGTGTCCTTAGTATGACACACAGATTTCAAACAAAGAAAAAAATCCCAGCATTTAGCACCTGCTCTCCAGCAATGCATACCAGAATTTAAACAAGAACTGCATCGTTAGAAAATCTGGCTGCTTTTGAGAGCACTGACCACTTCAATATCTGGTCTTAAGCTTGGATTTATGTGATTTTAAACATCCAAACAACATTCTGAATCCCACCCAGCAAAGCCAAAAGATGACAGAGTAGTTTTCCACACTGCCTGCTCTGTGGTCTCAAGAATCGTTCTTGTATGAATAGAGAGCGGAAAGTCTTGGCCTATCTATTTTAAACAGCAGATAAATAAAGAAGGGGCATACAGAAATGCTTTCAGGATTGATTCTTTGACTTTCTTGCAAAGAACTTCCATATCTTATTTTCACATTTATTTTTATAGCTTTTTCTTCTTTTTGTCTTTTGTCTTTTGCTCCTTAAAAATAAGAAGGAATCAAAATGTTCTTTTGTTCCTTAAAAATAAGTAGGAATCAAAATGTTCTTTTGGTTAAAAGCTATTGTTAGCATTTATTTTACAGATCTGAACAGATGGATGGAAAAGTCTGTTGTTTTGAGAACTGATTTAGCACCGGACCACTGAAAAGGAGCATCTCCATTCAAAGACTAGCACTTCTAAGTCAATGCCAAGCTTTCATGCTAAAATCCATGTTTGTCATATGAAGTTCCCAGTCACAGTCAAGCAGAAGCATATCCCTCACACTGTTAAAAGCAGCAAAGTACAGAAAAACCTGCTAATCACCTGAAATTGAGAAGTATCAGTCTCTGTAAACTAGTTCTTCAAGGCTTTTACAAAAGAAAGCAGTCACCAGAATAAACATCTGTGATCAAATACTAATTTACCACCAACAGAAAATTGACTTCAAATCATCTCTTTGTCACTGTAATTGATTAAAAGTCAAATGAAAATTGATAACATGATTTTCTATGTGTGAATGTATATGGGGCACAAACTCTCAAGAGCTCTATTGGCTTCAGATATTGACTTTTTTTTCCAAATAAAGCTTTTTAAGAGTACATTAGTCAGTCCACTAATAAACCTAAAATGCAGACTAATTACTCCAACACAAGGCATTGATACGCTCTTGAGATTGTAGACATTTGGTGCAAAAAACAAAACTCTGATGAAAACTTTGAATCCAATCAAAATAGCAAAATCATAGAATCGTAGACTGGTTTGGGTTGGAAGGGACTTCAAAGACCATCCAGTTCCAACCTCCCTGCTATAGGCAGGGACACCTGCCACTAGACCAGGCTGTTCACAGCCCCATCCAGCCTGGCCTTGAATGCTTTCAGGGAGAGGGCATCCGCAACCTTGCTGGGCAACCTGTTCCAGTGTCTCAACACCCTCACTGTAAAGAATATCTAGTCTAAACCTACCCTCTCCTAGTTTGAAGTCATTTGCCCTGTCCTGTTACTGCATGCCTTTATAAAAAGTCCCTCCCCAGGTTTCCTGCAGGCCCTTCAGGAAGGCCACTGTAAGGTATCCTGGAGCCTACTCTTCTCTTGATGAACTCAGGATACAGTTGGCCTGTAAGCACACATTGTTGGCTCATAGTGAGTCTTTCATCAGCCCAAACCTCCAAATCCTTCTCTTCAGGGCTGCTCTCAAGATGTTTTTCACCCACCCTGTACATGTGTTTGGATGCACAAACTATTTCATTATCATTGGACTTTTCTGATGAAGGAAGCTGCCTATTCTTCATTTAAAATTCTCTTTAAATTTTTATTAATTCTTCTCCAGCCTCAATGTTATATCCAAACTCTTGTTCTTCACTAATCCAGTGGTTTTTCAGTATAGGTTACAGACCTAGGTATCTTCTCTTTAACAGATTATTTTCTGCATCACAGAACAAATGCAACTCTGTATCGACCCCTGAACAGAACGTAGACTACTAAGATGTTATTTTACCTACTCTGCAGACACCGATATTTTTAATATCACCTGTAAAAAGCAACAACAACAAGGGATTACTTCACACAATGTCTGCCTACTTTATTAGGAAACAGGCAGAAATTATGACCAATTGGCCTCAAATTAAGATTTAAAATGTCTTACAGCAGTGTTAATTTCACTCATTCAGATTTCCATCTTCTTCTACGTTGATGAGAATATACAGAGATATGAGAAACCGAGGCAAAAGAGATGTTCCATTTACAGTGTCAAGAAAGCGAGATTGATCCCAGCTCCAGCCTGACAAATGACAGCCAGGCCCTGCCACACCACCACCACCACTTCACCAGCTGCGGGGCTCGGTGTCAGTTACTCAGCAGAAATTGGTGGCAGAGAGTAAACAAGAATTGATGCATTGAAAATAAATGTAAAATGCATATATCTCAGTTAGGAGGCGCTGCCCTTGGAGCACAGCAGGAGGGATCGAGTCTCCAGACACAGTCTGAATTTTTCCTGCTAGCTCCCATCAGAAGAGAGGTGAGGATGATGCAAATGAACAGGGTCCCATAGCAGATGGCATCAGTGAAGAAATGAATACGTAGGACAGAGCTCAAACAGGAGAAATTTGCAGCCTCTGAGGAGCAAAGGCCAGACTCAGAAGAAAGGTGTGAGGGAAGGATGTGATGAAGGATGCGCTGCTGAGGGCAGCAATCGGCTGCAGTCTTGGAAAGGTGCCGTCTTTGCAGCAAAACATACTGCCATTTTACTCCTCAAAAGACAGCAAGATGACCAGTTGATACCAGGGAAAAAAAAGGAAAAAAAGACCGCTCATGATTAACCTTGTGAATTTTTACACAAGTAAGGTCTCAGCAAAGGCTGTGTTGCTGTAACGTACAGCGTCAGCTGAGATTCAGCCCACGACAAGTGCCAGCACAACATTATCACTTAAACCTCTCCTTTACTGTGATGCCCACATAAAACCTGGCAAGAGCTAAGTTGCTAGTGAACTGATACCTCCATCCATCATGCTTCCCAGCACGCTCATTGCTTCCCCACGTGTTTACTGCTGCCTCATACCTCCACATCCTTCTTCCTGTCTTCCCATGTCCATCTTGCAGGCTACCAGAGCCAGCCAGATGAGTCAGGCCTTCACAACCCTGCACTGAACAGGGACACGTACAGCTGGATCAGGTTGCGCAGAGCCCCATCCAGTCTGACCTTGAAAGTCTCCAGGGACAGAGCCACTGCCTCTCTGTGCAACCTGTGCCAGTGCCCCATCACTTATTTTTACTTTACTTTGCTTATTGTAAAAAACAAACAAACAAAAAAACACCACAACTTCTTCAATATAGTCAATCTAAATCTCCCCTCTTTTAGTTGGAAACCATTTCCCCTTGTCCTTCCACAACAGACCCTGCTCAAGAGCCTGTCCCCTTTTTTTTTTTATAGCCCCTCTTCAGGCACTGCTCTGATCTCCCTCTTTCTTTTCTCCTCTCCAGACTGAACAGCCTCAGCTCTCCCAGCCTGTCCTTGTAGGGAGGTGTTCCATCCCTTGGAACATTTTTGTGGCCCTCCTCTGGACATACTCCAACAGGTCTATGTCTCTCCTGTACTGAGGACTCCACATCTGGATGCAGTACTCCAGGGAGTCCTCACCAGCACAGAGCAGATGGGAAGGATCACCTCCCTTGCCCTGCTGGCCACACTGCTTTTGATGCATCCCCGGGATATGATTGGCTTTCTGGGCTGCAAGGGCACATTCCTGGCTCATGTCCAGCTTCCCATTCACCAGTTCCCCCAAATTCCTTCTGGCAGGACTATGTTCAGTCATCTCATCTCCCACCTTGTACTGATAGTGGGAGTTGTCATGACCCAGGTGCAAGGCCTTGCAGTTGGCTTTAGCCTCACGAGGTTCACCTATACTCATTGCTAGAGACTGAAGAAGGGTACTTTCAAAACCTGTAGTATTTTCATGAATCACATGACAGGGGCATGTGTTAAGTTATATAGAAATATGGAAAAGAAAAACCAAAATCAGGAATGCCCATGGTGCCATCTAATTTGAACTCAGGACTGATTCAGGTTGGGCAGATTTTTCCACTACAGTCATGCTGTCCCCAGACTCCAGTGCACCACACGTACCTGCATAAGGCTCATGAAGGTTGCCCAGAAAAAGCTGAGCAAAGGAGGACCAATATTTTGGTGCCCACATCAGTGAGATTTCACACAATCAAGAAGCAGTTTGATTTTAGTGCCTTAAAGGTCACTGAATCTTCTGTGGTCACGAAGCACATTCCTTCACCTTTCACTCCCAAGCAGGGCTTGCAGGAATTGGAGTTTCCAGTAAGTTCATCCCCTCTGCAGCCAGCTGCCCTCCTCTCTGCTCCAATAATCATGCTGACAAATAAGCACATCAGCTGATCATTTTAGCAGTAAAACAGAGTTTGCACATGTAAATTTTTTATCAACTATACATACAAGTGGTGCAATCCGTACAGACTGTAATTCCTGCACCTGCTTTTACATTTGCACCATCATCTACCTTGGCTCTTAACAATTATTATTCAGCATTTCAAGTGCCATCTGTGCTGCTGATAAGTAAATGCCTTCAAGTATATTGGAAACAGATTTTCTGAAGTTTTACCTTGTACCAGGCACAGTCAGCATCAGAAGCGTGTGCTCTATGGAAGCTGACATGTATTTAGCTGATTTTTTTCCACAGGAATTGGTGCATTCAAAATAAATTTAAAATGTGTATATCTAAGTTACCAAACAGAAAACAAGCTCAGAGAATGAAGGAACATCACTGCATTCCCAATAGCACTTGCTCGTTATGGGTCAAATTCAAATCCAGCATATACAGGTAATGTTCACTCACACCTGGAGTGAATGTAGTCTTATAGTTAAGTGCATCGTGAGAGAAAAACTTATTAAATGAGAAAAAATATCCATAAGTTCAATGCCCAAATGCCTCAACTGCTCTTGACACGTACATCAGCCACCATTAAAATTAAAATGTGAAATATAATGACTGATCTCCATGAGATGCATGAAGCTGACTATTCTAAGGTTCTCACTGACAGTTTAAACTACTCGAAGTGACACCTGGGAACAGATCCAGACTCACACATCTCTGCCCACTGTCTTAGTGTAAATGTCAGTGTAGAACTAGAGTCTGAAAAATATCATAAACTGATTTTTTTCCCTTTAAAAATCAATCATTAACCACTATCTGCTAATAAGTCATGTTTTCTTTTCAGATGAAACCACAGTTGGTCACAGCTAGTGATTCATTCCTTCCTAGGGGGATAAAGCCACACAATCACACCAAAAATCCCCAAGCTGCACAAATAGGTAGGTATCATGCAGTGGCTTTTTTGACAACTGTGGGGAAACCACAACTACATGAAGGGTATTTCAAATCACAGAGCAGGTAGAGCCTGGTAAAGGAACAAAGTGGGAATTCCCTTCAGTTTTCTCTACTGATGCTAACTGACAATTCCTGGCTACAACAGTATTATTTCTATTACAGCCATGCCTGAAAAAGGCTGGGCGCTGACAAAGTTACTCATGAAAAAAGACCAGTGCATGAACCAGGCACCTTCAGGGTTTAGTGAACAAAGCAAAGTGGGCTCATGTAGCCTCAAAATCAAAGCTGACAGCATCAAATTCAGGAGCTGAGCACTACCAAAGGTGTCCCCAAATCGCCACAGCATTTTCTCCACTGTCCTTTTCTTCCCACTCACCTCGACTCAGAGATCTGCAGAGTTTAATTACAAACCACAGACAAGTGCAATTCTATTAGCAAGCCTAAAGCACTGGTGTGACACAAGCTTGTACACTGCATCCAGTCAGTAAGACGCTGCCAACAAGCTCGGAGATTCGGAGCCTCTTTTCTATGCAGGTCTGTTTGGCCTGGAAACAGCATACATATACACTGACTTGAGTTTAACAAAGAATGTTAATTTGGGTCAGTGAACTACCACTAATTGAATTCTAATAGATGTCACCATAACTCAAGTGCTCCAGCTCTATCAAGCAAAATGGCAGTAAGACCGAAGCCAGCACTTCTGCTGCACTGGGGGAAATAAAGTCTGTCCTTTGACTGCGTTGTTTCCTGCTTGTCCAGTTTTAACTACTCTTTGGTCATAATAAAAAGCAAATGAGATACTGGCTTGACTGCTCCCTCAAAAAGAGTCTTTAAGAGCAGGTTTTATTTTTTTAAGTGCAGTGCTCAAAAACAAGCCCCAAGCTGCTCCATACACAAGTACAGCCAAATGCAGAGCTAAACAGCACAGTGGGCCAGCCCTCCCTTCTCCTTGAGATCTTTTAAGATCTTTTATACATTTTGCATTCTTTTTGCCCCCATGACTGTTGGAAGCAATTTACCTAAGACTTCCCGAGCCCAGGCTGTAAGCCATCAGGATTCTGTACTGCTCAACACAAGCCAAAATCCAGCCACACAGAAACAGCAGGGCCATCTTCAGAAGGGAAAATACCTGAAGCATTCTTAGCATGATTCACAGTAGCTTAGCTATGGGAAGACTCCGTCTTAGCTCATCTGAAAGTAGCAGATTTACACTCAGCAGACCATGAGAGTGCTGGCTTGTGTCTCACTTAAGATGGAGCACAGAACAGAAGCAGCATTTTCCACCAGCTTGCACTCTGTATAGTCACTCAAATCTGTGCAAAGCGGATGCAAAGATGCTGCCAAAGAACAATGAAGGCACGTGGCACAGCTGAAAGTAGCAAAACAAGGAGCAGACTAGTGGAAAAATCAGGCCCAGCGACTGCCGTGCATCTGGTACATCTGCTGCAGGCACAGGGCTCTGCAACAGGCCACACTGGCAATGCTCACAGAAAGCATGTGAACCAACTGCTGGATACCAAACGTTAAAAACTCTGCAATTGGTATGTCAGCCTAAATTCACTTTTCCGGGTCGCACGGGACAGTTACAAATCCAAGCACTTAGCAGGACCAAAATAGTCAAATGAACGTAGAAACCTTACCCCTTACACTGAGCACTGAAAATAATTGGGGGAAAGAACAAATTCTTTGCTTTTTTTTTTTTTTTTAGAAAAGAAAAATAAGAAGTGGCAGATTAAAGGAGCACAGGTTCAAACAGGTACTGCAACAGAAAACTGCCCTAATTATTCCAGGTTTGAGTCCCATATTACCACATGCCACAGCAGAAGAAAATAAAGCAAAAAGGCAAATCCAACACAGGAACTTTACATTTGGCCCAGCAGGTTAAAGTACTGAACCTGCACTCAGAGGGACCTGCACTCTCACAGACC
Source organism: Phasianus colchicus (assembly GCF_987193195.1). Classification (NCBI taxonomy): domain Eukaryota; kingdom Metazoa; phylum Chordata; class Aves; order Galliformes; family Phasianidae; genus Phasianus; species Phasianus colchicus. The sequence continues at coordinate 55,373,211 of NC_143439.1, read as the reverse complement.
GTTGCCAACTGCAAAGCCCTCCTGGAAGGTAAATGGTGCTTTACAAGGATTGCTGCAATGGCTCTCAGTGTGAGTCACTCCTAATTAGGGCCCCATCAGTCTGCTAGGACCATATGACTTGTTTGTATCCAGGTAATGACCTTAGTTCATGCAGTTTGTATCAGAGCTACCAGACCTGGATACCAAACTTCCATATCCCTGGAGGGCTGGCTGTATGCTGCCCACACCAGTACCACCAAACCACACACACATTTGCCAGCAACCTGTCCCTCTGGGGACCACACTGTCGTGGTCCTGGCCAGTGCAGAGGCACACAGATCTCTGTCAGGCTCCAAGACCTGTATCCACTTTTCAGAGCCCAGCTGCTCCCCCATTTAACTTGGGATGTGCCACCCAACTGAGATTCACAGCTGTACAAGAGTAAACTCAAACCCTGCATCCATCTCATGATATTGTCCAATATTGGCAGGATGGGGGAATCAAGAAGAGTAGTGCTCATGAACCTGATATGTCCTTCTGAAATACCACCATTTAAAGAATATTCACTGAAGAATGCGGTCACACTGAGCAACGTGGGAGCTGTTAAAGAAACCAACCTTACCCCTTCCTGGGTGTTTCATCCTCACCCCATCCTGTGCCATCCTGTCCTTCTGCTATGTCTTTACTTCTGTCTCCCTATTTCTGCAAGAGCCCACCAGAGCCAGTTCAGCACCATGTGCCTTTCTTTCCCATCGCTGGTTTTATATATCCTCCAGTTAAACGTACCTCTCTTTTTAAAAATGAACAACTCGCATATATCTATAGAAAATGTTTTGCATCTTGAGCCCTTCACTTTTTAATAAATAGGCCAGGTATATTTGCCTATTTCAGTAAAAAAAAAAAAAAAAGAAAAAACCCTCTTTTTATGACCGTCTCCCACAATGAACCCTCATACAATCCGTGCCCATTGTGATTCAGTGGGCTCATCTCTGCGTTACTGCAGTAAATGTGAAGACAGATGTAAAACCAAGATCTTGATCATCTGCAGCTTAAAAAAAAAAAAAGTGTTCTGGCAGTTTTCATCAGAGAAACAGTTTTAAACAGCACCCTGCACAAATTCTGGCTCCTGTAACTTTTACTGCCACTTCAAGGGGATCTGTAATATTTTGTCCTGAACTGTTGCATACCACTGCAGAGTCCTGTTGAGTAGCTGTCATAGTCTGCACCAACAAAGGAGAAGTCTCACAGGAGAACAAAATAATCCTTATGTGCATTTTGTATATTAATTTATTTAATTTGTAAAGCTCTCTGGGACTCTGCAAGATGAAAGCAGCTACATAAATGTAAAATACATCACCATTATTGCTGTTTTCTAACCAGCATCTTCCATTTTGTAGTTGGTATTTTTCTCCCATAGTGTATGACCTTGTATTTTATCTAAATTAAATCTCATCTTGTTAATTTTTGCACAGTTCTTTAAACTCTCAACATCCTTTTGTTATCTCTCTCCCTCTGCCTTCCACTGCGTTTATGATCCCTCTTAATTTGGCATCATCTCCAAATTGTATTGCTCTGTATATATTGTTTAGGAAAGTATTAAACAATATTGTGATCAGCACTGACCCTTGTGAAACCTCTCCTGATATTTTTCCTAAATTGATGTTGTAATGTTTATAATTAGGTACAAGAGGACACAAGAAGTAACAGGCAGCAATTAAGGAAAGGAAAATATAAGCTATCAGTAAAAACTCTGACAGTGAAATCTATGAGAATGTACAACAGCTTCCCAAAGGAAGACTTGAAAGTCCCAATGCTTGCTAAAAAATATATTAATAGTAAATAAAACACTAAATAATAATGAGGCTTAGCACACAGTGTATATAGCGCTTGACATGTTCAAGCCTACTCACACAAAGTAGTTTGGGGAAATATTGAAAATTCTGGAAGACAAAGCACCCCAGTATATTTTAGTTTTACTTTTGCATATATAACACTCCCTCCCCAATCAGCGTGACTCAGGGACAAAGCATGCCTGCAAATAAACCTGTACTACCAAGGGGATATGCATATTCCTGAGAAGAGGGCAGGATGACCTAGCACTTCTTTCTCTGTTGCTGTACCCCACACATGCCACTATAAACTCTCTCATGGATAAGCTCTCAGTTACCAAAAACACAACCTGCCAATCCCCATTCTCCTGTTTTTCTTTTTAACTTTTTTCCCCAATTAATAAATATAGGTAATTACATCCTCCTGGCAAAAGACAGGGCTAGCTCTCTTATGAAAACAACCTTGGCACTGAACAGTTTCAGCCCAAACAACTGCCAGAAGACCCCTCTCAAAAATGTCAGTTCATCCATTTCTTCTGTTCAGCCAAAGGGGCAAAAATGAAGAAATGGCAGATCTAAACCCGTACTGCCACTTAGAAGATCTCAGGACAAACCCATTGTGATGAAAGGGTCTCTGAGCTTGCTGATGTGTACACTACACCAACCTCTTGGCCCTCCCAGCCTTTGACTTAATCAATGAACATCCTGGACAGAAGGTAACAGGTAAGAGCACAGAAAGACAACACACATGTAATCCACCAGCCAGTCTGCACATACATTCAGGAGAGACAATCACACCTTTGGACAGAGCTCTGACCTCCACATTTTACAACCGCAAACAGCATTCCTCCTCCTAGTGCAAGCCTTTCTTTTATAAAGTTAGCCAGTGTTTCAGTTGTTCTTTCTAATCAACTCATGGGTTTTGGGTTTGGAGTACAAACCTCCAAATTAAGAAAACACTGAAGATTAAGGACATCCCCTATGTCCAACAGATGTACATAGGATCACTTACATGCTTAAAATAAAGCATATGGTGCAATGATTTGTTGGATGCCTGAGTGCTTGAAGACCTAGCACTTCCTCCCTTCATAGGCTATGGTGCTTTGGTATCTGCACACATAATGTCAACAAGTTCATTTCTAGCTCATAGTATGGTCTCACAAATAAAACTGGCAGTAAGCATTGCATACTTCCAATTCTATTCAAGATTTAGTAGTAAATATCTGCAAAGCAGTATTAGTGGTCTAAGTGCAGATAAGCAGAGAGAGAAATAAGGAGAATAAAGGGAGGAAGAGAAAAACCAAGAACAAGGTGGGAAAGAGAAAGAAAGGACAATCCAGCATGGAGACACCTAGCTACCAGCAGGCTTGAAGAAGCAGAGGGGCACTGAGGCTATTACGAATACTCCAAGAACTACTAATCTCACATGGGAAATAAAAACAAAATGGTGTAGAGTCACATTCGCACTCATATGGTCAGTGAGAATAGGCACAAAACTGCAAATACCAGTAGAAGAGAGAAAACAGCTGGTTTTGGTGGTGCAGACACAAGGCATCCTGATGGAAGGAAAAGGCTAAGATTGCAGACCTAAAGGGGCAGGAACAAAGCTGAAAAGCTGAGAAAGAGAAGCAGTTTGAGGAATGCAATTGACCTACCATGTTGCTCAGCACTCCTCTGAAGCACTGCTTTTGTCAAAATTGTGTTGGAATAAACACATGCAGTCTAACCCAAAAATTATAGGTTTTTAAAACTCTCAAACATCATACAAGCAAGAGCAGATGAACACTTTCAAACACAGGTGTGCCCAGTAGAACATGAGGTACTTCATGAACCCATGTAATATTTTGATTTTTGGGGAATGAGCTGAGAGATGGAAGATTTCAGTGTTCAGAAAAATTAATACAAGAACTGTTATCACAGCGCTCTGAAATCTTGCTTTCCACAAGGCTGGACAAAGCATCATGCCTGAGTGAGCACAATGCCTTGTTCACAGGAGAAACCAAGCCAGCACGTTCCAAGCAGTGGTTTTGCTTCCAGAGCTATTGCAGTACTTCAAGTGCTGCCATCTTGTGTCCCCATGTGCGCTTCCCCACTTAAAAATCCTGCTTCAATTCTGAATAGCTATCTTACTGGGTCATGTAACAGGCTTTGCTAACATTTCAGAAGTCACTTACTGTGCATGTCCTCCATAAAGAAGACATTTTTTCACTTCCATATATGACACAAGGTTCCCTAGAAGCATATGTGATAAATACAATGAATGTAAGAATTAAAGCCATATTAGAAGATATTGATTTTCATTACAGCAGGATGAGCCTCTTCGGGAGCTGGATGGAGTTAGTGAACTGAGCAGACACAGCATGATTCTGGCGAGGTGGAGCATTTGGGGAATTGCTCCCGCAATAGGAAAAATTTGTTTTAATTAGGTTGGTTGGTGGTTCCCAAAGCAACGTGCTGTGAGTGGGAAGGAGAAATGAGGATAGGACTGTAAGCAGCTTGTTGTGTTCTCAGCCTCTGACTCAGAGCACGGCTGGCTCTGCTGCTGGAGAAGCTGAAGAGGGGCGAGAAGGTGACCAGATGTCCCTTCCCTTACTGTCCTGAACTGCACATAAAAGCAAGATGACATTTTATTCGCCTGGACAAGCTAAAAGATTCGAGGAAGGAGATAATAACCAGCAATTAGGGCAGCAAAAATATCCAAGAACAAAACTGACCGAAAATAATAAAATTAAAAAGTGAGTTAGAGAGATTTTGTCATTCTGTCTTAGATTATGTTGAGGAGGCTGAACTCAATTTTATTGAGAAATCAATTCTAATTTGGCACTCCACTCGGTTTCTGGCAGAGGACGCTGGTAACAGTCTCCATTGAAATCTGCCAGCTAATTTACTTCTGCTGACTTTACACTAACAAACAGAAGCAGGAAAAAGTCGTGTGGTAGAGATGACATTTCCCGCTAAATATCCCACACCAATACACTGCCTGAGCCCTCCCACACTTGCCACAGAAATCCATCACCTTGCAATAGGGAAGGGAAAAACAAAACACACCCTGGGACGAAATGGCTGGAGCACACCATGTACACACCCTGCAGACAGGGCCATGAGTTCAGCACAGGGAAGGGCTGAGGAAGAGATCCCTCCAACAGCTGCTGCGGGAGTTCAGCATCACCTGCCCTGCAATTCAACTGACCTCGCATGTCCAGCTCCACAACTTTTATAGATGCTGCGTCCTGCAATCGATTGTCAAAAGAAAAAGCAGCTTTTAAAGGATTGTGAATTATTGAAGAAAATGTGTCTGTAGATATTTCAGAAACATACTGAATAAAATTTATCACGGGTTACGTGTCTGGGAGCACAAAATGTGCCGTTTAATGCTGTGCTTTACTGACCTTTAAGCAGCTGCAGCTACCCTAACTGTATTCATAGCTTTTGTGTATTCATCCAGCATTTATATAAAATATCCTTTATTTTTACAAGGTTTGTGCCACTGAAGATTTTACCTTCACTGAGAAAACGATTGCTGAGTGCGTTGTTCATAGCATTGTTTCCAAACATTAATATAACCAGGAAGTGTGATGTTCTCAGCCCACATGCTTACTGGTATGTTTTACAGACAAGGGGCTTTATTTTATGAAGCAGTTCCTAGATGTGGGCAGAATTAAAAAGAAAAAAATGAAAAGAAAATGTTTTATTCTTTTGGATCACTGACTGCCTTTGCCTTAGCTTCCAGTAAGACCAGTGAGCCCACCTCGCTGGCACAACCGCGTGTTCTTTTTCAGGGAAGGTTTCTGTCTTTGGCTAAGTAAGTAATATCCATACAAAAGCCCCAAATTTAGCAGTGCACAATGACTTACATTTTCTCACTCCATTTATAAACCAGGTTCACTGCTCCATAAGGACCTGATTTCACCCCCTCCCTCTCAGCAACATTCTTTAAGCCTTTACAAAGATCCATTTTCCCTTTCTTATTCCCAGAAGCCTGCTAAAACTAGGGCAAGATGGCCTAAAAATTACTATTTTCCTCAAAGTCCCAGAAAACCTGGGGCCGACCGCACCCTCTCCGGGAAGGGATGCTGGGCTCCCCTCGCTGGCACCCGGGCAGCGGGGCTCCTGCCTGCAAGGATGTGCTCCCACCCAGCCCCAGGAGCAGTGCAGCAGGGAGCCGTGGTCTCCTGACCCAAGGAAGCACCTCGTGGCTCCAAAAACCTCCCACTCCAAAGACTGGAACTTTATCTCTCTGAGGAACGAAATAGGGTAAAAAATGAATATAAGAGCGTTGTTCTAAATAATTGATGTTGCAATCTAATGCTATTTCCTTTTGTATTACTGCAATCTTCTTAAAAAGATATTCTCAAGCTGTTTATTATAGCAATAACTATAATTTTTCCTTCTCTTTTAGCAACAGTGCTTCACCCATAATGTCGCCTACAGATAATGTATTAAAGATATAAATAAAAATAACACAGTATAGGTGGTACAGCAACACATAGGTTGCTAACCAGCCAAACAGAATGTGCTTTAGAGTTGGATTAGCTGGAGCTGGCTACTTGAGCATCTGCCGTCTTTTGATTTCTCCATTGTCAGCTGTCCGTCTCTATCTGTATTTGCTCTGACATTACTACAATGCTGTGAATAAAACCTAAACACATTCACACTTCTCCTTTATTCACCTCACTGGGAAGAAAAAGCAAGACGAAACAAACAGCTCTGAATGGCCAGAATGCAGAAATCCTGCCACCAGATTAAAAAACCCAATTCTTGTTTTTCGTCACAGCTCTCAAGTTTTTCCAGAAAGCTGTCATTTCCTTAAATATAAAAACCCATTTAAAAAAATTCTGTCTCTTCTAGGATGGGCTAAAAATAGCCAGGAGTGCAATTATTACCCTCTAACCTCTAGCACTGGTTCAGCTGCATATGCTGTCTGCAGGAAAATCTCCAGCAGCAATCAAGGTTACTCTTTGCATTACAACAGCATCTCTAAGCCCTCGCCAGGAGTAAGACCAAGGGAGGCAATTTCTGACTCAGGTGTTAAGTAACAGATGGTTCCCATCTTAAAGATTTTAAATGGAAGCAGGAGCTCCATTTCATATATAAGGACCCGAGACCCAGAGAAATCACAGCTCATGCTGCCTGCAGCAGAGTGCAGAAAATCACAACTCATTTTATGGTTTAACCCCTGAAAGCACCATTAGGAACCCCACAAAAGCCTGGTGCCCAGCACAGCTGCACAGAGCAGATCTGGCAAAGCACCACCACCTCCCAGCAAATCATCAGCACCTAGGTTAAGGAACACATCCCTCAGGTGCCACTCACAGTGACACATGAGTGAGGGAGCCTCTCAGTGCCCTAGTCAATCTCCTAGCACACAGCAGTGCACGCAGACCTGCAGCACTCGCCCACAAATTGCTTCTCTTCCCATCACTAGAGTCAGTCCTCAAAGAGGTCACCTCTCTATTGAAATCCATGACGACTACTGCCATGTCCCAGCCGATCTCCTGGACCTGCTCCAACCAACTGCTGATTTTTGCCACTGACCAAGGCTTCATCCAGCAAGGCAGCTGTGGGTTTAAGCCACGCTTCCACTTGTTTATGCCCACACCTAAATCTCAGCAGACAAGTATTCTTCAGCATGTGCAGCACCCGCAGGAGCAGCTTTTGCAATGCTGAGAGCAGAAATACCTTCAGAAGAGAGCAGCATGACAGCCTAGTGATGCTCCCTACCTGAAGATCCTATGCCCATTAAATTTTCATATCTGCAATACAGAAGCGTGTTTTAAGACAAATGCTGTTCTAATTTGCTGTAGGCACTGAAGACCAACACACATTTCAGTAGAGGAAGTTATGTGTTTTAATTGGTTTATGAAGACAAAGCATATGCCATGACACAGTTAAATGATTAACAGATTCCTACAAATGCCTTTGGCATAGAATATCTATACATTCATTAGCTGGAACAATTCATCTTCTTGATAAAACTAAAATTAGTTATACAGCAGGTTTACTTTTTATGATTAATAAATGATAAAAATCTAAATTATCCATCTCAAATGACTGCTTTCTTAGCCATTAATCTCACATTTATCAGCTCCTATAACTCACAGTATTAGTTGAAAAATCAATTTCCTCAAATATTTTTAATTCCGTATTAAAAATAGCAAAACATGTGAAATGTGAAGTATCTTATCCTTCACTACAGTATTTGCAGTGAATTCTAAATCAAGATATAAAAAGAAACAATATACAACTGTGTCCCTATTATAAATGTCATAAAAGAAAAAGGAAAAAGCCAACGCTCAGTAATAAAGCAGCTCTAACAAAAGATGTATCAGCTCATTTGGATTTTCCAGCTTCCTATAGTTCTTTTGCCAAGAAGGAAAATCCAGCTCATTCTGCAGAAAAAAAAAACGTGGTAAAAGGTCAAAAGTACAGCACTGTCTGCGTCCTGGAGAGTGGGTTGACACATCACAGGTTTAGCTAGAGGGAAAAGGTTGGGAATAGATCCTTCTGTCAGCTATTTAAAATGTTGAAGGCCTTCTGTCCTCCAATTAAAGCGATCAGGAAAGTCTACGAGAGCTAACTCCATATTGCTGTGCATCACTCCCTTTAAAGTCTGAGGGCTTAGCAAGACATCTTATTTAAGTCATGTCATTCCTGTTGTCGAACGGTGATTAGTCCTAATTCCAGAAGCATTACTAAAATGTACCCCCTGGGAATCAGAAAAGCTCAGTTTGCAATTTACCAGTATCTGACAGAAGGGGGATAGGGAAGAGGGAGTTTTGACTGAGGCACCTGCAGGAGTCCCCTGCTGCTTGGTGCTGCAGGATAGATGAAGGCTAGGGCCCAGATCTGCCAGAGGAGATGTCAGCAGTACCTTCCAACCACCTGCCCTCCTCCCCAAATCAGAACAAGATTCAGGCCTTGTTAAAACCCCCAGCAATAAAGAAGAGCCAATACTCAAAGCAAGACTAATGCAAAATCTGGTGCAATACCATCAGGGGAGATAGGATCTAGAGAGGTGCATGATTCATCCATCGAAAGTATTTAAAATGGCAAAAAAAGCACATTTTTTGTAAGAACATGTCTGAATTCCAGAACTTTCATGAACTTTGAATTGCATGTTGGCTGCATACCCACATTTGAACTACAGAGGAACGTACTTCAAAGACTAATTACACAACTAAAACTATTCCTTTTTTCATTTCAAAGTCATTTGTTCACCTCCTTCAAGAACAACCATGAGCCATTTTCTATGCAAGAGTCTAAATCAGCAACGAGATTAGATCCACAGGCTGAACTCTGCCTGGAACAGTGTGGGAAGAGCTTTGCAGACATTTCTGTAAGGCGCCAGCTACCTATTTCTTCGGGGAACATTGAAGCTGTGATAACACAAGGGAGATGGGCATCTTATGTTCCCCAGCACTATCATATGATCAGAAAACTAGATTTAAATCTTAAACATTTAAGTTTGAGAAATGCCTTCCTTATTCAGATGCTGCCTTAAAGAACTTTGAGAGAATGATAAATGGAGAAAGAGAAACGATCACGCAAGCCAACATTCAAATAGTGATGCCCAGCAGCTCCATAAATGCTTACAGACAAGCTCATATTGAAAACACTTACCAGATGAGCTCTGGCAATCTCTACCCTTTTCTTTATTCAATAAAGAATTTTTCCCATTATGCAAATTGCTCTCTAAGTGGCTCAAACAGCATAGTCAAAAATGTTGTATAATTATTTTTTGCCAGTTGTCAAATAAACCGTTTGCAAAAAAAAAGTTTTAGAAGAGCCAGACTGTTACAGGACAAAAACTTAGGTAGACTGGGAGCAATGGGACCCACAGGTTTCCATTAGCAAATATTCCTACCATGCTCATTCTCACCATTTTCACTAAACTCATTCCTACCATGCCAGACAACCAGCACTGTCTTCTTTTATGCACACGCTTAAGTGGTTAATTACACAAGGATGGACTTAACTGTATTTTTACAAGATTTGTGGAAAAGAAGCTACTCTTCCATGGACTGTGGTGGAGAAGCACTGGCATGAAGGTATGAAAGCATTAAGGAAAGGTTGGAGTTATTGTTCTAGCAGTGTAGCAAAGAAACTCAAAGCCTGAACAACTGTAAGATCAAAAATAAGCTCCCAGTGACAAAAGGTGGCTGGTTAAACAACGTTAGTCTTGAACCCAGATATCTACACATCAATATGCTTCACATGCATAGTGCAGGATAGCACAACAGGCACTTAGCAGGTTAAAGAGAAGCAAAAAGGTGTCCAAGGGGAAAAAAAGAGAGGGTTTATATCATTTATATGAATTCACACATGCACATTTTTATATATAAATATGTCACAGAACAAGTAATCTTCAAATGAAATGCCCTTTTTTACTATCAAATGACTTTAATGTTAGAAAAACATAAACCCAGCTTATAAATAAAACTGCATAAACACTTTGGTACTGGCAATAAATTGAGAATAATTGACCTTGTCCTATCAAAGGATGAGCATATCTTTAGATCTTAAGTGCTGTGAATGGTTATGAACAGGCTTAAAGTACTGAGCAATAGCAAGCTAAGCACAGCATGCACAGTGCATTTCACAGGGTATTAAATAAGTGAGGTTTGTAGAACCTCTCCCTCGCCTAAGTCTTAAGGCGTTTGATTTCCAAAACTACAGTCCATACAATATCACACATTGGTCCTATTTCTCTTTACACTAATTAGGCATTTTATTATCAAAAAGACACCTAGTATTATCCTGAAGCATCTATGACTCTCTCCTTACTAGTACATGACTGATCCTGGCTTTCAGAAAGGCTGACACTGTCTCATATTGCCAAGGAATGTTCCCCTTTCAGTGCACTTGATGAGGAGCATCAAGGAGAGAACGTTTCCCAGGCACGATGAAAATAAGGCAAATCACTCTGCCGTAGTGGCACAGGGCCTAACCCTCAGACCCAAAGACAAACTAATCACTGGCAGCCCGGGACCAACGCATCCCTCCCTCACAAATCCTAGTGTCTACAAATGACCTACCCAATGTAGGGTGTTGAGTAAGGGTCACAAAGCGTGTAGACATCAGCCAACAAAATAGCAGCATGACAGACTAGTAACTCAAAAGCGTAACCTCCCTGGTACTCATTAACAGTCTCTACTCTGAGTAAGCTGAATTTTGCCTCAAACACTCCTACGTAATAGTTTCTTATGTTAGTAACACAACTTGAAGAACAATTAAAGATACAAAATCAAATAAAAAGCAATTGATACCAAAATTCCAATCCTGATATGCCTCTGGATAGTTGCTGATAATTTTATGAAGCCACATTTCTTTTATCTCTTTTCTACAAAGGGTCTCCATAATTTCCTTTGAGAGCAGCCAGGATAATATGGAGAACAGTGGCCCCAGCTGGATGGTCCCCATATAGGGAGCTTGGTGAGGGGTTATGCAGCCCTATAGGTATACACCTCTTGCCATACTTAAAATACTAAGTATGCTTATAAAGTTAAAAACGCATCCAAAAGTAGATCTTATAATTGTATTGAAAATACAACACTTAAAAGAAGAATTAAAATTAAAGTTACTTAAGGAAACAAAACTGACCATTCCTCCTCCATAACTTGACAGATAGATAGACAGACAGAGCCTTTGAGGGTGGGAGAAAGAGAGAAAAACAATTTTTGATAAATTTCACCATCAGAAAGGATTTGGTATTCATAGTAAACACAATACAACAGTGCTGCTGGATATGCTACATCTGACTCTTGCACACTACAGGTTCCTGTAACAATCAGAAAGATCAACGCAATGGGATGGTGACACAGGAGGTGTAACGACAGCAGAACTAGCTCAATAGAAGGGCATTACAAAGAAAAAAGGAAAAGTGCTCACCTGTCTCTTAAGATCGAGGCTCATAAGGGAAACTCCATAAGGCAAGGATCCGCCTAGAAAACCTTCCCCAGTAACAGTCAGCCCTTAAATGAGGTCTAGGAGAGGTGCAGCCAGGCTCCACACCTTCTGGTCACACAGCTGAATTGCCTTCACCTGTGCTCACAGGGCTGATGGGTCCTTTCCCCAGGTGCTCAATCAGTGGTTCAGGCTGTGACTCAACAGTTACCATACAGTGCCCAAATCAAATTTTCCAGCATTTTCAAACCCAATATGGTCTGGAATTACAGGGTAGACTGGTGGAACCTGGATCACCAGGCCCTGTTGGCAATCATCAACAGAGGACAATGCCTTTAGCATTGTAAGAAGGTGAAAAAAATATTATTAAGAGTAAATCTGAAGGGTTGTTTTCTCGTTTCCACCACCACTGCTATCATGAGTAAGGCAAAAGACACAAAACCCCAAAACTATGATGGCTTAAGATTTCTCATTGCTTTATTAATCTGAGAGAGCTAAACACCTGTTACGTTAGGAACTGGCAATTCCA